>NC_083426.1:37777671-38433421 GCF_020745735.1 Hemiscyllium ocellatum | reverse complement strand
TGGTGTGGATTTTATATATAATATGTGGATTTGTCAGAAAGTTAACAAAAACACCTGAAACATAACAGGCTACTGATTAATGAGTGATGCTGCACTTTGATTACTAAGTAGAGCTTTTAGATGCATCTGGGCTCTTGACTAGTGACAATGATGTGTACATAAACTAACCATATTTTTACACTCCCATTTTAAAGTCATATCTTCTGTCCTTGTGTTCAGATTTTCATCATAAATTTGGATATGAAGACATGACATTTCCTTGTGTGTCTACAGACTCGGGCAGCATCTGAGGAGCATGACAGTCAACATTTCAAGCATAATCGTTCATCAGAACTGGATGAAGGATTAGGCCCGAAACATCAATTCTTTTGTTCCTCAGATGCTGCCTGATCTGTGCTGTTTTCAGCACTACACTTTATTGACTCTGACTTCTCCAGCATCTGCAGTCTTTGCTATTTTCTAGGCTACAGATTCTCATGTAGTTGAACAATGGATATGATATGACTACACTTTAGAAAGCCATTGGGGAGAAGTTGACAGATGCCTGGGAGGAGGCATAGGTGAGAGCACTGAAGAGTGTGGGTCGGGGTGTGTCTAACAGAGCAGATCTGTACCTGACAAAGTCAACATGCTGAGCCCGGGTGGTGGGGAGGGTGGTGAAAGTGATTGCATGAAGCGATACGGTGACCAGAGTATAACTTGGGTAACAGTGGTGGGGACTGGTGAGGGGAGTGGTGGGTGAAGTAAAGTTGTGGAAGAGAGGGGTTTGGAGGAAAGGGAAGAGAAAAGGAGGAAAAAACTGGGATGGGGTGGGAGTGCAGTGAGCAAATTGAAATTATTTTCTTAGCATAATTCTTATCATTTTAAAAAAAGCGGTTTCTGACCCAATATTCAAAAATTGATATAACTGTGCATTAACTATTTTTTAAAAAAAAAGCAAGGTCTTTTGTTTTAGACTGACAAAGGATGCATGTCTGTTTGCGCATAATAATATATTATGTACAATGTATTTGTGCTGTTGTTTTCCACGTCAGATAAGTGTACTTGTTCTGGAAACTTTAAATTTATGTCCACCATACAAATAAATGATGGGTCACTTGTCAGATATTATGTGTTAATAAAATGGCAACGGAGCTACCATATTTAACAGTGGGAATAAAAGTTTGCATATAACCTGTGTATGAATAGTTTAATGTTTTCATTAAGCCAGTGTCTCAATTTGACAGGAGTCGCTGGTTAACAATGCAATCAAAATCTGTTTCTAATGTTTTAACAGACGTCAATATGTTTTAAGTCTGAAACATGTTAATTATCTTTTGACTGTTTAAACTATTATTCAAAATGTTTACTTTGAATATTGAGAGTTTGCCTAAATATTGAGAAACTTTTATAATGATCCTGGCTGATGTGAGATTATGTTGCCATACTGTTGAGGTCGGAAATGGCCTAATGGTGTTATTGCTAGGCTATTAATCAAGAAACTCAGCTAATGTTCTGGGGACCCAGGTTCGAATCCTGCCAATGTAGGTGGTAGAATTTGAATTCAATAAAAACAATCTGGACTTAAGAATCTACTGATGACCACGAAATCATTGTCAATTGTCGTAAAAAAACATCTGGTTCACTAATGTCCTTTAGGGAAGGAAATTTGCCATCACCACCTGATCTGGCCTACATGTGACTCCAGACACATGGCAATATGGTTGACTGTCAGCAGCCCTCTGAAATGACGTAGCAAACCATTCAGTTCTACTAATCACTGCAAAGCCTCAAATAAACGAAACTAGATGGATCACCTGGCATCTACCTCTGCACTGGAAAAGACTATGGCAGAAACAGCTCTCTCGACCCTGCATAGTTGTCCTCACTGCCATCTGAGGGCGAGTGCCAACATTGGGAGAGGTGTCTCGCACACTAACCAAGCAACAGACTAACGTAGTCAGACTTAAGGAATCATGCCTTACACATAATGCCCCAGACACCACCAACACCATCCCTGAGTATGTGCTGAGCCATCGACAAGACAGACTGAATGGAAGTGGTGGCACAATGTATGTAGTCGCACGGGGGTTGTTCTGGGAGTCTTTAATATTGACTCAGGACCTCCTGAAGTCTCATGGCTTCAGGTTAAACCCTCCTGCTGATTGACACATACTCATAGTGTCATAGAGATGTACAGCATGGAAACAACCCTTCCATGCCAACTAGATATCCCAACCCAATCTAGTCCCATCTGCCAGCACCTGGCCCATATCCCTCCAAACTCTTCCTATTCATCTACCCATCCAAATGCCTTTTAAATGTTGCGATTGTACCAGTCTCCACCACTTCCTCTGGCAGCTCATTCCATACACGCACCACCCTCCATGTGAAAAAATTGACCCTTGGGTCTCTCTTAGATTTAGGGTGAGGGGTAAAATATATGTCCTCTAGTTCTGGACTCCCTGACCTCAGGGAAAAGACCCTGTCCATCTGTCCCATCCACGCCCCTGACAATTCCACAAACCTCTATAAGGTCACCTCCAGGGAAAACAGCCCCAGACTGAAGGAAGAATGAGAGGTGACTCGACAGGTGTACAAGATGATGAGAGGCATAGATAGAGTGGACAGCCAGAGACCCCTTCCCAGGGTAGAAATGGCCATAACGAGGGCGCATAATTTTAAGGTGATTGGGGGAAGGTTTCGGGGAGATGTCAGAGGTAGGTTCTTTGCACAGAGTGGTGGGCGCATGGAATGCATTGGCAGCAGTGGTAGTAGAGTCAGATACATTAGGGACATTTAAGCAACTCTTTGATAGGTACAAGGATGACAGTGAAATGTAGGGTATGTAGATTAGTTCGATCTTAGAATAGAATAAAAGATCAGTACAACTGTTGTGGTTCTGTTCACTGAGCGAACAGAACCACAACAACGAGCACCCAAGCTACAAATCTTCTCCCAAACTTTGATCAGTACAACATTGTGGGCCGAAGGGCCTGTACTGAACTGTACTGTTCTATGAACTGCTTTTTAACTGTGTCAAACCATAGCTACGTACAAGACATTTGCCTCAAGGCTTCTAGTGGCATATTCCTATATTCTAATTGTAATTTGTGGTGTGCATTTGGCAGTGACACATCCAAATGAACATCAGATAAAGGGAAAGGCACCACAGAGGATGATAGAGTTAGATTCTCCTTAGAGAGACACAACTAGTATTGAGTTCAATCTGAGGGGCCCCATGCCTCAGGTGAGGGGAGAGATTGAGAAGGCAGGTCTTTCATGGTGACCTCAGTCAATTGAACCCATGCTGTTGGCCTCGCCTTGCATTGCAAATCAGCTGTCTGTGAGCTCAATGACTCTTACAAAAATTATCATCAGCTGCAACAAATTCTGGGCCATTATGAGCATGTGGAAATTAGTAACTCAAGACAACTATGTTACAGATTATACAGTATGTTGGATATTATATTTTATTTATGACTGAAAGTTATATAGGACCATGCTAAGAACGACCTGTGTTTAAACAGGCCTTTGAGGCTAAAAGTTCTCATTGATGTATCTTACCAGCTCCAGGCTTATCTACAAACTTCAATTTCCACAGCTAATCATGTGTAATTGGCCTCAGCATGAAATAATTGCCTTTGTTTCTTCTTCTTTAAACATTTTTTTTTAGTGTGATGGATACTGTCAGAACTTTTAAATTTAATTAAAGAATCTTCCAGGACATTGCCTCATGATTAGTCACAGAATATACTATTTTATAACAGCAGGAATATTACAGCATAAGGGATGCTATACTATGGAGCTATGTGTCACTGCTATGTCTCTTTAGAAATCAAGGAGTTGCTGGATGATAAAAGACCACAGGTTCATCCAGTTCGTTCTCCCATAAATCGTAGTTGCATGATTCAGTGGTAATGAAGCTACTGACTAATCATAGCAATAAATCTTAATCAATTTAAAAACAAAATCTCTATTAATTAGTCTACAAGGGAAGTGTAAATGATGTAAAGAAAACACCAGTGAGAGGGAGCTTTGGAAACTCAAGTATCCAAAGGTACCTGTTCCTCTCGAGCACGTAACCCTTACCATTTGTCATCTCTCGAATTACTCGTATTATATGGCAATATATTACTTTTCGAAACAGAACTATCCAATTTGCAATTGAATGAATCAAAACTAATTCCTTCCATCAACTCTGTTCTCCTCCAGCTGATGAATCCATACTCTTCCATGTTGAACAACATTTTGTGGAAGCACTGAGGATAGCAAGGGCACAAAATATACTCTGGGTGGAGGATTTCCATGTCTACCACTAAGTGTGGCTCAGCAACAGCACTAATGATTGAGCTGGTCGGGTCCTAAAGGACACAGCTGCTCGACTGGGTCTGCAGCAAGTGGTGAGGGGACCAATAAAAGGGGAAAACATGCTTGACTTCATCCTTACCAATCTGCTAGTTGCAAATGCATTTGTCCGTGACCGTGTCGGTAAGAGTCCTCCGCACAGTCCTTGTGGAGAGGAAGTCCACCTTCACATTGAGAATAACCTCCATCATGTTGTGTGGCACTATTACCGTGCTAAATGTGACAATCTTTGAACAGATCTTGCAACTCAAAGACTGGGCATCCTTGAGGTGCTGTGGACTATCAACAGGAGCAGAATTGTACTCCAGCATAATCTGTAACTGGCATATTCTCCACACAATCATTACCATCAAGCCAGGGATCAACCCTGGTTCAATGGAAAATGCGGGAAGACATGCCAGAAGCAGCACCAGGTATATCTGAAGTTGAACTGTCAACCTGGTGAAGCCACCAAACAGACTACTTGCATGCCAAACAACTTAAGCAGCAATTGATAGCAGAACTATGCAATCCCATAACCAATGGATCTCCAGTTATGAATGGTGCTGGATAACTAAACAACTCACTGGAGGAAGAGGCTCCACAAATATCCTCATCCTCAATGATGGTGCAGCCCAGCACATTAGGTAACACTGAAGCATTTGCAGCAATCTTCAGCCAGAAGTGTCTACCTCCTCCAGTGGTCCACAGCATTACAGATTCCAATCTTGAGCCAATTTGAGTCACTCCACACATGATATCAAGAAATGGTTGGAGGCACCGGATACTGCAAAGGCTATGGACTCTGGCAACATTCCACAATAGTACTGAAGACTTGTGCTCCGGAACTTGCTGATCCCCTAGCCAAGTTGTTCCAGTACAGTTAGAATACTAGTACTTCCCAACAATGTGGAAAATTGCCCAGGTATGTCCTATACATAAAAAAAACAGGAAAAATCCAACCTGGCCAATTACCACTCTATTGGTCTACTTTCAGTCATCAGTAAAGTGTTGGAAAGTGTTATCAACGGTGCTATCAAGTAGCACTTGCTCCATGACGTCCAGTTGGGTTCAGCAAGAGCCACTCCGCTCTGGACCTCATTACGGACTTGGTCCAAACGTGGACAAAAGAGCTGAATTCCAAAGATGAGGTGAGAGTGATAGCCCTTCACATCAGGGCTGCATTCAACTGAGTGTAGCAGCACAGAGCCCTAGCAAAACTAAGATGATGATTGTGGTTATTGGATGTCAGTTATCTCAGCTCCAGGATGTCTCTGCAGGAGATCTTCAGGATAGTGTCCTAGGGCCAGCCATCTTCAGTAACCTTCCCACATCATAAGGTTGGGTGTGAGGATGTTCGCCAAAAATTGCAGTGTTCAGCACTATTCGCGACTCCTCAGATACTGAAGCAGTCCATGTTCAAATGCAACAAGATCTAGACAATATCCAGATTTAGGTTGACAACTGGCAAGTAACATTCACACCATACAAATACCAGACTATGACCGAGACCAGTAAGAGACAATCTGACCACCACCCTTTAGCATTCGACTGTGTTACTGTCACTGAAGTCCCCCACTATCAACATCCAGGGGGTTATCATTGATGAGAAACTCAAGTGGACTCACCACATAAATACAGTGGCTACAAGAGCAGATCAGAAGCTAGGAACACTGCAACAAGTAACACTCAAAGATAGGAGCAAAAGGCCACTTAGCCCTCTGCCGTTCATCACTATTATGGCTGATCATTCAACTCGATAGCCTAATCCTGCTTTCTCCCCATAAGTCTTGATCCCATTTGCCCAAGTGCTATATTCAGCTGCCTCTTGAATACATTGAATACAAGTAATTGAAGTAATACATCAATTACTTCCTGTGGTAATGAATTCCACAGGCTCACTACTCTTTGGGTGAAGAAATACCTCCTCATCTCCGCCCTAAATGATCCACCCCAAATCCTCAGTCTGAGACCCTTAGTTCTGGATGCACCCACCATCTGGAACATCCTCCCTGCATCTACCCTTTCTAGTCTTGTTTTTTGAGTTTTGGTGAGATCCCCCCTCACTCATCTGACCTCAAGCCAAAACTATCCTAACCTAGTCAATCTGTCCTCTTTGCATCAGTCCCACCATCCCTGGAATCAGCCTGGTAAAGCTTTGCTGTACTTCCTACAGATCAAGAGCATTCTTCTCCTCAGAAAAGGAGACCAAATCTGCACACACTATTCTACGTATAGCTTCACCAGGGCCCTATATAACTGCAACAGCACATCCTGTACTCAACCTCCTGCAATGAAGGCCAACATACCATTTTCCTCCTTTACCGACTGCTGCATCTGTATGCTTACTTTCAGCAACTGGCGCACAAGAACACTCAGATCCTGTTGTGTGCACCCCTCACTCCATCCTCCCCAATTTACAGCCATTCAGGTAGTAATCTGCCTTCTCCTTTTTTTTTGCTTTCAAAGTGAATAACTTTGCATTTATCCAAATTATACTGCATCTGCCATTGATTTGTCCACTTAACCAACCAGTGCAGATCATGATGAAGGACCTCTGCATCCTTGTCACAGTTCTGAGTTCCTCAAGGCATAACCTAAGCGGAAGTAGACTGTTTAGCCCATCAAGGCTGCTGAATTATTCAATGGTATCATGGCTTGTCTGATAATCCTCAAGTCCACATTCTTATTTTATCCTCATAACCTTTGATTCCATCACTGATTAAAAATATGTCCATTCCAGCTTGAATATAGTTAACAACCCAGCTTTGACAGCCCTATGGTAAAGAATTCTAGATTTGTTACTCTTTCAGAGGAAAAAAAGAATTTGTCCTTGTCTCTCTGTTTTAAATGGGTAACCAGTTGCTCTGAGGTTGCATCCTCTAGCCCTAGATCTCCAACAAGGGGAAACAGCCTCTCTGTATCTACACTGTCAAGTTCTATAAACACCTTTGCATGTTTTGATGAAGTCTCCTCTCAATCTTCTGAACTCCATGAGTTCAAACACAACTGACTCCCCCTTTCCCTCATAAAACAGCCCCTCCGTAGCCTAGGATCAAACGCATGCCTAGACTGCGAGACTGCTCTGCATCTGGATCCTCAACTTCTTGACTGGATAAATTTGCTGATTACACCACTGTAGTAGGTCAGATCTCAAATAGCAACAAGGCAGAGTACAGCTATCGACAGCTTAGTGGCATGGTGTAAAGACAGCAACCTCTCCCTCAGTGTCAGCAAAATGAAAAAGCCGTTTGTTGATTTCAGGATGTGGAGAGAAGGATATGCCTGTATTAATGGTGCTGAGGTGGAGGTGGTTGAGAGCTTGAAGTTCCAAGGAGTAAATACTTTACCCTGGTCCATCCATGTCGAGAAAGTATACTAATGCCTATATTTCAGAGGGCGAAGGAAATTCAGCATGTCCACAATGACTTGCCAACTTTTTTTGATGCACCATAGAAAACGTGCTAGCTAGATGCATCACGGCTGGTATGGCAAATGCTTGTGCTAAAGACTGTAAGAAATTAGAGAGTTGTGAATTCAGTCCAGTCCCTCATGAAAACTTGTCTTCCATTAATTGATTTTTTTTTTCCCTACACTTCCCGGTTTCTCAGGAAAGCAGCCAACATAATCAAAAACCTCACTGACGCTGTGGTTATACCCTCTTCCATCTTCTTCCATCAGGTGAAAGATACAAAATTTTAAAAACACGTAATAATGGATTTGAGAACAATTTCTTCTGCATTGTTACCAGATTTGAGTGGACCTCTCGCATATTGGCATTGATCTTTCTCTGCACCTTTTCTGTAGCTGTAAAACTATATTCTCCGTTCTTTTCTATTATCCTGATGTCCTTATGCAAGATATGATTTGTCTGGATAGCATGCAAAACAATACTTTTCACTGAATCGCAGTACCTTTGATGATAATTAATCAAATTAAATCAAAATGAGCCTTCTGTGTACTACTTCCAATGCTACTATCTACCTCCTTAGACAAAGGGGCCAAGACTATTTACAGAAGTCCAGGTGTGTGCTGACTGTTACCTTGTAAAACTTTAGCAAAACCTCCCAGTTGTTATCCTGTATTCATTTTGACACAAAGCCCACCTTTGCATTTGCATGCCTTATTACCCACTGAACCTGGATGCTAGCTTTCAGTGATTCATGAACAAAGACACCCAGTTTCCCCTTTGCTGTAGCTTTGATGCTTTCCCGAGTTAAATAATATTCATCTGTTCTATTCTTCCTTCCAAAGTGCATTATTTTATGTTTTCTCAAGGTACAGGTTGCCATCCGAAAATGCTCTCTTTTTAGTCCAACTCTGCCTTTTAATTAGTTAGCCTAATTCTATCCCTGCATAATCATCCAATACATCACCTAAACATATTCAGTTTTTATTTATTAAGTTGCTTTTTGTGCTGTACCATATCCTATGCCTTTTGTAAATCTACATATATAAAATTTATTGGTTTCCCTTTATCCTGCTTCTTAGCTTTTGACAGAATTATAATGAATTTGTAGGGTAGAATTTGTCCTTCAAGAAGCCATGCTAATTTTACCCGATTTTAGTATGTATTTCCAAATACTGTGCTGTTACATCCTTCATAATAGACTCTGACATTTTCCTAATAAAGATGTAAAACTAACTGGTCTATAGTTACCTGTTTTATGTCTCCCCCTTCCATTTGAACAAGGTTGCTAGATTGGCATTTTTCCAATTTTCTGGAATCTTCCCCATATCTCGGTTCAATGGTAGACGATCACAGTTGCTGCCTTTCTTGTAATATTGTGATTTATTGGATAGTGAAGTCGGGTTTTGACCTTGTGATCTGAGATGTTGGTGCAAGAATGTGAGCCATATAGCTGGGTATGAGATATTCCTTTCTACTGTTGCTAACAGCATTTTTTAGGATTGAGATTTTGCTGGGTTACACATTATACTGATATAGTTTGTGTGAAATCAGTCAACTCATCACAAAAGATTGGGGAATTTTAAATATGAGTGAGTTGCATGTGCTGTTCAAGATTCAGCTAGCTTAGGTCAGATGCCACCCACAAAACTGGCCACATTGCCCAAGTCAACATTGTGAAGTTTAGCAACTGTACTTTTGCTCTTTTTTTAAGTGCGGAATGCAAAAAGTCAGTGGTCAGTGGTGAATGAAAGTGTTGGCATCATGATAATGTCACTGTATTATTAATCCAGACGCCCAGACTTTGAGGATACAGGATCAATGGCTTTATTTTGTAAGGAAGAAAAAAAATAAGGAAAGAAATATTGAAAGAAACATCAGAATTTATTCTGTGCCATGTGATGTCATTCCTTCCTCTATGCCACTGTGGAATTTTTGAAAGAGAATGCAAACATTAAATGAAATGCAAATGCCACATAGGATGGATAGATTCATGACCAAATGACCAAGTGCCTTAATCTGTCAATATTTGATCTAGTGGTGGCGTTTTGTGTTCAGCTTTGCAAATCTGCATCCACCTTGCTCTCAGCTCCGTATTTGCTTTGCTGTACCAGTCTCCCCTGATACTGATGTTGTCCTTTATATAAATTGTCCCAAGATTTTATGGTATAATTTTTCATCAAATGGACATACAAGACAGAAGTTAGGAAATCGTGAACAGGAAAGATTGTCGTAGAAGTGTGAAATACTTTTGATAAGGAAAAAAAACACTCAATTAATAAACTTACATTTGTGACATATTTATGTTGGAGAAAAGGAAGAAGTTTTTTTTGTACCAAAGCAGAAAGAGGGAAATGTCAACCATGATTTTAGTGAATGATGGGCAGAATAACGTATTTCTGTTTCGGTGTGTTCTTTTATGAAAATTGTTAAAACTAACCAAGCATGACTCCATCTTGCAGTATATAGTATTTCATTGCTCAGTAAAAGGAAGATGAAGAATTGAGGAAAAGAACAGTTCAAAATTGTCTTCTGACATGATTCAACGAGGTACGTATTTGATGTGACCTCTTTCACACTCCACAAATAGCAGCAAATGGGATGGAGTGTTATAGCACCAGGGAAGCTCTGTGTACTTGTGTAATTATAAAACAGAGGAGGGTGGAGTGGATAGGTGGGAAGGAAAATACATAGATAGGACAGGTAATGGGGACAGTACTGAGCTGGAAGTTTGGAACTGGGGTGCGGTGGGGGAAGGGGAAAATGATGAAACTGGTGAAGTCCACATTGATCCCTGGGGTTGAAGTGTTCCGAGGCAGAAGATGAGGCGTTCTTCCTCCAGGTGTCAGGTGGTGAGGGAGTGGCGGAAATGTCGTCGGATGATTTGGTTTATGCGAAGGTTGGTAGGGTGAAAGGTGAGCACTGGGGGTTTCTGTCCTTGTTACAGTTGGAGGGGTGGTGAAGTAGGGGGGTAGACAGGTTGAGGTGGTTAATGTCCCGGCAGCAGTTGGAAATGAAGAGATCGAGGGCGGGTAATAGACCAGCACGGGATGTCCAGGTGGATGGAGTGTGTTGGAGGCAGGCGAAGGGGTTCTCGGAATGTGGACGGAGTCCTGATTGTAAAAGCGTTCAACGTGACGGCATGTATTAAATTCATTGATGCGTGGGCAGAGGGGGATGAAGGTGAGTCCTTTGCTGAGGACTGATTATTCTTCCTCCAGTGAGAGGGAGGTCTGGAGGGATGGTGAAAACGCGGCAGGGCAGGGAGCTGGGACCTGGTGTGGGTGTGGAGCTGGGAGTAGGGGTGCAACCTGTAACTGGAGTGAGCGTGGTGGTGGGGGAAATGGGGGTGGAGTCATGAGCAGGGGTGGTGATCCCCTCAGGGTTCGGGGGGGCGTGTCAGCAGAATGCAAGTGAGTGGCATTGATGGGGGTGGAAGTGGTTGCAAACACGGTATTGGGGGGGTGGTGGAGGTTACTGAGCGTGTGACATCAGCGATTATGTGAGGGGTGGAAGTGATGTCACGTGTGGTGCATGAGAAATTGAGAGGGGCGGAAGTTGCTATGGAAGCGGCCATGATGGGCAGAGGTGACGTCATTGATCACCGTGGGGTTGGTAGTTGCACCAGCCGCATGGCTAATGGCGTCAGAGCAGTTCCAGAGGCCGGGAGATTCTTCTGGAAGGTTTGAAGAGGTTATGGAGATGGCTAGATAAAAGTTTGTTGTACTTACAGTTTTTGATGTTCGGGATGGTGTTGAAATCTTGTTTGTTGTGAGTATGAATTCTGCTGAGAATATAGTAAAGGAGGGGTCCTTTGCAATTCTGAGAGAGTGTGGCCCTCAGCTGAGGCAGGGCTGACTGTAGAGAGGTTAGGTGCCAGTGGATTGCTGCGAGCATGGAGCAAAGGATCTTGAAGGAGAACCGCTTCTGGTGGTTTTGAATCTGTAGTCCGTACTGTTTGTCCTGTTCGGGTCCGAACTCTGCTGGTTTAAAGGTGGCCCGGAGTCTGTGAGGGATGAGTTGGTTACAGAGGCAGGCACTGAGGAAGCAAATGTGGCTGTGGTAGCGAGTCTGTTTCAGGACATGGCTGAAGAGCTTCAGGGCAGAGGAAATGATTTGGGAGTTGCAGTGGGAGAGGGACTCCCTGAGATTCTTGTAGAGAGAGGAGGAAAACTTCTTCAAGGCAGGCATCCTTGCAAGAAGATTCGCAGTCGGGTTAAAATCAACTAGGTAAAAACAAGGGTAGCAAATGCTGGAAACCAGGTTCTAGATTAGAGTGGTGCTGGAAAAGCACAGCAGTTCAGGCAGAATCCAAGGAGCAGAAAAATCGACATTCCGGACAATAACAGAGATCGCAATTTCCCTTCCCACATGGTTAAAGATGCCCTCCAACGCATCTCGTCCACATCCCGCACCTCCACCTTCTGACCCCATCCCTCCAACCGTAACAAGGACAGAACCCCCCTGGTGCTCACCTTCCACCCTACCAACCTTCGCATAAACCAAAGAATCAGACGACTTTTCCGCCACCTCCAAACTGACCCCACCACCAGGGATATATTTCCCTCCCCATCCCTTTCCACCTTCTGCAAAGACCATTTCCTCCGTGACTACCTGGTCAGGTCCACGTCCCCCAACAACCAACCCACACGTCCTGGCATCTTCCCCTGCCACCGCAGGAATTGCAAAACCTGCGCCCACACCTCCTCCCTCACCTCAATCCAAGGCCCCAAAGGAGCCTTCCACATTCAAAGGTTTACCTGCACATCCACCAAAATCATTTATTGTATCCGTTGCTCCCGATGTGGTCTCCTCTATATTGGGGAAACTGGACGCCTCCTAGCATAGCGCTTTAGGGAACATCTCTGGGACACCCGCACCAATCAACCACACTGCCCCGTGGCCCAACATTTCAAGTCCCCCTCCCGCACAGCCGAGGACTGGAAGGTCCTGGACCACCTCCAACGCCGCTCCCTCACCACCCGACACCTGGAGGAAGAACGCCTCATTTTCTGCCTCAGATCACTTCAACCCCAGAGCATCAATGTGGACTTCACCAGTTTCCTCATTTCCCCTTCCCCCACCTCACCTCAGTTCCAAACTTCCAGCTCAGCACTGTCGCCTGCCTGCCTATCTTCCTTTCCACCTATCCACTCCACCCTCTTCACTTTCATCCCCACCCCTATTCACCCACTGTACTCTTCGCTACCTTCTCCCACCTTCCTCCCTGACCTATCACCTTCATCCCCACCCCCGCTCACCTATTGTACTCTATGCTACTTTCTCCCACCCCCATCCTCCTCTCATTTGTCACTCCACCCTGCAGGCACTCTGCCTCTATTCCTGATGAAGGACTTTTGCCTGAAACATCGATTTTTCCTGCTCCTCGGATGCTGCCTGACCTGCTGTGCTTTTCCAGCACCACTCTAATCTAGAATCTGGTTTCCAGCATCTGCTGCCCTTGTTTTTAACAAATTATAAAACTACTGAGAGACCTTTCATGGCAGATTTTGTACATAGTCACATTGTTCCAACTCTTTCTTATTTATTTGTTCTTTGGTTTCCATAATTGATAAGACTTTTTTTTTCTCATTTGTTGATAACAACACATGCTTGAAAGCTGTAATATTGAAGACCAAGCAATGATGGCAAGATGAAATCTTATTTTCTACTGATTCAAGTCTCTAACTTGGTCCTTTTTACTTAAAATAAATTGGAGACACTTCTTCTATCTGCTGCAGTGGAACAACATTTTCAAAAATTGGTACTTCAAAGAAGTATATCATGGGGCCAATTTACTATTTTTGCAGACGCTTTATAGTAGTGGCTATTTGGGGGCTTGCTAAACGTGTATTCATTCCAAAGACAGCTGTACACATGACCTTGGCATTGGTTTCAAGCTACCTGCCTCTTGCTATAATTATCACAGACAATAGAACAGTTAGAACTGGGGCTTCCACAAGAGTGTCGGAACTGGCAGGTGGTGTGACAATTTCCACTTTGTTGATCACAGCTGAGAAATGTCTGGTCAAGCTGAGGGACAAATATGTTTATATTCCTAGCACGAAGCTGTAATGTTTGAAATAATCTATTAAGTATCGAATTGCAATGTGGTGAGGCTATTACATTTTCAAAGCATTTTACTCAATTATAGGGATATTTAACTTATCCTCATTTAGAACTTGCAGTAATATTTTCATCTGTAGCTGCCCCAAAATACTATTGGATTGTAATGTAACACAAAGATGGGAATCAAAACTTCTGTAAACAATAGATGTTTGTGCTTTTTGGGAAGAATAATCAATAACTCTGCACAATTTTCAATGTGGGAAATTCATACAGGGAAGATTTAATACTTATGATCTCTTTCAGCCACAACTTTGCATTAGACCTGTCCGATGTGGAGTGTCAGTGTTGGACTGGGATGGGCAAAGTCAGAAGACACCAGGTTAAAGTTCAACAGGTTTATTTGAAATCACAGACTTTGGGAACACTGCCCCTTCACCTGATGGAGCAGTGCTCTGAAAACTTGTGATTTCAATTAAACCTGTGGGACTATAACCTGGTGTCATGTGACTTCTCACTTTGGTTATTTTTTAATGCATTTTAGAAAAAAGCATCATTCTTCCATCAAACATTTCCTAAAATTTGGTCTTGTGATTCTCACTAAGGTCAGACTTTTAACCAAAACTTGAACACTTGACAATGGATCCTGTACATTTCTTTCTTTGGGTTGCTGTCTCATTTTTGCTCAATTTATGTTATTGTCACATGCTGCTTGCCTGCAGTCTATATCATAATTTGTGTCATGGATATTCCGTTCTTTTTCTTCATGCTTTCAACCACCTGGTGGTTTGCAGATGGAATAATCAAATCTTCATCTTGTCTACACCCCTTTTAATGTTATATGATTTCCTCATGGACTGCTGAGAATTGTTATTCATTCTATAAACTGTCCAGTGGTTTGAAATATTGGATGCTGTTCTGATCTGATTCTAAGGTAGTGCAGTTGTAAAATGCCTATCAACTGCTTGGCTAGGTTCTGCTTCAGATACACTTGGAATGAAAAAAAACCTGAATGCCTTCTCAAAGCATTACAAACAGATCAGGGTTTTTTATTGTACTTTGCCTTGAAAACTTTTTCATAGTGTAAATGGATGCATCACTTATTCTTCTGATTGTCTCAATTCTGAAAATTTAAGTAAAAGGAATTATTTACATGTTTTCAGGGGATGTGGGTGTCACTGGGCAGGCCAATATTTATTTCCCATCCCTAATTGCCCTTGAGAAGGTAGTGGTGAGCTGTCTTCTTGGACCATCACCTACCATGTGCATATGTAGACCCACAATGCCATTAAGGAGGGAGTTCCAGTAGCACTGAAGAAAGTGATTTATTTTCAAGTCATGTGAGTGACCTGGAAGGCAAATTTCAGGTGATGGTGTTCCCATATTTCTGCTCCCCTTGTCCTTTTAAATGTAGTGGCGTGAGTTTGGAAGGTGTTGTCTAAGGTGAATTCCTGCATGCATTGTGCTCATGCACAGTGCTGGGACTCAGATTACTGGTGGACAGGGTGAATGTTTATGTGGTGCCAATCATGTGGACTGGTTGTCCTGGATGGTGTCAAGCTTCTAGATTATTCTTAGAACTACATTCATCCAGTCATCTGGGAATTATTTCATCACATTGCTGTCTTTTGATAGTACAGGATTCCGTGACGGTCTTGCCATTGAATGTTAATGGGCCATTGTTAGACTCTCCTTTGTTGGAGATAATCCTTGTCGAGAGTATGGGTGCTGCCTGACCTGCTGTGCTCTTTCAGCACCGAGGAGCAGGAGAATCGACGTTTCGGACATAAGTCCTTCCTCAGGAATTAATCATTGCCTGGCATGCTAGGTGCAAATGCTATGTGGTACATGTCAGCACAAGTATGGATATTGTATGGGTTTTGCTACATTTGTGCATGGACTGCTTCAGTATCTGAGGAATTGTGAACTGTATTTACCTTATGATGGATTTGAAGGTCATTAATGAAGTAGCCAAAGATGATTGGGCCAGGACATGACTCTGAGGAACTCCTTGGAGCTGAGCTAACTGACCTCAATCACTACAAACATAGTCTTTTGTGCCAGACAACCAGAGAAGAGATTTAATTCCTGCTCCAGAGATTTGGAGTCAAGTTTTACTAGAGCATCAGAAACCAAAGCGTAACCTTTGGAAGTTATGATGCACAAATCTATGTGGGAATTGCCCAAGAAATTTAAACATCAATGGGGACTTCCGTTGTTCCCTGGGACTGTCTGAAAATGTTTGACTTGAGACAGCTCCATGTACTGAGGTCAAAACCTAGCCTAAAACATGGCAAATATGCAATTGGCTCACTAACAGCACGTTGAACCCAACCTGATGTGGTTACCCTTTCTGACCACCTAATTTCCCTCCAGACCAAAGTATCTCCTCCAGACTCACTAACTGATCTTGTGAAGAAATCTGACTGAGCAATCGTCTTCAACTTCCAGACCTGACTATCTGCTCTTTGATCTGATTACGCCGCTCAACCACAAGATTATTCTCATGATATGATGAACCATTGACTCAAAAATTATAACTTCTCCCCACCCTGTCATCCCTTCCCACACAGTTTGAAGTGACAATTGGGTTTATCACAAGAGAACTGAGCAGCAGTGAAGGATGGGGAGTTTGTAAATGAAGGACCAAGCTATCTGTTGTCCTTGCTCAGAAGGTTTGGGCCATGTGTTCATAATCCAGGCTCATCTTTCAAGGAAAGACCCTGCTGTGTGTGTGTCATGCAGTTTGGACTTTTCAAAGAAATATTAATCCTAGCCTATCTGCTTGGACATAAGTAGAGATATTAGATTTCTTTTCTTTGAAGATTAGCAGGATAATTCTTTCTCTTTTTTAGCCAAACTCAATCCAAATCACAAACAGATTATTTTGACATTTATTCAATTGTTGTTTTTGAAGTCAGATTGCACTATGAATAACTTTATTTTATGGACTTTCACAAAACAGAAACCTTTTGGCACATTAATATTGTCAAAGTTTCAATATAAATGAGTATGATTGTGCATGTTTTCAGTATTCAGAAATTGTTTGATGCCTTGGAAATGAGGAAGAGTGGCAGGCATGATCAGTGACTCAAGCAGAGTCATAGAGATGTACAATCCAACCAGATATCCTAAATTAACCTCGTCCCATTTGCCAGCATTTGGTCCATATCCCTCTAAACCCTTTCTATTCATTTACCCATCTAGATGCCTTTTAAATGTTGTAATTGTACTAGCCTCCACCACTTCCTCTGGCAATTGATTGCATACACATAGCATTGTCTACGTCAAAAAGTTGCCCTTTAGGTTGCTTTTAAATTTTTCCCCACTCCTCTTAAACCTATGCCATCTAGGGACTCCCTACTCTGGGGAAAAGACCTTGACTATTTACCCTATCCATGCCCCCCCATGATTTTATAAACCTCGATAACATCACCCCTCAGCATCCGAAGCTCCAGGGAAAATAGCCCCAGTCTGTTCAGCTTATTCCTACAAGTCAAGCTCTCTAACCCTGGCAACATCCTTGTAAATCTTTTCTAATCCCTTTCAAGTTTCACAACATCCTTACCAAAACAGAATTGAATGCAATATTGTAAAAGTGGCCTAACCAATGCCCTGTACAACCACAACATGACCTCCCAATTCCAATACTCAATGCAACATTGACTGGAAATATTGAAACGAAATTAGTTGGAACTTGATTTCCTTAATTGTTCCAAGAGAACTGACATAGTAATTTATTTGCACAATGAGAAATCTTACTAAGAATCTTCTTAGTAATGTAATGTTTTCAATCATTAAGGGGAGAAATGAACGAACTAGTCGAAGATTGGACTGACTATGCTGTGAGGTCTTCAATACCTCTGAATAAATAAGCACAATCATTTACTGAAGTGGAGGTATTTTTTGATTTTGAAATAAGTGCAGAAGCTCATGCAAATAATATGACCTCGAGCAACGAGATGTTGGCACATAATAATACTGAATGTGTGTGTAAAAGGAAAGCCTGATCTGAAGAAGCAAGTAACTTTCCAAGCGAATTCCATTAATAGATTAAACTTCATTTTGTTGTAGATTTGAATTATCACCAACTAACTGCCAGACAATTATTTTAATATCAGTATAGTGCTCTGGGATTCAAATAAGTTGTTAACTGGCCCAGTTGAACTGGTTGCAAACTGGAAATTGAGACAGCTGTCCCAACTGAATTGTTCCCAGTTGCCCATTGGGCTGATGAAATCCTCACCAATTTGTGAAACTGAAAACCCCGGTGACTTGTTAAAATTGAACTTGTTGGCAAGACGTAAATGGTTATGATTTGATAAAAAGAAAATCTGGTGATTCTCATAATTAGATTTTAATCAGATGGTACTTTACAGAGAATGAATCATGAACGATGCAATGAATTCTGTGATCTGAAGCTTGCGTAGAGAGCAGTCTGGTAGTGAGTCAGGGGGATTGTGTGTTTCAGCATGATTACATTTTGATGTACTACCCACGTGCTGCTCACTAGGAGTGCTGGATCATAGGATAACTTCTGATTTGTAGAATGTAATTGAACTGTATAGAGTAATGACTATCATTGGTTTTTGGGACAGCATTTGTCATGATGGAAATATGAGAGTTTCAAAGGAAACTGAAAGCTGGAAATGCAGAAAAGTATTGTGAGATCTTGGGTGAACATCCATTGTTAGAGCAGGTGGCATTATTTAGTCTAATAAACAAATTAGAGGAATCTGTTATTTGGCATTCTAATAACCAAATTTTGGATTACCTGAACCAGGTCGCAAGGTCCCAATATTATCCGGCACTCGGTTATTCAGCATTCGATTAATCGAACGAAATACTCCTAGCCTTTGGATGACAGGTTGCTCTGTAATCATTATTGTGCATTTCCATGAAAAATGTCCAAGTGGTTAATATTTTGTGGTTTATCTAGTTGTGGGTTGGCAGTAGCACAACAGAATTCACAGGCAATAAAGTTTTGATTTTCACTAAGTAAAAAGAATCCAAAATTATTTAAATTTTCATATAATGAGAAAAATCTGTAAAGTGCAGGATTTTAAAAATGCATAAAGAGAACAAAATATATGCTCTGCATTTTCAATATAGATGTATGTGAATTCGCAAATTTTGTCCAGTGTATCTCATCTCGAAGACTCTGTCACAAGCCTTGGCTAATTCCATTGAAAGAGTAAAAAGTGAGGTCTGCAGATGCTGGAGAATTCCTGATGAAGGGCTCTGGCCCGAAACGTCGAATTTCCTGTTCCTTGGATGCTGCCTAACCTGCTGTGCTTTAACCAGCAACACATTTTCAGCTAATTCCATTGAAAGACAAATTTTTAAATCTTAAAAACAATTCTCTGAACTATTGGTTTGCAGTTCTTAATGTTGCAATTGCTACTTAAGATGAATAGTTTTTGAGCAAGGATTTTACAGAAATTGAATGTGCTGTTGAGTATTTAGGCAACATCGAAGGTACAGGAACTGAATGGGAAATATAGCTCCCTCACCTGTTGAGTGCTATTTGTCACTCTCTCAACTCTTTCTCGTTGCCATCTGCTGATCTGGTCTTCTGTTTCCCTGTTGTATCTGAGGAAGTCTTCTGCCCTTGCTCTGACCTCTTATTTCTCTATCAAATCTGAAAATCTGGCTTCAGTGCCAAGTACAATGTGTTCCACTCTTTTACTGAGTCTCTCTGAAGAAAGTGTTCCCCACTGCTCTTCGTTGTTATTTGATCTACTTAATATTTTGAAGATTTTTTTCTCCTTTTGGATCCTGCTGTGTTCAAAGCAGCATGACGCACATATGCAGCTAAATTCCTGAGGTTTATATGACAAGCAGATGCTATCCCAGTTTGGTCTTTCAGTCAACACTTCAGTGGCACCTTTTAAGGTGATGAGATGATTTCCATAAGTGACTCTGCTATGGATCACAAATGTCATACTGTCCATCTATTGTATATTGTTTAAGGTTTCCCATCTGAATCCTAATTTGTTAATTTTCCAATCATGCTAAATTGAGCCTTTTTGCAATTAACATTTATTGAAATAGTAGCTTTTTTTCAACTATGTTACACTCTTTCGCTCTGCCATCACAAAAGTGCTTTGAAATGTTGATAGTTAGCTTTAGTGAATAAATCACTTGTGTGATAGAATTGTGCAGACTATAAAAGTTCTGCACTTAATCTGTGCGACCTTAGCTGGTCTCTGAATTGATATTTAATGCCCTTCAATAGTTATAGAAACATAAAGCCTTTCATGCAAACAGACCAAACTAAAGTTTCATTTGCCTACGTTTTGCCTATTTCCCTCTAAACCTTCCCTATTCATGTACCTGTCCAAATGTCTTTTAAATGTTGTAACTGTACTTGCATCTATCACTTCCTCTAGTAGTTCATTCCATGTATGCACCACTCTCTGTTTGAAAAAGTTGCTTTTAAAACCCTATTGAATCTTACATCTGAAATCTATACCTTCTCGTTTTGAACTCCCTTACTCTCGGGGAAAAAGATCTCTGCAATTCACCTTCTCTATGCCTGTCATGATTTTATAAAACTCTACAAGATCATCCCTCCTAACTCCAGGGGAGAAAATCCAAGCCTCCCCTTTTAACTCAAACACTCCAGTCCTAGTTAAATCCTTATAAATCTTTTCTGCACCTTTGCCAATTTAATAATACTAGCTTTGAGAGGGACATAAGAATTGATTTGATTTCTATCCACTAACTTTGAGAAATTTCGCTTCTATGAATAATGCACACTCCACCACCCTACAGTGAAATGATCTCAAACTGCTTGCAAGAGGAATTGATCTCCTGAGAGGACTGAGAGGCCTAATAGCTTGACGTATTGTGAATAAACATGTACATTGTGTAATTGATAGATCTGTGGCCCTGTTTCTAACATGAAATGGAGTCCTATCAAACTCAGTTAAAGGCAGACAGTGCTATAGAAGATCTGTTAATGGTCAGCTTTTTAAAATCAAGTCAATTACGTTGCACCTGTTCAACATGTCAGTTGCTTTGAAATAATTTACATAATGTAGCGAGCTGTTTGGAAAGCTGAAACTGTTGTAGGTGTATAAATGACTGATTGCAGTGCTGTTTCTGTTGGGAACACAGGACGCAGAAGGTTATCATGGAGTCCTAGAATTGCACAGCATGGAAATAGATTCTTTGGGGTCAAGAGTGTGGTGCTGGAAAAGCAAAGCAGGTCAGCAGCATCCAAGGAGCAAGAAAATCAGCGTTTTGGGCAAAAGCCCTTCATCAGGAATGATGCTGGCAGCCTCGGGAGTGGAGAGATAAATGGGAGAGGAGTGGGGCTCGGAGAGGGGGGGGTGCAATAGGTGGATGGAGGTGGGGATAAAGGTGATAGGTCGGAGGGGAGGGTGGAGCGGATCGGTGGGAAGGTAGACAGATGGGATGGGTCATGTGGATGGTGCTGACCTGGAAGATTGGAATTGGGGTAAGGTGGGGGGAGGGGAAATGAGGAAACTGGTGAAATCCACATTGATACCATGGGGTTGGAGGGTCCCAAGGCAGAGGATGAGGCGTTCTTCCTTCAGGCGTCAGGTGGTAAGGGAGTGACGATGGAGGAGACCCAGGACCTGCATGTCCGTGACAGAGCGGGAGGGGGAGTTAAAGTGTTTGGCCATGGGACGGTGGGGCTGATTGGTGCGGGTGTCCTGGAGACATTCTCTGAAGCACTCTGGGGAGACAGGACGCCTACTTGCAATGTAGAGGAGACCGCATTGGGAGCAACGGATTCAGTAAAGGACGTGTGGAAGTGCAGGTGAAACTTTGGATGTGGAAGTCTCCTCTGGGACCTTGGATCGAGGTGAGGGGGAAGGTGTGGGCGGGGGTGTTGTAATTCCTGTGTGGCAGGGGAATGTGCTGGGAGGGAAGGGTGGCTTGTTAGGGGGCATGGACCTGATGAGGTAGTCATTGAGGGAACGGTGTTGACGAAAAGTGGATCGAGGTGGGGAGGGAAATATATTTGTGGTGATGGGGTCTGTTTATAGGAGGCAGAAATGTCGGCGGATGATGCGATACATACAGAGGTTGGCGGGGTGGAAGGTGAGGACCAGTGGAGTTCTGGTCCTTGTTGCATTTGGAAGGGTAGGGTTCGAGGGCAGATGTGTGGGATGTGGATGAGATGTGCTGGAGGAGAAATTGCAGTCTTTGAAGAAGGAGGCCATCTGGTGTGTTCTGTGGTGGAACTGGTTCTCCTGGGAACAGACTCTTTGGTCCAACTCATCCGTACGTAACGGGTATCCTAAATTAATCTAGTCCCATTTGACATCATTTGGTCCATATCCCTTCCTATTCATGTGCCCATCCAGATGTCTTTTAAATGTTGTAATTGTACCCACCCCCACTACTTTCTCTGGCAGCTCATTCATGCACATCCCTCTGTATTTTCCCTTGGGTACCTTTTATGTCTTTCCCCTCTTACCTTAAACCAATTCACTCTAGTTTTGGATTTTCCGACCTGTGGAAAAAGACCTTGGCTATTCACCTTATCCTTGGCCCTCATGATTTTATAAACTCTATAAGGTGACCCCTCAAACTTGGATGCTCCAGAGAAAATAGTTCCAGCCTATTCAGCCTTTCCCTCCAGCTCAAACCCTCCAACCCTGGCAATATCCTTGTAAATCTTTTCAGAACCCTTTCAAGTTTCACAACATCTTTCCTATAGCAGGGAGACCAGAATTGGTTATGCGACTTTTGGGATAATGTCTTATACAGCTGCAACATGACATCCCAACTCCTATGCTCAATGCACTGACCAATAAAGGCAAGCATATGAAGTGCTGCTTTTGCTACCCTGTCTACCTGCGACTCCATCTTAATGGAACACCCCAAGGTCTCTTTGTTCAGAAACACTTTACCATGAAGTGTATAAATCCTGCAGTGTCCTGGCAGTGCAGTTTTATAATTCTGTTCACCACTTTTTAATTTACCTGTACAGTCTGGGTTCAGGTGTTACCATGAGCATCCCACCTTCCAACCTCTCCCTTTTGCCTGAGATGTGGTGACCATCAGGTTAAACTCCCCAGCAGTTCTCTCTCTCTCTGCTCTGATTCTCTGCTCTGTCTCTCTCTCTCACTCTTTACTCTACGTCTTGAATTTGGGAGAGCTCATGCTGTCAAGAGAATGTTAATGTATGAGAGCGACATTGTGATTTCCTGATGGTGGAATAGCTAGCTAATCCTAATCTTCAGGCATCACCCATATATCTCATCCAGTTGCTATGATTCTTGAGACTGACCACAGCACGAGGAGTTATATGGGATAATAATTCAGGCGGGGAAGGCCAACATAGTATTCGGCTCATTAAACTTGAGTTTGCCAGAATGTAGGGCTAAACTGAGTCCTTCTTTCCAAAACAAAATGCCCCATGAGGTGTAAGTTTCATTTTAATACATGGACGTAGGGACCAATTATTATTAATTCATGATCTGTTAATTTCATTTTGGCTTTTGGATTGTGGAAAACTCTGCTTTTCAGGAGCTGGGTAATATTTCATTTCTTATCATGGTACATATGGATTTGGGAACTGAAATCCACAGTGGGACTCACCATTCCTTAGTGATATTTCTGTTTCAAAATTGGTTTGTGTCTCTATTGTCACTGTGGAAAATGTTAACATTGGAGATTGAGTGCAACCTTGCAAGAAAATAAATGAGTTTCCACCTATTCTTGACATATTGAATCTCCAATAGCCCCTTTGCCAATTTTGCTTTATTTTAATCAGTTTTCAACTACATGCACTTCCATTGTTTTATTTTGAAAAGAAATGTTTGACCTTCAATTTTTTCTTTCAAATGTGTTATTGTGAGATTTGTTTCTTGTGTGAATAATGAAGTGTTTGACCCTGGGGAGATTTAATAAAGTCTTAGTAGTTCATGCCAAGGCTTTTATTGGGCTCTTAAAGATGAACATAACTGAACTTTAGAATTGAATTTGAAATAAAATATTAAGGACTGTGCACCTTTGCTATAACAGAGCAGCTGATGGGCAATTACAGAATCCAAGTGATATTGCCTTTTGAAAACAAGAAATTCACTGTTCATGAACTACAGTTAAGACAGTTTATGTAAAGCTTCACCACGCATTAAATGTTGGTTTTTAATACAACGTGTATAGTAGATGTAGGTTTGCTTGTTGAGCTGAAAGGTTCATTTCCAGTCAATTATTATACAAACTTAGCAGCTCAGGTTGAGATTCTGGATGTAGATTTGCTCGCTGAGCTGGAAGGTTCATTTCCAGAAATTTCGTCACCATACTAGGCAACATCACCAGTGGGCCTCTGGGTGAAGCACTGCTGATAGTTCCTGCTTTCTATTGATATGTTTGGGTTTCTTTGAGTTAGTGATAGCATTTTCTGTTCTTTTTCTCAGGGTGGCAAATGGGATCCAAGTCAATGTGTATGTTGATAGAGTTGCGGTTGGAATGCCATGCTTCTAGGAATTCTCGTGCATGTCTATTTGGCTTGTCCCAGGATGGATGTGTTGTCCCAGGCGAAGTGATGTACTTCCTTATCTGTATGTAAAGATACTAGTGAGAGAGCAACATAACCCCCTCTCACTAGTATCCATACATATAGATAAGGAAGGACACCATTTCAACTGGGACAACACATCCATCCTAGGACAAGCCAAATAGACATGCACGAGAATTCCTAGAAGCATGGCATTCCAACCGCAACTCTGTGAACAGACACGTTGAGTTAGACCCCATCTACCACCCCAGAGAAAAGGAGCAGAGAATGACATCGCGGCAGGAAATGAAATCACCAACCCAAAAAAAACCCACATAGAAACAGAAAGCAGGAATTAATCAGCAGTGCTTCGCTCAGAGGCCCACTGAAGATGTTACCTAGTATGGTGATGAAATGTCTGGAAATGAACCTTCCAGCTCAGCGAGCAAACCTACATCCAGAATCTCAACCTGAGCTGCTAAGTTTGTATAATAATTGACTTGCCATGTATTTTCAATTAATATTTGTAACTAACATTATGTATGTGCAATTCATCATAACCTCAAACAGCAGTATTCTTCTTCCTTTCTATCACCATTAAGGAAACATTTCAACTGGTTTGAGGTTTACTGCTTGAAACACAGATTTATAATTTGTCACTCCCACACCATGAACCATGAAAATCATTGTTAACTTAAAAGTGGCAATAAAACTTAGTTGATGTTAACAGTGATACAGAAAAAAAGTATTTGAAATGGAAGACTCACTGGGAAATTTGTGGGCAGGTGAATGTAATTAGACAGACAAGTGGGATGTTATATTTGTTTGTGATAAATATGCAGTATTATAAATCATTGGAGCGTGCTCTTGGCTGCATTATGAACAGAACTGAATTACAGAAAAAAGAGCTTGGAGAAATTGTAGGCTCTGGCCTTCTGATATCCGGATAATCCAGGAAGTAATTGAGGTATCTTTAATGCTTTATTGCCCTGGCTATATATATTAAATAAAAGCCAGCAAAAGTCATGCGTTTAGTGACTGTACAATTCACAGTTGAAATCCTTGACTTTTAAAGTTCAAAATCATTTGATATATTGAATGTGACTTTCTTCTCCAGAGAGCTTTACACATTTTTGCTTTTCACTTCTCACATTTGTTGCATTTGGGGTTGACTACCAGTTCTAAATTAACAGAGCAATTGCAAAACTTATACAGCAAAACACTCCAGCTAAGTGTGAACGTATCCTGCGAAAATGTATTAAAGTTGGTTCACCACAGTAAGAATACATGAACTGGAAAACTACAAAGAAAGACAACAGTCCATTCTTGGCGGAAAGGGTTCAAACTATGGAGAAGCTTGTAATTTTCAACTTTACTTATTGAAAGGGTGACTTATCTGGATGAAACAATCTCTTCAGTGAACATAAACATTAAATAATGTAAGTCTGCTGTGATCTTTTGTTCAAAATGCACCAAAGTGGACCAGAGGATATGATTGAAAATTAGAAATGCAAAACATCATTTTAAAAAAAAACAGAATTGCCTTAAAATTGAAATAAAATCTACCTGGCCTGGTAGAAAAAACAAAATTATGATTGCTAAAACTTAAACTTGGGCATTCTGTGGTGCGTCCAATGTTTTTTGATATGGACTGGCCCAGACCCCCTCAAAAAAGGTACCCTAGACCATAGCGTTTTCTTGTTTTAATGGCAAACGTAAAGTGCTGTATTCCAGATGCAATTTGATTAGTCAAACTGCTCGACGTTAAGCAGAACACAATTTATTCAAACACTGACTGTCTGTTTCTGTGCTGTACATCTCTATGACTATAACTGCAGTTGAAAATACAACAGAAGAAAGAACTTAGAATAACTTCACTCTGTTGGAAAACTGAGCAGAATAACAGATATTGTAACTGTTACTAGGTAACTGTTCCATTTATAATTGCCCCTTAGGTCCATTTTATATCTTTCCCCTCTTAGCCTGAAGCCATGCCCTCTAGTTCTTGACTCCCCCACCCTGAGAATAAACTTTGTCTTTCTATTCTATCCATGCCCTTCATGATTTTATAAACCTCTATAAGGTTACCCCTCTGCCTCCAATGCTCCAGGGAAAACATCCCCAACCTATTCATCCTCTCCCTATAGCTCAAATCCTCCAATCCTGGCAACATTCTTGTAAATCTTTTCTGAACCCTTTCAAGTTTCACAACATTCTTCCGATAGAAGGGAGACCAGAATTGCATGCAGTATTCCAAAAGTAACCTCAGCAATGTCCTGTCCAGCCACAACATGACCTCCCAATTCCTATACTTAATGTTCTGACAAATAAAGGAAAGCGTACCAAACACCACCTTCATTGACCTCATGCTTTAAATTATTATTTTTAATTTAAAATTATTTTTGCCAGATATTGTCCAACTAAGCTAGTATAATAAAGACTTTTTTTTGCTTTCACTGAACAGTAGTAGATCAAATCATGAAGACTTCATTTGCTTGGCCAGAAGTGATACTGTGATGAAATATATAAACAAGCAATGTTTGGAGTTTTAATTTAACAACAGAATATTGTAGAGCTTGACATGCTATATATTTTTGCTTATTTTTCACATTTCAGACATATTGCATGTTTGCATTAGTGAATTTCTGCACATGATTAAAACATGTATGTAAATTATAGCTGATTATATCAGAAAGGTATAGCTTTATACGTACATTCCAGATGCACCAAGATCTGTACAATATCAAAACGTGGGCTGAAAAGTGGCATATAACATCTGTGCCACACAAATTACAGATCTCCAGTAAGAGAGAGAGTCTGACAACTGACCCATGACATTCAGCAGTGTTAACATCACTGGATCCCCCACTATCAACATCCTGCAGGTTACAATTGAATAAAAACTGAACTGGACCAGCTGTGTATATTTTGCAATTCAGAGGCTAGGAAGCCTGCAACATGTAACTGTTCTCCGTCCACAAGTCAGAAAATCATAAGTGTGATGGAATACTGCCCACTTGCCGGGATCAGTGCAGCTCCAACCACATTCAAGTAGTTTGATACCATCCAGGGCATTACAGCTGCTTGATTGGCATCAAATCCACAAACATTCACTTCTACTACTGACATTCAGTTATGTCGTATGTACTATGTGCAAGATGCACTGTAGCAATTCACCAAAGATCCTTAGATATCACCTTCCAAACCTATGACCACTACCATCTAGAAGGACAAGGGCAGCAAGTACATTGCGACACCCATACTTGAAAGTTCCTCTCCAAGCTACTCCTCATCCTGACCTGGAAATATATCACCATTCCCTCACTGCGCTGTATCAAAATCCTGGAATTCTCTCCCTAACAGCATTGTGGTCTACTTATGGCACATGGACTACAGTGGTTCAAGGACAACTGCCCATGTCCCATAAGTGAATTTTACAAACATGCTGTGTTAGAACTAATAATTCAAATTTTGAAGAAGCAGGCCATCTTGTGGCACACCTCAATTGATTTTTCTTCCTCTTCCTCTTCAGTTTCAGTAAGTTTACTGAAAGTGCAAACTGGAAAGCAAAAAGAAAAATAGTTTAGATTAGATTAGATTACTTACAGTGTGGAAACAGGCCCTTCGGCCCAACAAGTCCACACCGACCCGCCGAAGCGCAACCCACCCATACCCATACCCTTATATTTACCCCTTACCTAACACTACGGGCAATTTAGCATGGCCAATTCACCTGACCCGCACATCTTTGGACTGTGGGAGGAAACCGGAGCACCCGGAGGAAACCCACGCAGACACGGGAATGTGCAAACTCCACACAGTCAGTCGCCTGAGTCGGGAATTGAACCCGGGTCTTCAGGCGCTGTGAGGCAGCAGTGCTAACCACTGTGCCACCGTGCCGCCCACTAGTGTTCGAGATTTAACCTTAACAACTATTCACTCCAAATAGTGTCATCCATGCTATGTGTTACCTTGAATTTTAAAAAAAAAAATCGTATTTCTGGACTTCACGAACGGTCTGCATTGAGTATGACAAGGTTGCCTGACAGCATGCTATTGGCTTACAACCTGCATACACAAAGGAGTTGTTTTCTTTAGGCCTATTTACAATTTTTAAATAAATGTACCCACAGAATTAATCAATCCCTACATGATTGATCATTAGAACATTATAATTAACATGACCTGGTAAACAGTAGTTGGAAAACATTGCTGATGAGACCTTTCATGCTTGAACAGTCAGCAAGCATGTTGACCCACAGGTAAAACATATTCTGTTGACAGATTTAAATTGTTCTGAACTGCATATGACAGCCTTTGATGTCTTTGTTTGTTGTATTATTTTGAAGTCACAGCTTGCTGATAAGCAAACAAATAATTTATCAACAGACCAATCTAACCCCTGTGAGAAGGACCATATATAATGCATGTGATAACCAGTTGGGGGAAATCAAAAGCATTTTATCAGAATGTCCACTAAAATTTCCTTTGTGGGTAAGTCACAACAAGTTACCTTACTAAGAAAACAATCGAGTAAAAAGTGAAGTCTGCAGATGCTGGAGATCAGAGCTGAAAATGTGTTGCTGGTTAAAGTGCAGCAGGTCAGGCAGCATCCAAGGAACAGGAAATTCGATGTATCGGGCACAAGCCCTTCATCAGGAATGAGGAAAGTGTGTCCAGCAGGCTAAGATAAAAGGTAGGGAGGAGGGACTTGGGGGAGGGGCGATGGAGATGTGATTTCAGGTTAATGTGATATATTGATGGTTTTGTGAAGTCCTTCCATCCAAATTATTGCAAGTCTGCAGCTTGCCTTCTTATCAGAAGTAGTTTTCTGGTGCCTTGTTACACTTGGCATTGACTGTGTGTTTGAAGACAGAAATGTCCTGCAGTTAACTCGTTAAATTCTTCTGCAGGGCAATCCTTGCTCTTGTGGCAAAGAACAGTTAGTTTATCAAGCAGGTGTCAATACAGTTTTGTTCATATAGTTTTGACTTCCAGACATGGCTAATTGCTTTCAATTTCTGTCTAGGTTTGTTCCCATCCTTAATAGTTTATTCCAGACAGTTATTATTGCTGCTGCATTCCATGTATGACAGTTTATCTTTTGTTGATTCATTCAATCAATGAACAGTTAAAGTTCTGAATTCTATAATGTCACATTTTTCAAAATGAGAACACAACCAACATCGGAACAGAATTTGAAATGTTTGAACAGTGTTTCGAGCTATGGTTTTAGATTTGGATGGCTCCACTGCAGGAAAGCAAGATTTCAAAGTTTGCTTGGCAATTGGAGATGAAGTCTTAACATGTCAGGGATCCCCAAAAGAATTTGATCACATTAGAAGACCAGTACAGGGTCAGATTAAACTTCTGTATTCATTGAGTAGAATTAATGTTTTTTGGACAGAAGCTGATAGAATTCCTAAACCGCTTTGTGAGCTGATGGAGAGAAAATGGCTCAGTGATTTTTTTTTTAGATTTGGAGTTAGCAAACAGGATCGATGAGTTTGTGGCAGCATCAATTCATGTCAACATTTCTCAGAAACAAACTGAGACAAATGAGACAAACTGAATGCTTACTGCATCAACAAGTTACTGAAGAATTGACCTGAGTATGAAGTGATCCTCTGTCTGAAGCTTATAGGTCTTAAGTACAGACTTGATGGCTGACAAAATCACTAAACACCCAAACATAATAAGATATGTGGAAGTTGTGATTTTCTGCATATACTAAGGAAATTCCCTGCCTTCAGTCAGCTTTTCAAGATGTGGCAGAAAAAGCATTGGCAGAGGCAGTACATTTGAATAAATGCTGATGCAGCTACAAAGATCTGTGCACCAACACACAATGCATGAGGGGTGCCTTCAAGCAATAATGAAGACCACCATAAAGTGGTTGACAAACCAGAAATTGCTGACATACACACTGAGTCAAAGAGAGATGATCATGTATTTCATGGCAGTTGTCAATGTCATCACATCATTTGAAATGTCTGTTTTTTTAAAAAAAAATCAAATGTTCTTTCCTTATAAAACTTTTTAGCATTCATTTTTGGCTAAGATTGACCTGGGCACGTGACAAAAATGCTACACTGGTGAATTCTTTGAAAAGATGTACCAGCTGACATAGGAAGTTATGATGAAAGCAATGAGTGTTGAACTTTTAGTACAGGTGGAATTAGTGAACTGATGTGCAGGATCAATAGTGTCAGAAGTACAGTCAATCTGTCTAGTCACTGCAGATGCTCGACATCACAGACACTGCTGGACTAGCAATGACAGTGTGCTTGATCTAACGCTTACCACCTGCCAGTGCAATCAGTCAGATATCAGTCAACAAATCAATTTCTGAAACTTCACCTTTCACTTCAATTTGTAACTTAACATCAAATATCTGGAATGTTAAAAATAAAATTAGCAGTTTCAATTAAGCTGCTACATTGGGTTGCTCTTGTGTTTTTCAATTACATTGACATATGATGCAAGTACAGTGTTACTTAAAAGACAAATTGAGGATTGAGCTAAATGCAATGGAGTGAGGTGCAATTGTTAGATTACGGGAGCACAGAGACTGATGTAGCTCAATAGCATGCATTAGAAGAATGTCTTGACTCTCAACTAAACTGTAGCAGACTAGTTTTAAAAAATGCACTTGCTGAATTAAATATGAAATAAGAATGAAATACACCTTTCTTTGGAATAAGGAGAACTTTGATCTCAGCTTTGTGACATGGAAAAAATATGGTAGTTCAAGAAGGAAATGCAGAACTACCAGAGTCAGAGATGTACAGCACGGAAACGGACCCTTCAGTCCAACACCTCTATGCTGACCAAATATCCTAAACTAATCTAGTCCCACTTATTAGCACTTGCCATATCCCCCAAACCAGTCTTGTTCTGATTTTTGCCTTTCCAAAATGCATCACCTCACATTTCTCTAAATTAAACTCCATCTGCCACTTGTCAGACAATTGTTCCACCTGATCAAGATCCCATTGTAGTCTGAGATAACCTTCACTGTCCACTACTCCTCCAATTTTGGTGTCATCTGCAAATGTACTAACTATAGCTGCTATGTTCACATCCAAGTCATTTATGTAGACAATGAAAAGTAGTGAACCCAGCGCCAATCGTTGTGGCACACCACTGTCGTAGGCCTCCAGAGACAGCTCTCCACCACCACCTTCTGTCTTCTACCTTTGAGCAAGTTCTGTATCCAAATGGTGAATGCTCTCTGTATTCCATGTGATCTAACCTTACCAACCAGTCTGCTATGAGGAACCTTGTTGAACACCTTACTGAAGTCCATACAGATCATGTCCATGACTCTGTCCTCATCAATCCTCTTTGAACGTTTTGAAGAAATAACAATCAAGTTAGTGAGATAAGATTTCCCTTGCACAAAGCCATGTTGACTATCCATAATTAGTCCGTGTTTTTCCAAATACATGTAAATCCTGTCCCTCAGGATTCCATCCAACAACTTGACCACCACCAATGTCAGGCTTGCCAGTCTATAGTCCCTGGCCGTTCCTGACCACTTTTCTTAAGTAGTGGTACTTCGTCAGCCAACCTCCAGTCTTCTAGCACCTCACATCTGACTATCGATGATTCAAGTATCTCAGTAAGGGGCCCAGCAATCACTTTCCTAGCTTCCTGCAGAGTTCTAAGGTACACTTAATCAGATCCTGGAGATTTGAGACATTCAGCACCACCTCCTCTGTAATATGGATACTTTTCAAGATAGGGTGATCTTAGAGGATTATAAAATCATGAGGGGCATGGATAGGATAAATAGACAAGGTCTTTTCCCTGGGGTGGGAGAGTTCAGAACAAGAGGGCATAGATTTAGGGTGGGAGCGGAAAAATTTAAAATGGACCTAAGGGGCAACTTTTTCACGCAGAGGGTGGTGCATGGAAGGAATGAGCTGTCTGGGGAAGTGATGGAGGCTGGTACAATTACACCCTTTAAAAGGCATCTGGATGAGTATATGAATAGGAAGGATTTAGAGGGATATGGGCCAAGTGCTGGAAAATGGTACTAGATTAGTTTAGGATATCTAGTTGGCATGGCCAAGTTGGACCAAAGGGTCTGTTTCTGTACTGTACATTTCTATGGCTCTGTGACTCTGTAATGGCTCTGGACTCTTGTTATCTCATTTCTGAAGGCTTCCCATTTTTTAGTAGTCCCTTTACCTGCAAACATCCGAATATTGTGTACAGTGTTGGACCCTACACCTCAGCAAGGACATACTGGCACTGGAGTGTGTCCAGCGGAGATTCACGTGGATGATCCCTGGAATGGTAGGCCTAACATATGAATGGCTGAGGATCCTGGTATTGTATTCATTAGAGTTTAGAAGGTTGAGGGGAGATCTAATAGAAACTTATAAGATAATTCATGGCTTAGAAAGAGTGGACACTGGGAAATTGTTTCCGTCAGGTGCGGCTACTAGGACTCGTAGGCACAGCCTCAGAATTAGAGGGGGTCAATTTAAAACTGTACACACTTAACAAATTCCTTTCCATCTCAACCCTTAACACTATGACAGTCTCAGCCTATGCTTGGAGAGTTAAAATCCCCAACCATAATCATCCTATTATTCTTACAGATAACTGAGATCTCCTTACAAGTTTATTTCTCAATTTTCCTCTGACTATTAGGGGGTCTATAATACAATCCCAATAAGGTGATCATCCCTTTCTTATTTCTCAGTTCCACCCAAATAACTTCCCTAGATCTCTTCCCAGGAATATCGTCTTTAACTGTTGCTGAAGTGACTGCTAAGCCCCTTGCTGACATATTTGGATCCGTTATCAAAAACACTACTCCACTCTTGGCCCCCCTTTCTATCCTTCTTATAGCATTTGTATCATGGAACATTAAGCTGCCAGTCTGTCCATTTCCTGAGTCATTAGTTCAGAATAAATTCAAACTTGAATACTGTTTCTGAGATGAAGTAGTTTTCAGGGGTTATATCTGTTCTTCAAGATGAATGAAGAACTGAGAGAGAAATAAAGAAATCGGTGAACTATATGCACTGTATCATTGTTCAGTTAAAAGATAGCCAGTTTGTAGGTAGATCTGAAACATGCGTGGAAAACAATAAATGCCGATGACATTTGAATCCAAACAACTTGAAGGATGAGATCAGTTCAGTTCAAAACCTAGTTGAACTGTGTCAAGGTTGGCAAAATCTCTAATAGCAACTGTGAAGCAAAGATTTCACAGCTTAAGAATGAAAGGCAGCATCATCGACTGTGGAAATCAACACACATCCTGACAATCACTATCACAAATTCTGGATATATCAGCCAACTTACCTCCCTATATAGAACCTCATAGGCTCACATTTCCTTTTGAAAAGGGACTAAGAATATTGTATGTGTATCTTCACCTTCAAGAGACCATTTACTTAGTGAGTGCAAGAGGTTTGTTGAAACAGACAGTAATGGAGAGATCAGGGAAGCCCAGGGAAGCCAGGGGCGGGAGGCAGTGCTCTGAGACCGGGATTGATTCGGGGTGAGTTCAGGGAGAACTTGGGGCTGTTTGTAAGAGGCTGAACGGAGCAGGAACTGGTCCTGGAACCTTGGAGTGAGTGGGCTGGGGGGGAAGAGAGAGGACTTCCTCGGGCTGTGTGGGGGCCGGCTGAGGGAGACAGAGCGGGAAGAAGGTGCTGTGGGACATTCTTGTAGTTTGCAATCCTTTGAACGCTGATGGAAATTCTGTTCTTGGCTTCTGTTTCCTGCTGTTTGTTGCGAATAGATATTGAATCTTTGGAAAATAATGGACAGTAGAAAGAAATGTGATAATCCCATAAAGGCTTAACGATAGCAGTCTGAGGATAAGTGTCTCAAAAGTGTTTGAAATCATGCCCAATGTTAGTCTTTTAGCAGTTAGTGTGTTGGGAGCTGGATATTGAACTGTGTAACCATTCCGTTTGTGGAGCTGTGCATATATTGGTTAATTTATTTTAATCCAGGTAAAATGTTTTAAAATTACGCAAACAGAAGAACACTGGTAGGAGCCCAGGGCTAGAGTGGAATAAGGCTCCACTCTGTTCACCTTGCCCTGTTTAAAAACAAAGAATTATTATGGTCATGACCTGAATATTGCATTGATCATTTGATGTGACTGAGGTGTCAGTGGAGGAGCACTTTGGGGCCAGCGACCATAATTCTATTAGATTTAAAATAGTGATGGAAAAGAATAGGCCAGATCTAAAACTGAAGTTCTCAATTGGAGAAATGCCAATTTCGACGGTATTAGGCAAGAACTTTCAAAAGCTAATTGGGGGCAAATGTTCGCAGGTAAAGGGATGGCTGGAAAATGGGAAGCTTTCAGAAGTGAGATAACGAGAATCCAGAAAAAAGTATATTGCTGTTAGGGTGAAAGGAAAGGCTGGTAGGTATAGGGAATGCTGGATGATGAAGAAAATTGAGGGTTTTGTTAAAATAAAGAAGAAAGCATCTGTCAGGTATAGACAGGGTAGACTGACTGAATCCTTCGAGTATAAAGACTGTAGGAATATACTTCAGAGGGAAATCAGGAGGGCAAAAAGGGGACATAAGATAGCTTTAGCAAATAGAATTAAGGAGAATCCAAAAGATTTTTACAAATACATTAAGTACAAAAGGTTAACTAGGGAGATTCTGGATTAGTAGCACTGGAAAAGCGCAGCAGTTGAGGCAGCATCCGAGGACCAGTAAAATTGATGTTTTGGGCAAAAACCCTTTATCAGGAATACTCTGCCTGTATTCCTGATGAAGGGCTTTTGCCGAAACGTCGATTTTACTGCTCCTCGGATGCTGCCTGAACTGCTGTGCTTTTCCAGCACCACTAATCCAGAATCTGGTTTCCAGCATCTGCAGTCATTGTTTTTACCTCGTAACTAGGGAGAGAATAGGGCCCCTCAAAGATCAGCAAGGCGGCCTTTGTGTGGAGCTGCAGAAAATCAGGGAGATACTAAACAAGTATTTTGCATCAGTATTTGCTGTGGAAACAGATATGGAAGATATAGAATGTAGGGAAACAGATGGTGACTTCTTCAAAAATATCTATATCACAGAGGAGGAAGTGTTGGATGTATTGAAATGCATGAACAGGGATAAATCCCCAGGACCTGATCAGGTGTACCCTAGAACTCTGGGAAGCTAGGGAAGTGATTGCTGGGCCTCTTGTTGAGATATTTGTATCACGGACAGTTACAGGTGAGGTGCCAGAAGACTAGAGGTTGGCTGACCTGGTGCCACTATTCAAGAAGGGTGGTAAGGACAAGCCAGGAAACTATAGACCAGTGAGCCTGACGTCGGTGGTGGGCAAATTGTTGGAGAGAATCCTGAAGGACAGGATGTACATGTATTTGGAAAGGCAAGGACTGATTAGGGATAGTCAACATGGCTTTATGCATGGGAAATCATGTCTCACAAACTTGATTGAGTTTTTTGAAGAAACAAAGAGAATTGATATGGGCAGAGCGGTAGATGTGATCTATATGGACTTCAGTAAGGCGTTTGACAAGGTTCCTCATGGGAGACTGGTGAGCAAGGTTAGATCTCATAGAATAAAGGGAGAACTAGCCATTTGGATACAGAACGCTCGAAGGTAGAAGTCAGAGGGTGGTAGTGGAGGGTTGTTTTTCAGACTGGAGGCCTGTGACCAGTGGAGTTCCACAAGGATCGGTGCTGGGTCCACTATTTTTCATCATTTATATAAATGATTTGGATGTGAGCATAAGAGGTACTGTTGGTAAGTTTGCAGATGACACCAAAATTGGAGGTGTAGTGGACAGCGAAGAAGGTTACCTCAGATTACAACAGGATCTTGATCAGGTGGGCCAATGGGCTGAGAAGTGGCAGATGGAGTTTAATTCAGATAAATGCGAGGTGCTGCATTTTGGGAAAGCAAATCTTAGCAGGACTTATACACTTAATGGTAAGGTCCTCGGGAGTGTTGCTGAACAAAGAGACCTTGGAGTGCAGGTTCATAGCTCCTTGAAAGTGGAGTCACAGGTAGATGGGATAGTGAAGGTGGTATTTGGTATGCTTTCTTTTATTGGTCAGAGTATTGAGTACAGGAGTTGGGAGTCCCATGTTGTGGCTGTACAGGACATTGGTTAGGCCACTGTTGGAATATTGTGTGCAATTCTGGTCTCCTTCCTGTTGTGAAGACGTTGTGAAACTTGAAAGGGTTCAGAAAAGATTTCCAAGGATGTTGCCAGGGTTGGACATTAGGCTACTGGGAGATGCTGAACAGGCTGGGGCTGTTTTCTCTGGAGCGTCAGAGGCTGAGAGGTGATCTTATAGAGGTTTATAAAATTATGAGGGGCATGGATAGGATAAATAGACAAAGTCTTTTCCCTCGGGTGGGGGAGTCCAGAACTAGAGGGCATAGGTTTAGCGTGAGAGGAAAAACATATAAAAGAGACCTAAGGGGCAACTTTTTCACACAGAGGGTGGTACGTGTATGGAATAACTGCCAGAGGAAATGGTGGAGGCTGGTACAATTGCAACGTTTAAGAGGCATTTGGATGGGTATATGAATAGGAAGGGTTTGGAGGAATATGGTCCAGGTGCTGTCAGGTGGGATTAGATTGGGTTGAGATATCTGGTCAGCTTGGACATGATGGACCGAAGGGTCTGTTTCCATGTTGTACATCTCTCTGACTCTCTGACGGTAAATCCATATGCTGTATGTATACAATATTGCAAAGCTGCCTATCTGTCAGTTAATTTGCTATCTGTTTGTAAGTTGCACACAACTTAGTTGTTTGCTTTATAATTTCATAAATGATATTGATTATAAATGTTAAGAGTAAATTAATTCATAAAGAGCAATTGATTATATACCATTATTATTACATAACACACTACATTGTGTCGCCTTCTGAGCCATCGGCATTGAATAGCATTGCAGGAGCATATGTCTCCTTTCTGAAATGGTACTTAGGCTGCTAAATGCATAGTCTCTCATTTAAATTCATGTGAGAGTTGTTCAATTTTATGAAACTCACAGCAGGGTTGAAGAGAATTTCTCATCTTATGTGAGGCTCACAGCAAAACAACAGAAAGAGTCTTGAAATGTGGCAATTGGTAATTCATGGAGTATCTCTTATGGGATACAGGTTGGTGGATGATGTTCACGAGAATGTCAGTTGCCTTTAAACTACTTCACTTCAGGATATAGATTTCTGTGCAGGTGTTTAAATGACTGGTGCTGGAAAGAATGTGATTCTTTCAGAACTACTTTGTATTGGCCTTTCATTTATGAATTAGCATGGCAAAGTATTTGTTGAATAGCATCTTAAAGTCACTTTTAGTTCCCTGTTGCACAAATGTCTTAATTTTGTTTCAGATGATAATTAAGATTACTGTGCTCTAGATTATTCTCATGCTGCAATCATTTTTGTTTTTGATATAATGGAGACTCTGACTCTATAAGCATATTGAACAGTTTAAATGAAAACTGCAGCATATTTTGAAAACTGTTTTAAAATTGATAGATTATGCATGATGTCTTTAGCAACTAATTACTTCGTTAATTCACCAAGGAAAGGCCAACAAAAACATAAATTATTTTATGTAAATTAGTTGCGTTGAAAGAGAACAAATCAAAATTGTTTTTTCCCATTTCAATTGGGAATTGCAATACTTGATAACTAATAAATTCTTGTTGGCTTGTGTTACAAGATGGTTATCTGATTTCAAAAAAATTACCTACATATTTTTATGTTAGAGTATAGGTGGTTAACTTAAGTGTTTCTGATGGCAATATCAATCCAACTTCATTAGAAGTTGGCCATCATGATCTGCCAAACTAGAAAAATGGACTAAACAGGATAGGATGGCATATCCTCAAAGATCTGGTAACTCAAGAACAGCCTTGATTATAAGCTTGTAATGTGGAAACATAGTCCCTTCAGTCTTTGAGCTGTCCCAATAGGTTGTTGCAATCTCCTAAAGCAGAATACAAGTACAAATGGAGAAATTCAAATGCAAAAGGCATAAAATTATTGGGAAGTTCCTAAGGTGTTTGAAGAAGGATAGAGGAAATCTGGAACTCTTTCCCCAGAATGGAAGCCAGAACTGATATTAGTGGATTTGGTTTGGCAAGACTGCAGAACCAAGATGAATACATGGAGACCACAATAAACTGTGATCTAATTGTATGGGGGAACAGTCCTAATGGGCTAAAAGACTGATCTCTTGTTCTGATCAAAAAAGTCGCCTTCTGTTATTTTTGTTCTTCTTTGAAATGTGGGCATCACTGGCGCGACTAGCATTTGTTGTCCATCCCTACTAGCCCTTGACCCGAATGACATGCAAAACTATCTCAGAGAATAATTAATCAATCACGTTGCAGTGAGCCTGGAATCATTTTTCAGGTAATCCAGGTGAGGATGACATCAGTGAACCAGATTGGAGTTTAAAATAATCAATGATTCTTTTGAGTGGCACAATTACTAGGACTGGTATTCTACTCATGAATGATGGTGGTGGGGAAAAAAAAAACAATTCCACACAATGTTCCTATCTTCATTGGTGAGATGGTCAAGCATTTAAGTGCAAATGATAAGGCTGAAGTATTTGCGAACATTTTTAGCCAGTAGGTACTGAGTTGGTGATCCCTCTCTTAGCTTCCCCCTGAGGTCCCAGGCTTCACCAACACTACATTTGCAACAAATCAGTGCACCTCGTGAGCTATCATAAAATGGCAGAAGATACTAGTTTCTGCAAAGACAATTGACCCTGGCAACATTCCAGCAAAAACACTAAAGACATGCTCCAGAACTAGCCAAGCTGTTCCAGTACAGTTACAATACTCGCACGTAACCAGCAATGTTGAAAATTGTCCAAGTACGTTCTATTCACAAAGAGGGCAAACCCAAACTGGCCAACTACGACCACATCAATCTTGTCAAACATCAGTAATGTGGTGGATGGTGTTATTGTCAGTTCTGTGAAGTGGTACTTAGTGAATTAATAAGAAAATAAATCCACATAATTTTAGTTGAATATAAATTCCATTTGTTGGCGCAGTGGGATATTAACCTGCATCCCCAGCACAACTGACCTATTCTCACGTACTTATGGTCCTCATTATCAGCTTTTCTTTCTCTTTGGCAGACTATCTTGCAGATCTTTGTCTCCCTAATTGTCCAGTCTGTCTGGACTCCATTTCTGTCTATTCACTCACTCCTTTCTGCTGCTTCTCCTCCAAAGACACTGTCTTCAATATATCTAGCTACTATTAGTTCTGAAGAGATTCACTGCACTCAAAAGATTAATTGTGCTTTCTCTATACAGATTCTCCCAGATCTGCTGAGTTTCTCCAGAATTTTTTGTTTTTGTTTTGGACTTCCAGCATTCACAGTTCTTTGTTTTATTTAATGATCCCAGGCAACCTGTTACCTCATTGTTTTGAAGTTGCCCTGTGTATTCGCTCTTTAAAAGCACATACAAGTACTTAAAATATTCTGGCCTGGCAGCATCTGTGGAGTTACAAATAATGTTTCAGTTTGAGGACACATTTATCAAAAATTCTTGGAAGCATTGCTTCTACTTTTATTTCAGAATTGCAGCATCCGCTGTCCTTTTCTCTTTCCTCCTTGTTGCAACAGTGAACAGCGTCCACAACTACCTGATGAAGGAACAGCGCTCCGAAAGCTAGTGCTTCCAAATAAACCTGTTGGACTATAACCTGGTGTTGTGAGATTTTTAATCCTTATTTCAATAGTGGCAGCTCAGTTAATTCATAAATCTTCAACTTCCACGAGGCAATTTCTCTACATTAATCTAAAGGAACAGAAACAAAATGCCACACACAATTAAGTGTAGCACAAGTCAAGTTTCTGTAATCTTGTTTGCCAGTTTAAGTGTTGAGAAGCTGGCTGTGCTCACAAAACTACTCCATGCTATCATGGAGATTGAATTAATAATTTATTCAAGTTTCTGATAATTGTGTTGCCTTGTGGGATTTGAGGTCGACCCTTAAAACGGAAATTCAGTTTATTTGCTTAGGTGCAAGACCATTAATGGACTCTTTTCAAAGCTTTTCAAAAAAAGTTTTTGAAAAGTTTGTTAAATTCATGACTACAACAATATAATAGAAAATTACTCCTTTTTAAAAAAATTGATTTCAGTTATTTAATTTCAAATTACTCACAGATATAGCTGGTTCTGATATAATGCGATAATTCCATTCTCGTGCGATCTCATAAGAAAATTGAGCAATCACCGCACCATTTAAATTAATGGGACCGTAGTCGTATTACAGCCAATACAGGTAAGGAAAATTCAAGTTAGAAAATAACGGCCTAAATTATTCAATCATGTCATAGCCGATTTGCATTGAAGAAATATGCGCAATAGCAGAATCTGCTGTAGAGGAATGAAACTTTTTTTAAAAAAAACCATTTCCAGTTCTCTGATCAAAATGCAGCAAGTTACCATGTATAAGTATGTCACGGAATATTTTTCGAACAAAATTGAAACCAAAATTACATTCTAAAAAGCTGCTGGCTCTCAACAAATTTCGCGATTGATATGCAAATGATCTGGAATCGTGATCTCAAGAAAATTACTCGTTAAAAGTGGCTCAATTTTGGATGAAATTTAGATCTAGAACATTAATTGTGACTTTTAAAAAGCTAGATCAACCACTGTGGGTTGCAGCCAACTGATCATGTGAAATTTAATTGAGAATAGTGCTGACTCATTAAGCACTCATCAATTTAGTGGTTGGAGCGACTCCGTTCTCAGCAATCAACCTTTACTGTCAGTTGTCCATATAACTAATGAACACGCAGAACAAGTCTTTGAGTATACTTGGCACTTTCCTTTAGCCTCTACTTTCACCTTGCAATAGACATATAAATTTAGACTGGGAACATGGATTGCAAATGAAAGAAATTCTCCAGGCAAAAGAAGAAATAAAAATGCTTTTTTTCTGTTTTCTCTCCTAGTGGCCTGCCAATTATTACCCACTTTATCGCTTGTGCCTTTGGTACAGGGCTGTGTGCATATTGATGTACATGATGCACATGTGTGTGAGAGCGACCCCTCTCTGGTGGTTTTTCAAAAAAAAAGCAAAGGAGAATGTAGACTGAAAACAGCTATCTTTACTATACCACACAGAATATGTACAGAAACAGGCCATTCAGCCCACTGATCTCTGCTGGTGCCTGAGCGTCACATGAAGCTACAACTTCATTTCACAGTAACATCATGTCACTTTGACTTTTTTTTTCTCCTTTGTGTTTGTCAAGTCTATCCTAAGATGTATTTATACAATATATCTCAATTACTTTGTGCAGTTACAAGTTCCACATTCTCTAGGCAAAGACATTTCTCCTGCATTTGGGTAATTCACTGTAGTTATAGTGAATTTTAATTGAAATGGTGCCCCTTTTTAACTGCTGCTTGGCAACGGTTGTATGGCATAGTAATATTATCTGAATGAATTAGCATTTGAATTACCCATCATCCAATGATTTCTCTTTTTCACTATTGGCTAAAAATGAACAGAACTGTTAACATTCCATTCGCAGTCTGTGGAGTTGCCTCATTGTGTAAAGCTCTGTTTTGTTGCAAGTGCACTGTCATACTATGTTACCCTATGATTGGAAATTGAAGTTATGCAGTTGCTAAGTACTGGGTTTGCAACACTTGAAATAAATTGCTTTTGGTTTGAAAGTCTGAACTGCTTTACTTTCCAGAATAGTGAAAAATGTATCAAATAAATGTCAAATAAAATCTATCTTGGAAAGGTCATCCCAGCCCCTCGCAAATCGAAAGGCCCTCATGAACCATATCCCTTCCATTAATTTCTACATACACAACTGCTGCAGAATATACACTGGTGTTTTATTGACCCATAATAAAGTAATGCTATGTCAAACATACCTCCAGTTTACATGGCGTGATGTTCATTCCCCATAGTGTTTATACTTTATTCACATCAGGTTCACTGTTTTTATTTTTGCTTTTGGTCAATGTTTACATTTGGTAAAAACGGATTAGTTTTCAATCAGTGTAGCTTTGTACTTTTTTAAAAAACTCTTAGAAGACTCATGTAGGTCAGTTATAATGGGGTTAACAAAAGAATGAACTGAAAATGATGTTAAAAAACCTGAATGCTTCCATGATGATGCAGTATGTGTTTGCATCCTTTTAAATGTGGAAATTATTTCCAATCCATTTAACTGTACAGATCTTGATATTTATAGCTGATGGCATGTTTCTGCAGAGCTAAATAACCATTTCATTTGGGATTTCAGGGCCAAGAATATTTACGGCAGCAAACTTCATATTCAATATTGCAGTATAGTATGGAACAACAAGTTTTCTTCTCATTTACTCAGATTATGCAATTCCTTTGGGGAGCAAATGTGTTAACAGCTGAATGCTTTGGAAACTGTTCACTTTATCATCATGCTCTTGCAACAGCTGGTCCAACTTCAAAATAACTGGTTAAATTTAAGACATGAATTACAACTGTTTGGTGCCTGAATAACATTAGGAAGTTGCTCACAGGCTTTTCTGGGATATGAGTTGATATGGTCAGCTTCCAGCAGGAAGGCTACATTTTATTTATATTATTGTTGGGCAGTATGACTTGAAATCATTTATGTAACAAACTAGGAAGGTAAATGCAGCAATAATTTGAGGGTCAAAAGATTGATAAGCTCGTGATCCCTGCCCAGTTTATGTATTGACAACCTTATTTGGGATTTGGTCAGCTCAGTTGGCTAGAACACTGGTTTCTGCTGCAGAGTGATACCAACAGCATGGGTTCAATCCCTGCACTGACTGTGGTCACCATGATGGCCTTTCCTTCACAACCTCTCCCCTCACTTAAGGTGTGGTGATCTTCAGGTTAAACAGCACCAGTCGTGTGTCTCTAATGAATGAGCAGCTGTAATTTTGAATACTTTTGGTAAGAGAACTTTGCTTATACTCTGGGTTGTGTAATTTTTGTTACATGAACTTCAGTAAACTGGCTAAAGAATGCATTCCTGGACATACTAAGTGAATTAGTGTCATTGTGTTGCTCTCTGAACTTGGCTAGCTTTAAGATTTATTTAAGTTGCTTCTCTGTATCCATACTGATCAAAAGAGAAGGACTCAAGTTTTGGTATTTCCCGAGATGATTCTCCCAACCCAACATACTTATGGATATGAATAAATAGCTCTCACCAAACCGCCCAATCAATGACTGGCAATTTTAAAAAGTCTGACACAACAGCAAACCATAATGATGATGATGATATTCCTTTCAGTGTTTGGAATTTGGTAGTGTGTCAGGTTTAAATTTAGTTTTCCAGCTGGTGACAGAGTCTAATGTTATTATTATCATCTCTTCATGGGATCACTTTGCCTAAGAAAAGGGGACTGGACAATCCAAAATCTCTACCAGTGCCTTAACCCTAATACATATTTATTTTTGTTTTATATTCCTTGAGTCAAGTTATGGTGTTGTTGGAAAGTCATGTTTTATGTCGAAAGGCTGAAAGCAGCAGCTAAGTATCAAGACAGAAAGTAGTATTTAAAAGGTTGCATCTCCTAACACCTCCAAAAGGTTCATAATTAAATATGCAGTCTTTGTGAAGCAGCCTTCCAGTAAGATGTGGTGGAACCCAAATAAGCACAACAGATATGAGCGAATGGGGTAGGATGATGTCACTCGCAGTGCAGGGAAAGCGAGTAGAGGTGTTTTATGCAGGCAGACTGAACATGTTTCGGGTGTGTCAGTAGATATTCTGTATTCAAAAAAGAAATGTCTCGTAGTAACTTTTTAAAAAGGAGATTGAATATTTTTCATTCCTTCATCTTATAAAATCTGAAGTTATGAAAATGGAGTCAGGCTTTCTGGAAGAATCTAATGAGAGACAAACATCTCGAATGTGAATGACACGCCTTATGATCCATTCACAAACCATCTAGGCAGCACTAGTGTGTCCAGCAGTGTGGAACAAGCTGTTAAGTGTAAGCACTTCGGACAATTGGCAAGAAAGGAGCTCTTGAAACCACATGATCATGCCTAAAACATGGACCTGAAATCAACTTTCTGTTTGAAAAGCTGTGAAGTTTGGAGAGACAATCAATTGATTAAAGTCACTCTCCTGTTTTTGTGTTTTAGGCAACTTTTTTTTCCACTCTAGGCCAGTCAGAACAGAAAAACAAGACCCAGAAGGAAGATCATGAGCTGACAGAAAGAAACAAAGGTTGTCTGTCTCCATCCATCTTGCAAATTTGAGCCCTGTCTGTTGTTTGACCAACCACCTGCCATGGGCAGTGTTATTTGAGGGGAAAAAAAATCAAGCCGACAGTTGCTGACTCCAGGGGATCAAATAAGAAGCAAACATCAACTTGTTTGAATCAACTTGATGCAGAATTAGGATAGTCCATTGAACACAGTCTGTCGCCATTCAAGGCATCAATTTGGCAAATCCACATACCACTGCTTTATTTTTGACATTTGATTATTGTCTGTGTAGTTTGTAACTTAGTTGTGCCTGTGAACTTTTGAATGTACGTGAGAGAAAAGAGTTTTTTTATTACTATCTAGATTGGGCATTATGTACAGTAGATGCTATATATTTTAAAGAATGTACAAGAAGACTTGTCCGTACGTTTACTTTTGTCACAACGTTTAAACAATAAAACACTCCATTAGTAATGATAACCTGTTGTGATCAAACAATAGGTAGAAGAATGAGAGCTATGCTAACACTTGTCATCTCATCATAAAAGTGTGACATTTCTTATGATGCTATTTTATTTTCTTGGCTAAGTTTTAGTGCTCATCAAAGTGAGCAACCTTACGTTAAGGGCAAATTGCTAGTGTCATTACAGCATATGACTGGGTCATATACAATATGGGACTGTGTGCTCATAGCTCTGACACCTTAACCTTGTTTTATCTTGTAGCATTCTTTAATTTTGTTCCTCTTTGCAGCCTACCTGCAATCTTTATATTTTGAAAATGGCTCCTCCACTAAGAAATACATTAAATTTCCCACACATTTCACAATCCTTACAGCTCAGAGGATGCAGAAGAGTCTTTAATCCTAACTTTTACCCTCATCTCCATCAATCCTTTTGTTTAAAGTTCAATTATCACAAGTAATCGGAATGAATTAATCATTGCACTGTCTGGTTTGCCAAGTGTGCATTTTTGCTAAAGAGTGAGTTTGATTTATAGTTATGACATGCAGGAAACTTGGTGATGTTTAGAATTGCAGAGCAGCACAGTTTTGTCTGTTATCTGGCAATGTTCAACAGTTGGACAATCCCATAAAATGTTCATGTAAGCTTCAATTACATAGAAAACAAATTATACTGAGCAGCCTGCAAGATTTATTTGATGCAGTCTGCTACTTGAATAGACTCCTCTTCATTTTATAAAATGAAATTCTCTTTTTTGTTTCTTGATGCGTCCTTTCTAGAGGTCTTTACCATCCATGGATTGAAAGAGTAGGAATGGAACAAAGTTGGTAGCATTCCAGGCTTCTGTCACCTTGTGGAGTTCACACACAATATCCTGTGTTGTTGTCTCAGTCTGGCCCAATTAAGTTGAATATTTGGTCGGTGTGCTGTGTAAAACACTAAGCTCTGTTCTTGCTGAATGGTTTATAGTAAGCATAACATACAGGCCAGAAGCCGATACTTTGTCATTCCACAGCCAATATTTCCTCTAAAATTAAATTGTTACTTGTGGCCTTTTTTGTCATTGTGCTATCCCATGAAAAATGGCCTTCACAATAGCTTCCAGACTGCAGCAGATCTGCGTTCTCCAAATGGGGGACTTTGACTGCAGCAGTCAGTAGTAATATAGTGAATACCAATGTGACCATATTCTCTGCACTGTAATTTTAGCTTATGTTGGTGGATGTGCTAAATAAACACAACTTCCTTTTCAGAATTAGGACTAAGTCAATTAGAACATTGGTATTTGCACATTTGATGGCTGGGGAAATTAAAATATCAAGGGAAGAAAATCACATTTCCAGTTTGGGTAGCACAGTGGCTCAGTCGTTAGCACTGCTGCCTCACAGCACCAAGGTCCCAGGTTTGATTTCAGCCTCGGGTAACTGTCTGTGTGGAGTTTGCACATTCTTCCCGTGTCTGCGTGGGTTTCCTCCTACAGTCCAAAGATGCGCAGGTCAGGTGAATTGGCCATGCTAAATTGCCCACAGTGTTAGGTGCATTAGTCAGAGGGAAATGGGTCTGGGTGGGTTACTCTTTGGAGGGTCGGTGTGGACTTGTCAGACCAAAGGGCCTGTTTCCACATTGTAGAGAATCTCATCTTCAGTTTCCTCTTTCCAGTCACATTACCAATAGGTAATTTGTATCTCACTTCAATATTTCAGTGTTAAAACTGTATGTTAGACAGTCTTAAACTCTACAGAAGTATACAAAACATGAAAGAAACATGTGCTAAAAATGAACCTTTTTAAAACTGAACAACATGGAATAGAATCATTTTATTTCTTGAGTTGCCAACTTTCCAAAAGAGTTAGCGTGTAACTGTACCATTTTAAAAGTTACAGATTCTATTTCTGTCATTGTTTCTTATAGTGTTCCATTTTCTAACAATTCAATTTTATTTTATTCATTCATGGTATATGATCATTGCTAACAAGGCCAGCATTTATTGCTCATTCCTAACTGCCCAGAGTGTGATTAAGAGTCAACCACATTTTGCTGTGGGTTTGGAGTCATAAGTAACCCCAATCAGGTAAGGACAACAGTTTCCTTCCATGAAGAACATTAGTGAATCAAATGGGTTTTTTGCCCAATGATTGATAGTGGTTTTGTGCTGAGCATTAAACTCTCAATTCTATATTTTTATTGAATTCAAATTCCAACATTTGCCATGGTTCGATTCAAACTCAGGTTCTGAAAACATAATCTGTGTCTCTGCATTAATAGTCCAGCAGGCCATCACCTCCCAAAGTGCGTAGTATAACAATTGAATTTCTTGTTGTCTTTCAATCATGATTAGCTTGTGCTAGAGCTGCAAACTCACCAACTAGTGAAATAACTTCCCATGAATTGACCCAATGTAAAAATTCCTCAGGTTTGAATATCTTTTTCTCTGTTTTCTCATTTTCTTTTCTTCTCCTTTTCTTACGAGTCTACAGACCCTTATGTCTGTTATATTGAAGCTTCAGTTTCCTGTCCTTAGCTTTCACACAATTCCAAAAGTAAAATGCCAAATACTGGGTGCAATACTCGATCACAATGAAGAAAATGATTTACATTAATTTAATTACATTTCTGTGCTTTTGCACTCATTTTTGTTAAAAAGCTGAAAACCTCACATCCTTATTTGTTTTGAACAGTCTTATTTTGGCCTATAAATTTTAAAAGTATGCAGTTATGCATGCTGTGCTACTGTTACTTTCGTATTTTCATTTTGTTATTCAATCATAGGAATACATCCATTATTGTCTTTGAGAATAATCATGTGGACATGGACCACTTTAGCATGTTTAGATGTGCAAATGGAACTGAATACTGCAATGATCAGCAAATAGCCCACAATCATCTGATGAAGGAGCAGCGCTCCGAAAGTTAGTGCTTCCAATTAAACCTGTTGGACTATAACCTGGTGTTGTGATTTTTAACTTTGTACACCCCAGTCCAATACTGACATCTCCAAATCATTGATAAAAGGACTGATCACCAATTCAAAAGCAAGTGGGTGGACTAACAAACACTGGTCTTGCAGGTGATGCTGACGACATCATGAATGTTGTGAGTTTGGAATGTCTTGTTGCAGTAGGCGTGGTGAGTTGCTGCATACATCGTGTACATGATGCACACTCTTGTCACTGGTGGATAGGATTGCATTCAGAAGGGCTGCTTTGTCCTGAATGATGTGGAGCTTCTTGAGTGCAGCTGAGCTTCATGGCAAGTGGAAAGCATTCTATCACGCGCCTGACTTTTGCCTTGTAGATGGTGGACAGGCTTTGGGGAATCATAGTGTGAGTTGCGAGGTACAAGACTTCCAGCTTCTGATTGCTGTTGTAACCATTGGTATGTATAGGCTGGTCTACTCATGTTTTAGGTCAGTTGTAACCCTCAATGTTGATGATAAGGAAATAGTAATGATAATACTGTTGAACGTGAAGGGAAGATGTTTGGGCTGTCATTAATTTGAAGTGGCCTAGTGGTTGTGTGGCACAGATATGTTGCCACTTAGTGTCTGAAACTTGAACGTTGATTTGATCTTGCTACATGTGGACATGGACCACTTTAGCATGTTTAGATGTGCAAATGGAACTGAATACTGCAATTATCAGCAAATAGCCCCAATTCCAACTTAATGTTGAAGGAAAGACCATTGGTGAAGGAACTGAACATGGTTTAGTCTACAACATCACTCTTCAGAGCACTTGCACTGACTCCTTGGTTGTTGAGATGATTGGCCTCCAATAGTCACAATTACCTTCCTGGATATGATTGCATCCAGTGGTGAATTTCACCCTTACATCCACTCTGACTTCAATTGCACAAAGGCTTCTTGATGCCAGAGGCAATCACTGTGAGCTTACCTCTACAATTCAGCTGTTCTGATCATGCTTGGACTGAGATTGCAAGAAGGTATGATACCAAGCTGTTCAGGCAAAACAAAAACTGAGCATGAGTAGGTGAAACAGTGCTGTGTGGTGGCCATTAACTATCAATAATACTTTCCATTACTTTGATGATTGAAAATAGAACAAAGGGGTGATGTTTGGCTGGACAATGAGTCCTTTTTTTTATGATCATGACATATATAGACTGTTTTCTACATCACTAGATTCATGCCAGTATCGTAGCTGTACAACTTGGCGAGTGGGTGCAGTTAGTTTTGGAGCACAAGTGTTCAGTAGTGTCACTGGAGTGTTGTCAAGATCCATTACCTTCATGATATGTATGTATTTAGCTGTTTCTTGATATCATGTAAAGGAAATTGAATTGGCTGAAGACTGGCACCTGTGGTGTTGGGGGTATTAGTAGTAGGCTGAAATGGGCCTTCCGCTTGATACTTTCAGCTGAAGCAAGTGTCTTTTGAACTCCCATATTGCTGTCAACATCCATAAATGGAGCTGGCAGTATTGCAGAACTTGGAACAGATCTGCTCATTGTGGGATTCCTTAGCTATCTATAGAGTGCTGTTTTTGCTCTTCAGCCTGCACGCAGTTCAGAGTTGAAGCTTCATCAGCTTAACTCCTCATTTTTAGTAAAGTCCAGTGATGCAACTGACATTCTTTCCTACATTCCCCCTTAAACCAGTGTTGCTTTCCTGGCTTGGTGACATTATTCAAACGAGAGATATTCTCAGATGCAGGATATACTTGAGTTTGACTAAAATTCTGTTGCAATTGATGATTCAAAGCACTTGTGATGACCAGTTTTCATCATTAGCTCTGCTTTGAATTTATCCCATTTCACAGTATAGTACAGGTAGGCAACACTTTATCTGAAAAGCTCTGAAATGCGATTTTTTTTTGTGAACTTTTTTTCTCATTAACAAGGCTGTTTGGTGCGCAAACCTTGAACCCAACCCCACATCCACTCAATGTGTGTCACTCAGATACGAAGTGGAGAGAGGTGGCCCAGTACTGCAGGCTTCAATTCTGTCTCCGGGCCCATAGTACTCAGTGAGTCTGCTTTTCAGTAAGAATTTTTAAAATTTCACCATCAAACTGTCACTTATTCAGAAATTCAAAAAATTCCAAATTCCAAAAAACAGCTGGTCCTGAGTGTTTCTGATAAAGGATTGTGTACCTGTATGACCTCAACGCAATAAAGAATACAATGTCAAGAAGAGGTTTTATCTCCACAAAGACCGTGTGATGATTGCCTTTGTCAATAATGTAATTGACATATACACTTGGTGAAGTAGTGAGGTTGAGGTCAAGTAGGTTTTAAGCCCAGACTGTTAGCTGTGTCCTTACGGACTCAGCCAGCTCAGTCATAGTAATGGTGCGGAATCACTTCTGATGCTTTTTCAAATTTTATGACCATATTTAAATTACACCTTTTCCTCCTCCCAAAATTGTACACTGTTGATAATGAGCCATAAATGTCACCTGATCTGAATCTGCTCAATCTATTGTGGTATTTGTATTTTCCTTATAGCCTTCATCATCAACAATCAACTGTCTTCTCCACAGTGTCTTTTGTTCTGAGTGTTTAATTGCAATGTGACTCGTTTACATCAGTTTCTCCAATAAATGGAGACATGGAATTAATGCAAACTATCAATGGGAATTAAGCACAAACTTAGCAATGTTAAAATGTCCTTGAGTATGCAGTGCAATGGTTCCAGCACAGATCCATAGAGTACGTCTGATTGCATCATCTTGCCCCTCTGTACACGTACTCGTCCAAACAAAGTTAACAATTATTATTCATCATCATATCCTTACTGTTGTACCATACTTTTAAATGCTGTGTGTGGTTTCAATTTTATCAAAATCCCTTTTGAACCTCTGAATAACATGCATGATATAGTATTTAATAAAATCCAGTATTTCCTTCAGGGACTATCTTAAATATATCAGCCACTATTTGCTTTTCACATCCACATTGCTGTTACCTAACCCACACATTTTAGGCTGGCTGTTTGACCCATTCCTGGTGGATAGAACTTTAAATAATTCTGGGCTGACCTCTTTCACTCTTTCTAAACAACAATGCTTGACTGACAATTCTTCAGTTTTCTGCCACAACCTGTTTATCTCAGGTTGTTTGAAAGATTATAGCCAAGCTGCTGCTTTTTACATTTGGCGCTTCCATGAGATAGATACCACAAAGGTCTGATGAAGCACTGCTTCCTTATCCATTTCAGCTAAGTGTTCTGCACCCTACTCTTCTTTCATTTCTAATGCTGAATTCCTCTTGAATGTCAATTTTTCATTGTTCTTTTAATTTACTTTTCAACCTTCTGTTGATGTTTTAACATTTGTCCTTCCTTTTTTTATAATTGGTTTGATATTTCTTTTGTAGTGACTGTACTTCTGTCGAGTGCCATGTTTAAAACTCATAATCATAACTTATTAATCCAAATAACCTTTTATTTGTGTGAATGTCCAACCTATATCTTGAAATACCCTGTTCGCGATTCTTGTGCATTACAATTATTTTACTGGTTTTTCATTCCTAGCTTATTTGTATGCCCAAGTGCAAGATATTACTGGGTTCAGGAATTGCTGCTTACCATCAGATCACCAGAATGGGTGATTAATCCAGACTAATATCCCAGGGTGAGTGTTCAAATTCCGCTGTAGCATTCTGATATGCCTGTTTGTGAGCCCCATGAAAACAAAACATAATAAAAGTATTTCTTGTGTGGGCCAGTGCATCACACCTTTTTGGTGATTTTCAGCATTCATTTTTTTTTCTTTATGGTGCGTCTGTCACACATGTATTTCATAATGTGTCCATGTTTGAAAATAATGCAACTTGATACCAAACCCAAGATATGCACAGTTCAGGCGACAGACAACTTGAGTTTTGAAAATGGTAGCTCGTGGAATTTCTGATTCCAAAAATTATTTGCTCAAATGACCTGCAGGAACAGAGTAAAGCTGAAAAGTGAATAAGTGTTTGGGAAAGGTTTGGGACAGCCATCACTTGTGCTTCGATTCATTTCCACCTCTTTTTGATGTACTTGACACTTGGAATTCAACAAGTGTCCAGTTTATTACACTAAGAAACTTTGTACAGATTATGTAACTTTTCAGTTTGAATGCTTTTCTCATTAAAACTGCTAACATGTGTGTGATCCAGGTACATGAAGCAAGTAATATATACTATGACCGTGCTTGCATAATTGGGCCATTTTTCTTCTGGGGCATTATGCATTCCAAACAAGGGTGAGATGTAGTTGGATCATTTTCTTGCCAGAAGACCCATCTCATGAACTGTCTTGTGCTGCAACAGGCACAATTATTTTAATGAGAACATATTTCTTCCTCCACTCCTCATATTTGATACTTATGTCACATTTCATTATAATTTTAGGTTTATTATCTTGCATGTGGGAAAATATCTGCTGTCGAGTTCATTGGCAAAGTCGATTTAGATTGCAGTCCCCTACCAGTTTCTTTTATCACAGAGCATCAATATTCAGATCAGTCTTACCATTGTCAATGCGACAAATATCTTGCTCTCATTGTTTTAAATCACCTAATGAAGATTAAATTTAATGCACCTGAAATAAAACTTGTCCTAATTACAATTTAAATCTTCAGATTGTAATCTCTCAAGCCTTATATATTTTCCACAAAACCTGATTGTTTATAAGTTTGTACGCGGCTTGTAATTGTAAGGGAATTTGTAAGTTTGTGTTGTGATCTATGTACCAGCTTTATGAATTGTATTAATTTTAATTTTTTAAAGAAAGTGTTTGTTGTTTATGGGCAATGTGGCACTATTGGCTTTCCTAGCATTTATTACTATCTGCAATTGCCAAAAAGGCAGTTAAGATTCACAGGTTAGCCAGACTAGGTAAGGATGGCAGATTTCCTTTTTATTCCAGATGTTTATTGTATTCAATTTTAACCATCTGCCACAGTGGAATTTGAACTCTCTTCCCAGGATATTAGTCTGAATTAATCATCCAGTAACATCACTACTTCACCACCCCTGAATGGATTACATAGCACATTTGGCATCTAGCCTATCCATTTTGTTGTTGATAACTTGCCTAACACATTTTCCTATTTCTTTAAATAGAATGTGACAAGGATAGTGGCAAATTAGATGCATTGCACACGCAACAATTAGCTGAATGATGATACATGTGCAGTGCATCAGATCAAGAATGCTGAACAGATTCATCCATGCTATTTAGCAATAGACCCATCCAAGTTTGCATTTATGAATGCAGTGCATGAACTGGCCTTGCATGGTGTAGGTAAATAAATCAGGAATGCATTAGAACTGTCATGGTTTGCAGAGGCAGCACCTTCAGGATAATTATGGATGGGCAATAAATGCCAATAATGCTCACATTCATGACTGATAGAAAGAAATTAAGTGCTCCGGTTCTAGTGACAGTACATTTATTTAGCACGTTTATTCTGTGCTAAATTCACATGTTCTCCACAAATTTGTTCATGTTTAGCTTTTATCCATTTCTTTAAAACACGCTTTAAAATCTACCTTTTGTATATTTTATATATCTCAAAGCTAGTTTGTGTATGTGCAGTAATTTTATAAAATGAATTAAAATGTCAAGTCCCCACTGAAACTTTAGTTCCAGCTTTTTTTCACAGTTTTGTTTATTTTTTGACTCCACAAATCTGACATATTGAGTATCAACAACAAATAGACTCATATGATGGAACATAATCATAGAGACATAGAAACATAGAGATGCACAGCACAGAAACAGACCCTTCGATCCAACTTGTCCATGCCGACCAGATATCCCAACCTAATCTAGTCCCATTTGCCAGACTTGGCCCATATTCATCTAAACCCTTCCTATTCATATACTCATCCATGTGCCTTTTGAATGTTGCAATTGTACCAGCCTCCACCACTTCCTTTGGCAAGTCAATCTATACACGCACCACATTCTCAATGAAAACATTGCCCCTTTGTATCTTTCCCCTCTCACCCTAAACCTATGCTCTCTAGTTCTGGACTCCCCCACCCATCCTATCCATGACCCTCGTGATTTTATAAACCTTTTATAAGATCACCCCCCCCCAGCCTCTGAATCATTAAACACAGGTTCAACATTTGTCCAACTATCTCCTTTGTTTCTTGGTATCAATTTTTGTTAGCATTCCTGTAAAATGCAGTTTTGCCATTTTAAAAGTGCCATCTAAATGCCAAGTTTTTGTTGTAAAGTCATTTTTTTATTCTCATCTAATGTGATCGGATTTTTAGACTCGATTTGAACTTGCTGTGTTTTATGTTCCACAGATGTGAGTTACAATCAGTCCTCTGATCTAGTGCCTTATCTGAAAATTAGTAACAAGCATTTGAACTTCTGTTAATAAAGTGCTCTACTCAATGTAACTTTGATTCATTGGGAAAGGAGTTAGTCTTGGATCTTGTGAGTTAGAAACGATGGCTGTGTTTAACCCTCTCTAATCTGGTTCTTTCTGCTAATTTCTTTGAAACAAGGTTCTCAGCTGAAATGCACTCTAACTGTCCTTCTGGCACTTATATTTTTAATTCTTAGTCCAAATTATTTAGAAAATTTGAATAAAAGCAAAACAGTGCAGATGCCGGAATCTGAAACAAATACATGGAATGCTGCAGAGACTCCATATTGGCGGCATCTCGAAAGAAATAGTTTTTTTCAAGTTGAGTATATTCTTCAGAACTTGAAGAAATGTCATTCTGGATTGGAACCGTTAAGTCTGTCTCTTTCTCCACAGCTGCACTCAGTCCTGCTCCAACATTCTTTGTGATTTAAGAGCATTCTTCAGAGGATTTAGAATGCAGGGCATTCTGGAGGAGGTGGTAAAATAAAAGAGGTCCGTCTTGATACCACTGACAAAGAGCTGGATGTGCTGGAAGCAGCATATTGGGAGCTAAGAAATAAAAACTCCTCAAAGGTTGTAATCTCAGGAATACTTACAGTTCAATATTTAGATCGCTCAGGCATTGAGACCGATTTCTGGGAAAGGTGCAATCTGTCTAAGCTGAACGCCTAGGAGGATTGGGATCAATACCGTCAGTATCTTCATTCGTACTTTGGAGAGAGTTTAGATTAGAACAGAAAGTGGATGGAAACCCGAGTAGGAGGCAACATTGAGGGGGGAAAAAAGATGGAAACGAACGATAGAAAGATGGCAATGTAGGTGAAGGGGTGAGGAAATGAGGGCCATAGTGTAAAAATGTCAAAAGATATATCTAAAGATACCATATTTGAAAGTACAATGAGGTAGAGAAATTTGCAGTGACATGGATATAAATGGACATGATGTGTTTGCAATCATGAAGATATGATTGTGGGGTAACCAAGTCGGGGACTATACTTCAAAGAGTTTTCAATCTTTAGAAAGAATATGCAAAAATGAAAAGGCGATGGGATGCTATTTGTGAAAGCTTAAATCCGTGCACTAGGAGCAAAGGTATTGATGCAGGAAATCTAGATATGGAATCAGTTTGAAGCCGTGAAGACTAGAGTTGGGGTTATCTTGTAGGCCTGCAAACAGTTATGGTAAAGTAAGATAAGTGATGGTATTAAATAAAAAATAAAAGATTCTTTCAACAAGAGTACAGCAGTAATCATAGGTGACTGTGATTTACATCTGACATATTAAAAATAATAATGTGTCAAATGAGGTCTTGGAGTGGATACAAGACTTGTTTTTTAGACTAATACATTGAGGAGCAGATTTTCCTAGATTTAGTTGTGGTCATTAAGAAGAAATTAATTAATTTTTTTCTTGTGAGAGGTCATTTATGAAAAAGTGACCATAACCTAATATAATTCTTTAGTGGGATAGAAAGCGAATCAGTCCAACCTGAAGTTAGGGCCCTAAATCTAACAAAAATTAACCATGAAGGTATGAGGGGTGAGTTCACTGCAGTAGACCAGGGAACTTTATTAAGAAGTTTGACAGTGGATAGGCAATGTTTAATATTTAAGGAGCACATGCATTGCAACAGTTATACAGTCCTTTTAGGTGTAAGAACAGAAGAGAAAAAGTGATCCAACCATAGCTAACAAAAGATAGTATTATATCCAAAGCAGAGTTCTATTAAGTTGCTAAAGAAAGTAGCAATCCTTAGGACTGGGAATCATTAGAACTCTGCAAAGAAGGACCAAAAGTTTGATTGAGGAGACAAATAGAGTATGAGTTAATTTGAAGAAACATTAAAAGCTGAATGTAATAGCTTCTATAACTACGTAAAGCGAATAAGATGAATGAATACAAATGTAAATCACCCGCAGTCAAGCAGGTGAATTGATCATGAGCAAGGAATGATAGGGAAATTAGATAACCATGTTAAATCTGACTTGACAAACGACAAATACTATGAGGAATGCTTGGGAAGAGAGAGAGTCTTTTGTGAAGGAGGAATTTAAGCAGATTAATATCAGTGAACAAATGGTGCCTGAGAAATCAATGGGACTGAAAGCTGATAAATCCCAGGGTCTGACAATCTACATCCCAGCCTCCTAAAGGAGGTGGCCAAGGAAACGGTGCATACGCTACTTGTCATTTTTGAAATTTCTGTAGACTCTGGAATAGTCCTCGCAGATTAGAGGCCAACACATGTAAAGCATAGTACCCCTCCCCCATTTAAATATGAGGAGGGGGAAAACTGAAAAATACACACCAGTAAGCAAAATATTGTGTGAAAGCAGAAAACTAGAAAATAGCAATGAGTTTGCACAAAGCCGATGTGAATTTATTAAGGGCAATATTATATTTCATAGAATTACTGGAGTTTTTGAGAACATTATAGCTGAAGGATAACCAGTGTATGTGATGTATTTGATTTTCAGAAAACTTTTATTTGAAGTTTCTAAACTGATTAGTCTGAAAAATCAATAAGGTGGCAAGATGCTGCCTTGGATTGAGAATTAGTCAGCAGACATGAAACTGAAAGTAAGAATAAATGTGTCATCTTCAGAATGGAATGTCATGACAAGTGGGCTAATACAGGGATTTGTGCTTGGCTTCCGCTTCTTATAATAGGTACCAAGCATTTGGAGGAGGAAATCAGATGTGATATTTTCATATTTGGTGATGATGCGAAAGTAGTGATGGGGATCATTTAAAGAGGCTTAGAGGCGACTCATCATGAAGTTTAGTGAGTAGGCAAATACACAGCACATAGAGTATTAGATGGATAAGCATGCAATTATTAATAGGTGTGGGTGTCCTTGTACATTGTTGGCAAAAGCGAGCATGCTGGTGCAGCAAAAAATTAGAAAGGTGAATTGTGTGTAGGCTTCATTGCAAGAGGGTTTGAATACAGGAGTAAGGAAGTTTTAGTTAGCTGTAGAGGCCTTGGTGAGACTGCATTCAGAGACTTATGTGCAATTTTAGTCTTATTACCCAAGAAAATATATACTTGCTATAGGAGTGTGGTGGAAGTTCACCAGACTGATGCCTGTGATGGCATTCATGTCAAATGACGAGAGATTGGATCAACTGGATCCATATTCACTGGAGTGTAGAAGAACCAAAGGGCATTTGATTGAAATATAAAATTCTGACAGGCCTAAGTAGGATCAAGGATGAGATTTTCCCTGACTGGGAGGTTAAAAGGTGACAACCTTGGGATACATGGTAGGTCATTTTGGACTGGACTATGAGAAATTTCTTCACTCAGACAGGGGCGAACCTGTGAATTTCTCTACCGCAAGCCTGTCGAGGCCAGGGTATAGAATACGGTTAAGCAATGTATTTTTAGAGGCTAATGTGTCAAGAGGTATGAGGAGAGAGTGTCTTTTTCAGTCCATACTCCAATCAGCCATGAATGCTGGAGCAGACTTGATGAGTCAATTGATCTACTCCTGCACCTATTTTCTGTATTTCTAAATGTCTAATACATAAGCTGAACACCATGTTTGAATCGATCATGAAGCAATAAATCATGCTAATATCTGATATTCAGCACTATTTTGAGTGAAATGGTTCACAACTCTGCCAAATTGGAAACACAGAAATGAAAATCAGCAAGGGTTGTAGCACGAGATTCACTTTTTCTAAACTGAAATTATGATTTTCATCTTGAGGCATCAAAATTCACTTTTCCTTTGTTATTCACACTTGTATAAAATTTCACATAGTTGGAGGTGAAAGATTTTCCTACCAGTTAACCTGATCTGAAAGAAAATGAAGCTTAACTCCAGCATCCACATTGAAGTGGATTTCGACCATTGCCTTATGAGCAGCACAGCAGAAATAAGAGATAATAAACCAGTGACAGTGAAAGCTAGACTTGTTTTGTCCATGCCTGTTTTTCTCACCATCCTGAAATATGGTATTCAATGAAAAAGCAATTGATGAAAGCAGCCATTTCACCGAGAGGAACAAAGAGCAATACAGCACAGGAACAGGTCCTTCAGCCCACCACGATTATGTTGACACATGACGCCTCTTTTAAACTAAAAACCTTTTGTTTCTACTTAGCCTGTATCCCTCCATTCCCTGCCCATTCATATATCAGTCAAGATGTCTTTAAAATATTGCTGTTGTATCCACCTCCACTCCTTCCTCTGGCAGTGCATTCCAGGCACTTACCACCCTCTGTACAAACAAAAAACCTGTTTCTCACATCTCCTTTAACTATTCACCTGAAACCAATGTCCCCTAATAGTTGACATTTCTACCCTGGGATAAAGGTTCTGACTATCCATTCTATTCGTGCCTCTCATAATTTTGTAAACTTCTTTCAGGTTGCCCTTCACCCTATGAACTGAAAATGTATTGCTGGAAAAGCGCAGCAAGTCAGCAGCATCCAAGGAACAGGAGAATCGACGTTTCGGGTCCTGAAGAAGGGCTTATGCCCGAAACATCGATTCTCCTGTTCCTTGGATGCTGCCTGACTTGCTGTGCTTTTCCAGCAACACATTTTCAGCTCTGATCTCCAGCATCTGCAGTCCTCACTTTCTCCTCACCCTATGAAGTTCAGTTTGAAACAAACCAAGTTTGTTTAATCTGTCCTCATTGGTAATACCTTCCAAACCAAGCACGATCCTGGTAAACTGTTTCTGTACCCTCTCCAAAGCCTCCATATCTTTCTGGGAGTGTGACGACCAGAACTGTACCAACATGCCAAATGTGGCCTAAATGAAGCTCTGTACAGCTGCAACATAACTTGCAATTATTATTCTCTGCCCAGAAAGGTGGGCAAGCATGACATATGCCTTCATTATCACCTTATCCACTTGTGTTGCCACTTTCAGGGAACTGTGGACTTGTACATCTAGATGCTATTAAAAATACTGACATTTACGTATACTTGTCTTCTGCAATATATCTTCCAAAATGCATCAAGCTCCATCTGCCATTTCTCCTCGCAAGTTTGGATCCTATCTATATCCTGTTGTATCTTCCAGCAATTCTCCTCACTGTCTGCAGCTCCCCTCAATCTTTGTGTTGTTTGCAAACTTACTAATCAGGCCACCTATATTCTCCTACATTTTGCACATAACAGGGTCCTCGTGCTGATCCCTGTGAAACACCATTGATCACAGATCTCCAGTCAGAAAAAACACTCCTCTACCACTAAACTCTCTTTTTGTGACTAAGCCAGGTCTGAATCCATCTTACTAGCTCACCGTGGATCCCATGTGACTTAACCTTTTGTATCAGCCTCCAATGAGGGACCTTGTCAAAGGTCTTGCTAAAGTCCATATTGACAACATCTATTACTTTTGTCTTGTCTATCTTAATGCTTTTTAAAACACCCGACATCAGCTTTTCTTATATTGACATACCTTCCTGAGACTCACCATCCACCATGTCCTTCTCCTTTGTGAATACCGATGCAAGGCATTCATTAAGGACCTCCTCACGCTCCATGCATAAATTCTCTGATTTGTCCTTGAGTAGATCTGCCTGTTCCTTAAATATGTATAAGATGCCCTTAATCTGTTTATCAAAGACATTTCGTGGCCCTTTCTTGCCTTTCTAATTTCTTATTTGAGTTCTTTCCTGCTGTCTTTGTATTCTTTTCAGGGCTCTGTCTGCTATGCTTATCCTTCATTTTCACAGGAAAGTGCTGGTCTTGAACTCTAGTCAACTGGCCTTTCAAAGATTCCACCATGCTAAATGTGGTTTTACCTTCAAACAGCTGTCCCCAGCCTGCATTCCCCAGTTCCTACCTAATATTGTGATGTTCAAAGCTAAAAACCTCACAACACCAGGTTATAGTTATGAAGGAGAGGCGCTCAGAAAGCTAGTGCTTCCAATTAAACCTGCTGGACTATAACCAGGTGTTGTGTGAATTTTAATTTTGTACACCCCAGTCCAACACTGGCGTCTCCAAATCGATATTGTGATGGTTAGTCTTCCCCCAAATTAGTACTTTCATCTGAGGACTGCTCTTGTTTCTTATCCAGAAATTAACTTAAAGCTTACAGAATTATGGTCACTGTTCCCGAAATGCTCCTCCAGTAAACTTCAATCACCTGACTGGGCTCATTCCTTAATATCAGCTCTAACATTGCCCCTACCCTGTTTGGATTATATACAACTGGTTTGAAAAACTATCCTGAACATACTTAACAAATTCTCCCCCATCCAAGTCCCTGGCTCCAAACCATTCTCAGACAATATAGGGGAAGTTAAAGTAATCTATCACAGCAACCCTGCTGTTTTAATATTTTTCCATAATGTCTGGTTGTCTATCACCCACTAGCTGTTGGGAGGCCTGTATTACAATCTGATCAAAGTGATTGTCCTCCCACAATACAGGTGTGATATTCTCCCTAATCAGTAACTTAACTCCCCCACCTCTTTTACATACCTCTCCATCATTCCCGGAACCTCTAAATCCCGGAAGGTTAAGCTCCTAGTCTGGTCCCTCTCTCAGTTAGGTCTCTTTAATTTCACAATATCATGGTTATACGTATTAATCCAAGCTTGAAGTTCATCTGCCGTACCTCTGATTCTCCTCACATTAAGACAAATACACTACGGCCTGCCAGTCCCACTGTGTTCAATAACCTCTCCCTTTCTGTTCTTTTATTTTACATCTTACTGGCCTTAGTCTCAGGCTCCTTGATCATTTAGCTTGCTGACCTACAGCTCTGGTTCCTGCCCCCACTCCCCCCAAAACACACTTCCAAGTGGCGCTAGCAAACCTCTCAACCAGGATCTTGGTACCACTCCAGTTTACATGTGACTCATTCTTCCTTTACAGGTCCCAGCTGCCTTGGAAGACATCCCAATGATCTACATGTATGAAGCCCTCCTTCATACACCAATTCTTTAGCCACATATTAACTGCACTATCTTCCTATTTCTAGCATCACTGGCATGTGGCATAGGGAGTAATTCCTGAGACACAACCCTACATGCCCTGCCTTTCAAAATCCTGCTTAACTGTGTCATTAGTATCAATATAAAGCACAACATCTGGCTGCTCGCACTCTTCCTTTAGAATATCCTGTACCCATTCAGAGATATCTTTGACTCTGGCACTCAGGAGGCAACATACCATCCTGGAGTCCCTTATGTGGCCATAGAACCATTTATCTGTATCCATGACTATAGAGTCTCCTATCACGACACTCGCCTTCTCTTCGATCCTTCCTGCTGTACAACAGAGCCAGGTCATGGTGACGCAGCTCTGGCGGCTGCTTTCCACTTCCATCTAGCACGTGAAGTAAACTTTATAGGCTGCTGCTACACACTGTTCCCTCTCCCTGTTTATGTGCCACTTGGGCTCACCTTGACATTCTGATTTATTGCAAGGCAATGAGGGATCTCTCATGGAGACTCTCTGTGGGAGTCCTCCCAAACTCCACTGGGGACCTGAGGTAGAGGATATTATACCCAGCAGTCCTGCACAATCATAGATTGAACCAGTTCATGGACTCCCAGCCCACTTGCTTATTTTGCAGCGCTGTGGAGTCTGTGGTTGTGAGCCATTGCACCCCCTTTTTTTTTTGTAACTTGGCAGATGTTCTATTGTTCTTTTGGTTGCCATTCAACCCCATTCTCTTGATCTTCAGGCACTTGGTGTGGAGGGAGGTGGGCAAGCCAGTGGACCCCCCCTCATGGTTGTCTCTGGGGCCTGGCCAGGGTAGTCATTACCAGGTTCAGGCACTGGACAGTTGTAGGGAAGTCATTGTTCCTGATTGCGTGGCCTTCTTACCTGCCTAGGTGCGGGTCCAGGTATCCTTGGAAGAGAAGCACATGTCTATCAGTATGCTTAATGCTTTTAGAAAGAGGTGGGCACCATGGGCGGTGGAATGCCTTCTTTCCCCCTTTGGCTCAATTTTAGTTCAGTCCTTTCCCCTCTTCCTTTTGTTGTCATTGCACTGCCCTGACAGGCTTTGCATGTCAATTGGTCAGTGAATTGGAATCACGTATGCTGTAGTTCTGGATAATGAAAGAAAGAAGTAAAATGGGAGATTTGGCCGTGGGAAAAGCATTCAGTGGTATGGAAATCATGTCCGGGTATATATAAAAATGTAGCAGTGGCAATGATCATGGCTTCTGAGCAGTCAATCTTAGAAATTGCTTCCAGCTGATTGTCAATTCATTTAAACTTGCCCGCCAAGCCCCCCCCCCCCTCAAGCTAGACAATTCTTGTTGAAAAAATGAACGTATCATGTTTACAAGAAACATTATAAAGGTGAGCTTTTCCCTTTTTCACTTGGTTTCTGGAAGCTGTGTGGGGTATATAACCGCATATGTTTTTTATAGACCTTACTTTGTTAAAAAACAGTACAGATTCTACCTGCACTTACTCCCTTGTATTGCTTATATCAGAAACAAGACTGCAGGGAATAGTACTGCATGCTATCTATATGATAATGTTCTGTGCCCTAGCAGCTATTCTACTACCATTATTTCTGAGGTGAAACTGTCTGAATAGTTGGGATCCTGCTGATTGCTACAGGAATGTAAAACCTATTCTTTAATTCAAGAACTGTGTGGTGTAATAACCAGTAAATGCACTCTTCAGCTACTGTCTTTGATATAAGATAAGATTTTTGACAAGGGTTGCAAATCTTCCTGTTGAATTTGATTGACTTGGCTGAACAAAATTGGTATTTAGTTCATGCAGAACCTTCTATGCATACCCTGCAGTTATTGATCATGTTTCTTTAAATATATATGTGACCTGCAGCCTTCTGAAGTATATAAATCTTGCAAATGTTTGGTACGTGTATATTAACCTTTGCTGAGCAGCTTTATTTAGTATTGAATTGCAGTCTCCTTTAAGCCTCTGTTAGACGACTTGTCATGGCTTGAAAATGTTATGCTAAGTTCAGTGCTGAAAATGTGTTGCTGGTTAAAGCACAGCAGGTTAGGCAGCATCTCAGGAATAGGGAATTCGACGTTTCGAGCATAAGCCCTTCATCAGGAATGCTAAGTTCAGTGCCCACCCCTGTGCCCTCTTCTAGCTGCCACCATTTCCTGGTCATGGATTGAGTGAATTAACCCACGGTTCACTCGAAATTGATTTGAATTTGGCTGTACTTGCCAAGAAGCCTGCAAAGTAGTTAAGACAGATGGTAGAAAAGGAAGAAAATGCCACCTTTCTTCAATAGTGTGATTTGTTTGAGGTTTATGTGAGTACAAGGACTTGGGGAAGAATTTTAGATTAAAGTTTTTATCAAATTTACTACAGGATGACATCATTGGTTATGAGGCAAAGAGTTTTTTTTAGCTGTGAAATATACACGAACAACTGAAATGTGATCAGGATGTGTTTTCTACTGGACGATCAGATATCACCACATTTCAAGTGTTCCAGGAAATATCTTTTATTCCATTTTATCCCTGTCCCTCTCCTGAATTCAGAAGTATGTTTTGATTTGATCTGACACTGACTCAGTCTCAGTGCCACACTGTTTTGAGTCCTGCTGTCTGGTCCAATTTGTTCAACACTTTGAGTCCGTGGTCGCATTGTCACTTCTGGAAAATCCTGCACATTGGACTAAAAGAAGGAATTCTTGTTATGCTGAGCATGTTTTTGAGTCATTAGATTATACTTCACTGAAGTTTTATCTTGTAGCATTTCTATGTCTGGCTACACCTATACGTTCCTTTATTTCTCCATTAAAAACACAATGGAGGCAGTCCAAAAGAGATTCAGTGGACAGATTCCTGGATGATTGAATTAATTTATAAAGAATGGCTAAATGAGTTAGACTTCTATTTGTTAAGATTTTTAGAAGATTAGATTACTCAGTGTGGAAACAGGCCCTTTGGCCCAACAAGTCCACACCGACCCGCCGAAGCGCAACCCACCCACACCCCTACATATACCCCTTACCTAACACTAGGGGCAATTTAGCATGGCCCATTGACCTGACCCGCACATCTTTGGACTGTGGGAGGAAACCGGAGCACCCGGAGGAAACCCACGCAGACACGGGGAGAACGTGCAAACTCCACACAGTCAGTCGCCTGAGGCGGGAATTGAACCCAGTTCCCTGGCGCTGTGAGGCAGCAGTGCTAACCACTGTGCCACCGTGCCGCCCAAATGGGTTGGTTGTGGAGTGAAGAATGTGGAGTGCTCTTACTTGAAACATAAAAAATAACCTGAGGGGACCTTACATGCCAAATATTGAGAAGATGTTCCCATTTATGGAGAAATCTCGAATGAGGGGACATAGTTACAACAAGAAAACACTCAAGTGCATAATGGTCTGGTATGGCTATGGCAAAGGCAGCAGCTCTGCCCACGATGGTAAGAAACTTCAGAAGGTTGTTTGCATAGCCCAGACCATCACAGAAGTGAACCTTCCATCAATGGATTTCATTTACACTTGTCATTGATATAAGAAGGCTACAAACATCATCAAAGACCCCTCCCACTCTTAATGCTCTGTTCCAACCTCTTCTCTCAAGCAGAAGATACAGAAGCTTGAACACGCACCAACAGGTTCAAGAACAGCTTCTTCCTTGTTATTAGACTGCTGAATGGACCTCTCTCACATTGAATAATGTTGATCTTGCTTTGTGCACCTCCTATGCAGTTGTAACATTGAATGCCTCGCTCTGTCTAAGCACTCTATGATCTGTATGTCTATCTTTGCTATTGAGATAATGAGAATCCAGAGAAAGTATATTCCTGTTAGTGTGAAAGGAAAGGCTGGTAGGTTTAGGGAATGCTAGATAACTAAAGAAATTGAGGGTTTGGTTAAGAAAAAGAAGGAAGCATATGTCAGGGAAAGACAGGATAGATCGAGTGAATCGAGTAAAGGCAGTAGGAGTAAACTTAAGCGAGAAATCAGGAGGACAAAAAGGGGACATGAGAAAACTTTGGCAAATAGAGATAAGGAGAGTCCTAAGGGTTTTTACAAATCCATTAAGGACAAAAGGGTAACTAAGGAGACAAATGGCCCTCAAAGATCAGCAAGGCAGCCTTTGTGTGGAGCCACAGTATTTTGCATCAGTATTTACTGTGGAAAAGGACATGGGAGATATGGAATGTAGGGAAATAGATGGTGACATGTTGCAAAATGTCCAGATTACAGAGGAGGAAGTGTTGGATGGCTTGAAACGCATGAAGGTGGATAAATCTCCAGGACCTGATCAGGTGAACTCTGTGGGACACTAGGGAAGTGATTGCTGGGCCCCTTGCTGTGATATTTGTATCATCGATAGTCACAGGTGAGGTGCTGGAAGTCTGGAGGTTGGCTAACGTCGTACCACTGTTTAAGAAAGGTGGTAAGGACAAGCCAGGGAATTATAGACCAGTGAGCCTGACATCAGTGGTGGGCAAGTTGTTGGAGGGAATCCTGATGGACAGGATGTACATGTATTTGGAAAGGCAAGGACTGATCAGGGATAGTCAACATGGCTTTGTGTGTGGGAAATCATGTTTCACAAAGTTGATTTTGTTTTTTGAATAAGTAACAAAGAGGATTGATATGGGCAGAGCGATAGATGTGACGGACTTCAGTAAGTCGTTCGCCATGGTTCCCCATTAGATCTCAAGGAATACAGGGAGAACTAGCTATTTGGATACAGAATTGGCTCAAGGGTAGAACAGAGAGGGCGGTGGTAGAGGGTTGTTTTTCAGACTGGAGGCCTGTGACCAGTGGAGTGCCACAAGAATCTGTGCTAGGTCCACTACTTTTCATTTATATAAATGATTTGGATGTGAGCATAGGAGGTATAGTTAGTAAGTTTGCAAATGACACCAACATTGGAGGTGTAGTGGACAGTGAAGAAGGTTTCCTCAGATTACAACAGGATCGTGATCTGATGGGCCAGTGGGCTGAGACGTGGCAGATGGAATTGAATTCAGATAAATGCGAGGTGCTGCATTTTGGTAAAGCAAATCTTAGCAGGAATTTTACACTTAATGGTAAGGTCCTAGGGAGTGTTGCTGAACAAAGAGACCTTGGAGTGCACGTTCATAGCTCCTTGAAGATGGAGTCGCAAGTAGATAGGATAGTGAAGAAGGCGTTTGGTATGCTTTCCTTTATCGGCCAGAGTATTGAATACATGGGTTGGGAGGTCATGTTGCGGCTGTACAGGACATTGGTGAGGTCACTGTTGGGACATTGCATGCAATTCTGGTCTCCTTCCTACCGGAAAGACGTTGTGAAACTTGAAAGGGTTCAGAAAAGATTGACAAGGATGTTGCTAGGCTTGGAGGATTTGAGGTATAGGAAGAGGCAGAACAGGTTGGGGCTGTTTTCCCTGGAGCGTCGGAGGCTGAGGGGTGAACTTATCGAGATTTACAAAATTATGAGGGGCATGGATAGGATAAATAGACAGTCTTTTCCCGGAGGTGGGGGAGTCCAGAACTAGAGGGCATGGGTTTAGGGTGAGAGGGGAAAGATATAAAAGAGACCTACGGGGCAACTTTTTCCACACAGAGGGTGGTACGTAAATGGAATGAGCTGCCAGAGGAAGTGGTGGAGGCTGGTACAATTGCAGCGTTTAAAAGGTATTTGGATGGGTATATTAATAGGAAAGACTTGGAGGGATGTGGGCCGAGTGCTGGCAGATGGGACTAAATTGGGTTGGGATATCTGGTTAGCATGGACGTTTGGACCGAAGGGTCTGTTTCCGTGCTGTATATCTCTACTTTCTATAACTCTATGCTATGATCTGCCTGCGCTGCTTGCAAAGCAAAACTTTTCACTGTACTTACGCATGTGACTCCAATCAAATCAATTAAATCTGAGCTGTGATGGAATTGAATGTCTTAGAGGGCAGTGATTGTCAGAAATTCTTTACCTCTGAGTTGTGAAGGCTAGATCACAAAGTATTTGAAGAGGAGTGAGATAGTTATGAAGTGTTGATGAGTTGAACACTATGAGCTAGCACAACAGAGGAATTGAAGCCTGTGGCAGATCAATCATGATCATATGGAATGGCAGAGCAAGTTTGAGGAACTATTAATGCACTCCAGCGGCTATATCTAGATTCTTGTGAAAGATTTGAGAAGGATAAAAAGAGAAATTTATTAAAATGGTTCCATATATGAAGGGTTATAGTTTGGTCCACAGATTAGCAGAGCCCAGGTTTGTTTTGCTTGCAATGTACTTTCTAAGCAATAGCGAAAATGCAGAAGACAGAATTTTTCTTGGATATTTTAATTGGAATTTCATGATGCTGCTAACGTGTGCATTGGAAATGGGTATCTGGCAGCATTTATACTGTTAGCTATTGTTGAAATTCTGTGTAGTATAAAATTGAATTGGATTTCAGAAAAATACAGGATTTGAATGGAACTTACTGCATTTTATTGAATATAATTTGTATAAACATTGATAACATTCTAAAATTAAAGCTTAAAGATCAATAGTGCAGCAACCTTCACATTTCAGTTATTCAGTTAACCATGCTTTGTATTGTTTATGGTGACAGGATTCAAAAGTTTGAGCAAAGTTAATTATTCATTCACTTTGAGGCTAAGATATGAAGTAATTTTGAAAATGCACAAGAGGAGTAAAATTTAAGATGCTATTTCAATCTGGCAAGGTTACAATAGGATTAAACAGTAGATACCCACAATGTGAGACTCTTGTATTTTCCCTTTCTTATGTACAATCATTTTTTAAACAATATTCTCCAATGCCGATATGTTCTTTCTTAAAACAGGGACCAACTCAACACAGTACTCCAAGTGCAGCCTCACCAACACCCTTTGACAAGACTTCACTAATTTTATTCTCCAACATCCCCTATGAATAATGGCCAAAACTGCTGCCTAAATCACTTGTTGAATCTGTATGCTAACTTTGTTTCACGCACAGGAACACTCTGACATCCCTGTGTGCTGCCACTTTGTTTTGGCATCACTCTGTTTAAATAATAGTCAGCTTTTTGATTATTCTTGCCGAAGTGTAAGTCCTCACACACACTTACATCAAACTCCATCTGCCATACTTTTTGCCCTCTCCCTCCACCTGTCTTGCAGGTTCTTTACAGCTTCATTACAACATGCTGTCCCAACTTTTTTTTTGTTATCAGCAAATTTGGAGAAATTACACTCTGCCTTGTCTTCCAAGTTATGACTGTAAATTGGAAATCATTGGTTCTTTAGAACTGATCCTTGTGGTACTCCATGTGTTATGTCTTTCAAACATAAAGACCCATTAATCCTCAGTCATCTTCTATGTTAACCAACTCTTAATCCATGCTAATGCTGTATCCCTAGTACTGAGAGTTCCTGTCTTTTCCAATAACCTTTTTTGTGGCACTTCACTGAATGCCTTCTGGAGTTCCAAATATACTGTTTCGACCATTTGTCCTTGATCAACTCTGCTTGGCATATCCGCAAGGAACACCGGCAAATTTTTCAAGCATGACTTCCTTTCATAAAATCATGCTGACTCTGTTTGATTGCATGAGCTTTTCCAAGCATCCTGCGGCTTCAGCATTTCCCCAACAACAGATGTCAGGCTAACTGCCTTATAATTTCCTGATTTCTGTCTTCCTCCCTTCATGAACAGGGACATCACATTAGCAATTTTCTAAACTGCTTCAAATTCCCAGAATCTAGTGAGTTCTAGGATATTGCAACCAATGCTTCCACTATCTTTGAATCCACTTCCTTTAAACCCCTTGAATGCATGCCATCAGGTCCTGGCAATCTTTGTGCCTTCAGTCCTATTAGTTTAAGTAGTTGCCTCACGTTGATAGAGATTGTTACAAGATTTTTCCTCCCAATGATATCTTGTTTATCCTTGTCTTTATCATGAGGACCACTTCAAAATATTGATTTAATTATCTGCCATTTCAGAGTTTTTATAAAGTTACTGTTTAATAATTCTGACCAGTTTATTTTCATCATCAATTTTCTCAATTTTTATGAAGGTTCTTAAAAACGTTCCCAATTCTATCGCCTTCCATGAATTTCAATGCTTTATATGCCTTAGTTTTTGATTAGATGCTTCACTTGGCCACCTTTTTATTAACCTTGTCTCAACAGGTCCTTCCTTTTGGCCGGAATACATTTTTGCTGAGCTTTCTAAAATATCTGCTTAAATGTCTGCCATTTCTCATTCATTGACCTCCCCTTTAGTGTATTTTCCCAGCCTGATTTGTACACATCTTCACACTTCTGAAGCTATCTTTATTTAAGACACAGCTATGAGACCTGAGTTGCTGTCCTGCAAACTGAATTTATAATTCTACTGAGAATGTGTGTAGGGTATAAGCAAGCAGGGAAAGAGTTAAGGTCAGAGTTTTGTGAAACAAGAGGTTCAGCTGAGCATGACTCCGATCAGATAAAAGCTTACAGTTAACAATGGGCTGCTGCAGGGAAGGCTAATGGATTAACAAGGTGGAAAGCTGTCATTATGTAGAGCCATTTCACAATATTGAAAGCATGAAATGTCAGTTAACAAGGTGAAAAGTATTCATTATGTGAAATCAGTTATTCATTGTGTAACAGCAGATGGCTTAATCTTTACTATTGACATTTGCTGATTGTATTATCACTCAATCAATGAGTATATTGCCTTATCTGGATGCTTCTCTCTCTAAAATGACTATATAAGTTCATTGAGAAACTGCTGTTCCAGAGAAGACTGCGAACACATGGGCAATCATTCTGTCTCCCTCCAGGGCCTGGAATAAAGATGAGGGAGGTAGAACTGTACTCTGTCTCTGAGCATTTTGCTTCAACTGAGGAGGGAAATGAGATGACAATATTGGCTTAGTTGGCAGGATACAAACCAATAGTTACGATTGGACGGTGTCAGCGGCCGCTGGAACGTCGGTATCTCGAGATGGGAGGGCCCACGAGATAAGATTTTACACCTTTGTCCCTCTTGATATTCCTGTGCCTAGAGACGATCTCCTAGCTCAATCACTCTCTATTCTACGAATTCCTCGAATGGTAATTAGTTCAGTCGAGAGACACAGTTTCGCAAGCGCGCTGGCAGGTGGAGGTTCGAGTCCTCTGTGCTGCATTGTGGGTACAGGGGTGTAATTGAGGTTCGAGTTGTCTGCGCGATTCTGGGGTTTGAATACCCTGGGTGGGTGTGATTGAAGTTCGACTCCTCTGCACAGTACTGGAATTCGAGTCCCCTGGGGTGGGTTTGGTTTAAATTTGAGCCCTCTGTGAGTTATTGGGGTTCGAGTCTACTGGGTAGGTTGATTTGAGGTTCAAGACCTCTGTGCTGTGCTGAGGTTTGGGCTCTCTGTGTTTAAGTGAACTTTGAGCTCTCTGTGTTTAAGCGAGGTTTGAGCTCTCTATGTTTAATTGGGGTTTGAGTTCTCTGCATTTAAGTGGGATTTGGGTTCTCTGTTTCATTGGGGTTTGAGCCCCTGTGAGGAGTAAAGTGAAAAAGGGGTTAAAGTCCCGGAGTTGTAAAATTGAGGCTCAGCAAGTCTGTGTTCTGGGAGAAGAGAGTGGCTTGGTTTGCGATGCCATGTGGTCCGTTGTGAAGGCTTTCTCTTTTAAAAGTGTAATTTCAGTGAGAGCATGCTAAAACAAAATGAAACTAAGGTTGTACTAATACTTCGGTTGAAAAAGGAAAGTTTCAATGTAAATTGTGCTATACTGAGTGTTTGATGTTTTAAAATTTTAGTTTGTTAAAATCCTGGTTCAGGAAATCCTTTTAAGTAACTGTTTTGCCTTGTTTGAATTAGGATCTCAATTCAGTATGTTTTGTGGGCTATATAATGGGGCAGATTTTGTTTTTATGTTGAAATTGTACACATGATGTCATTTTTAAAATGATCAAACTTGTAACCTTAAATCAAATTGATTGAGTGCCTTGAGCCCCTGATTTGTTTGAAATTCTACAATTCCTGTTTAAACAAAAAACAGTTGGGTTAGTGGTCATGCTTTAGCCAGATGACAGTAATGTATTAAAATAACTTTGTGTTTTTAATGCAAAGTGTTCACAAAAAGAAGAGTGTATTCTTGAATTTAATGTTTTAAGATTCAAGAGAATATTAGAACTTGAGGCTGAGCTGTTTCAGTTCTTCTAATTATTGTTAAGATTTCATTGGCCCCCTTCATATTGCAAATTCAAAGCATGTCAATCTTTATCAAAATTGCCACCATAATTTTGACTCTTTTATTTGGGGAGTTTCATTTGGAAAACATATTTTAAAATATTCAGCATTTGTTTTCCACGAATATTTGAGATTTAAATCTGAACTGAAACTGTCTCTTCATTTGCTAAAGCATAGGAAAGATTTTGTTTTCTTGCTGTTCCAGACTTTTGAAATACTTTTCCTGACAGCTTTCACATTAGCCAAGTATCAATTTATTAAAGGAAAATAATTTTTGAAGAACCTGAATGGGGTCCCCCAAGGGTTTAATTTTAGGACCATTGATTGTTTATCATTAATTGACTGAATTGTTTAGGCAGTACAATTTAGAAGTTTATGGATTGTATAAAACTTGACAATATCATAAATAGTGAACGGCATAACAGACTGCAAGATTTCAAAGAATGTTGAAATAGGCAGACACGATTTAGTATAGTTAAATGTGTCACTGTCTTTATATTGATAAATACCTTGGTAAGGAGGGAATGAGAGAGGAAATGCAAAGATACTTTCAGCAGCGAACATCGTCTCTAGAGTTTCTCCATTCACAGGTAAAGCATGCCTTCAGATCACTGCCCACCCCTCTACAACCTGATCCAACAGATTCAATCAGATCCTCAATCATGAGCTTGAAAAGTGAAGAAGCTAACAATAGTGAAGAGGAGTTTGGTATGCTTTTTGTTAGTGGCCTTCCTACAGACATGAAACCATGTGAGCTTTATCTTGTCTTTCGATCATTTAAGGGATATGAAGATTTCACTGACCGTGCTAATGTGACAACCGCCAGTTCGCTTGTTAAATTTAACAGAACAGTGGGAGCAGAAATAGCAAAAATGCTGCATTCACCTAGCCTGTAGTTACAGCTGCTGCACTGCGCACACCGATGCGCTGGTATCCTCCATCTGAAGCGTTTCTGGAAGAATGGAAGTCTTGTCAGTTTTGTGAAGCATTTAACTGTCCTTATCCAAGAATTCAGATTTCTCCATGGAGTGGTGTACAAGGACGGACTGAATTTTGTTCAGAGAACTGGCTCATTTCCACTCGACTTGGAGGGGATGGAGTGTGGATTTAATCCACTAAGGACTGTAGATTTAAGAACTTTACTGGTAGATTTTCTTTCCACGTGGGAACATTCTTCAAATTCCAATTACTGTAATGGACTAGTAATTCTTGTTGCTATAATCATTGTATGCTATGTATCAATAATTTAAAATACTAGCTGTCAGACTCTTATGAAAGCTGGTAATGCCATTGGTTATTATGAAATGATAAAAGGACGGAATGAGAATGTGGAGAGGGTATAAGCAGGCAAGAAAAGAGTTAAGTTTTGATTTTTGTGAAACAAGAGGCTCAGCTGAGCATGGCTCAGATCAGATAAAAACTTAGTTAACAATGGGGAGCTGCAGGCAAGGGTAATAGGTTGACTGGGTGGAAAAGCAGTCATTATGTAGAGCTATTTAACAATATTGCAACCATTCTGTATGTGAGGTCAGTTTAACAATCTGAAAAGTATTCATTATGTGAAGCCAGTTATTCATTGTGTAACAGCAAATGACTTAATCTTTACTGCTGACACTTGCTGATTGTAACAGTCACCCAATCAATATGTATGTTGCCTTATCTGGATGCTCCTCCCTTTAAAGTGATCATATAGTTCATTGAGAAACTACTGTTCCAGAGAAGACTGTGAACTCATGAACCTGTGCACATGGGCAATCATTCTCTCTCCCTCTAGGGCCCGGAATAAAGATGAGGAAGGTAAAACTACACTGTGTCTCTGAGCGTTTTGCTTCGACTGAAGGGGAACGGGATGGCACGACTATGTTCGTGATCACTAAGCCCTTGAGGATCCTTAACTTCAAGATCTTTTATTAATCACTGGATCTAAAATAGCCTGTTCCTACGTAGGCTGTTCAACAAACTGCTGTAGGAAATAAACGCTGATAGACTTCGCAAATTCAACTTCCATTTTACCCTTGCCCTTGTGTTTTGCTAGTCAATATGCAGGTTACCCTCTCAATTGCCCTCTGAAATGGCCAAGCAAAGCATTCACTTGTACCAGTTGCTACTAAGTCTCAAAGAAGTGAAACCAAATGGATCACCTGGCAATGACATAGGCACCGGAAAATACAGCAGAAATGGCCCTGCCGAACCTGCAAAGTCCTCCTCTCTAACATCTGTAAGCTTGTGCCAAATTTGGAAGAGCTGTCTCACGGACTAGTCAACCAACTGCCTGACATAGTCATACTCTCAGAATCATACCTTACAGACAAGGTCCCAAACACAACCACCACCATCTCCGGATATGTCCTGTCCCGCTGGTAGGACAGACCTGACACAGGTGGTGGCATAGTGGTATATAGTCGGGAGGGAGTTATTGTGGGAGTCTTCAACATTGACTCAGGACCCCATGAAATCTCATGGCTTCAGGTTAAACATGGACAAGGAAACCTTCTGGGCTGAGAGTGTGGTGCTGGAAAAGCACAGCAGGTCAGGCAGCATCAGAGGAGCAAGAGAATTGACGTTTTGGGCATAAGCCTTTCATCCATCCCTGATGAATGGCTTGTGCCTGAAACGTCGATTCTCCTGCTCCTCAGATGCTGTCTGGCCTGCTGTGCATTTCCAGTACCATACTGTTGACTCTAGTCTCCAGCATCTGCAGTTGTCACTTTCTTTTACAAGGAAATTTCCTCCCTCAGCTCATAAATCAGTACTCCTCCATGTTGAATAACACTCGGAAGAAGCACTGGCGATGGCAAGGGCACAAAAAGTTCTCTGGGTGGGAGATTTCAATGTCTATCACCAAGAGTGGCTTGGCAGCAGTACTACTGTTTGGGTCCTAAAGGGGACAGCTGCTAGACTGGGTCAGCGGCAGGTGGTGAAGGAGCCAGCAAGAGTGTATTACATTCTTGACCTCATCTTTACCAATCTGCCAGCTACAGATGTATCTCTACGAGAGCATTGGTAACAGTAACCACTGGACAGTCTTTGTGGAAACAAATTCCTGTTTTCACATTGAGAATGACCTCCACCATATTGTGTGGCACAGACTTCAAAATGGGATAGACTTCAACAGATCTAGCAATTCAAGACTGGGCATCCACGAGGAGCTGTGGGCCATGAGCAGCAGAATTGTACTCCAGTGCAATCTGTAACCTCGTGGCCCAACATATCCCTGTGCAACGACTACCATCAGTCCAGAGGATCAGCTTTGGTTCAATGGAGAGTGCAGGAGTGCATGCAAGGAGCAGCGAATAAAGAGTTGAGCTGGAAAAAGGACAGCAGGTCAAGCAGCATCAGAGGAAAAATGAATCGACATTTCAGGCAGCACCAGGCGTACTTAAAGATGAGGTGTCATCCTGGTGAAGCCACTAAACAGGACTACTTGCATGCCAAACAGTGTAAGTGGCAAGTGATAGATAGAACTAAGCAATCCCATAACCAATGGATCTGATCTAAGTCCTGTAGTCCTGCCACATCCAGTCATGAATGCTGGCGGATGATTAAACAATTCACTGGAGGAGGAGACTTCACAAATATCCCCATCAATGATGGAAGAGCCCACCACTTCTGTGCAAAAGGTACGGCTGAAGTCCTCACTTTCTCCTCCTCAAGTGGTTCCCTTCATTACAGATAACAATCTTTAGCCAATTCGCTTCAAACCACATGATATCAAGAAACATTTGGAGTCACTAGATACAGCAAAGGCTCTGGGCCCTGACAGTGTTCAACAATATTATTGAAGACTTGGGCTCCAGAAATTGCTGTTTCCCTAGCCAAGCTGTTCGAGTGCAGTTACAACATTGGTAGCTACCCAACCATATGGAAAATGCCCAGGTATGTCCTGTGCATAAAAGGCAGGTCAAATCCAACCTGGCCAATTACCACCCCATCAGTTTACTGTCGATCATTAGTAAAGTGATGGAAGATATCATCAACAGTGCTATCTAGCAGCACCTGCTCAGCAATCACCTGCTCAATGACACCCAGTTTGGGGTCCATCAGGGCCACTCAGCTGTGGACTTCATTGCAGAGCCTTGATTCAAACACGGATAAAAGAGGTGAATTCACAGGTGAGGTGACAGTGACAGCCCTTGATATTAAGGCAACATTCAACCAAGTGTGGCATCACAGATCCCTTGCAAAACTGGAATCAATGGGTATCGGGGAGCAAACTGTCCAGTGATTTGAGTCATACCTGACACATAGAAAGATAGTTGTGTTGTTGAAGATCAGTCATCTCCGCTCCAGGACAGCTCTCCAGGAGTTCCTCAGGGTATTGTCCTAGACCCAACCATCTTCGGCTGCTTTGTCAATGACCTTCCCTCCAGCAAAAGGTCAGAGGTGAGAATGTTTGCTGATGATTGTACACTGTTCATCATCCACGACTCCTCAGACACTGAAGTAGTCCATGTCCAAATGTGACAAGATATGGACAATATCCAGACTTGGGCTGACAACTGGCAATTAACATTTGCACCACACAAATGCTGGGCTATGACCATCACCAATAACAGACAATCTCACCAGCACTCCTTGACGTTCAGTGCTGATGCCATCACCGAAACCCCCACGATCAACAACCTGGGTGCTATCATTGATCAGAAACTCAACTGGATTCACCACATAAACGCAGTGGCTACAAGAGCAGGTCAAAAGCTCGGAATACTGCGGCAAGTAACTTACTTCCTGACTCCCCAAAGCCTGCCCACTATCTGCAAGGCATGAGTCAAGAGTGTGATGGAATAATCCTCACCTACTTGGATGCGTGCAGCTGCAACAACATTGAAGAAGCTGGACACCATCCAGGACAAAGCAGCCTGCTTGACGCTACATCCACAAGCATCATCTCCTTCCACCAACGATGCTAGCAGCAGTGTGTACCAGCTACAAGATGCACTGCAGAAATTCATCAAAGATCCTCAGTTAGCACCTTCCAAACCCATGACAACTCCCATCTAGATGCACAAGAACAGTAGATATTATGGGAACACAACCACCTTCAAGTTCCCCTCTAAACCACTCACCATCATGATTTGGAAATGTATCGATATTCCTTCACTGTTGCTGGGTCAAAATCCTGGAATTCCCAACCTAATGGAATTGTGGGTCAACCTGTAGCAGATAAACTGTAGTGGTACAAGAAGGCAGCTCACCACCACCTTCTCAAGGGCAACTAGGGGATGAGCAATAAATGCTGGACAGCAAGTGACACCCACATCCCACAAAATGAATTAAAAAAGACCTGTCTATCATGTCCCCATCTCTTGCATTGTGTTTCTTCTTGGTTGTCTGTTATCATTTATATCTCTGTCTACATTGTTTAAGAAACTAGGAACTTTTGTATGATCTGCATGATACAAAATTGTGACTGTCCTTGTAGACTATTCACGTATAAATATTGGTCCTCATGTTGTACCTTGGGAAATGATGCTCCTATCCAAAAGGTCTGTCATTCACCACAACTATTCTCTTTCCTTTCGCTGATATTCTTTATGTTGTTGCTTCATCTTTTTATTTAGTTGGCTTGTGGGCAAGATGTAATTCTAACACCTGATATGTTATCAGACACCTTTTGAAGGCCCTGATGTTCAACTGAGCTACACTTGTCCACCCTTGCTGTTAGCTCATCAAAGAAGGAGAAAGGAAAGCAAGTTGAAATAGCAATGCAGAAGTCACTTGTTCTGCCCTGAATTGGCCAGTATTCTTCAGTGTAAACTCTCCATGTTGCTTGGTGCTACAAAGGATTTTGTCCTGAATTAAATGTTTGGAGCATTTCTGTTCTGTTTTTCCTGAGTGCCTTTCAGAGGATTTTCATCCATCACTCCTGTACTCAAATGCTTAATGTTCTGTTTTATCATCCACGAAAGGATAAGTGTTGAATCTTGTGGTTCAGCAGTGAAATTTGTTTTGGGAGAAAGTAAAATAAGGAATAATCCAAAACATTAATACAGAACAACCTTGGTTATCCACACATCAATTATCCAAATTTCAGATTATCTGAACAAGATCTCCATGTCCTGTAAATGCTTCCTTTGCTTATAATCAAATCAGTTAACTGAACAAAATACTCCCTGCCTGTCCCATTTGGATAATCGAGGTTGTTCTGTATTCTCCATTTTCACAAAATCTTTGGCTGTACATTTTGATGTCACATGTTCTGGTCTGAATAGAAATGATTACATAAGTTCCCTGTTGATCATGCTTGAGGACCAGCCTCTTGTAAGTGAATGGGTTTGATTTTATGTACATTATTGATTCAACATAGCTATCCTCCACACTCATCATTTTGGTGAAAAAATAATCTTGTTTTTATTGGGAAATTCATTGTGATTTTTGATGTACAGCAGGTTCTGCTGTAATGTGCAATTCTTCAATGCAAATTGGTTATAATATGATTGAAATATTTAGACCATTATTTACAGAATGCGGATTTTACTTACCTGTACTGGGTATAACGCGATTCCGGACCTATTCGTTTAAATGGTGCTGCTATTATGCAATTTCCTTATAACATGGAATCACATGCGAACAGGACTATCGCGTTATATCAGAGTCAACTGTATTCTGTAAGCTTCTCCCTACCTCAGATCTATTGACTGACATTCACTGTGAGAACAATATTTCAATCAAATCTATCTTGGTCAAGTTAGACATTTAATGTGTTGCGTGCGAATAGAATGCTGTGAAATCATGCAGATTGAGTGCTGATCGAAAATAAGGACCTTGAATTCAATGTGTTCCCAGGAGTATAGAACTTTACGAAATATATGAATTATTGGTTTTAATCATGCAGCCACCAAGTTGAAACTGTGGAAAAGTAGTAATACTAGTTAGGGAGGTTGCAAATTCATTACCAAGATTTCAATTTGGTTCCTCAGGCAATGGAGTGGATTGGAAAAATGCCACAATAGTGGATTGTTTGTAGCCCAATTATAGACTTGATTGAGGAGCTTATCATTCTCGTTGTCTTTCATAATATCCAACATCTCAACTGTGCTCAATTACCCAGCAGTCACTATATAACAGGGAAATATCCGAGCAGTGAGTTGACAGGTGGAATTAAATCTTAGCAATTCAGTGGTCATTTATGTTATTTATCATGTATATGTAATTGTAGTCCTGAAACGTAGTTATCCACAGTTAACTGAAAATCCTATCTGGCCTGGGGCTGACTTTTCAAATCATTTGTTTCTATTTGCTAATAATTCTCCTTGGAGCAAAAAGAAAATGTTAACTTGAGTTTGAATTTACATTGTTATTCAGTTTTATATTGAGAAGTAGAACAGATGAACGTCATGTTTCTAATTGGTCTAATGTTTATAGACCAGGGTATACCTGTATAACAATACGCTGCACCAATCTCCATACACATATCTATCTCTCAAATATAAAGCCAATATGCTGTTTTGCTGCCAGTTGGGATCTAGCAAGGAAATGGCTTTTTGATTATGTCTTCAATGATGTTGGCTCTCGGTCCAGTCTGCTGCTTCTGTGCTGCTGACAATTCATGGTCTAGAGGTATAGAACAGAAATTGCTGTGCAGTACAGGAGCTGCACCAAGTCAAAGTCCATCTAAGCTATATAGCCCAGAAGAGTAAGAAGGAAAGATGATGCTAAAGGAGCTATGCTGGAATGGAGGATGGAATGTAATGGTATATAATTAAATATCACAAATAATAATGCTACACTGATGTTGACAGTCAGGCGAAGCACACACTGAGACTCTGAGGAGCAGAACAGAAACACTATTGAAAAGCTTTGTTCAGTATACTGTATATGTTTGGGAATTAATCTGATTGAAAGATGAACTGAGGATGCAAGGTACTTAAAACATAATTGTTTTAGTGAGGGAGTACAAGTTGAGGTCATCCAATGCCCTATGTGGCCAAGAGGATATAGAATCCAGAAAGGGACAAGCAGCCAGCAAGAGGCTTAAGAGTTGCACAATCCAGCTACTCAGCTACAACACTGAGGCATGTGTGCTTTGAAGTGTCTCAAAGCGGAAGAGATGAAGAAGTGGACAAGAGTTGTTTTTTGGATGGAGTGATAGAGGTGCTATATGGAAAATGTCTCTGTGAAAGACAGTGATATTCAAACAGATTTTATCAAGCAGTGTTCTGTGTAATATATTGAATGTGAATGAACCTAGATTTAAAAACTTTGAAACTATTAGCTGTGAGAAACACTTGTAAATTAAATTGAATATGTGATAAACGTAATTTGCATTCAGCGTGGAAGGAGAATGTGGCTGGAGAATGCACAGTTCTCAATTTCCTATTAGCTCCCCTGTGTTCATGATGCTGTATGATGAGCTGTAATACAGCAAACTGGTCATACATTGTACATAGAATAACATGCAATGTTGAGGTTGTATACTGCTCTGAACACATTGTTCAAGGTTAAATCTAGGTTGTTTGAGGATTTTCTCATACAAGTCAGTGGTTTAGTGATGTTAACAGCTAAGAACTATTCACTTGCATTCAGAAAATGTGTGAACAGTATTGTATAATACTTCATTCTGCGCCCGTACTGCAAGCTCCTGCTGCTATGGAATCTCTGCTACTTATATTTGAATTCTGTGGCATTGATAAATGTAGATGCAGAAGTGAATCCTTTGATTCATTTGGGTCTCTGTATCCTTGTACTTAAGGGAACATTATCTCTTGAGCCTTTATGTTTATGTGTGACCCACTGGATAATGCATTCTCTTCTGAAAATTCTAATGTTAATTGTGGGATTAAAATTTTTTTCAAATACTTATTGAAAGTTTGGATTTCTGGTTTTTGAGTTAGTAACAGGTAAATGTTCTGTGACGGAATTAACTTGTAAGTATTCCTTTACCAATGTTGATGTTTGTTGAGGGTCAGCTTACAGGTGAATGGGTTTTGTACGTCACTGATGGACCTTTCCAGGGTCGCAAAAAAATGTAAAATAAACATTATAAATAAAGGGCCCTCAAGGATTGTTTGAGATTTCTGAATCTTGTTCTCTTTATGATTAACGAAAAAACCTAATTCAGAGTGGTGGTGGGGGGAGGGAGGTGTCACTTTTGGTTTCAGCTATTGCTTTGAGTCGAACATAAGACCAAAAGGCATAGGAGCGGAATTAGGCCATTTCGCCCAATGAGTCTGCTTTACCATTTGATCATGGCTAATATGTTTCTCAACCCCATTCTTCTGCCTTCTCCCTGTAACCCTTGATCCCCTTACTAAACAAGAACCAATCTATCTCTGTCTTCAATACACTCAGTGACTTGGCCTCCACAGCTCTCTGTGGCAATAAGTTCCACTTTCTGAAGAAATTCCTTCTCATCTCAGTTCCAAAACATCATCTGAGACTGTGTCCTCAGGCCCTAGTATCTCCTATTTAAAAATAGCTTCTTGGTGACCATTCTATCCAGGCCTCTTAGTATTCTGTAAGTTTCAATCAGATTCCACCCACCCACCCCCCCACCTCCTCCAACCTCCCCCAACCTTGTATTTCTAAACTATATCTAGTACAGACCCAGAGTCCTTAACTGCCCCTTATAGGTTAAGCCCTTCATCCCCAGAATTGCTCTTGTAAACCTCCTCTGGGCTCCCTCCAAGTTAGCGGATCTATTCTGAGGGCCCAAAACTGCTCTCGATATTCCAAATGTGGTCTGACCAGAACCATATGCAGCCTCAGCAGTACTTTTCTGCTGTTGTATTCTTGAAATAATTGCTCACCCCTGATTTTGATTTCCTAATTGCCAACTGAACCTGCATGGTAACCTCAAGAGAATCCTGAACTAGGACTTCCAAGTCTTCAGATTTTCAAAGCCTTACTCCATTTATAAAATAGTCTCATTCTTTCTACCAAAGAATGCTAAACCTCACACTTTCCCACTTTGTATTCCATCTGCCATTTCTTCATCCACTCTCCCAGCCTTTCTAAGTCCTTCTGTAGTCTCCCTGCTATCTCAACACCACCTGCCCCTCCACCTATGTTTATGTCATCTGCAAACTTAGCAACAGTACATCAGTTCCTTCATTCAGATCGTTCATGTATAAAGTGGACAGTAGTGTAGGCAACGCTGACTCTTGCAGAGTTCTACTATTCACTGGCTGCCATCCTTTTTGCCTACTCTCTGCCTTCTGCTAATCAAACAATCCTCTATCCATAACAGTACTTTGTCCCCAACGCTGAGTTTGATTATATTTAGTAGCCTCCTGTGCAGAATCTTGTCAAAGACCTTTGGATAATCCAAACATATCATGTCCATTAGCTCTCCTTTGTCTAACCTGCTCTTGCCTTCTGAACAAATTTTAACAGATTTGTCAGGCATGGCCCTCCCTTGACAAAGCTATGCTGACTTCGCCCTATTTTACCATGACTTTCAAGCACTCCACAATCTCATCCTCAATAATGGACTCTCAAACATTACCAACAACTGAGGTCAGACTAACTGGCCTATAGTTCCCTGTCTTCTGCCTCCCTTCCTCCTTAAACAGCAGTGTTGTATTAGCCATTTCCAGTCCTCTGGGACTCTCTGCTTCCAGTGACTCCTGAAAGATCACCACCAATGCCTGCACAACCTCCTCAGCTATCTCCGTCAGAACTCTGAGGCGTAGTCCATCTGGTCTGGGTGATTTATTACACCTTCAGGCCTTTCAACTTCCCCAGCGCCTTCTCCTTAATGATAGCCACTGCATTCACCTTTGCACTCTGACTCTCTCAAACTTCTGGAATGCTGCTGGTGTCTTGCTCAGTTCTTCTCTAAATCACTTAATACTCACTTCAAATACATGCCCTCTGGTCTGAGACATGTAAGCCAAAATTTGTAGCCTTGTTTGCTTGTTTCAGTTAGACGCCACTTCATTAACACTAAAACAAATCAAAAGATGATCTATCAAGCCTGAAATCTGACTTGTCTGATAATAACATCAGCTGGGATCATAACACAATTAGCACCTTAGAGATGTGTAGATAAGTGTAAAATATTGCAAATGCTGGAAATCTGAAAAGCAAGAAGGTACTGCAGAAACTCGTTGGATCTGTTGAGGGAGAAACAGAATTAATGTTTCCAGTCCACTATGACTCTTCCTTGGAACTTTTGAGTTTTCTCTTTCTGCTTCAGTTTTTCCTGGGGAAATGGAAACCAAGTCTGGGCTGACAGTCCATTTCAGTACTGAGTCAGTCCAGCACTGCTGAGGTATCAGCTGCTGGATGATGTGTTAACTAGCCCTGTCTTTTCTTCTCAGGTGATTGGTTTAAAAATAAAGGAATGTTTTGAAGAAGAGCCAGGAATTAGTCCACAGATTGGGCAAAAATTATTTCTCAATCAAGGTCATTAACACAGATTAATTGATCATTATCATATTTCTGTCTATGGGAGTTTGGTATTCCAGATTGGCTACTGCATTTCCTCCAGAACAACGGTGACTGCATTTGAAGAAAATAAACTACAAGGCTGTCAAATACTTTGGGAAATCCTGAGGCTGTGAAAGGTGATGCATAACTGCTGAATCACCATTCACCACCCCAGGGAACTGCACAATATTATCCCTTGCTCTAGACTTTGAATAGTTATGACAGCAGGAAAGGAAAGCTAAAGGCCTGTCAGTATTATGAGAATGGACCGTGAGGAGAATGATTAACTTCACACAGTGAGACACTTTAGTGTGCTGGTTGAGGAATGCATTTTTTGGAGGCTGACTTATTATCCTTGTAAAATTTCGTCAATCAGCAAACTACTGATGAATGTTTGCATGTGTAGTTCTTGATATTAATATAGAGTTGCACGCAATGTTATTTTAAATGATATTATTGTGGATTTCACTGCACTAATTTGCTTTCTTTTCCCTCCATTTCTGTCCTTCTGCCTGACTGATTCCAAAACTGAATTGTTGCCTCTGTCCGTCTCATTTTCCATTGGGTTTCAGGTACGTGTCATCTCGTAAAAGAATACATTTTTAACACATGCCCTGTATGAATGTTTTTTTAAAAGATGCATTGCTCATCAAGGTCTAATGCTCATTTTCATTGAAATTCTTGGCGTGCAAAACCTTTGAAATTTGCTATATTTGTATTTGATTACTGAGGTGTGAAACTGTAGTGTTGTAAATGTACCGGTTCACTATTAAACACACAGTATCTCCTTGTTTCACCCATGAAGATGGAAACTAGTTTCAATTCTTTTCTTATTGATCTTTTGGAGGAAGGAGCTTTGGAAGTGACAGCAAGACAATTTGGTAACATTGGAGAAAATTTTCTGTTTGTGTTAATTCTGTTATAGTCTATTTGATCTAATTAGTTAAGAATGCACTCACTGGGCTGTTTGCTGATCAAGTATTTTCAGCACATTCCTTTTATACCTCCATTCTTACAACGTTCTCAACCACAGCCTTGTGCTTTAAATGTCATTCCAGACCTACAGGAGATAGGTTACGAGAAATCTGTATATCACCTGACCTATTGCTATTCATTATTGGACAGTTCACTAATTCACAACATCTGGGGAATTTGAATTCAGTTCATTAAATAAACATGAAAGAAAAGAATTGTATCAGTACTCATGTCCATGAAATTGCCAGATGATGGCTTCAATACCAACTGGTTCATCAATGTCCTTAAAGGAAGAAAATCTGTCATACCAATCACTCTAGATCTGCATCCATATGGTTGATGCCTAAATTCCCTCTGGAATAAACCAGGAATTCACTCAATTATTGCAACTGTTAGAAAAAGCTATTATGAGAATAGCATTGCACTTAAATCAACAGACGACCAGCCACTGCCAAGGGTCACATAGACCAGTCTAATGTAATGTTGCCCTTATTTACAAGAATAAAAACAAGGCAGTGATGCTATACCTTGACGAATTATTGGTCAGACCACATTTGGAGCTTTCTGTTCTGTTCTGGGCACCGTATTTAAGGGAAAATGTTAAAGCTCTGGAGAGAGTTCAAAGGAGGTTTACTAGAATGATTCCAGGAGTGATGGATTTTAGATACAAGGATAGCTTCGACAAATTAGGTGTATTCTTCTTGGAGCAGAGAAGATTAAGACGTGACCTTTTTGAGATAATTGAAATTATGAATAATTTTGACTAGGTAAAGAAAGAAAGATATTCGGAATGCACTGCCAGGGAGAGTGATGGAGTAGATTCCATCAGAGGTTTTTATTTTTATACAGACATGATGGGTTGTATGACCTTTCAACCAATGTCCCAGACTCTTCTTTGACTATTTTTATGTATTTCCTGGCCACTGGCAGAACAGACCCAGTGGGTCCATGTGGGAGTGATTACCCCTGGGCCTTCTCAGCATTCACTCCAGATCCTGTTCATTCTTGGCATCAGGTTCAAATGGGAACAAAGGACCCTTGGAGTTTCCTGATAAGTATAATTTTCTGCCTTCCTTCAGGTGATCAATGAGTACCCCTCCACATTAGAGAACCACATGGGCACAGAATAGTTGCTTGCTGGTGGGGGCACTTCAATTCTCATCACAGAGTGTGGTTCTCTAGCACCATGTCTGACAGAATTGGATGAATCCTGAAGGACTAGGTGAGTGGCAGGTAGTGAGAGAACAACCACAAGGGCAAGACCTAAATGATCTCTTCCTCACTGTTGCACCTGATTTTCATATTCAGTGTTGCAGTGTGATAATAATATGGTGCTAAATAGGATATATTTAGATTAGGTCTGGCAGTGGAAAGGGCATCCATAAGTTGTTGTAATAGGTGGATGCAGGTAGGGGGTTATTATGATTAGTTAGTGGAAAGGGTAGCTGATTAGGAAGATGGACAGGTTAGGTTAGGTCAGGTAAGGGAGACGAGGGGGAAGGCTGGACATGGGATAAGGCTGGCGGTGGAGGGAGTTTGAAACTGGTGAAGTCAATATTGAGGCCGTTGGGCTGTGAGCTACCCAAGTGTAATATACTTGTCACCATTCCACCTACCTACCCTACCCTCAGCCCCACTCCCCTCCCTCTATTTACTTCTGGGCTCCCCTTCCTCTCCCTAGTCCTGACGGAGGGTTTCTGCCCAAATGTTGACTTTCCTGTCCCTCTGATGTTGTCTGACCTGTTGTGCTTTTCCAGCTTCACATCTATTGACTCTGGCTTCCAGCATCTGCAGTTCTTGCTATCTCCCAGTTGCAGAGAAGCTAAATGTTTACTTTATGTTTGCTTTCAATGAGGAAGATATAAGAAGTTTCCTAGGATTAGAGATCCAATTGCCGAAAGAGAATAAGGAGTTGAAGGAAGTTGCTATTAGCAAGCACATTAATGCATGTGTCAGCCCACTATTTACAAGGGTGAGAAGGAGAAAACTGGGACCTACAGACCTGTTAGCATGACATTAGTAGTAGCAGGTCGAAAGTGAGGACTGCAGATGCTGGAGATCAGAGTCAATAGTTGGTGCTGGAAATGCACAGCAGGTCAGGCAGCATCCAAAGGGCAGGAGAATCAATGTTCCGGGCATAAGCCCTTCATCAGGAATGAGGCTTATGGGCCAGGGGGGAATTGAGAGATAAATGGGAGGGAGGTTGGGTTGGGGGGGGAAGGTAACTGAGAATGCAGTAGGTAGTTGAAGGCGAGGGAAAAGGTGATAGGTTGGAAAGGAGGGTGGACCGGATAGATGGGAAAAGAGATTGACAGGTTGGGAGGATGGTGCCGAGTTGGAGGCTTTGTACTAGCGGGGGGAGGGGAAATGAGGGAACTGTTGAAATCCACATTGGTCCCATGTGGTTACAGGGTCCCAAGGTGGAATATGAGGTGTCGGGTGGTAAAGGTTTGGCGATGGAGGAGGCCTAGGACTTACATGTCCTTAATGGAGTGGGAGAAGTAGTTGAAGTGTTCAGCCACAGGACGGTGGGGTTGGTGGGTGCAGGTGTCCCAGAGATGTTCTCTGAAACGATCCACAAGGAGGCGTCTTGTCTCCCCAGTGTAGAGGAGACCACATCGGGTGCAATGGATACAGTAGGTGACATTGGTGGAGGTACAAGTAAATTTCTGTCGGATGTGGAAGGATCCTTTGGGGCCTTAGACGGAGGTGAGGAGATGGTGTGGGCGCAGGTTTTGCACTTCCTGCAGTGGCAGTGGAAGGTGCTGGGAGTGGAGTATGGGTTGGTTAGTGTGGAGGGAACTCTATCTCTTGGTGGGATCCGTTTAATGTGTCGGAAGTGGCGAAGGGTGATGCAATGTATCTGGAGGTTGGTGGGGTGGAAGGTGAGGACCAGGTGGTTTCTGTCCTTGTTGTATTAGGATGGCGTTCAAGGGCAGTGGTGTGGGAAGTGGAGGAGGGCATCGTTGAACACGTGGGAAGGGGAATTGCGATTTTGGATTGTCAATCACGTGGGAAGGGGAATTGTGATCTTGGAAGGAGGAGGCCATTTGGGATTTTCTAAGGTGGAATTGGTCATCCTGGGAATGGATGCGGTGGAAGTAGAGGAATTGGGAATAAGGGGTGGCGTTTTTACAGGAGGTAGGGTGGGAGGAGGCGTGGTCTAGGTAACTGTGGCAGTCGGTGGGCTTGCAGATGTCAGTGGTTAGTCGGTTGCCGGACATGGAGATGGAGAGGTCCAGGCAGGGGAGAGTGGTGTCCGAGATGGTTTGGGTGAATTTGAAGTCGGGGTGAAAGGTGTTGGTGAAGATGATGAACTGTTCAACCTCCTTGTGGGAGCATGAGGCAGCGCTGATACAGTCATCGATGTAGCAGAGGAACAGGTGGGGAGGGTGTGCCGGTGTAACTGTGGAAGATGGGCTATTCCACGTACCCAGCAAGGAGGCAGGTATACCTCAGTTCCATGCAGATGCCTGTGGCTACATGTTTGGTTTGGAGGAAGAGGGACAATTGAAAGGAGAAGTTATTAAGTGTAACGACCAGTTCAGCCAGGCAGATGAGGGTGTCGGTGGAAGGGTATTGGTTGGGATGGCGTGAGAGGAAGAAACTGAGGGCTTGGAGGCCTTCGTTCTGGCAGGTGGGTGTTTAGTAGTAGTAAGTGCTAGAATCTATTATAAAGGATTTGATAAATGGACACTTGGATAATAATAATTTGATTGGGATTAATCAGCATGGATTTGCAAATGGGACACCACCTTTGACAAGTTTGTTGCAGCTTTTGAGGCTCTTACTAACAAAATTAATAAAGGAAAGTTGATGGACAGAATATTTTCTGTTGGCTTTTGCTAAGGTCCCTCACAGGAGTTGTTAGCAAAATTGAAGCACATGGCAAAGGCATTGACGGATTTGCATGGACAACAGCTTGGCTGACAGTCTGAAAAAAGCAAGTATAAATAAATGGGTCATTCTGACATTGGCAAGCTGTAACTAATGAGATGCTGCTGTTCATAATTTATGTGTAGGAACCAAATATATTTCTGTATTTGAGGGTGATGCATAGCTAAACAGAAGTGAGTGTTGTGAAGAAGATGTAAGGAAGATTTGGAAAGGCTTAACGAATGAGCAAGAGCAAAGCAGATAGAATTGAAAAAATGACAGGCTGTGCACTTTGTAGGAGGAACAGATGTGCATACTACTACTTAAATGGTAAGAGGTTGCAAAATGAAGATATGCAAAAGGGCATAGGTGTCTCTTTTAATAAAACACGGAAGGTTAACATGCATGTGCAGGAAGCTATTAGGATGGCTAATGGAATAGAAGATGGGTTAGGAGCAGGAGTAGCCCATTAGGTCCCTGGAGCTTGCTCCATCATTCATTACCCTAATTCCATCCTCCCCACGAATACCTTTGATGCCTTTAGCCACAAGAGCTGTATCTGCTCCTCCTGAAAAACATGTAATGTTTTGGTCTCAACCGCTTTTCTGTGGTTTATCAATTTCACAGGCTCACAACTCTGGGTGAAAAAAATCTCCACATCTCTAAACATTTTGCCCTCATCCTTAAACAATGACCCCAGTTCTGAATGTCCCCACCAGCAGGAACAGCCATCCTGTATCTAACCTGGCTACTTCTGTTAAAATTTATAGGTTTCTGTGAGATCACCGCTCATTATTCAAAACTTCAGTGAACACACTCCCAACTGACTCAATATCTGCTCATGTGACAGTCCTGCCATCCCAGGAGTCAATTTGGTAAACCTTTGTTGTATTCCCTCTCTAACAAGTACATTCTTCCTCAGATAAGGAGACCAAAACTGCACACAGTATTCCAGGTGTGACCTCACCAATGCCCTGTATAATTCTGTAAGATACCTTTCTTCCCAAATTCTCTCGTGACGAAAACCAACATACAGTTTGTCGTCTTTCCTGCCTGCTGCACCTGCACTCCTACTTTCAGCGACTGGTGCACGAGGACACCCAGACCTCATTGAGCATTCCCCTCTCTCAGTTTACAGTCATTCAAATAATAACCTGCTGCTTATTTTTAGGACCAAAGTGGAAAATTTCACATTTATCCTTACATTGCATCCGCCAGGCATTTGCCTACATACTTAGCCTGAACAACTCATGCTGCAACATCTCTGCATGCTCCTCACAGTTCTACCTTCCACCCCACTTTGTGTCATTTGCAAAATTTGAGATAATACATTTAGTTCCTTCATCTAAATCAGTAATATGCATTGAGAGTCGCTGGGGTCCTCGTACTAATCCCAGTGTTGCTACCTGCCAATCGGGAAAGGATCCATTTATTCCTCTTCTTTGTTTCCTGGTTGCTAACCAATTTTGCATCCGTTTCAGACCTCTAATCCTAATCTGATGCACTTTAATTTTACACATTAATTTCTTGTGTGGGACTTTGTTGAAAGCCTTCTGAAAGTCCAAACATACCACATGCACTTGCTCCCTCTGATGAAAGCTTCTGTCACAAGAGGATTTGAGGACAGGGATAATGGATAATGAATTTTTGCTTCAGTTGTAAATCGCCAGAGTCTTACCAGATCACTGAGTTGCTGTCTCATTAGAGTGGGACAACTGGTGGTGGTTTATCCTGATGTTCACCACACCTCAGGTGAGGGGATAGATTGAGAAGGAGAAATCCTTCATAGCAGCCTAAGTCAGGGTATGCAACCACAATTGTACAGAAGCTGTTCAGACTGCACTTTGAGTACTCTGTGCGGTTCTGATCACCTTATCTTGGGAAGGATACTATAGAGGATGTGCAAACAAGGATCACTGGATCTATTCCCAGGAACATGGGACCTATGAAGAGAATTTGACCAATTCTGGATTGTTTTCTTTAGAATTTTGAGGAATGAGAGGTGATCTCATCAAACCTATAAAATAAATAAATGGTACATGCAGATAGCAGGTCCCCGCTGGTACTGGCATCTAAAACCAGGGGGCACAATTTAAAAATAAGGAGAATGCCTCTTATGATTGAGGGATGAGGAGAATTTGTTTTATTATTTTGGAATTAATTGGAATTCTCTCCTGTGGGCTGTAAAAGCTCAATCACTAAGTTTGTTTAAAGTAGCAATTGACAGATTTCTGATCAGCAATGGTATGTAGACTTGTGGGGATACTGCATGTTAAAGGTACTGAAATTTTCAATTCTTCATGATCATAGTAAATGGAGGAGTAGTTTTAACAGGCTCAATGGTCTACTTCTGCTCTTTAAATGCTGTCAACCTTATAGCAAAGCTCTGATACCATTCGCATGTAAGGTCAGTGCAGGCCTACACTTGAGGGAGAACACCTTTACATGATGCTTTTCTTTTTTGCATTACGTTTTGGCTGAACATTTGCATATATGTGACCGTTTTAGTGAATGTCATCTTGTGCAATGAAATTCAAAGATTTGAATAATTGCCACTATCCATCTGTTTAACTTGACAATAAATGGTTATCTTCTGAGGCATGGTGTTGAGAATGCACTGATTGGAACAACTGTTATCATTTGACTTTTTATTCACTTTTTTTCTGTGGAATTTTAAATATGGTAACTAACATTCCAAGGGAGTAGCTTTGTCTACACATTGACATATCTGTTTAATCTGCTGCATTGGTACAACAACTTGCAGCTTTTGATATTTAAAGGATGGTGAGTCATCATTTCTGCTGAACTAGCTTCAACACATTTCTGCCATTCCTATGGAGCAGAAGAAGCACTGTTAATGAACCATCCATGGCTATTTGAGAACTGAAAGTACATGACACCGTGAATTTATGAGTAATTGTATAGAACTACCATGAATAAAAGCCAATATCAATATTTTTTCCTTTGTCAAATCAGAATATTTCAGCATCTGCAGGATTATTAAAGCTTTGGACCATTTCGTTTATATTATTGGTGGCAAGAAAATTTGAATAATAATTTGTTCTTTCATTATGAACAGAAATGTACTCATGTCTCTGTTTTATTTCCTTTGAAAGCTTGGGAAAGGATTGCATTTAAAAAACTTCGAGAAATTTGACATTTCACGCCAGCTGAGAACCTGGGCCTAAAGGCAAACCATCCCACCAGGCTGTTTGATCGCTGGCCTTTTGTTTTCTTGGCGTACTTAAGATTTTGGGCAGTGGATATGCCCTGGATTTTTTATGCTTGGAAAACCGTATGGTTTTAATGTAAAACCTGAAGTTCTATCAAGGTAACCATCCTTTCTATAGAAGCATGCTTGTTTTCTGTCTCATGTTTTGAATAAATGTTCCCTGTATTCCTCTGGAATGCTCTTCAAAATGATTTATTTGGAAAACACTTTTTGCTCTGGTTGTGAACATGGATTGCTCGCTAACATAGCTGGTTCTGTTTCTATGGAGTCTGTCTGGGGCAGCCTCGAGGAATTTTGTTTGCATGATTTCTTTGGATAATTAGATCACAGAGGATATGGCTAAGAAGATATAGTTGTCCACTTCTGCTCCATCTGTCTGTCCAATATTGAAAGTGGCCAGGCCTACGAAATGATGAGGCTGATTATTTTGCTAAATGTCAAATTCTTTATCTTTTGTATTGATTTTGCATCTTGCAGTGTTTGAGCTGACTCAAAAGCCTTATTTCATTGTAATGAAAGAATCGCAAGCAACAAATTTTATTTATATATATAAACATAGTCCACAAAAATGCTTTTAATAATTGTTACCATGGAAACTACCCATCAAACTCTGAAAAAGTGCTGATGATCTTCAGACAGCCATGTTGCAAATATGTTCCAGAATGTTAATTAGAAACCTATGGATGGTTCAACTATCTGTGCCATGTTATACTTGGTCCCACAGTATCCTGATACTTGACCAGAGTATGGGACTCCGAAAGACACCCAACCTTGAGTTACTGTTCTGGCTACTAACTAAATATTGTCTGTGGTAATGAAAATATACTTCAGATATTGGTAATAGAGGATGCATCTTTTTTCTCATTACTTTCCTGACTTGCTGTGTGTGTTCACTAGCAGAAGGTGTCCTCACAGTCTTGCTCGACCTAGCAGTGATTAGTGCCATTCACAACTACACTGAGGAAGGGCTGATCAAAAGTGTGAGTGATAAATCGTATATCAAGTAAATTGGATTTCCTAAAATTAAATTGGCAGTTTCTTGGTAAAATTTCTGTTGACAATTCTGATAATTAAAAAACACTGTTATTTTACTAAATGAGGATGGTTTTGTGTTTTCTTTACTGTTGCTATGGAAATGCAGTTTCTGGTGACTAACTGTAATGGTTCAGCTGAATCTGAATCAGTTTGGTGTGTAATGTTAGCCGAAATGCAGCTGCTGTACACTGTGACATTAATTACTGGGCTTGCATGTGTTGAACATCCTGCAGACTATTGGAATCTAGGTCAGCGCATGCACACCATAAGCAGGTCGTCGAGATATTCCAACTGCTGCATTTCAGATGCTACATCATTGACCAGCCTTGACTCCAATAAAAAAAAATCTCTGTTCATGGCTTCAGGTAAAATTAAAATTAAAATCTGTTATCAGCTCCCAAAAATATAATTTTATTCAAAATGGACCTCATTGTGTAGAATAGAGATCTTAACTTCTGTTGTACACACACCTCTCCACATTAACTGCTGTTGAACAAAACCCTGCTTAATTCCTGTGTATGGTGTATCAAGGGTCAGCCTTTCTGCTGTGCAACCTGTCCGGTGGAATGAGTTTGACCGTTTCTTACAATTCCCATTTCTCCAAATTGTCTTCACAAACTGTACATCACTGCACAACCATGCCACTGAAAACTGTGCCAAAAAAAGCCATTTCTGTCACATGCCCAGAATATCCTGAAAAGCTCTACTGCTGGGATATCTTTGAAGATCTGTGACTACTAAGCAGGCAAACATTGAAACCGCTCCTGCACATTATATACAACAAGCAGCAAGGAGATGAAAGACTCAAATACTTAATCTGTTTTGGTGTTGATGGTTCAGAGAGAATTGTCTACTCTAGAGAGTTCCTGTTTTTATCGATAGCCAATTTTAATTGTTCTCTGATTCACTTAAGCTGATGTGGCCATGGGTTAACATCCCATGCAATGCCATAAAACTGAATTGTCAGACTATAATTTGTATCTGCTCTAGAACCAATATTTGTCTAATTCTAAGGCCTGTGTCCTACCAATTGAGCTGAATTGATAATAGGCAGCCGCAACTTCTGGAAAATAAAGCATTTTGATAATCTCCTGCTATGGATGATGAGTTTGCATTAAAATGCTAAAAGTATCTTGGCAAAATGGCGGCGATTCTGTAGAACGGCTGTGGACAGCTCTGCCTAACAGCCAAGGCATACTGGAATTTTTTTGCCATCCCTGGCCAACTTATGTAGTGGAATTATTAGTTTAAATATAGAACACATATTTGCTAATATGTGGGAGTGGGAAGGATGCCAAAGGGAAAAGGAGCAAGCAAACAGCAGCAGGGAGGACACTCCCCTGCAGCACTACCACACCAGAGACTGCCCCCCCCCCCCCCCGCCCCCCTGTTCTTAACAGACTCATAGGAATTGGCTGCGGCGATGGAGAGACTTACATTGAAAGTTGGGGCTGTGATTGAGGAGATCTGCGGGGAGATTCATGCCCAGGTCCAACCTATTGCATCCATACTACAGAAGCACGAGCAGGAGATCCAGGGTCTTGGAGGAGGCAGAGGATTGAAGTAAGAATCTGCAATGGAGTCCTCATCCAATTGGATCCAGGTACTGGAGCAAGAGGTGCAGGCCTTGCAAGACTATATCGATGACCTCGAAAATCGAGGTCGGAGGATAAATCTCCGAATTGTCGGGCTCCTGAAAGGTGAGCAGCCAGTCAGCTTCTTTGAAAGCTGGCTGCCGAAGTTTTTGGGCCTTCACATCGAGTCCAGCAGGCTGCAGATTGAAAGGGCCTATCAGGTTAGTGCACAGGTCAGGCCCAGTCAGCACCCCCGCTCAGTTCTAGTGCACTTCCACTCATATAATGACAAGCAAAAAGTCATAGAAGCTTCCAGATCCCTGGGAAAAGATCCATAGGCACTGCTGTACAAGAGGTCAAAAATCATTTTTCCAGGATTTCTCTGCAGCTGTAATTCGAAAGAGGAAGTCCTTCGAAGAAGTTAAAAAGCGGCTGAGGAACCTGGGCATCCAGTACTCCATGAGATACCCCGCAGTGCTCCATTTCAGCCATGAGGACTCAGTTTATACATTTGACTCAGCGGATAAAGCTAAAAACTTTGTAGACACTTTAAAGTAGACGGATTGGCCTGAAGAATACAGTTAATGTTTGTTCCATTTTCTATCTTTCCCCATGTTTTCCCTTCCTTTTTTTTAAAATTCCTTTCTTTCTCCCTAATAATTTCCTTTTTGGAAAGGGGGGAAAAGACGTTGGAATAGGTTGTTCATTTTTTTTAACAACTGGACTTTCTGATGAGAAATTTTGTGGATATTTGTTGTCTCTTCCCCTTTTTGTTTGTTCTGTTTTTCTTTTAGTCACAAATAGGGGTGACATGAGCCAGGGATGGGTGGAGAGCTCATCCTGACTTTGTCTTTCTTCTGTTGATTTAAGGATCATTTTTTTTTTCCCTGGCTTAGGGCTAGGGCACAGTCTGGGTTTGAAGGAGCTGTGAAGGAGGGTATGGATAGGGTAAGTGCCCCCTATGGGCAGGGGGGAAAGAGTGTTCTATTCAAGGTTTTATAGTTGGTTTTCTTTGTAGTTTTTTATAGTTATGATAGAGTAGTTTTTAGTTCTTCGACTCTGAATCTTTATTTACTTATGGTCGGCGCTTTGTAAGCAGGATTCTCCCTCTGAGGGGTTCAAGGGTCTCTGAAAGGGGATATGGCTAAGTGTCTTAGTAAATGGTGCATCTGAAACATTAAGGGAAGTCAGTTGCCTGTTAAAAGGCAAAAAAGTGCTTTCTAGCCTTAAGAGGGAAAGTGTTGATATCGTTTTGTTGCAAGAAACCCATCTTGATGATGGGGAACACCTGAAATTACAACAGGAGAGTTATGACTGGGTATTCTTTTCATCCTTTACTACTAAAAGTTGGAGAGTGGCAGTACTTATCCAGAAAAATCTGATGTCCACATTATTTGAGCAGGTGAAAGATGAGCATGGAGGGTTTGTGATACTTAAAGCCCTGATACATGGTGTCAGGAATATGGCATTTTAAATGTCTATTGTCCTCTGGCGCATCCCCTCAAATCTTTGATTAGTGCTTTCTCTAAGTTGAGTGCTTTTGGGACACAGCACATTATTATGGGGTGGGGGGGAGGTTTAATTGTCTTTTGGATCCGACAGTGGACGGGATGCCTTGTGGGCCCCCAACTATTTCTTCGCAGGCCAAGCAAGTGGTTGACTTATGCGAGGCGTTGGGGCTGGTGGATATTTGGAGATGTCTACACCTCCTGGCAGGGAGTTCACCTTTTTTTTTCAAACCCACCTAAATGTCACACGAGGATTGACCTCTTTCTGGCTCCCTCGGCCCTTCTGGATTCAATTATGGGTTGTAAAATTGGGAATATAGCTATCTCTGATCACACGGCAGTATATTTGGAGGTTAAGGCCAAGGTTTGCGGCATTCGTGTTTAGACCCTTTTCTCCTTAAGGATTCCAAATTTGTGGAATACTTTTTGAAGGAGTTTCAGGAATTCTTGACTATCAACTCAGGCACGGTTAGTAGTCCGTCTACGTTATGGGAGACTGCTAAGGCCTTTGCCAAGGGGATTAGCTATTTCCTATTCGGCTAGCCGGAAATGACAGAAGGAGGAACAGCAGCGTCTACTTGAGACATAGTTGAAAGCTGCTGGGGCAGCACATATTGCGCAGCCTTCGTTGACTAAGCTACAGCAGATCACGGTCCTCTGGGCGACCTTGAATTCAATACTGACATAAAATGCAAAGAAAGAACTTGCTTTTGCTCGACAAAGGCTGTTTGAATATGGGGATAGGCCAGGGAAATAGTTAGCATACCTGACTAGGAAAAAGCGTGCTCCCCAATCCATGACTGCAAACAGAGACCATGTTGGGATCCTTACATACGATGCTATAAAGATTAATGAGGCTTTTCAGAGTTTTTACTCTGAATTGTATCAGTCTATAGGTTGCGAGGACAGGAGGGCTAAAATGGAGACTTTTCTTAAGGACTTGGACCTCCCGGGGTAACTTGGAACAGGCCTCTCTCCTTAATGCCCCATTTACAGTTCAGAAAATACAGGACACAACTAGGCAACTTCAGAATGGGAAAGTGCCTGGGATTCTGTCAGGTCCGATGTTGGAGATGTACAATCACTCCTATATGCATGAATACCTACCACTATCTTGGAGAGAAGCTAATATTTCCTTAATCCTTAAGAAGGGGAAGGTTCCTAAGGAATGTGCCTCATTTGGCCCCATCTCACTATTAAAATTAGATTTCAAGATTCTGTCCAAGATCCTGGCGCTGAGATTGGAAAGGGTATTGCCCCATATTATTAAAGACAACCAGACAGGCTTTATAAGGGGCTGTAGGTCCTCTAATAATATTAGAACGTTGCTGAATATGGTCCAAGTTTGTCAGCAACGATCGATTCAGGGGTTGGTGATTTCCTTAGATGCAGAGAAAACATTTGATGGGTTGGAATGGTCATTTTTTTTTATGTCTTAGAACAGTTTGGGTTGGATGGGGTCTTTGCTTGGTAGGTGGAGGTTTTATATTGCCACCCTCTGGCCACAGTCATCACAAACTGGGTGAAGTCTGGGAATTTTAGCATTGTTAGGGGTAGTCGGCAAGGCTGCCCCCTCTCACTTGTTGTTTACGTTGGTGATAGAGCGGCTGGCAGAGGTCATGCGTCACAACGTCCACATAACTGCTCCTGAAGTGGAATCGAGGGTACACAAGATTACACTATATGCGGATAACGTCCTTCTGTTTTTATTGAACCCGATGACCTCTGTACCCCATTTGATACAATGTATCAATTCATTTGGGGCTATTTCAGGAATATGAGATTAACTTTGCAAAATCAGAGGCTATGCCTTTGGGGATCCTTAAGGATGTGCCAGAAGTTGAAGGTGGCCCAAAGTACCCTTTTAAGTGGTCACGGGCAGGGTTCTGATACCTAGGCATTTTTATTACCCCCAAGTTTGATCTGTTACTTCAGACTAACTTTGCTCACTTGCTTGACAATATTAAGCGAGATCCCCAGAGATGGGAGGCTTTTCCAATTTCGTGGCTGGGCCAAATATCTCTCATTAAGATGAACATTCTTCCTCGTTTGCTTTATCCCATGTTATATAATGTTTCCCAGGTCAATGCTGCGGAAGCTTATGGGGTGGTTAGATTCCTTTGTCTGACATAGTGGGCTGCCCCCTCATCAAACTTACTAAATTGCAGTTGCCTCAAGGAAGGGGAGGAGTTGATTTCCCAGACATCAGGAGGTGTCATTTGAGTTCCCTGCTGTCCTTTGTCTGTGACTGGGTAGGTAACGATCCAAACTCAATATGGCTGGATATTGAGGCCTCCCAGGCAAAGCGCCCTCTGATGAAAAGCAAATTACTACGGATGCTGGAATCTCAAACCAAAGGAGAAATGCTGGAAAATCTTAGCAGTTCTGGCAGCATCTGTAAGGAGAGAAGAGCTGACGTTTCGAGTCTAACTGACCCTTAATCAAAGCATTGACAAAGGGTCAGTTAGACTCGAAACGTCAGCTATTTTCTCTCCTTGCAGATGTTGCCAGACCTGCTGAGATTTTCCAGCATTTCTCTTTTGCCCTCTTATTAACCTGCTGTTCATGGCTAAGATGAGGACAGTTATGGACCACTGCCAAAACCCCATTGTTATTAATACAGTCGAGGCATGGAGGGCGATGTGCAGAGCGAGGATTGTTTATCTAAGACTTCGCCACTTACACCTATAGTTGGCATGCTAGAGTTCAAAATGTGTTGCTGGAAAAGCGCAGCAGGTAAGGTAGCATCCAAGGAGCAGGAGAATCGACATTTCAGGCATGAGCCCTTCTTCAGGAATGAGGAAAGTGTGCCAAGCGGGCTAAGATAAAAGGTGGGGAGGCAGGACTTGGGGGAGAGGCGTTGGAAATGCAATAGGTGGAAGGAGGTTAAGGTGAGGGTGATAGGCCGGAGTTGGGGTGGAGGCAGAGAGGTCAGGAAGAAGATTGCAGGTTAGGAAGGTGGTGCTGAGTTGGAGGGTTGGGACTGAGACTAGGTGGGTTGGGGGGGTGGCGTGGAGAGAGGGGGGGAGGAGGGGAACTGAGGAAACTGGAGAAATCGGAGTTCATCCCTAACCGACTGATCATGTTAGAGTTCTGACCAGGAATGGTGGACTCAGGGTTCAAACTATGGGCAGCAAGTGAAGTTTCTAGTTTGGGAGACTTGTTTGAGGGGAAGGTTATGATGTCTTTTGAGCAACAAAGTCTCAAATACGGGTTACCCAGCAGAGATCTTTTCTGTTTTTTTTCCGGTTAGGGATTTCATCCAGAAGAAAACTACGCTTCTTACTAAGCCCTATAAGCCCGATAGAGAATGTTGCTATGCTCCACAAGCACCCTTTCAGTTAGTCCCCTCTATCGCCTGCTGGGTGGCAGGGCCTGGCAGGGTATTAACTGGTTATGTGAGGTCAGGGAGCAAGAGCTAGGAGTGGAGATCTCTTCTGAAAAATGGGGGAGCATATGGGCGAATACTCGAAATCTCAATCTGTAACAGGACATGCACTGCGCTGTTAAAAGTTCTGCACAAAGCTCATCTAGCATCAGACCATCTGGTGAAGTTTAAAAAGAGGCATCTTCAGTGTGTCCCAAATGTAAATTTAAGTGTAGGTACTCTTACACATTTTCTTCTGGGCACGCTACAGGCTCCGTGTTTATGGGAGCACTGTGGCGGGAGAGATAGGAAGGGTATTGAGGACTGAAGTCAAAGTAGACCCGATATCTCTCCTCTTACCAAATTTACTACCTTTTTAGATGGGCATGGGAAGAAACTATTTAATATTCCTGCATACTGTGCATGGAAGAATACTCTGATGAATTGGGTGTCTGAGAACTTGCTGGGATGGCAGAAATTAATTATGGGGCACATTTCCTTGAACATTTTTGCAAACATGGTGCACCACACAACAGACCATTTTTATAAGACACGGCAGCCCTACTTGAGTTATTTGGATATAGATTTGTCAGTTATCTTAACAAGGGCATTTGTTTAACCAAAATGGTTAGATTTGTCAAGCCCTGGGCCTTGGAGGGGGTCTCCTGAGTTAATACGGGTATATGCACAATGCTCCCATTCCTTTGTTTGGGAGCTTTGCACCGAGCATAGCTGTTCTGTATTTTGTGTTTTTTTTTGGTGTTGCTTTGCACAGTGTTAGAGTTTGTTTTGTATTATAGGGTAGGTTAGTAGTTAGTAGACAGTAGTTGTATTGTAATTTGTGGTTTTCTTTTTATTATACTGATATTTGCTATTGATTGTCTTTTTCAATAATTTTATATGTTTGTAAAGTTAACAAAATTTGCTAATAAATATATTTACAAAAAAATGATAAGTTATGATAATTTAGAAGATGTTGCTCTGAGACCTTGTTCTACACTTTTAATTTGATGTGCAATGCTCTTTATCGTGCATTATAGACACTATTAGGATTTTTTGCTTTAGTTTGTTGTAGGATATTTTCATTGAAGCACTGCTTTCAAGGATTTTCTATCTAGGATTCTGCAGTGAAGTTTGATATCCAGTGGGGATGGTTGGGGTTGAGTTCACAGAACTTGTAGTGCAACACTTGAGCCCTTTTTAACTGTGATTTCACAAGCACCGAGCTCTAGCTGTCATGCTATCAAGCTGAAGCAGCATGAGGCAGCTTCCCTGAGGCAATTCTGTAACAGTTGCTTGGATTCAGAGCAAGAACTGTTTCTGAGAGTGGAGCAATTCCATCGATTTCAATTTGCTGCAGCAGGAAAATGATGCTCAATTGCATTTGGGGAGGTGGGGGCTTCAGGGAAGGGATGTTAATATTTCCCTATGTTAAGGATTATTTTTCCTTCAGAATCTAAGACGAGCATTGACAAAAATTAAAGCCAAGTTTACGCATGTTGTTAGTGAGCCTCCATTTTCTTTGATGTTTCTGATTGATAAAGGAAAACAGAATGTGACTTTACCATCAGATTTCCACTTAGTGAGGTAGTTATTTTCTGTAGCCTACCTTCAGTTCCAGACTGAACTGGATAATTACTTTGGGGTTCATGCCCTTGGTTCTTTTTCTTTCTTTCACTTAATTCCTTGACTGAGACAGTTACCGTGACATTTGGAACATGTGATACTTGCTGAAAATGTGTTGCTGGTTAAAGCGCAGCAGGTCAGGCAGCATCCAAGGAACAGGAAATTCGACGTTTCGGGCATAAGCCCTTCATCAGGAATGAGCAAAGTGTGTCCAGCAGGCCGAGATAAAAGGTAGGGAGGAGGGACTTGGGGGAGGGGCGATGGAGATGTGATAGGTGGAAGGAGGTCGAGGTGAGGGTGATAGGCCGGAGTGGGGTGGGGGTGGAGAAGTCAGGAAGAAAATTGCAGGTTAGGAGGGCGGTGCTGAGTTCGAGGGAATCGACTGAGACAAGGTAGGGGTCTCCCTCCCCTTTCTAGACCTTTCAATTTCTATCTCGGGCGACTGAATCAACACAGACATCTACTATAAAACCCACCCTGCCCCCTGAAAAAACGCCATTCCATATTCCCAATTCCTTCGTCTCTGCCGCATCTGCTCCCAGGAGGACCAGTTCCAATACCGTACAGCCCAGATGGCCTCCTTCTTCAAAGACCACAGATTCCCCCAGACGTGATCGACGATGCCCTCCACCGCATCTCCTCCACTTCCCGCTCCTCCGCCCTTGAGCCCCGCCCCTCCAACCGCCACCAGGACAGAACCACACTGGTTCTCACCTACCACCCCACCAACCTCCGTATACAGCGTATCATCCGCTGTCATTTCTGCCACCTCCAAACGGACCCCACCACCAGGGATATATTTCCCACCCCTCCCCTATCAGCGTTCCGCAAAGACCACTCCCTTCGTGACTCCCTCGTCAGGTCCACAACCCCCACCAACCCAACCTCCACTCCCGGCATCTTCCCCTGCAACCGCAGGAAATGCAAAACTTGCGCCCACACCTCCTCCCTTACCTCTCTCCAAGGCCCCAAGGGATCCTTTCTTATCCGCCACAAATTCACCTGCACCTCCACACACATCATCTATTGCATCCGCTGCACCCGATGTGGCCTCCTCTATACTGGGGAGACGGGCCGCCTACTTGCGGAACGCTTCAGGGAACACCTCTGGGACGCCCGGACCAACCAACCCAACCACCCCGTGGCTCAACACTTTAACTCTCCCTCCCACTCCACCAAGGACATGCAGGTCCTTGGACTCCTCCATCGCCAGAACATAACAACACGACGGTTGAAGGAAGAGCGCCTCATCTTCCGCCTGGGAACCCTCCAACCACAAGGGATGAACTCAGATTTCTCCAGTTTCCTCATTTCCCCTCCCCCCACCTTGTCTCAGTCGATTCCCTCGAACTCAGCACCGCCCTCCTAACCTGCAATTTTCTTCCTGACCTCTCCACCTCCACCCCACTCCGGCCTATCACCCTCACCTTGACCTCCTTCCACCTATCACATCTCCATCGCCCCTCCTCCTCCCTACCTTTTATCTTAGCCTGCTGGACACACTTTCCTCATTCCTGATGAAGGGCTTAGGCCCGAAACGTCGAATTTCCTGTTCCTTCGATGCTGCCTGACCTGCTGCGCTTTAACCAGCAACACATTTTCAGCTCTGATCTCCAGCATCTGCAGACCTCACTTTTTACTCAACATGTGATACTTCACAACTTCTGTTGAATATTTTTCCAAAGTGTTTAAGATGGCCACCTGATGGGACCACCTTGTCAACACAATCACAGCAAGATTTGGAGAGAGTGAGATTAGTTTGCTGATGGTAGCAGTATTCAACTATGTGATGAATGGGCTAATGAGGCCAATGATAATCTCAAGTCAAGCCAAAATAAGCTCATTTTTATTCCACTGTGATGTTTCCATGTGGACCATTCTGGCAATCTTTTCCCACAAGCAAGTTAGCTTATTTTGAATATGGATTGCTATTTAACATTTCCCTGGCATGAGGTTTGAAGTCATGAACTTATGACCTTGAGACAAGAATGCTACAAATAACACACACATCATGCACAAAAATCGCACTGTACATTTTTTATTTTACTTTTCCTGAAATATTTTATCCTCCGCATCATCTCCATTCACCCTTCCATCACTCCCATGTCTCTGAGCTCTATTTCCAATGTATAAGCCTGTCCTCCTTAATTCCACTGTTTGGTTGTAATAGAATATCATTTTGTTTGGACTCTGGACTAAAAATGGGAAGAGATATTACTTTAAACCAAGGGCATTTGGTAAGAGAATTTTTTTTAGTTTCATGAACAGGTCACTGGAGTACATTATTGATGAAACTCAATGGTACATTATTGAAGCCGTGAGGGAGTATTCCAGACAGAATGGCACCATCTGTGTTAGTTCAGGGCAGTTTTGCTCAGCGACGGTCTTTTGATTGACTGAGACCAGTTTTGTGAGTTCAGGAGGACTTAACATAATAAAAACCACTTGATTGTTTCCTGGGCAGATGGCCACAGCCTTGGGTGTGGACAGTACAGCAGAAACATCCAGCCTGTCTTTCTCTTTCTCTCCCTCTTCCTTCTGAGTGGAGAAAATCCCTTGTAGCTTCCTCTCTCCTTCACCTTTATCTGTAAATTGTTCACTCTATTGAAAGAAAGAATGAAAAAAAACTTTCAAAAGCGGTGCAAGCTCAAATCCTCAACCTGTAACTGAAAGACTGTGAATAAATGTGTCCATAACTTCGTATCATCAGCAAAGAGCCTAAAGGAATCAAAAGGACCTGATAGAAAACAAAAGTCACCAATATCTCTGATCTGGACTGGTGCCAGAACTCCCCATCTCTGACAATTTTTCCCTTCACCACCCATTATGTTTGTGTCCTGTCGACATATGTATTTATTTGTTTGTATCCATCAATGTGGGAATTTTAGGAAGAGGGTAGAGTTTAATTTATCGACTAATAAGTTAGCAATTTATGTTTTGGTTTTGCCATTGGTTTTAAACCGTTTTGTTACAAGAAATTTTCTTGATGATAGAAAACCCTGGTGTGTATGCTCCAGAATTAACGAAGCATAAGTGGTTAAATCAAATGTTCACACCTGTGCCAAAAGTGAGAACAGAGAAACCAAATTTCTGCAGATGCTGATATTTGAACTGAAAACAAAAGCTGCTGTAAAGCATAACAGGTTGGGTAGCACCCATGGATAGAGAGAGAGCAAATTAACATTTTGAGTCTCGATGATTGTTCATCAGAACTCTGGGGCTCTTGATCAAGACTCATCTCGACTTGAAACGTTAGTTTACTCTCTCTCCGTGGTTGCTGCCTCATCCGCTGTGATCTCCAGCATTTTTTGTTTTCAGCATGGGAATTGTGTGGTTTAGTTTCCAGCACACTATCCTGCTGAGTCACAACAGTAATCAGAGCATTGACAGCAATGACCTATCTTCCTGATCCTTCACTGTTCTCCCTCTATAATGTCACCCCTCAGCCTCTGAAGCTCCAGGGAAAACAGCCCCACTCTATTCAGTCTATTGCAATAGCTGGAACCCTCCACCCCTGGCAACATCTTTGCAAATCTTTTCTGGATCCTTTCAAGTTTCACAACATCCTTCCTATAGGAGGGACACCAGAATTACACACAATATTCCAAAAGTGCCTTAACCAATGTCCTGTACAGCCAAAACCGCATGCTTGTTTGAGATGGAAATAGCCACAGGAGACTCCTGCACTACCTGCCTCCCTCTCCTACCTTTCCTGGAGGTATTCCATCTACCTGACTATATCTGTGTTTTTTCTCCCATCATATAACTGCCATCCATCACATCCCTTAGCTTCTGTAAATTCATAATTACCTCAAACTGTTGCTCTAACCAATCCATGTGATTTGATAGGATTCCACAACCAAACACACTTACTGCAGACATAATCATTAATAATATGGAAACTGTCCCTAATCTCTCTCATTTGACAGGGAGAGCACTCTGCCAAAGGCCAGCTTTGTACCTTAGTCTCTCAAACCATCTGTTGGAGCTATACTGATCATAACCTATTGGGTATGGAGCTAGCTTCCAACATTATTCTTCCCAAGAGAAACAAAATCATTTGCACTTCCGGTATTATCTACCTTCTTCCTCATTAGGATCTTTCTTAAACTAAATACATCATTCATTATCCTCCATTTCCTGTCTCTGAACGCTCCATGATTATTATATCTGTACAATAAATAGTTAGTGCTCAGGAAGCTTTATCCTATTGATCGGAAGCTGAAAGTTGATGTCACATTCAGAAGACTAAATGTCCATTTTGTTTTTGAGGCTTGGAATTAAAAGATAAAATTAAGATGAAGCTTAATATCTCATTACTCTTGAATAGAAATTATGTTTAAAACACAGCTGGTGCTGTGAAAGACCTGAGCAATTCTGAGTTTGACAGTGTAGGTCACCATCTTTGTTCTCTTCAGTGGTTTTTTGAATAATCGCACTTACAAGGATGTTTAGAGTAGCAATACCAGAGAAAGGTATGGTTTAAAATTTAAGGTAATCTGGTGGAATTGTGTAATTTCTGCAGCAGTTATAATTTGTCAGTTGTGAAATGGGTTTAGCTCAGCATCAAAAATTGTGTTGCCTCACCAAAGTGTCACCAGTTTGAGATGGAAATACTGTTCCTTAACTGTTACATTATAGGTCTATCCACTTTGGAGTAAGATTAAAGATTACCGGGCTGTCAGTAAGATGCCCTGACAACTTAATAAAATTGCTTTTAATATCAGATATGACTGGTGAGCCTCTGTCTCTGAGTCTGTCACACATCCTAGCTGCCACCTCCCATTGACTCAGTGAGTGTTGAGTCTCGTAGTACAGAACTTTGCATCACCTCTCCTCTCTCTCCCCCTACACAGCTGACCAAATGTTAATCTGTGCATTATAAGGTTGACTTTTCTAGAATTCTTCTGATAACCTCAACCTTATTTTACACAAGTTACATGTTGTTCAAATGATTGCAGCCTTGATTCTTATGAAATACCAAAGTCGAGCATTATGTCAGTCATTTCTGAGCTTCAGTTGTTCCCTGTGCTCTAAATTTAATTTATCCTTTTTGAATCCTTTATGGGCTGATCTCACTCTCTCTTAATCTCCTCCAGACTTGCCGTGCATACAATGTCATCCAGACTCGAAACATTAGCTTGCCTTCTCTCCATGGATGCTGCCTGACCCACTGTGATCTCCAGCATTCTTTGTTTTCAAGGTGTTCTCATAATTGTCACTGTCCTTAACTCGACTTGTACCTTCGGCTTTAATGCTCATGGTGTGAACAAACTGTACCCAGTTCCCTTCCCGTTATCCTTTTTAGGCATCTCCATATCACTACTGCCACTCTTTCTGGATGCTTGAGTTCTTGATGTGAATCAAAGGGCTAATATGTTCTCCTACAACTGAAGAAAACTGTGTGCTATAATTTGGTTATTTATCAGAATGATTTGCAGTATTATACCTTATTGCAGGGCATAATTCCAATGGAAAACCAGTATGAATTGGTCTTTATTCTTATGATGAATGTGAAAAGTTTAAACATTTTTGTTCTTTCATGTATCAGATCTGTTCAATTTCTTGTGAGCACACATGATTGTTTTTGAAGTGGAGAGTGAAGAAGTGGCATAAGTGTAAGTCTTTTGTTAAAATTCTCTCCTCTGAAGCAGAAGGAGTAGGGTTCAAGCCTCATACCATCCACAGAAATCATAGCTAATGCTGTGGTGTAGTACTGCTGTGATGTGAGTCTTTTGCATGGGAATGCTAAACTGAGGCTCCAGGTGAATGTAAAATATCCCCCTATATTATTTTGAAGAAGAATAGGGTAATTATCCCCAGTGTCTTGTCCAATGTTTATCCCTCAGTCAACATAACAAAAACAGACTATCTGGTCATTATTGCATTGCTATTTGTGGAGCTTGCTGTGTGCAAATTGCCTGTTGCGTTTATGTGTTGCAATAATGATTATATTTTGAAAGTACTTTACTGTCTGCAAAGTGTTTTGAGATGTCCAGTCATTGTGGAAGTTGTACAAATAAGTTTTTTATTATCAATGCTTCACAGTGTGGAAAAAGGCCAGTTGGCCCAACAAGTCCACACCAACCCTCTGAAGAGCATCTCACCTGGACCCATCCCTGTATTCTTTTAATCATACCAGTTATGCCTAGTTACACGTGGGAAATATTAAATGCTGAGTTTTCCCAGTGGCACTGTCGAGAAGGCTGGGTTGTTGTGTACCATCTGCTTCTGTATCCAAAGAAGCCAGGCACACCAATCACCCAGGCATTCTGCATGAGAAGTTTGTCATGTAAAAATAGCACAGCAAATAAGCAGAAAGTGAGAATGTTATTTTTGAAATTGATGTAATTCCTCCAGTGCTGCTCATAGTGTGCAACACATTCATTCTTTGTTCAATATGCAGCGGCCAGAGTTTGCAAAAAGGCAGTTATGCCAATTATGATAGTTGCAGTGTTGTAACTCCAGTGTGAAATAGTTTGCATGCTCACCAAACCGTTAATTATCAGTTTGAGCTGGAATTTTATTTCAAGTAAGGCACTAGGGAGACCAGTTACTTCATTTGCGTGCACTGTGTGAACCACATAGGAGTTGAACGTTGTGTTTGAGCAATGAAACAACACCAATGCTGATTCTTTCATCTGAGAACAATGTAATTCATTCTCAGTTCTCTCCCACACAACCTCACATTTAACAAAAAATGCCCTCATCTAGAATTGATAATTTCAATGTTAACTGAACATCCCATTAATACTTATGTTCAATAAACTTTAAAAAAAGGGCTAATTTAGCTTGAACTAGCAAGAATAGTTGAGTTATTCAGTTGAATGCAGAGCTCTACTTTGGCATACTGATCAAGCAATCCACATTTTGTCTCGAATGTTCTGGTAATACTCACCTTTTTAAAAGTTCAATCATGGAATGAGGGTATTGCTGGCTAGGTCAGTATTTATTGCCCATCCCTAATTACCCAGAGGGCAGTTAAGAGTCAACCACATTGCATGAGTCTGGAGGCACATGTAGGCCAGACCAGGAAAGGACATCAGTGAACCAGATGGGTTTTCTTGATAATTGACAATGGATTCATGGTCATCATTAGGCTTTTGATTCTAGAGTCTAAGAATAACTGTGAAATCTCAATTCCAGATTTTTCTGTTATTGAATTCAAATTCCACCATCTGCCATGATGGGAATCGAACCTGGGTCCCCAGGACATTCCTGGGTCTCTGGATTAATTGTCCAAAGATAATACCACTAGGCTATCGCCTCCCCAATGTTGTGCAAGTGTAAACTATTTTCTAAATGAGGAGCTCCTGCATCACAAAATAGTTCAAGGCCAATAAAAATTCTCATTTGGAGAAGCTGGTGTTTTCAAAATGAAGAAGGTGAAATTTGTAATTTTGAGCATCGTGCTGGCATGGAAATAACTGAATAGAGTAATTTATATTTAATAGTTTGAAAATGTATTTCAGTGAAACACATTTTCCCGAGATAAGTTAATTGTTTTGATTTGAAGGAAGGTATTAATTAACTTATGAACAATGAACAGCTTTGCAGAACTGTAGACATTGTCCCCATTCCATTTTGATTAGTTTTATTTGTCAGATTTGTGCATGGTGTTGGTGTGCAGCTGCAAGCTATAAGCAGAGGTTCAGAAGTTATTAAAACTGATTTTGAGAAATGGTTGGACAGTGTAGTTGTCCAACTGTGTATTGTCATTGATTTATTGTTTTTAGCATTTTGAAAATACAAAAAAATCTAAATGTAGTTGCAGATTTTATGCTGGTCATTCACCTTGAGCAGAACTGCATGGTGTTGGGACGGAAGATCACTGATAGCAAACAACAACAAGTTATATAAATATGTAGCCTCATGTTACTTAGGAGCATACTATTGTATCAACAGGACAGGGTTACATGTTTGTCTCATGATCAGAAAGAAAAACTTTCAATAAGCATTGCAAACCCACTTGATGGATGCACTCTCCAATGTGAAGTTTGAGAAGGAAATCCTCAAAAGGATCCAAGTACATAAGTATCACATGCATTTTCTGTCAATGGGTGGGAAGATGGTCAATGGTCATCAGATCCATCTTTTATTTTATTTGGAAATCAAAAATAGGCTGTTTTCGGTGAACAAAATTAACAAACCTTTGGATAGAGGGAGTGAAAACCTACCCAACATCGCTGTCATTCTGATGCCTCTGTCTGCATGCTTGTATGCACGCGTGTGTTCAAACATTAGGTATCACCTATGTATTGCGATTCCACATTTCCATTATGGAAAAGTTTATGCAGGGAAGCACCTTAGACCATAGCCCATCAGGCAGTGTTCCACAAGTAGCGAGAGCCTTGAAGTCCTGCAGAAAAGAAAATGGTCAATCCTGGATGATTCCCAGAGCAGACTGTTGGTCATTTGGAAGACTGTGTCATGGTCAGAACTGTGACTGTGTCAGAACTAAGAAGTGCTAAGCTTCAAGATGAGAAAGGCTGTCCTCGTCAGGTCCCTCTTGTCCAGTGGGAGTGTCACCACCTTTGCAAGCTGCCTTCCAGATGACTGCAAGAGGCAATGGGCCATCCCCTGTCTTCATCTGGAATAGCCCTTTGGAAAGCAGGTCTGGAAGAGATGCAGTGTTGCTGTGGAGATTCATCACAAGCAGCTCTGCAGTGCAGGTCTTATTGCATTTAAACAAACATCAATTGCTGTTCGAGGGCCATCAACTCAGTGAAAGATGCAGTTTGATCTGTCAGAAGTTTGCTGGTCTTCCAGTGACAGGAGCTGTTCAATGACCAACTGTCGTAGACTGGCACATTCCAAAGTCCAGGGTTACATACTGAGCAATATGCCAAAGATTGAAAGAGTAGTTTCAAAGATTCAATGGGAAAAGACGACTCTCCCTGGCCTGGAGAAGGACTGAAATTCATGAAAAACCACAGCATTTGAGAATGATTATCCTGAAATGCAAATGCGCATGATAAGTGTATCTTCTCCTTTAGATTAGATTAGATTACTTACAGTGTGGAAACAGGCCCTTCGGCCCAACAAGTCCACACCGACCCGCCGAAGCGCAACCCACCCATACATTTACCCCTTACCTAACACTACGGGCAATTCAGCATGGCCAATTCACCTGACCTGCACATCTTTGGACTGTGGGAGGAAACCGGAGCACCCGGAGGAAACCCACGCAGACACGGGGAGAACATGCAAACTCCACACAGTCAGTCGCCTGAGGCAGGAATTGAACCCAGGTCTCTGGTGCTGTGAGGCAGCAGTGCTAACCACTGTGCCACCGTGCCGCCCCAAAGAGTAACCCACTCAAACCCCTTTTTCCCTCTAACTAATGCATCTAATTGACCATTTAAGCATGGCCAATTCACCTAACCTGCACATCTTTGGGCACCCAAAGGAAACCCATGCAGACACAGCAAGAATGTGCAAACCCCACACAGACAGTCACCCAAGGTTGGAATCGAACCCAGGACCCTGGTGCTGTGAGGCAACAGTGCTAACCACTGAGCCACCGTGCCACCCCATAAACCTTGACACAGCACAGTTGACGAGACGAGCGCTGCTGAACCCACGACCTTGGCGTTATTAGCACCATGCTCTAACCAGCTGAGCTAACCGCCCTAGGTTTACTGAACTGTTATGCTACTTCTAGAAATTTTTGACGGAAGTGTTTTTTATAAAATACAGGTTTGCATAGTTCAGCTTTTGAAAATTGTGCTGGAACAATTAAATCTGATAGAAAGAGGCAACACCAGGCAAGATATTTGCTGTGACTATTTTGACCTTGTTCACATGCACCTTGCTGTAGTTTATATATCTCTGTGTAATGCTGTTGCCAGTGTCTGTACGTGTTAACCAACCATTGCAAAAACACAGATGGTCTTTCAGATTCTTTTTTTTTAAAACAAAAACAAATGATATAATGAGGCTTATTTCTGGGGAAAATATGTTACATTGTTTCCAGTGTCACCCACCCCAAAACTGCTCAACAATTGTAACTAAAATAAGCTAATTTCTGTCCGCATATAAACTGTGCTGCATGTGCAGTTTTCAAACCATAGTGTGCACCATCTTAATGATGCAGTTTCTGCATCTAATTAATATGAATTCATGTTTAGATTATTGTGGATTTGCAAGTTGCCAACCTTCTACCCCTAATAATCTGTAATTACTCCATATAAATTGTCCCTAATGTAAAGGAGACCCGTTTAATCAAGGCTAATTAATGGCAAGACATAAGGGATAGCCGTCTCTTTCTTCAGCCTTGATGTCCCGCTGAATTGAATTTACTGTGGAGTAATGGTGGACACCGACTGAGATGGTGACAAATTAACAAAGAGCCAGACAGAGCTAGAAGCCACAGATGAAAAGAGAGGGCAAGAGCCACATGAATGAATGAAAAATTGTGCATTGTTAGTGAAGAAGAATTATCGGTAGGAATCAAGGGGCACAAAATCAAAGTCGATGAACCTGAGTATTGCATTGGACTCAAAGTGACCGTATCAAGAAGATGAGGTGGAGACATAGAAGACACACGTAAAAAGAGTGAACGTGGAAACTATGGACGGGAAAGAGTGAGACACGTACCGTATGTTTATACATAAATAAATTTATATATTCTATCTATTTGTAAGCTGGACAATTATGATCAAAGATAGTGATTGTCAGTGTAGTTGTTTAAAAAATAAGCTACTTATAAATTGCTGTTGACTTAGGGACATTCTCAACATTTTTAATTGTTACCAGGAACCACCTTAGTTCTTTGGTTGACAATGTAGTTGCAGGTAGGCGATCTTATTAAGAGCCAGTATAATCATTTTACCAGTCATAGCTTGGTTTGCTGTTTGTTTTTGTAATTCTTTCCCAGAAAGAGCAGATGAATGGGCTGCTGATCAGTTTGTGAATGGCAGTCACTGCTTCTTTCACTTGAGTATGACCAGTTCAGTTTTATGATTGTTAAGAAAAAGCCCATTCTGCCAATGATGGGCCTCTCAAAGTTTGTACTGCAGTGATTTTACGTTTGTGTTGCCACAGGTTTGTTGTCAATTACACAGCTGTGGGCTTTCAGATATGTCAGAACTCCCATTGGCCCAATCACATTGATTCAAAGAGTTCCAGGATGTGGAGGAGATTGTCTTCTTAATTACTTGAACCTGATGTAACTTGATCCTTTACGCTTGGAATCATCCTGGCCACCTTCTTTGAACTCTTCATTATGCATCTATTTCCTTTTTGAGATTGCACAGCCAAAAATGTATGTTTAAAACTGCGTTCATTATTATTTGTTACGTATTCAATGCCTTTCATGACCTAACTTTTACATGTTGATCATTGTTATGAACTAAAATCTGGAATTTTTTAGAAGAAAGAAGGTTTAATGGCAACCATGTAACTATTGTCAATTGTTGTAAAAACTCAACTCATTCACTGAAGTACTTTAGGTACTGAAATCTGCCATCCTTACATGGATTTCCAACCTGTGACTCCAGGCCAACAGCAATGTAGTTGACTGTTAATTGCTCTCTGAAGGCCATTTCAATCAGTTCAAGGGAAACCAGGAATGGGCAACAAGGGGTGAATCTTGCCAGTGATATCCACATCCCACAGATGATTCAAGAATAAAAACAAAATTAGATTTGGTAGCAAAAAGTCATTCCCAAATCTATTTTGTCTTTTCCTTGGTAACCTCATTATGACGTAGCCATTTTTATTACTACATACTTGTGTGTGCATAACCTACATTAATCCACCTTAAAATCTGCAGTGCTTCAGCTCACTTACATAACTGCCCTTCAGGTTTTAAGAAAAAGCCTTCTCACTTATTTCCGGCTGTCAGAACTTTGCATTATCAAATTCAATTGTCCCACAACAAGTACTGTTTCTCATTATTCACAAATATTGCTGCCAATCAGGGTTTTGGAACAAATCCCTTTAAGTGTCCCTGGTTACTTTTCCCCAAGCACAGCACATATATTTATCACAACTCTGTCTTCTATTGTTGAGCCAATTCTCAGCTCACCCAAACAATTTATCATCTATTTCATGAACCATAACCTTCTCCATTCACCTCATATAAGAAATGTTGTATAAATGTCTTTGAAAATTCAAGAAAGTTATAGCTACTGGATGACGTTTAGCCACTGGCTTAGTTAGTCCCTCAAGGAATTCAAGGAGTTGTGCAAAGCGTGACCCATTAATTATAAGACCATGTTGAACGCTCGCTCTTGTTATGGACCAGGTCAGACCACCTCAAAACGTTTCAAGGTAGTCCAACCCTAACTTTTCTAGTTGTTTTAAGCAGGCGTAACACGGATATTCCAGGAGTGATGCAGCTGATCAAACCACTCAGTTTTTAATAAAACAGAATTTATTTATAGATTACCGGCTGAAACACAAACAAAAGCGAACAGAACGTAGAATAACTTAACCTAACTGACACAGCATCCCCTGCAACTTAACAAAGGGATATTCTGATTTCCTGCAATATCCCATAAACATCCCCGTGGCAAAAAAGGTAAAATCTAACACAGGTTCTAACAGGAGAGATGTCAGAGAGAGAGAGGGTCAACCAAGGATCACTTGCTGAAACATGGAACCTCTTCCACTGTAGCTGTTTCTCCAGGTCCCCAACAGAAAACTAAACCACACTAGGAAGAAACACCTGAGCTGGTGGAACTGGCCACTCCACTTTCATTGTACAACTTTTTTTTAAAACCCTAAAGGCTGCCTCAGATTGTTGACTTAGGCACTATCTGTTAGCCATTATTAAAGTAGCCAGTTTAGACATATCAGCATCTCTCCCTTTACGAGCCCCTTGTTCAAGGGGCAGCATCATCACTCTCTGATATTCTTCAATATTCGTTTATAGCATGCTGTGGAATGTCCTCATTACTTTTTTCCCTACTCTGTATGTTACCCGAAATGACCTTAATTGTCAGGTTCATTTATAGACTTCTAGAGTCACACACATTTTGGTTGGTGCGGATGAGTTGGAACAAAAAACTCAATCTGACCTAGTCCCATTTGCCAGAATTTGGTCCATGTACCTCTATACCTTTTCTATTCATGTATACAGCTAGATCCCTTTTAAATATTATAGTTGTACCCACCTCCACCACTTCCTCTGGCAGCTCGCTCCATGCACACCCCATCCTCTGTGGGAAATAAATTGCCCCTCAAGTCCCTTTTAAATCTTTCCCCTCACACCTTAAGCCGAGGGCCTTTAAGTTTGGACACCCTAGGAAAAAGATCTTGGCTATTCACCCTGTCCAGGACCTTCATAATTTTATAAACCTCTGTTAAGTCAGCTTCCAATGCTCCTGGAAGAGAGGTCCCAGCCTATTCAGCCTGTCCCTATAACTCAAACCCTCCAGTCTCGGCAGAATCCTTTTAAATCTTTTCTCCACCCTCTCAAGTTTAACAACATCCTTCCTATATTAGGAAAATCAGAATTGTACACTGTATTCTAAAAGTAGCCTCACCAATGTCTGAAACAGTCGTAATATGACATCCCAATTCCTATATTCAGTTTTGTCTCTGAAGGTAAGCATGCCGAACACCACCTTCAACACTGTCTATCTGTGACTCCACTTTCAAGGAACTATGCACCTGTATTCCTAGATCTCTTTCTTCAGCAATGCTCCTTAGGAACCTAGCATTAACGCTTTTGCCCGAAACGTTGATTTTACCGCTCCTCTGATCCTGCCTGAACTGCTGTGCTCTTCTAGCACCACTAATCCAGAATCTGGTTTCCAGCATTTGCAGTCATTGTTTTTACCCTATATAAGCCCTGTCCAGGTTTGCCTTACCAAAATGCAACACCTTGCATTTATCTAGATTAATCTCCAACTCCTTGGTCTGTTGGGCCACCTGATCAAGATCTTATTGTACAATTTCATCAATGTGTTTGACTATCAAGACTCCAGTTACTATTCTATGCTCAGGCCATTCTCTAGTATTTATGGAAATCATCATTAGTTTTATCCTCGTACTTTGTATTTTTAAAACTGTTACTGTTAAGTAAATTCCACTTTATTCTGCTTTGTGCGTCTGGATGGAGCCCATAACTTGACTCCAAATTGGATTTTAAGTATTTCAAAAAGAATTAAATGATATGTGTTAGCAAGGTTAAATTTCATGGAATACAGGGAGAACTATCCAATTGGATACAGAACTGGCTCAAAGCTAGAAGACAGAGGGTGGTGGTGGAGGGTTGTTTTTCAGACTGGTGGCCTGTGACCAGTGGAGTGCCACAAGGATCGGTGCAGGGTCATTTCTTTTCATAATTTACATAAATGATTTGGATGCAAGTATAAGCAGTACAGTTAGTAAGTTTGCAGATGACACCAAAATTGGAGGTGTAGTGGACAGCGAAGAGGGTTACCTCAGATTACAACAGGATCTTGACCAGATGGGCCAATGGGCTGAGAAATGGCAAATGGAGTTTAATTCAGATAAATGCGAGGTGCTCCATTTTGGGGAAGCAAATCTTAGCAGGACTTATACACTTAATGGTAAGGTCCGAGGGAGTGTTGCTGAACAAAGAGACCTTGGAGTCAAAGTTCATAGCTCCTTGAAAGCGGAGTCGCAGGTGGATAGGATAGTAAAGAAGGCATTTGGTATGCTTTCTTTTAGGTAAAAACAATGACTGCAGATGCTCTTTGCTACCTTCCCCCATCCTCTTCCTGACCTATCACCTTCATCCCCACTCCCACTCACCTATTGTACTCTATGCTACTTTCTCCCCACCCCCACCCTCCTCTCATTTATCTCTCCACCCTTCAGGCACTCTCCCTGTATTCTTGATGAAGGGCTTTTGCCCGAAACATCGATTTTCCTGTTCCTCGGATGCTGCCCGAACTGCTGTGCTTTTCCAGCACTGCTATAATCCAGAATTCTTTCTTTTATTGGTCAGAGTATTGAGTACAGATGTTGCGACTGTACAGGACATTGGTTAGGCCACTGTTGGAATATTGCATGCAATTCTGGTCTCCTTCCAATCGGAAAGATGTTGTGAAACTTGAAAGGGTTCGACAAAGATTGATAAGGATGTTGCCAGGGTTGGAGGATTTGAGCATCTCTGGAGGGGCTAAACAGGCTGGGGCTGTTTTCCCTGGAGTACTGGAGACAGAGGGGTGACCTAATAGAGGTTTACAAAATTGAGGGGCATGGATAGGATAAATATACAAAGTCTTTTCCTTGGGTTGGGGGGAGTCCAGAACTAGAGAGCATAGGTTTAGGGTGAGAGGGGAAAGATATAAAAAGGACCTTAGGGGCAACTTTTTCACGCAGAGGGTGGTGCATGTATGGAATGAGCTGCCAGAGGAAGTGGTGGAGGTTGGTACAATTGCAACATTTAAGAGGCATTTGGATGGGTATATGAATAGGAAGGGTTTGAAGGGATATGGACTGGGTGCTCGCAGGTGGGACTAGATTGGGTTGGGATAATTGGTCGGCATGGCTGGGTTGGACCGAAGGGTCTGTTTCCGTGCTGTACATCTCTATGACTCTAAGTGCTGCTCCCCTTCCTGAAGGTATTTGGTTGCTGCAAATGTAGGTTGGAATTGTTGCACTCTCACCGATTTCTGTATTTGCTGGAATAGTGCAAAGAGGAAGAGAACAGCTAGCGGAAGAGGAGGAATGAAAGGTGAAGAAAGAGCTAAAACATGAGTGATGGAAAATGACCAGATTTAACTGAGTTACATTTAAATTTAAAGTTATATTTAACTCACATTCACCAATGTGAGTGAATCTTAGGGATGCCCCTGATGAAAAGAAAGAGTGCTTGTATTAATTAATGAAACGTGCAAATATGTTGACTTGAATGGATAGACATCATCAAAGAAAAATGTTGTTCTTTATTCTGACTGAGGTGAGAGGAGTGCAGTATTTCTGTCTCGTCCCACAACATAAATTTCGTTATTTTACCTGGTTTCTGATATGGCCAATCATTTGCTCCCTTTGTATGAGAATTAGAACAAAAGAATTCACCAACCAGATTTCCGAAATAAAGGAGATGTTGTTGACTCAACTAATATGCAAAATCTGGATAATGATATTACCTTTCAATCTCTAATATGAAAATATAAATGTACACCCTTTAAATAAGGAGAAAGTGACGACTGCAGATGCTAGAGATCAGAGTTGAGAGTGTGGTGCTGGGAAAAGCACAGCAGGTCAGGCAGCATCCAAGGTGCAGGCGAATCTATGTTTTGGACATATGCTCTTCATCAGTAATCTCCTTTAAATAACCCAAACATGCTTTCGTGAGCATCTATGCATGCATGCATACACATATGAATACACTTAACAGGTAAAGGAATATAAAATTGATTTCCCTCTCCACAGAGATTCACTTTTGGGAAAAAAAAATCACCTTTGACTAATACAACTTGATACTTGAAAGCAAAAGAATAAAGTTTGAGATGATTTTGTGCTTAGAGACTGATGTTGCTGAATACACAGCAGTGTGGTTGACTGTGAACTGTCCTCTAGTAATTGTGAATCAGCAATAAATGCTGACAAGCCAATATCCCATAAACAGATGGAAGGAAAAACATGCAGATGTCATTGAGGACTTCTGCAGATATTGCCATTCAAGAAATATTGACTGGCTGTTTCAGGGGCTTTAAATATGAGAACAGCTGGACCAGAGCTCTGGTATCACATCTAACTCACAGCAAGGGCTTTTCCAGAGACAAGAGAACTCAACTGGAAAGCTCCTTCAGGCTGGTCAGCAAGCACTTGCAACATTCACCGAGCAGAATGGTCTGTCTCCCAGTCAGAAAAACTGTCACGTGCTTTCCCTGAAGTGAGTTCAACCATTACCTGAAACCAAGAAATGACTCGTTTTAAATAAATTCAAATTGGTCAGTTTTTCTTTCATAAAATAAAAGTTCAGCTGACAACTAGAGATCATGTAAGTAAGAGAATGATCAACGTTTATTCCATTGGTTACAAACTGATTGAGCAGACCTTATATTTCAGTTGCAACACATGGTACTATCCCACTTGTTCCTCTTCTGCAGGAACTGACCGTGATTGAAGGACATTGCTGACACCTCGTCCGACTTGCCACTATATGGCCAAGACGTTGTCAGAGCCTTTTCGATTGATAATAAAGGTGATAACTCAGCAACAGCCATTTTCTCTTCTGCCTTTTCCAAACATGCAGTGTGCAACAGAATTCCTTGCAGAAATTGGGAGCAATTAATGCATTTTCTATTGGAGTAAACCCAGTAATGTATTTGCACTGGATGGGAGAGTCTCTTTTACAGTTTTCACTTACTCAGAAAGAAAACTTGAATGTGCAGTTCCCACTGAATATAAACGGCGATCAAAACACGGGCATTGTGCCCTTAGATTTCTCTTGTCAGCCCACTCCATGCTCATTAATAATTAAACTCCTCCAAAGACTGAAATCTGTATTCCTATAGCTCAAACTCTGCTTTCTCTGGCACTTCCTGCTTTCCTTCGCTTGGGCATTAGCATCTGGGCCTTCAGTTTACAGGCCATGAACTCAGAAATTCATCAATCAAACTCCTATTTTTGCCATTCTGCCTTCCTTTAAGAGTTCCCTTAAAATTACGTACTTAACTTAGTTTAGATCAATCTTCCTAATAGTTTCTGCTCAATTACCTTGGTAATGGCCTAGGGTGCATGTTTGTGTGATACATACACAAGAATGCACATATCTGAACTGAATACTCAGGAAGTGATGAAGGTAGAATATATATGAGAATCTAGTCTTGCTATTATGAGATTTAGGCCTGTTCACTGTAAGATACGTAGATAATGAGTGTGCTGGATGGGCACTGCCATAATGTTTGAACAACCTCTTGTGGTCAACTTGAGTACTACAGGATTTTTACTTTTTTTTTGTCTTCCCCCTCTAGTTTCTTCCCTTTTTCTGCACGACCAGACTCTGCCTTTGGTCTTGGCAGATGCCCGGCTCCAAATGCATGCATTTTATTTTGTGTTGGATATTAGGAATGCGGTAATCTGTTTAATAGGACATCCCTGCCTAATTTGCTTCCATTGTGACATTGAGTAGGACTAAAGATTCTTTATTTTTGGATCTCCATCACTCCATGTTCACTTTCTGTTCATAATAAGAAAAAAAATCAATGTTGATTCTTGCTTTGTCTCTAGTACGATGAACTGCATTTGTAATATCCTTGCAATGCACAAACATGACCTAAGGCACTTCGCAGAGGTAATGAGATAAAAATCGAGTTCCTGAATTTTAAAATTCTGAATTCATAGTGGTGCAGCGCATCCCAGTAAATAAGGTGTTGAGAGTTGATGTTACTTATGCTCAAGCTTCAGAGCTTTATATAATACACAAGGGAATATAGTACTGCAAACTGCTTGATTCATTGCATGGCAGGGAATGCTGACTGGACACTGATGGGACATATCAGTGAAATCGCTGAGACAGACGAGAGTTTTGGATTAAGAATTTTTGTGGCAAAAAGATGACATCATGGTTGGCTGTCTGCCAGTTACCATGGCAATATGCTCGTAAGCTCACAGCTTGTCTTCCTCTGACAGAAACTATCTTAGTCTCTTGCTGATGGACAACGCAAAAAAACACATTAGCTTAATTAGTGTTGAAGATTTCTGAGCTGGGGCAAAAGGTATCATGGTGCTACTAAGCAACTGATGTAATCAGATTAGTATAATTTGAACCAGAAAAGCAACATAAGAGGTCAGCAAAGATATAAATAAAGAACTTGTTTGTGATTATCCTGCCCCTTCTTTTCCTGAAGTTTTCTTCATTTTTTTCTTTTTTTATCATACAATGTTGAGGATATCACAATCTCCTCTCAATGAAGTGGCTGTTCTTCAGCTGTGAGCTGAAACAATGATTTGCTGTTTGACTCAGGGAGGTTTCTGTTTTTGCATGGGGATGTAGGCAAATGTCCACTGGTAAGGGTGGCATACCTTGACTGCTCCTGATGCCATTGAAGGGATTGGCTCGCAGGACATTTTGGAGGGTAGTTGAGAATCACTTGGTTTCTGTGCATCTGGAGTCACATGTGCCAAATTGGGGGAGGATGGCAGATTTCCTTTTTGTGGGGCATTGGTGAGTCAGATGAGTTTCTGTGATGATTGGCAGCAGTTACACTATCACTATTAAATTAGTATTTTTTTCAAATTCCAGATTTTATTGCAATTGGAACCCATGTCCCTGGATCTTTAGCCTGGGCTCTTGACTATGAATCCAGTGATATTTTCAGTACACTACTGCCATTGTCTCCCTGCAATGGAGACTGATCTCTTGCCTCCTGATGTTTGCATACTGTATATTATTCAGGGAAGTTGCTGGATGGAGTTCAGAATTGATGTGTTTGATAAACCATCATGACACGTAAGCCAGCAGATAAGCTGCAGAGCTGGGCTGAGAAGTGACAAATGGAGTTTAATGTGGAAAAATGTGAGATGATTCACTTTGGAAGGAGCAACAGGAATAAGGAGTACTGGGCTAATGGTAAGATTCTTGGCATGTAGTTGAGCAGAGAGATCTCGATGTTCATGTACAGGATAGAAATGGAGACAAAATGGAAAAAAAATTGAAGCAAAAAAGTTCTGCATTAACTATGCCGTGTGTGTGTAGGATTGCAGAAATAGGAATACACCAATTGTGTCACTTGGTGTAATGAAGAAGTGCATGAATAACTGATGCTGGTTGAAATTGTGTCCTTCATTCTCTTTTGTTGGATTTAAAAGTAACTTTGTCCAGCTGGCAAGTTTCCCAGTAACTGGGATTTTCAAGCTGAAATGAAACTTGGTATATGTAGAGGTGGTGTTCACAGGTCTTTTTGAGCTGCAGGAAACATGATAGTCTTGAGTGAGAGCGAATAGCTCTGTGGTAAAAGGCTCACTAATGCAGGAAGGTGCTTGGAATTGACCTTTCCTTTGCCAGCAAACTTATATCAGTGAATCCTAACTCTATTGCATGGTTCCATTCCTGAGTATTTCCTCAGCAGCTACACTTTGTGATACAAAATGATTCATGGTGTAGAGGACTCCTTAAGCTTCCCCATCTGGTGTTTCTTCAGCTTTAAATATCTTACCTCATTCCAAGCATTGACTATCTCCAGCAAGAGACCATCTAACTGTTGCCCCATGGCATTCAATGGTGTTAACATCACTAACCTCACACTGTCAATATCCTGGGAGTTATCTTTGACCAGAAACTGAACAGGACACCCACATAAACACAGTGGCTACAAACACAGGTCATAGGTGTGTGTCATTGCAAATAGTAAATCGCCACCAGGTTCCTGAAGCCTGTTCATCATTTACAAGGTACAAGCTAGGACTGTGATGGAATAGTTCCCACTTGTATGGATGAATGCATCTCCAACAACACCCGAGAAGCGTGACACCACCCACAGTAAAGTAGCCCGTTTGTTTGGCACTATACAAACATCCTTTCCTCCACCATTGATGCTCAGTAGCAGCAGTATATACCATCTGCAAGATGCACTGCATAAATTCACCAAATACCCTCTGACAATATCTTCCATGCCCACGACCATCCCCATCTACATGGGAGCACCACCTGACAGTTCCCCTCCAATCCTGACTTAAAGATATATTGTTGTTCCTTCACTGTTGCTGGGTCAAGATCTTGGAAATCCCTCCCGAATGGTGTTGATGGTCTACCTGCAGCATATAGACTGCAGCGGTTCAAGCAGTCAGCTCGCCACCAACACCTCCACCTCCAGGGCAACCAGGTATGGACAGAAAGTGTTGGTCCAGCCTGCAATGCCTATGTTCCACTAGTGAATTTTTAAAAAGTCAGATTCATTCACTGTTTGCAAAATTTAATTGAACAAATACAATAATGTAAGTGAACTTTAAAAGGTAGAAAGCTTGATTTTCCTCTGGGGGTAAGGATTATTAGCAGAGGTGAGTTAGTTCTACCAATATGATTCTAATCCACCTTGAGAGGGATGTCAGCATAAGCTGAGGAAGACTCCCAGAGGTCTGTCCGTCTGCCACTGCTGAACACCTGCTGCAGTGCTTAAAATGAGCAAGAGACACCGTTCAAAGGATTCCTTCTTTTAATTGAAAATGAAATTTTAGTTGGAGTGCAGAACTTTCAAAATCAAGGACGAAGACAGGACAACGAGAACAGTGCCCACTTTGTCCTGCTCCCCTCAAACATTTTGCAGGCTAGCAATTCTTGTTTGATTAAGGCAGTGATTGAAAGAGGAAGATTTCTGATGATGTTGATAGACGTCAGGATGGTGTAGTCATCTTCTCTTCCCCTGTCCCCTTCTCTGATTTTTCATTCTTGATGGGTCACGTGGTCATGTCCAATCTTGCTATTGCAATATTTAAGCAAAAAATTTCTAGAGCCAAAGATATTATTTAACTTCTTGTAGCAAATTAGAAATCCATTGTCCTGTGTCTCAATATCTGGAGCCACTAGTTAATAAACATTCTCGAGAAAATTTAACTTTCATCATTCGAGTCAACTCTGACATGCTGAACTGCTCTTCTATCCTGATTGTATCTGCTGTCCAATCTCAGAAAATTATGTTATGCCAAGGAATGACCATTGTGTCAGCATGTGAGTGTTTTGCAAACAGTTTGGAAAAGGATATGTTTAATTACATTGGTGAACTGCTGATGACATTTCTAATTAGACCTTTGTTTTCCTTTATCTCTGAAAAAGCCTGCTGTAAGAATGGCTCAAATATATCTCATCCTCTGGTTCACTTGGCACAGAAAAGATGCCCAACTCTGAACAGAAAGTGATTCAGCTTGGTGAATTAATTCCCTTCAGAGTATGGACATTGTACTTCACATTGACGGGAGTACTGTGTTGGTAGATGACATCTTACTGAGTGTTCCAGAGCTTGGCCAGATTGCTATGAGCACAGACACCAGAACAGTGGTGCTCCCTATCCCAGGGAAAGGACCTTGTCTATTTACCTGATACATGCCCCTTATGACTTTATAAACCTCTATTCAGTCATCCTCAACCTCTGATGCTTCAGGGAAAATAGCCCCAGCCTATTCAGCCTCTCTCTTTATAGCTAAAACTCTCCAACCCTGGCAACATCCTTGTAAATCTTTTCTGAATACTTTCAGGTTTCACAACATTCTTCCTGTAACAGGGAGACGAAAATTAAATGCAGTATTCCAGAAATAGCCGAACCAATGTCCTGTGCAGTCACAACGTGACCTCCCAACTCTGATACTTAATGCTTTGACTAATAAATGCAAACATACAAAATGCCTCCTTCACTATCCTACCTACCTAAGACTCCACTTTCAAGGAACTACAAACCTGCACTCTTTGTTCAGCAGCACTCCCCAGGACCTTACCAGTAAATATATAAGTCCTGCCCTGATTGCTTTTCCAAAACGTAGCACCTCACATTTACCTAAATTAAACTCCATCTGCCACACCTAAGTCCTTTGGCCTATCGGATCAAAGTCCCATTGTAGTTTGACATAACCTTCTTCGCTCTCCAGTGTCATCTACAAACTAACTAATTATACCACATATGTTCACATCCAAATCATTTATGTAAATGACCAAAAGCAGTGGACCCAGCACCAATCCTTGTGCCATGCCACTGGTCACAGGCCTCCAGTCACCACCACCCTCTAACTTCTACCTTCGAGCCAGTTCTGTAAGCATATGGCTATCTCTCCCTGTATTCCATGTGATCTATGTCAAAACATCTCTGAACAGGTTGATTGGAAATGGATTTTTTTTTAACAAAAAATCTGCAGAACTGTTTGCCCTTGTCTGGGGCAAGTACTGTATACCACAAGTAATGGCTCTTTGGTGTTCAACAATAAGCAATACTCCTTTCCAGTCAAGCTTCCTGAGTTATTACATCAGTGATGAACCTAGTAAGACTGTGATGAGGAAATATTGGAAATGACGCTGATTGGCAAACAGAAACCATCTGATGTCAATGTAGAGGATTGGCTGCAGTGCATCAGAGAATGCAATACTTTATTCAGTCCAATGGGATGAAAGGGATTGCTGTCAAAAAGTCATTCTCCTGACCGCTTGTGGGCCCCGACTTTCAACATCAGAAAGAGTATGGTCTACTCGGCTACCCTCGAGCCAAAATCCTTTGGTGAACTGATAGATATGGTAATAGACCACCATGACCCCCAAACTGTGCTATATTGTCATGGTACAGGTTTAACAGGGCAAATAGGCTTTCTGGGGAGCAAAATATTGCATACTTGATGAGATTGTGGAAATCAACGGAACACTGAGTTGGGCAGCACGTCAGGAAATGCTACGGGTTGCTTCATTTGTGGAATTAATGCTATTATGCCCAAAAGGAAACAACTAACTGAACTGGATCTCAACCTCAAGAAAGCCAAAGAACTGGTCTTTTCCTGTGCAAACGGGCAAAAAGGGGCTTCGGAGCTTCATAGGTCCATAGATGGGACTGTCCTCATCCTTGGGATGACCCCATTCATATAGCCAAATGCCCAGTTGATAGTCCTCATGGCTCTTGTTTGTTGCCAAGGATGGATGATTGGAGTCAGAGGCTCCAAGATTCCAGAACATAAGAGTTTCTCCACCACACAGTGAGGAACAAGAATGATGGGCATGGGCCAGAGATTTTAAATTCGGATATACAGTCCATGTAAAAAGCAATGATGGCTCTCCATGAGACCACAAAAAAGCGCACAGACCCTTCAATCAACAGCAACTCTTCATAAAGGTTATTGTTTCGACAGAGCATGCCACCATCAGCATCCTGCTGATGGGAAACTCCACCCACTAAAAGCTCGAGAGCTAGTCCTCAGAACTTGGGCCCCTGAGATGGAAACTTTGGCAGTGGAAGCTTAGTAAGAGGTTGTTGGACGAGACATTCATCTACTTGTTATATATCTAAAGTCTTTAGTCTTTGGAAGCGATGTTTATCTACTTACTATACAACCCTCCCCATACCCCAGACTCTGAAAGCAACAGAAATGGGACCATGGGTACAGCAACACAAGAAGCCCCTTTGTCACAGGAGCCAAGAGGGAGCCTTCAGACCCGGAGGGGGCAGGATGTGATCATTTCTTTAAGACTTGCAGGGAATCGTGGATGGATATTTTCATGGAGCTCATTGAGTAGAAGTTCCCTTGGTAATGGGCCAGCCCAGCAGGAGCTCATCACCTGAGCCCAACAGGGCATTTCACATGGCTGTTAACTGAAGGGTTGGTGGTTCCACACATCCCACAGATTGAACTGTCACTATTTCGGAGTGAGATGATGGCCTCACTGGTGCTTTCACTAGATTACTAATCCAAAATTTCTGGGTTTCAAATCCTGCTTGCAGTAGTTCTTGTGGAGCTGCTGTAGGGCACTGTGATTGTATAGTGGTTGGGGGGCTCTTGTGGTGTGGTAGTGTCCCTTTCTATCAGCCAGGAGGCCTGAGTGCAAGTCCCATCTCTTCCAGAGTTGTGTCATAACATCGCTGAACGGGTTGATTTGAAAGTAGCTTTTTAAAATCAATAAAGCAGATCCAAGGATGGGTCAGCAGAACTGTCTGCCCTAAGCTAGGATTAACTTCTATTGGCCATGAGTAGTGGCTCTATTTTGGTGCGCAACTATAAACAATATTGCTTTCCAGTTGGGCTTGCTGAGTTATTATATCTTTCAACCTCTTTTTGTATAAGAAGCAATTGAGTAATAAATGGTGTAATTATAGAATGCTTTTCATTCATGCCACTTTGTCTGAGCAACTGCTTGGATCTTGTATTTTTACCTTGATTTCCCAAAGTTTGTCGCAAAAAGGAATAGCTGCCACTATCATCAATTCTAACTCTAAGTTTTACTTCAGTCAGTGTGAATGTGCTCACTGATACTGAGAGAAGAAGCTGCTTTGAGCAGAAATATCCAGTGAGATGTACTTTGCTATGGTCAGTACCATACATTTTAAAAGCTCTCTGACAATAATGGGAGAGAGGAAGGTGATTATGATAGTGAAAGTTGCCCTTTACAAGTATATGTTGTGTTTCTTTGGTTCAGCACTGTTTAGTGGCAGGAGCTGGCCCATGTGCTAGAAAGAGGTGTATTCACTTTGGAAACTTGATTTATTATATAAAAATTTGAAATTAGGAGTCTAATGATGACTCTGAATCCATTGTTGAACGTCAGAAAAACCTATTTAGTTCATTAATATCCTTTAGGGGAGGAATCTGCCATCCTTAGCCAGTGTTGCCTACATGTGACTCCAGACCCACAGCAATGTGGTTGACTCTTAACTGCCCTTTCAGGAAGGTTGTGGTGAATAAACCCCCTTACTACCATCATTGCAAGGAGTCATTAAAAACATTTCATAGAAAACAAAGTTTTCAAAGCTTCTCTTGTGATTCTTCTCCATCAGAGAGCAGCTCCTTCCACCAATTCTTTTTTCGCAGAGCGGTGTAAAGTGGATTCTGAATGCAATTATTAAATGAAATTCTAACTTTGTCTGGGCATCCCTCATGATCCCTTTGTAAAATGTTGAATGTTTCAGTTAATTTGGTTGATTTAGAAGGTTTTTGTTGTGGGAATCAACTCTACATACATTTGCAGAGCTATCTTTAGATGCCATCAATCCAGAGGTGTCTGACTGATGATCTGTTTTGTTGACTTGCTGTGAAGTTTCACTGAGGTGAATTTTAATAAGTAATGGTTTGTACATTCTGCTTGTGTGGCTGAATTGTGTTACAATATACTATCCAATATATGCATGCCCCGAAGGAACATGTAGTAAACTGAAAAAATAAGACAAACTACTGCAATTTGTCTTGTACACAGCAAAATGGAACTCCAGCCTGGCAGTATCTCTGTTTCCAAGTATTGCTAGTTTCTTACTGGATGTTTCCTTTAGGAACTTTGAAAGAATTATTTTGGTATGAACTGACCAAAAGACATTGGAGCAGAGTAGACCATTTAGCCCATTGAGTCTGCACTACCATTCGATGAGATAAATGATCTGATAATCCAACTCCTCTTTCATGCCTTTTCCTTTAACCCTTACGGATTAAAAATCTGTCTTTTGCAGTCACAAGACAGAGTTGCCATGACTTAATCAAGTTATCCTGACGGTGTAGCTGTATATGTTGTACTGAACCACATTTGAACGGATATTTAGTATATCTCAATGTGCTAAACTCTGGCTGTGACCTAATATAGTTCAAGTCTGGTGAACTCTCTCAATAAGTTTGCTGACCTGTGTTAATGATGCACAGTTGTAGCAGCATACCATCTACAAGATACAGTGAAATATCCTACCAAGCCTCCTTTGACAGCACTTTCCAATCTTGTGACCTCTCCTACGCAGGAGGATATAGGGACAGATACAGGGAATACCTTCATTTTCCAGTTCCCCTTCAAGCTGAACACCATCCTGACCTGGATTGTTGTTCCTTCACTACTGGATCAAAATCCTAGAATTCCCTTCCTAACAGTATTGTAAATGCCCCAGTGATCTTTGAGAGTCACTGAATATGGGGGAGTGACTTGTCAATTAAACAGTCTGGTGTAGCCTCCAAATTCAACCAAGAAGCCAGGTACTGGCAATTCCATCATCATTGGATCTCGGTGAGACCATCGCTACGAGAACAATCGTGGATTAAACTTGTGATCTTAATTTTGAGAAGCAGTAGTTCATGGCCAGTTAAAGGTTTTTTGCAAAAGTGAATTGACAACCAGGCCAACTTCCAAAGAGGGTTACGGTACACGAGGTCACTTGGCCAAAATGTCTGTGCCAACCTAAATGGAGCTATCCATTCTAAATCCTATTTTCTAGTTCAAGGCCAACACCCTGCAGGAATGACACTGAGTGCATATCCATTATTTCAAAAGCAAATGTGATGAGAGTTTCTGTGAGTGTAAATATGTTCTCCATACTTTCAATCTAAGCCCACCATTATTTTAAGACACTTCAAATAAATCTTCCTTCCCTGTTCCCAAGGAAACTGTATAATCAGTCGAGTCTTTCTTAATAGCCAAAAGACACTAATCCTGGTGAAATTCTTATAAATCTCCCATGTCCCCTCTCACTGAGTTCAAAACCTTCCTGTAATCCAGAGGTCAGAGCAGATTTGTACTCAAGCTGTGGTCGAACTGATGTTTCACACAGTTCTCACACACTCTCCGTTTTTTTTAGTCTATGATGCAGCATCTCCTATCCAGAAATGTGAAGCTTTGGAAGAACTTAACCAGATGTGAAAACAATGGCCATGTATTGGATGAGGCTTAAAGTTATAGAGTTTGAAGGCTTGCTCCAAAATTGTAGTTGACTGTTTTGTCACTTCCTGATGTCACCTCACACTATCATGTGACAAATTTGAGAATTCAATATCCTGACAAAAATATGCTGAGCAGATAGGCAAATCTTCAATGCCACTTTTAATCATGGCCAGATGTTTAAAGCTGGCATAGGCAAAGGGGAGGGAGCCCCTTAGGTCAATTACCCAGTGTCATAGAGATGTACAGCACAGAAACAGATCCTTTGGCTCAACTCATCCGTGCTGACAAGGTATTCTAAATTAATCTCATCGCATTTGGCCCGTATCTGTCTAAACCCTTCCTATTCATATCCCCATCCAGATGCCTCTTAAACGTTGTAATTGTACCAGCCTCTACCACTTCCTCTGTCAGCTCACTCCATACATGTACCACCCTCTGAGTGAAAATGTTGCCCCTTAGGTTCCTTTTAAATCTTTCCCTTCTCACCCCAAACCTATGCCCTCTAATTCTGGACTCCCCCACCCTGGAGAAAACACCTTACCTGTTTACCCTGTCTATAAAGTCACCCCACAGCCTCTGACGCTCCAGGGAAAACAGCCTCAGCCTATTCAGCCTCTCGCTATAGCTCAATTCCTCCAACGCTGGCAGCATCCTTGTGAATCTTTTCTGAACCCTTTCAAGTTTGACAGCATCTTTCCTACAGCATGGACATTGATCTTTATATTTGCCAGTTTTAATTCAAGTTAATCCTTAAATCCTCAATTTGGTACCCACAACAAACTGCATAATTTAATCCATTTCTGTTGAAACACCTCAGACTATTAATCATGTACTGTGAGACTGAGGACTCTTGTGGCACAGTGGTGGTGTTCCTACCTGTCCCAGATGTGTCGCAACATGTTTGAGTAGGTCAATTAAAAAATATCCGTGCTGTGCAATTGTTTACTATGGCACTGGCTGAAATTCACTCGGGAGCAAGGATTAATCCTTGCTGCTGTCTTTTGATTCAGATCCACACTGAGAAGTGTGATGATTGGGTTGGTTCATTTTTTTTTAAACTGTAGATGCAGATTATGGTACAACATATTTTGTTACTCATGATGTCATTACCCAGGAGTATGATAAGAAATGTGTATGTTGTGTGTTTGTGAGTTATCTCTTGAATAGTGGGCCCAAGGTAATTTCATGTTTGAACAAGATGTTGAGGCTTTGAACTTCTTTGGATTGTGTGGATGGGGGTGGACAAGTTGGGGGTATTTAAAGTTCAGCAAGCATGTAATATTTTCTTTTTATCATTAAATTGATAAGAACAGATATTACACTTGATCTTAGCCAATGTTGTTTGACTGCAAAAAGAAGTCCCATTATCCTGTTCCTTTGTTTGCTGTGTTGGAAAGTGAGTGCTACCTCCATCTGCATGCACTGATGAATTTTTGAAAATGGGAGTTGTAGGTGGACAAATCTTTTTGCAATTACTGTATTTCTTGGTGTTCACCCTCGACCCACTATCCTATGGGCTTTCCTACTTAGTCTCTCAAAGCAGCTCCTGCTATCTGCACTATTGATTTACATTTCCTTTCCACAACATTTTGAGAATCCATTTCCTGCAGGACCTGTAAAAGTCTTTCCACTGCAGTGCTGCAGCAAGAATCTCTCAAGGGGGATTTCCTGAGGGAAGTTTATTAAAAGATCTCCTCTGTCAATTTTAGTGTTTTGCTTAATCTTGCAGAATCTGCGACAACTTGTGTTTATGTAACATCTGAAAGTAGTGAAATAGCTCTCAGCACTTAGTACATCGCGAATAATTGTTTGATAAAATTGCTTGAGTCACTTAAGAAGGTCAAAGGACTGTGTAATAGTTACAATCCAGGAGGAGACCATTTAGTTCATCTTTTCCATGCTGGCTCTTTGCAAGAATATTGTAGCTAACTGGTACCCCATATTTTCTCTCTGGACCAGCAAATCTTTTGTATTCAGTTAATTATCTGATTCCCTGTTGAAAACCGTGGCAGGATATAACTCCATCTCATTCTTGGGCAATGCTTTTCAGATCCTAACAAGATTCTTACTAATGCTTCTGAAAAACATTTTTCTTCCTCATGTAACTTTGATTTAAGGTGATTCGAAGAAGAATCATTGTCCACTTATTCTCAGCCCTTTTGCAATAGGAACAGTTACATTCTTGCTACTCTATCCAACCATGTCACAAGTTGGAATATCCCAATCAAATCTAACCTTAACTTTGCCTTCTTGAAGGCAGATAGCCCGAACTTCCAAAGTAGCCACATCATTGAAATCCCTCATCCCAAGAACCATTCACATACGAAAAGGTTTGATCAAAGAGGTACATTTTAAGATGCATATTAAAGGAGGAGAGGGGAGAACTTTGGTTCATAGCTTGGGAGTCAAGGCAGCTAAAGGCTTGGTATGTGACAATTGTGCAATTGAAGTTGATGATACGCAACAAGCCAGAGTTAGAGTAGCCTGGAGATATCAGATTGGTTTTAAGAATCATTCAGGAGCTGTGTTAGCATCTTTACTGTGATGTGTAGCCTGCTCAAATTTAAAAGGTCTGTCTGTGACGGTTTCTGTGGATAAATAGTGTACCACCATTCACTCTGTGTACTTGCACATGATGGGGAGAGGTGTTTTGATTGCAACAGACTTGAATGAGGGGGTGCATAATAGAGATATGGGATTAAAAGTGATGGAGTGCACAAATAGAAAAATAAATATGGCTGTGATGGTGTGAATTGTGAACAGTATGTGTTTCTAGGGAATGGATATAAGATCCACATCCCAATGGAAATTTACACCACTGTTTGACCAGTGCACTGTCTGGATTACTCTGTTCAGCATAGATACTATGGAAGTGTGTGAGGTAGTTAATATTGGAAACTCCATACAAAAGCTTTGCAATATCAGACAGATAAAGTTTATAAGAATAAAATTAGCATGCCTTGTGAAAATTGCAATTCTGAGTAATAAATTATGTATGATTGACCAGTGCTGCTACTTTCTCAGCATCGGTACAAATTACTACCTCAATAATTAAGCACTCAACTCAACAATATTTTTCCAGAGAATTTGAAAATTACTGCTTGTATTTGGGATGTAAGTCTAGAAAACAATTTCTTTCACTAACTTCTTGAAAAAAGTGGCAAAATTGTGGATATCTGTAACAGCCTTGTTGGTGTATCTACCACCTTCTCAAGAGCAAGGGGGAAGAGCATTGGCCCTGCCAGTGATACACACACCCCATGAATGAATTAAAAATATACATTTTTGTGCAAAATAGAAACTAATACTATTTTAAGGATGAAGCAATTGCTTCTATTTCGTTGCATCGATTGTAATTGTCATATAGATCCAGCAGAGGGTGCCAAAGACAATCTTAACATCAACTTTCTATAGTTTAACTCTGTCTTTCTCCTCTTATTGTTGACTTTTCTCTCCTGGGGGAGCCTTAGGTTATTCTTGCAAGCATTTTATTTTAAACCAAATGGACTGTCTGGTATTCATTTCTCTGCCAATTGAAGTTTCATTGTTAGAGACAAAATAACTGCTGATGCTAGAATCCAAAGAAGGTGAGAAGGAAGCTGGAAGAGCACCGCAAGCCAGGCAGCATAAGGAAAGATGAAGTCAACGTTTCGGGTATAACCTTCCGTCAGGAATGGAGATGGGAGTTGGGGGTCTGCAGATAGAGAGTGGGGTAAAGGTTGTGGAAGGAGAGAGGGATGGAGTGTTGAGGTGGTGGTAGGTGAATGCAGATGGTGGGTATGACCTGGTTGGTCGATAGGATGAATGAAACCAGTTGGCAGTTGGAAGGAGAGGTCAGTCAGAGGGATTGGTGGCGCTGGGGCTGGGGCTGGAAAGGGAGTTTAGGGAATTGGTGGGAAGGCCATTTGAAATTGGAGAAGTCAATGTTGAGTCCTCGAGGCTGTAGGCTATTCAGGTGAAAGATGAGCTGTTGTTCCTACAAGTTACGGTCTGATTCACTGTGCCTTTGGAAGAGGCAGAGCATGGTCGTATCGGAAAGAGAGTGGGAAGGTGAAATGAATTGAACCGGGAGGTCAGACTTGCTCTTGTGGGCCCAGCTGAGATGCTCAGTGAAACGTGCCCTTAGTTTACATTTGGTCTCACTGATGTCGAAGACCACATTGGGAGGACCAGATACAGTAAACTAGGTTGGAGGAGAGGCAGGTGAAGCTCTGTCTCACCTGGAAGGACTGTTTGGCACCATGGATGGAGGTGAGGAAGGGGGTGTGCCAGCAGGTTTTGCATCTCTGCTTGCAGGGAAAGGTCCAGGGGTTTAGTGGGAGGGTGGTATGAACAAAGGAGTGGTGAAGGGAATGGTCCTTTTGGAAGATGGAGGGGTGGGGAGGGGAAGATGTTCTTGGTGGTGGGGTCTCATTGGAGTTGGCAGAAGTGTTTGAAGTTGAAGTTTCATTGTGGGTATTTTCATTATTCATTGATGGTAGGCTGTTTCATTGATGGGGAGCTCCAGGGTAGTGCTGAGAGAGTTCCTTAATTTTGGTCTTGAGATGATCATGTTATTTTGGAAGACTTTTATTTAGTCCTCTCTGACACCTGACATTCTGGATTTTGTATTTGACTTGACTTGCTGCTTTTCTCCTCTTCACCAATAAACATCTAATTTCAAATTGAAACAGGATCTGAATCAGTTGTCGAGACTGCTTTCCATTTCCAATGTAAATGAGGACTCCATGAAATCCAATCTTTGTGTTACAAGAAGTCACCAGGAACTGTGACCTGAACCTGATTTTCCCACTGCCATAAATTGTTCTGGTGTTGAAAGTGGAGTCAATGACAGCTTCCAGTCTTGAGTTCTCATGCACCCTTACTAATGATGCAAACTGTGATTTCTGTCACTTTCTGGATCATAGTGTAAGAATGCAAAAGAAAGTTGAACTGTGCACATGTAAATGTTGTGACATATTTGCTTAATGATTTCCAGGTCACTTCTTTAAAAAGATCTGTAAGGGGAGTCAGGTTTAGTTATTTGATAGAGAGGAGTCTTTACAAGTGTGTCAGACATAGAAACACCGGCGTATCAGAAGGGTTCTAGGAACAATGTCCACACTGTCAGGCTCTGTGTTGTTTTGTTTCAAACTTTCATCTGGAACAGGAGAAAAAGAAGGGACATGTGGCAAAACTTCAACCCCTCCCTTCCATGAGCTGAAGTCCCCGCCTGCCTCAAGGGCAACACCATTATCCCAGTACCAATGAAAGCACATGCAATGTGCCTCGGTGTCTACTGCCCAGTGGCTCTGACCTCCATAATCATGAAGTGCTTTAAGAGGCTGGTCATCAACTCTAGCCTCTCAGCCTGCCTCAATCCCTTGCGATTTACCTACTGATGAAACAGGTCCACAGTGGCCGCCATTTTCCTCACCCTAGAGTCAATCCTGGAACATCTGGATGATAAGGACCTACATCAGCCCCATAAGTCATTGACTATGGCATTGCCTTCAACACCATTATCCCCTCCTGACCTAGGTCTTGGCTGCACTCTGCAACTGGATCCTTAGCTTCCTGATCCACTGACCTCATTCAATGAAGGCAGACAACTGCATCTCCTCCACGATAGCCCTCAACACTGGAGCCTCCAAGGATGTGTTCTCAACCCTTTACTGTACTCCTTTTACACCAATGACTGTATTACCAAATTTCAAATAAATGCCACCGAAAGGTTTTCTGTCAACACCAGCACGATGGGACAGATATCAAACAATGAGTGGGAATACAGGAAGGAGATTAAGGGCTTGATGATGTGGTGCAATGATAACAACCTCCCTCTTGATTTTTTGGCAAAATCATTGACTTCAGGAAGAAAGGAGGAGGGCACTCCCCTAGTTACATCAATGGAGCTGGGGTGGAGAGTGTCAAGTTCCTTGGAGTGACGATAACTGACGATATGTTCTGGATCTCCAACGTAGATGTGATGGTCAAGAAGGTACAACGTCTTTTCTTCCTCAGTCAGCTTAGGAAATTCGACATGTCCATAAGGACCTTCACCAACTTTTACGGATGCACCACAGAAAGCATGCTGGCCGGATGTATAATGGCCTGCCCAGAACCAGAAGAAACTACAGAAGGGTATGTGCACAGCCCAGACCATCACAGGAGCCAAGCTCCCATCCGTGAACTCCATTTACCCATCCTGTTGCTGTGGAAAACCTGATAACATCGTTAAAGACACATCCCACCCTGGGGTAATGCTCTCCTACAATCTTTTCCATCAGGCAGAATTTTATAGAAACTTGAACACATGCACCAGCAAGTTCAAGCTTCTTCCTGCTGTCATCAGATTACTGAATGGATCTCTCTAACTTGAAATGATGTTGGTCTTGCTAATCATGATCTTGCTTTGCACATCTGCTAAACAGCTCTAACCTTGTATGCCCTCCTCTGTCTAACTACCCTGTGATCTGTATATCTTTGTTTGCTATGATCTGCCTATACTATTGTGAAACAACACTTTTCACTGCACTTTTGATGCATGTATTTACAATAAATCAAATCAAACTTGTGATGTGGGATGAAGAGGAAGTGAGAGGCACACTTTTCTTCCTCCATTCTTCCCATCGAGCAAGGACAAAATTAAGTGTTTTTGCATTGAACTTGAGGTATTAATGTGTTAATTTTCTGAGAGGCAGCTATGTACGTTAGCAATTGATCGAATTGACAATTGAGTCAAGATGGCAATGACCAGCGGCATTGCCTACTGATGTAGCACCAGTATTCTAAAGCTATCTGAAATATTGAAATAATATTGCTCAAGGGTCAGCTGTATACATGCAAAGGGAGGTCCAAGGCTGGAAATTCTATGATGAGTAACTCTCATCCTGGCTCTGCAAAGTTCCTTCACTATCATGAGGGCATAACCTTTGAGTGTGATGGAATACTCTCCAGTTGTCTGGATAAGAACAGCTCCAACAACACTTGCAAAGCTTGACCACCACTGTGGACAAAACAGCCCGCTTGACTGGCAACTGATTGACCATCTGAAATATCACTCTCTCCACCTCCTCTGTCTAGTGAAGGCAGTCCATAAGATACACCACAGCACCTTCCCAAAGGTCTTTTGACGTCACCTTGCAAGCCTGTGACTTCAACCATTCATCAGGACAAAGACAGCAGGTATGTGGGAAAACCATCATCTGCAGGTTCCCCTCCAAATTCCTTCACCATTTGATTTAAAATCCCAGGGCTTCCTTCATAACAACATCCGGGTGTGTAGCAGAAGGTCCAATCATCATCTCAGTAGCAATTAGAGTAGGGTAAGGGCTTAACCTTGTTCAAAACAAATTTAATATGGTGAACTGCAATTAAGACTTTGTTCAAAACCAAAACAAATAAACCCTTGGGGTGGCAAGGTGACTCAGTGGTTTGCACTGCTGCCTCTCTGCACCAAGGACCCGGTTCGATTCCATCCTCTGGCAACTGTCTGTGTGGAGTTTGCATGTTCTCCCCATGTCTACATGGATTTCTTTTCACAGTTGAAAGATGTGCACGTTAGGTGGATTGGCCATGCTATCCACCTAACCTGCCATAGTGTCCAGGGATTAGCTATGGGAAATGCAGAGTTACAGGAATAGGGTGGGTGGTCCGGTGGGGATGGTGGGTTGGTGCAGACTGGGTGAGCTGAATGGTCTGTTTCCACACTTTAAGGATTCTGTGTGTCTAAGCATTTGTGGCATGCGTGTTTATGTAAATCTATAGTGTAGTTGGTGCCATAACATCACAATTTTTCCCATGTTGAATTTTCCAGTAACATGATGGATGCTTTTGGTGATGCAGGGCAACAACCTCAGCATCTTCCTGATTTTTGCTTTTGTGTTTGATAGACTTTGTTGTCTGATTTACACTTGATTAACAATAAGCTTTGACAGCTTACTTTCCCTGCACAATTTGAGCCTAGAGTCTGTTCCCACCTTCCTTTTGTTGGCCTGTTTGTAATTTGGCCAGTAGCTGGCGCTGGAGGACTGGAAATCTGCTTTGTGATCACTTGGATATAAAAGTGCGACTCCATTAGAATTGACTGTGGAACCAATAAAACAGCTGCAGTTCAACTGATACCTACCGGATGTCACACTAGGTTGATACCCTAGTCAGCACTTCTTCGTTAGCTGGCAAGTGTCAAGGGAAACTAGCCAGACACGTCGAACGATGGAGGCTATTTCTGGTATCCTGCTGAAGAGTGTTTCAGAATTAGACTTCATGACAGAGTTGTGCAGCTTTAAACAAACTGACTTAGTGAAACATTTTGCTTTGTGACCTCTGTTCCCATACTCATGTTGCAGGTCAGGTGGAAGTTGGCCTCTTGTGGTGCAGTGATGATGTCCCTTCCTCTGAAATGGGAGACCCAGGTTCAAGTCCCACCTGTCCCAGATGTGTATCATAGCATCCCAGAACAGGTTAATTTGACACTACCTTCAGGTTGTGTGGATATTCGGTCAGGTGCACATTCGTCCATCCATACAGATGTGTCCTTCAATCTTTCCCATGTTCAACTCCAGCAAATGATTTCTCCTTATGATCCTGTCTGGACTTATTATTCTTTCTTTCCAAGTAAAGAACTTGCTAATAATCTAAATTTGTACCCACTTGAGAATGTGGCTCCCAGGCTAAATGTTGGAATTTGCATCCACGTGCCTGATTGATTTGTCTTTGTGTTTTGGCAATCTTTATTGAGTTCTGACAAGTAACTCTCATTTGTTTTCCATTATATTTATTCATAGTGCAGTTCTCTGATGTTAAAGTTGAACAGAGTAGTTTTTTGCTGCTGTTCCTGATGTTTGAATGAACATTTGTATCTGGGGTTGGGCATCATGTTTATGGTCTCCCCTGACCAGAGTATCATTAAAATTCAAGGATTACTTCCTGTGATTTGTGTCTTACTGATCTCATTTACTTGTCTCAGTATTTTTTTTTCTCTCCCTCCCTCTCCCTCCCTCTCCCCGCCTCTCCCTCCCTCCTCCTCTCCCCCCTCCTCTCCCCCCCCCCCCCCCCCCCCCCCCCCAACCCCCCCACTCTCTGTGGAGCTGTAATTATAGGACAGGCTGAGTGGCAGGTTCAAGAATGCCCTTTTAAAGTTCAGCCGAACTGTTTCAGCACAATTCCTTGACCACTGGGTCAGTGTTATTTTCTATCTGCACTGCTTCACGTTTGTTCTTTCTCATTAAATTTCATCTGCCATCATTCTGCCCATATTGTGTTCAGAAATATTAAGGGTTCCAAACCGATTATTGAATCACTTCATTCAGAACTTGCCCTCCTCCTGAAATGCATTGCCAGGAAGCACCTATTCCTTCATTTGTAACTGACTACCTACTCATTTTCAGTTTTTAACATGAATTTTCTTGTGAACAAAAGATAAAATAGTTAGTTACCTTTGGTGTGGAACACATCAAGAGTATTTTCAAATTTCTAGTCCACTGTCTGAACTTTGCTCACTCATTTATGCAAAAGACATGAAGGAGAGCCAGGAGGTAAGAACATGGTAGTGAGATTATTTAGATAGCTCTTTCAAAAAGTAGCAGATAGAGCACATTGAAATGAAGAACCTCCTTTTCTGGTCAGTCTGAATTGCATCCTCTCACACCTCTCATGTTTCATGCTGTCAGATTATTATTATTACAAGCTATCACTTTATCACATTGAATTCCATTATTTTTTACCTAATATTGATGAGATCAATCAATCTGTAGTTGACTTCAAGTCATTCTTGTGAAAGTAGGCACCACATTAACTTGGAAGGATCTTTTCAGTTTCTAACCTTTAATGCTGAGAAATATGTTCAATGCATAGTTTGAATGTTGCACTTTGCGAGAAGTTTGTGAGTGATTGTGGAAATATTAGACAGATGAAGATATAATGAAATTTCCAATGGCATCTATAATGGCACAGTGCATTAGAAATGAGGCATCTGGTTTTCACAGCGCAAGACAGAGTTCATTGCAGGTGTGATGTTTCTTAGTTGAGTTATTATTTTATCTGGATGAACATCTTGAAAGCACAGTTTTTTTTTAGCTGCAAAGCTTCTTGTCGTGAATGTGCCTAGAGATGAATTTCTAAGGTTAGAGAAGAGAGTTATCAAGATTTTGCAGTCAGATATTTTTACTGCCTAGCAGACTGCAGAACTCCCACTATTTGTGGGACTGTCTTTCTGATGGAATTCTCTTGAAAGCTATTTGGGTTCTGATTCTTTTAGCAGAAAGCAATTGTGGCCAGTGTATCATGTGATATTGTATGAAGTACTGACTCATGGTCTAAATAGGCGATATGGTAATTCAGTCAGCAGTTTACATTTTTCTCCCAAAGCATTTGGTGCTTGAAATTGCAAATCATATTTGTGCAATGCAGTGTTGATGAGCCACATATATGCCCTGGCCTAATTCCCAAAGAGTCACAAAGGTTTCTGAGTCCTCTTGAAAGATTAGACATCACAATCCACAAAATTGTTCTCCAAAGTCATCTTGGCTTTCAGACTTTTTAAAATAGAATTTTTTTAAAGTTACATGTGGGCAGCACGGTGGCACAGTGGTTAGTACTGCTGCCTCAGAGTCAGAGACCTGGGTTCAATTCCCGCCTCAGGCGACACACTGTGTGGAGTTTGCACATTCTCCCCGTGTCTACGTGGGTTTCCTCCGGGTGCTCCGGTTTCCTCCCACAATCAAAAAATGTGCAGGTTAGGCGAACTGGCCATGCTAAATTGCCCGTGGTGTTAGGTGAAGGGGTAAATGTAAGGGAATGGGTCTGGGTGGGTTGCGCTTCGGCGGGTTGGTGTGGACTTGCTGGGCCGAAGGGCCTGTTTCCGCACTGTAAGTAATCTAATCTAAAAAGTATTTTAGAAAGATGCATGATATTGTAAGCTGGTGCTTACACAACAATCATGCTTCAGAAGTACTTGATTAGTTGTAGAGTGCTTTGGGATGTCTGGAGGATGTGCAAGCTGCTAATAAAAGCAAATTTAATTCTTTATTATCTTGCTATCTGATAATAGTGAAACTTTAGGGAATTTGTTCAAATGGATATTCAATGAAGTGCACTTCCTATATGTCAAATAAACGTTCTCTGCCTTTATCTGAAGCTATTTTCCTTGGCAATGTATAACAATATTATGAGAAAATTACTGCAGGTTCAATTGGTCTCCAGCCAGATCTCAGCAAAATAAATCTTGTAATGCTTGTATGCTATGGGGAAATGATCAGCGTGATACAACATGCATTGTACCCACCTGCATAATGCTTAATGAAGGCCAAATAAGTCATCTTTGTGCAAATGTTCAAGGTTTCAGTTCACTGCTTTAGTCTTAACGTCATTTAGTTTTCATGGCTAATCATAGTAGCGATTTATTTGGTGCAATGGAAGAGAACCTTTTAAATTCAATTTTGATGAAATGTCACAAGTTGAAACTCTTTTTTTCTCTTTGCACAGGTTTTGCCAGACTTGCTGAATATTTGGATCAGCTTCTCTTTTTTGTTACAGATCTCACAATTGTGGTGTTATGTTTTTAGAAATCTATTAATTGATCAGTGCTGTGACATTACTGTTATAATCTGGGTAGCTGTGCATGTTTTAGATATGGCAGGAGAGTGTATTCAAAATTTGGTTTCCTAACTTGTTGGATGAAAATATTGGGCACTAAGATGCAATTCTCCCTCCTCTGGTGATAAGGACAACAGGAGTGGTAACCTTCACTGAGATCCTGTTGTATTGCTAAATGATTCATGACCTTGTCTTTGAAGTTGAAGTCTTATTCCACTTGACCACAAATTTTGGGGCTGTTACCCACTAGTCTTAAAATTCCTACCCCAGGGAAAAGACACTTGCCATTCAGCTTGTTTGAAATTAAGCATTATACTGTGGCATTTGCGTATCTTGAACTCATGAAGACTTGCTTTCTTGCACAACACTAATGTCAGCAGTGGTGTGAGAACACAGTGTATCCTAATAAATTTCTTCAGAAAGGGTGGCAAGGTGGCTCAGTGGTGAGCTCTGCTGCTGCACAGTACCAGGGACCCAGATGCGATTCCAACCTTGGGTGACTGTTTGGAGTTTGCACATTCTCCCTGTGTCTGCGTGGACTTCCACTGGGTACTCTGGTTTCTGCCACAGTCCAAAGACGTGCACGTTAGGTGGATTGGCCACGCTAAATTACCCATAATGTTCAGGGACGTGTCGGTTATGTACATTAGCCGCAGGAAATGCAAGATTGCAGGGTGGGGGTGCTGTGGAATGGGGGGAATGCTCTTTAGAGGGTCGATGTGGACTTGTTGGGCTGAATTTCCTGTTTCCACATTGTAGCGATTCTATGATTCTGCCAATTTTGTCATATAAATTTTTTGAATTATTTAAAATCCATGCTCAAAATTTTCATGTTTGGGAAAATTATGTTTTGAACATCAGTAATCATTGAGAAGTAGTTGAGGATTGAAGTTCTCATCTTGATGCTCAAATCGCCATTATAACAATAACATTGCAAGGCTCTTGACCAGCCATGCCTGAACAGGGAGTTAAGTGTTAACATTTCTTTTGTAAATGCTGATCAAATAAAAAAATGCAACATGGATTTCTTTGGCTCTAACAGTCAGAGATTTTCTTTATTGTGACAGACTATATATGAATAATCCACTTTGAATATACGGAACTCAAATGCCTTCAGCTCATATACTGGGTAAAAGAAGCCTAATCTGTCACTCTGCTAGACTTTCTTTCTTGTCCCTTTTAGTTCAAAATAGTTTGCTATAGGTTGCTGGAAATGCAAATTGATATAATCAAGCTTCTATATAATTGGAAAGGACTTCACTACTCCTGTACTCAGACCTCTTGTAATGAAGGCTAACATTCCAGTAGCCTTCCTAATAGATTGTTGCACCTGCATGATAGTCTTCAGTGACTAATTGACAAGGGTATCCAGGTCCCTTTATATGACCATGCTTTCCAACCTCATTACCATTTAAGAAATATTCTGTACATCTGTTCCTTCAGCAAAATGCATAACTTCACATTTTTCCACATTTAATCCATCATGCCCATTCATTAAGCCTGTCCAAACTCTTGAAGCTATGTTACATTTTCCTCACAGCACACATTCCCACTTTAGCATTGTATCATCTGCAAATTTGGAAATCTTACATTTTGTCCTCATATCCAAATTAATTATATATACTGTGAACAGTTGGGACTTATCCAAATGTCTTTTAAACTTTGTAATTATGCTCACATGCACCACTTCCTCAGGAAGTTTATTCCGGACACAAACCACCCTATGTGTTTAAAAAAAATGCCCTTCATGTCATCTTAAAAATTTCTCTCCTCTCACCTTGAAAAGAAATGCGTCTCAAGTCTTGAAATCCCCTATCCTGGGGGAAAAAAAATTACCATTAGCTCTATATATACCACTTATGGTTTTATACATCTCTCAACCTCCTATGTTCCAGTGTAAAAGTCCCAGTCTGACCAGCCTTTCTTTATTATTCAAACTTTCATACTTAGCAACATCCTGGTAAATCTCTTTTGAACCCTCTTCTCCTTAATAGTATCCTTCCTATAACTCGGCGACCAGAACTGAACACAGTATTCCAGAAGGGGTCTCACTAATGTTCGGTATAACCTCAACACAACTTCCCAACTTCTATACTCAAAGGACTGATCAATGAAGGCAAGCATGCTAAATGCTATGTGTCCCACTAATCATAATTGGCCAACATAAGAATGACCTGTTTATTCCTACCTTTTGTTTTCTGCCTGTTAACCAATCTTTAATTCATATCAGTATAATACCTTTATCCCATGTGGTTTAATTTTGCTAACCAACCTCATTAGGAACCTTATGAAAATCCAAGTATTTTACTTCCACCAATTACCCTTGATCAATTTGTGATGTCCTGACCAAATTTCGACAAATTTGTTTTGATTTCCCATTCACGTATCCATGCTGATTATGCTCAATCAGATCATTACTGACCAAGAGTCCAGTTACCACATCCTTTCTGATAAATTCTAGCACTACCTCTACTACTGATGTCAGGCCAACAGATCAATAGTTCCCTGTGCTGGAGATCACACTGGGTCAGACAGCATCCACTGTGAGAGAGCAAGCTTAATATTTGGCTAACGTTTCATCAGATCTCCGATGAAGGTTCATCTTGACTTGAAATGTTCGCTTGCTCTCTCGCCATGGATGTTGTCTGACTTGATGTGATCTCTATCATTTGTTATTTTCAGTACAGATTTCCAGAATCTGCAGTAGTTTTCTCCTACAATAGCTCCCTGTGTTGTCTGTCACTGCCTTCTTAAATAGTGTGGTGACATTTGCTATATTTGAATCCTCAGGAATCATTCCAGAATTTGTAAAATGACAAAAGATGATCAGCAATGCATTGATGAGCTCTATAGCCACCTCTTTCAACATACTGGGATGTGGGATATCAGGCCTCAGAGACGATTCATCCTTTAGCCTCATCAATTTATCTAACACAGCCTTATAATGAATACTTACTTTCTTCTCCTCATTCTTCCAAGTTAATTCTGGGAGATATGTCTAACTTTCTCAGTGAAAATAGTTGTAAAGTAATAATGTGTCTTTTGTTGTTGTTCTCTCTTACCCATTATAAATTCTACTAACTGCCTAATTTGTAGCCTATCATTTCCTTTTTACATACCCATAGAACCCTTTACAGTCTGTTTTTGTGTTTTTGCTTGATTGTATTCATGTTCTATTTTCCCTTATCAGTTTCCTGCACCACCTCTTCAGTATTCTAAACCCTTCCAATTTTCAGATTTACTATCATTTCTTGCAAATTTATAAGTCCTTTCAATCTTATATAATCTGTAGCTTTGTCAGCCACAGTTTACTGATCTTTTTGAATTTTTGCATTGTAAACCATGCGATAGTTCCTTAAAGAGAATCTATTGCTGACATGCAGTCATGCATTTTAATGTATTTTCTCAATCCACCTGAAATTTGAACATAGAAATCTGAATGTCTGGAAATGGTCAGCAGGTCTGGCAGCATCTATGGAGAGATAACTAGTCAGTTCCTCAGGTTGGTGTCCCATTGTTAGAGATGGTTCTGTTACTTAAATACTTATCCAGAGACTAAGCCTAATGATCCAAAGACATGAGTTCAAGTCTCATAAAGGCAGCTGGGAATTTAAATTCGATAAATTAGATTAGTTCAGTGATTAAAATACTAAGTCTGGATTTTGCTGTAGCAAAATCTCAAACTGCAAGTTTGGGAATCCTCATTTGCACTAAATAATGTATCATAGCATTTTCTTGTGATCTCTGCAGTTGCAAATTGGAACAAACTTTCAACCCAATGCTGTCCATCTCTGCAACCTTCCCTTGAAGTTAAATATTTTAATTGAATTGTAACTGGTATTAAATAAGGTGCTAATTTCGTAAATACTGTTTGTGATCTTCATTGGTTCTGAAAAAATATTTTACATTTGTGGGATGTCAAATTTCCCCACAAAAATTCCACAATTTTAAAAGTATAATTTTTATTCTTCAGAGCTCAGTTTATCTTTAAATCAAATATGTACTTGTACTTCCTGGTTTTCTATGTGTGAATGCAGCAATTTGATAGTGGACTTGTTTGCAACACTGCTGCTACATGCTAAGACATCTCCTCAGCATTTAATTCTGAAATAAAGCTGAAGAAGGAAGAAAATCCTCACCACAGACCACTAAATCTTTGTGATCTGCTGTCCCATTGGGCTACCATCAAAAGCCAGGTGATTAAATAAAATGAATATCTTATCTGGTCTGGCCTACGTGTGACTCCAGACACACAGCAATGTGGATGACTCTTAACTGCCCAATGGCCACTGAGGGCTGGTCTAGCCAGTGATGCCCTCATATCATGTATGAATTGAAAAAAAGGTCCCATCTGGTTCGCCAAAGTACTCAGTCTGGTCTCCAGACCTACAAACACTGTGGTTGATTCATAAGTGACTTCTGAAACATTCTCTCAGCCAATTTAGTTTTATCAAACAGTACAAAAACATTGAATAAAAATACAAGTGGGCTGACTATCGTCCTGCTATTGACTGCGATACTGTGAAGGACAAAAGCACACCAGCCTGGTCAATCCTGCAAGGCCCACCTCAGCAGCCCATGGGAGCATTACCAAATCAAGGAAGAGCTCTGCAGATTACTCAAGCAACAACTTGCACAGTTACTATTATTATCTATGACTTAGAATAGACTGGAATATTTTCTCTATCACCATCCTGTGGTGTACATTGTGCCAATGACAGGGCAGATTCAGCAGATGTGACAGCACAGTTCTATACAGTGAGGTGGGAGTGTGCTGGGAGTCCTCAGAATTGATTCCAGGACTCTTGACATTTCATAATATCAGGTCAAACATTGAGCAAGGTAAACTCCTTTTTGATCATGATCAACTAAGGTCATTCCTGCCACAACCTTTTTCTCCCAAAATATGCTGAACATCACTTGGAAGAGCACAAATGGACATTGGGGCAGAAACCTGAATGTCCAACACCAAGATGGCCAGCATACCTGGCCTTATCTTCACCTTCCCATTGGGCATAATTTCGTCTATTCACCATATTGCAGTGAGGAGTGACTCTTTGAGGAGATCAGTTCCCATTGTCGCAATCAGAAATGCTCCATCATGCTTTGTGGCATTGCCACTGTTCTAAATGTGTGGGATTCAGAACAGTGAATGTCTAGCAGTTCACATTAGAGCAGTCCCGAGGTACTTTGGGACATGAGCAACAGAATTGTATTTCACTACTGCTTTAACAATGTAGCCTGGCACATCCCTTAGTCTGTCATTATTGTCAAGCCAACGGGGTAGACATTGCTCCTGGCATGCTTTCTTACATTGGCCTTGCAGCCTCATGTAGGGTTCACCATGCTGACCTGCATGCAGATGTATTGAGCAGAAGTTGCTGTCATGCACAGACCTCAGAAATCCATGCAGGGATAGCAGAAGTTAGAGGGAATATAGTCCAGGAATAGAATAGTGGAGTTAAAAATGACTGTGGAACTTGGTGAAGCTACAACACAGGACTATATGCCATGCTGAACAGAGCAAACAGCATGGTATTTAAAAAAGTGAGTACTTCCACAAGTAGCAGATCAGATCAAAGCACAACAATCCTTTCACATCCAGGCATGAAAGGCAATAAACAGTCAAACACGTAACAGGATAAGAAAAGTTAATTTTGTGTTCCTGCTGGATGACAGAGTCCATTATTTGAATTCAAAGAAAAGTTTGAAGTATTGTCAATTCTGGGCTGGAGAAATTTACGGTGGTTGATTCATCTTGTGCTCCAACGTCATAAATAGCAGTCTCCAGTCAATTCGATTCAGAGCATATAGAGTCATTGAGTCATAGAAATGTACAGCATGGAAACAGACCCTTTAGTCCCACTCATCCATGCTGACCAGATATCCGAATCTGACTCTTAACTACGTAATGAGCAGTGAGAGCATCTAGCCAGCGATGCCCTCATACTTTTTTTTTATTCATGCAAGTCCTATCTGGTTTGCCAAAGTACTCAGTCTGGATTCTAGACCTACTGTGCTGAATGCATTGGACACAGTAAAGTTAATATCCTGGCTATAATGCAGAAGATTTGTAATCCATATCTCACTGTACCCTCTCCCAAACTGTCATAGTGCTACTGCAACATTGATCTCTATCTAACTCTGTGAAACATGTGTTGATCATGCAGTGTTCAGTTCTATTTGCATCTCCTCAATATTCCTTCTTGTGTTCAAATGCAGCAACTTGGACAACATTCAGCTTTGGACTGGTATGTGGTAAAAGACAGTTGTACCACAAGTCTCAGACAAAATCCATTTTCAGTGTTTAACCCCCAATGTTTGGCATTCAATAGGATTAGTATTGTTGAATTGCCCACCATTAACATCCTTGGGGTTACCATTGACCAGGAACTTAATTTATCGGGCACACTGGGTATTATATGGTTAGTCATTCATTTCCTGACTTCTCAAAGCCTTTCCATTGCCTATAAGTCATAAGTTAGGAGTTTAATGGAACACTGTCCATTTGACTTGGTGAGTGCATCTGAACAACACTGAAATGTGACCCTATTCTATGCATGATTTGGGGAATCAGTGACGTTGGCATCTGGATTTCTGCACATACTTATCCTTTTGAAAATTGTTCCTTAACCATTGGCTTTGTTTCTCTCTATACCAACTATCTGAGCCTAATGCAGTCTATTTCCAACCTTGATGTTGTATTTGACAGAGAAATAAGCTCACAATCCTGTTACCATTTCATTAAGACTCCCTCCCTCCACCTCCATAATATTAACCAACTCTTTCATGCTTCAGCTTTACTTATGCTGGAAATTTCATTATTTCATAACATCTAGGCTTGAGCTTTCCAATCTTCTTCTGGCCAGCTTCCCATCTACCTGTGTAATCAGAGTTTCTTCCTAATCTCTGCTGCCTGTATTTAACTCACACCAAATTGCATTTGTTTGTCAGTTCTATTCTGTTAGTTGCTTTGGCTTTCTTTCTTTTTTTGATTCTTTCTACTTTTGCTCTTGTTCTATTGTTTCTTTTTTCTTTGTGGTGTACAAATACACAAGACAATACATTTTTATTCTGTTCTAACTGCTGCTTGCTTTAATTTATTCCGTCATGGGATGCGATAGGCCAGTATTTATTGTTCTTGTGAAAATAGTGGTGAGCTGACTTCTTGCATTGTTGCACTCCAAAGATGTATGCATATCCAGATCATGTAAGGCCCCTTCTGTCAAGCTTAGAATGATCTTCAAATTGAGCTGCTTCTGGGGGTAGGTATGTCTTTGGGATTTTCAGCTGCACGAAGCAGCGATATTGTTGTGCATGGCAGGCTGACTTTGTCTAACAGAGCAGAGGGGCTGTTTGGGTAGAATTACTGTCTATCTTTTTCTTTTTATTCCATTTTTTAAGAAAAACATGACATTTGCTTACCTCTTCTTTCTCACATTGCATTCGACTCTCAAATTCTAACCCTGCTCCTCTCAAACCCCTATCATGCCAAAGCAACATGTTCGCTCTCTGTCAAAGTGAGGGGAAGGAGCTGTGCGAACTCCGGGAGGAAGGAATTTTGTGTTTAGTAATGGCAGGGTTATCTGATGTCAGTCAGTGTTACTGAGATAGTGCTGTTTGTGAGTAGATCAACAACTACGCCAGCTCTCCAACCACTGCTTGTCACCGATGGGAAACTTATTGGGGCAGCATTCACACCTAAATATAATTCTATTGACTTGTCTATTAAGTACCCTTTTTACTCCATACAGCACTATTTGCTACCATTCTTCGTGTGGGAAATATAAACACTTATTTACATATAAGCTTGACAACTGAAAGACAGCTATTGCAAACACAGCATTGCAGATTGCTTATTTAAAAAAAACACCTATTCAAAAAGTACACGAATAAATGAGAAGGTTGCTAGGTAGTGACCTACATATGCAGTGCGGCATAAAACCTGTATAATGCACAGTGTTTGAAGCTGCTGACCCTGTAGGTGTAAATCTTGTTTTATAACACTTGGCCGAGTCCCGGATGCATGGCATAATGCATATTGCAATGTCCTAGCATCTGGAAATGGTAAGGTTTGAGCAGCTTTGCTCCTGAAGGGTATTAGTAGATATAACTACTGCTGTTTGTTGTCAGTAAATCTATTTGTAACAAAAATCTGAATTTTCCCTTCATATCTAATTGAGCTATGTACGTATGGAGGAGATGGCTATGATCTTATTGCAGCTTCGAGCTGTAATTGTGCCAATAATGCGACAAATTAAAAATCAGTAGTAGACAACACTTGGAAAAAAGATAATTAAGGAAGGATCATGCAGTAAATTGGAATATTTATCACTTACTTTTCTTTAAACTCAAAAATTGGAACACAGGGCTGCCTTAAAAGTGGTAAGGTTCAGGTACAGATGGGGTACATTCTCCAGGGGGATAAACGAGGGAAACAAAGCCAAAGCTTCCTTGATGATAACAGTGAGCGGGTAAAATGAAACAGATTGACAATACAAGTGAAAGAACCTATTTTGTTCTGAAAAGGAGGGGGATTAGGAAAGGAAATAAGAGGCAAGAAGAAGACAGCAGCAGACTGGCGGCTAACATTAAGTGGAATTCAAAAGTCATATAAATGTGATATTATTTAGTTTAGCAGGATGGCTGGTTTCAAGTACAGCACAGGTTCAATTCCCACACTTGAGGTTATCATGAAGTTTCTCCTAAACCTTGAACTGTAGTGAGCCTGAGGTCTCTCTCTAATGAGAGAGCAGCCCTATGGTTCTTTGGCAATTTAACTTTTTGACATGTAAATTGGAATAAATAATAACAAGGAGGAATGGGATCCATCAAGAACTGCCTCTTTTATCAAAAGTCATTTTAGAACATGAGGTAATTCGGATACTGGATTTTTTTTTAAAAAAGCTGCATGGCATATGAGGCTGGCTGTATTTACAGGTTATTATGGCTTAACTTCCTGCTTTTTCCCAAGAGCATTGCATAATTCTCTTTCATACTATCCGCATGTGATTCCAACATTTGTAATTTGCTATCCACCATGTCTTAGTGGAAGTATCCCTACTCCTGGACTAGGAAGCTCAGATTCAAGTCCCACCTGCACCTAAAGTGTACAGTAAAATCCCTGTGATTTTTTAAAAAAAGCAATATTTAATGTCTTCTATCCTGGCTGCAGTAAAGTGTTGGAAGCTGCCTGGTCACATGACACACACACTGGCACAGCAGCTAAGCTGCAGTAAAAAATGAGGTCTGCAGATGCTATAGATCACAGCTGCAAATGTGTTGCTGGTCAAAGCACAGCAGGCCAGGCAGCATCTCAGGAATAGAGAATTCGACGTTTCGAGCATAAGCCTGATGAGCATAATTCCTGATGAAGGGCTTATGCTCGAAACGTCGAATTCTCTATTCCTGAGATGCTGCCTGGCCTGCTGTGCTTTGACCAGCAACACATTTGCACCTAAGCTGCAGGGCTGCCTATAAAAGGGATTAGAATTAGATGCATGTTTTTTGCAGGCACCAATATCAACCAGTATGTCAAGAAAATCTTGGCTTGGATAATTTCCATTTCATTTCTCTCTCTGATGTGTAAGTGTTCATTCAAATAGAAGGCTTCTGCCTTTTGTTTCCTTTATTGAAGTGAGTGACATGTCAGTCATGCAGTTATACAGGCGTTTAGGCAGTCGACAGAGCAGAGTTGTCATTTAATCTGACAGCGAGCCTGACGATGTTCTCCAATTTTCTGATAGATAGAAAATCCCACAGTTAACGGCACTGGGCTTACAAATACTCTTATCTAAATCCCTTTTTTAAGTCTGGCAGGGACTTTATAATTTCGAAGGTCAGATTTGATTAATTCTCGTCATAGCCTTGTGAAGATTCTGTGGCACCAAAATGATCGCTATTTCAACATGGCACACTACCTGCTTCAGTTCAGCTGTTAACCTGCAATATCAGAAGGGATTTACTTTTAGATCACTTGTAATCAAGGTTACAGTTGACTGGCAGCAAGTTAAAACCTGAAGTCAGATCAAGGGCACTGATGATGTAAGACCTTCAGGTATCATGTGATTAGTATGTGCGATCTCTCTGCCCTCCAAGCATACCTTCACAGCAGCTTCCAAACTCTCAATCTCTTATCAACCTTCTTATCAGAAGGGCAAGAGCAGCAGATAGATGGGATCACTGCCACTTCATCACAATGGCAGAGTCAGAATCCTGTAACTCACCACCTGATGTTGCTGAGGGACAACTTGCATCACATGGTCTTCAGGAAGTTGTCTCACAGTCTGAAAGCTGTAATATTGCAGGGTGTCATCAGAATCACAAATTTACTAATATCATGTGGATGTGCAAACAAGCATTAGGCTCTGAAAGAAGTGAGGCCTATATCACTTTGTCCTCGGTCTCTGTAACAATGTCAATCCTGATCAATGTAACCTGTAACTCGTTGATGATATACAGTTATTTATACCTTGTTCACAACAAGTAACTCTTGTAGTTAAACCAGGGCAACATGCCAACTAGGCTGTATAGTTTCCTAAAAGGGATGGTGGAAGCACCCTTCATCATGAATTGCAGCTTATACAATATAACGAACTGTCAGACCAATACAACAAGGTCGGCAGTAATACCATAGGCTCAACTTTACATCACCTGTTCATTCAGCTCAGGGTAAAAAACCCTATGGAACACTTGTGGCAATTCTCTGCAAAGAAAAATAAATGCTCTAGTGAGGACTAGAAGCATCACAGGCATGATAAGAACTCTGCAACAGGAGAATTAGGCCACAACCACCTTTTTAAGGGCAGTGAGGGATGGGTAACAAATTCTGGCCAGCCAGCAACATCCACATGTCACTTGTGAGTATATATATAAAAAAACCTCAATGGAGAGGGAGAATTAATCACTCGAAAGCAGATTCAGGCTGTAACACAAGGTGGTCATCTGTGGGAGCTGTCGTGAGTTAGAGTTCACCAAAATAAAGAAACTGACTTCAGCGACTCCATGAATAAAGCTTAAAATCCTTCCTGGGGCAGGGAAGATCTTTAAAACAGCACAATAATACAGGATGGTAGAGAAAGATGTTTGGAGCTCAGATTGAGGGCTGCTGCTGTAGTAAGTGGGCACCATGGGAGACAACAACCAAAACTGAGGCAAAGGACCTCAAAAGAAGTACACCAGGGACAACACAGAGCCTGGTAACAAAAGTAATAACATTGGGCAGAATAAAAGCCTAAGTATACTTTGGTCTAACAGTCGGGAGACAGTTTTGAGATCAAAAATGGAGAACCATCCCCAGAGCCATAGTAAAGACAGGGATCATTTATATAAATAAGGCGTGGCAATTGTTCAGTGAAACTGTGGTAATACCCATTTTAATTCAAGTCACAGTGGTAGTCATTCAGCCAAACCATTAAAGAAGTGGGAATCATTCATTAAGTTGTGAAAAGTGGGATTCATACATTAAAGCTGTGGAAGTCGTATTGATCCTCCATTTTAGCCACGAAGGGCAGGAGAACCCTCCGATACAGTAGCAAAGAGCTGCAACCATAGAACAGTACAGTACAACACAGGAACAAGTCTTTCGGCCTGTTCATACCGAACAGGAAGCCCAAATAAAATTAATGCCTTTTGCCTGACCTTGGTCCATATCTCTCCAATCCTTACATATTCATTTGCTTATCTAAAAGTCATTGAAATGCTGTTATTGTATCTGCCTCATCCACTGTCCCTGACAGTGCGTTACAGAGTCCTACCGATCTCAGTGTAAAAATGCATGCTCCTCATGTCTCCTTTGAACTTTCCCCCGCTCACCTTAAAGTATACCCCCCCCCCCAGCATTAGACTTTCAACTCTGGGGGAAAAAACATTTTGACTATCAACCCTATTTATGCATCTTATAATTTTAATGACTTCTATCAAGTCTCCCCTCAGCCTTTGCCACTCAAGAGAAAACAAACCTGAGTTTTTTTCTAGCGCCTCCTTATAGCTCGTACCTTCTAAGCCAAAGTTGCTATTTCTGTGAAACAAATGTCTTTTAAGTGATAAAAATATTTAATCACATCAGAAAGACATAACACATGAAATAGTATTGCCTGGATGACTTAATTTCAGAGATGTACCAACCATAACACAGAATTGAACATTTTGGAGTAAACAATTTAGAATGCAAAATAGCTTCTGAATTAGATACTATGTCAGAAGCTGAACAAGTAAAATACTTCTGTACACGATTGCCATATAGCTGATTTTTTCTTAGCTTCTCAAAGGGTATAAGAATTGCTGAAAGCTTTTGTAAGTTGCTTCAGAATTTTAAAAAAATCTCTAGCAACCTTTAACAGGGAAGTTCTCCATCTCAGGAAATCATGAGATGAATTGCTAAATGTTTTCTACAGATTCGTAGAAAGAAGTAGCCAGGTGGCTTAATGTCAAATTTCAAGAGGCAGTTGTTGTAGGAGTTGCTGATGGGTCTTGGTCAGATTTATTATAGTACAAAGAAGACCTGACTCGAAGGAAATCTATTCAGATGGTGAATGAAACAGAAGTCTGAAAGCAGTACGGATCAATTCTTAGAAGAGAGTAACACCCTTAGCACGGAGATCATAACATCCATTAAACACTGAAGTGCAAAACCTTAAACAACATATGAAAAACATGTACAGTGATTAAGACAGGCACCAGACACTAAATATCCATAACAGTGTTGCAGAGACGTCAAGTTTCACAGGTATGCGTGCACAGTTTCCAATTGTTAAAATAAATAGCTATTTAAGCACACAAGGTTACTTTCAGAAAATATACAGATTTGGGACATAATTTCAGAAAGCAAGAATAGCTACCCACAAAAGAGGTTAATAAGCTAGAACAGTCTACACCAGAAGAAAAACCTAACATTTTTTAGAGGAAATCGGTGAGCTGGCTTGCCCATTTAACAACCACAATCTTCTCAAGGGCAACTAGGAATAGGCAATGAGTATTGGCCTAGTAGGGGATACCCTCCTCCTCTGAAAGAACTTTTTTAAAAAAAAAGACCAGTGTTAACATTGGTTTTTAAGATGCTGGCAAGATCTTTCTTTTGTCCTTTTGTCTTGATGTTGATTAATGCTTGGCGTACAACTCCAGAGGCCTTCGCTGCCGTCACGCTTGGTAATTTGAATTTTGTTTTACATAACGTTATGGCATTGAGTGTTATCGAGGTGCCCTATAGAGATCGTTATACAAAATGAGTGCATTCCTTCCCTGATGATCCAACATTTTCCAGCTGGAACTTCTGGATTTTGGTCAGGGTAGGAAAATAACTTTTTGTTTGTCCAGAGTGAGATTCGGACAAGCTAAAAATTTTCCAGATGAGTTCAGGCAATTGTGTTACCCACAACTTGAAACTGATTCAGTTTCAGATAAAGATTATAATGGAATATCATGGACCAGATATTAGTCCTACAGTTGTGATTCCATTTCACTCTGTGCATTAATCTTGATTGTATATCGCATTTGTCCCTGAAGAAGCATGGTATCTACCTTTGCCATTGTCCAATTCCATGAATCACTGAGGACTATTTTTACTGCACTGAATACACAAGAGTAGTTTCAAATCGAGGGGCTGAATTTTCCCAACATTTGGGTAAGAGTCAATTTCAGGGAGTTTCATGGACTGTTTCTCTCCATGACCCCTAGTGATTTTTCTCTCAATTCTATGCTGATCACCTCAGCAAGAGCAAATCATGTCTCCATGGCAGCCTTCTCACATCAGTTTGTGCTCAGCAGTGGTGGAAGCACTTGCCATTGTTGGTACTTTACAGCATTCATACTGTGGGCACCGTATTTAAATCCCCAGTTCTACACTGTGTAAAACACTGCCAGTCTGGTCTCGGGTAGCCTTCCAGGCAGTGCAGTATCCACAGTGTGGAAGGTAAAGTAGTGTCTCAGGAAGGTTAATGACCTTCAATGTTCTTTTCATATAATTACCACTCTGTTCTGTTCTACTACCTCACACTCACTCTTGAGTCTGCCATTGCACCTGTTTCTGACCAAAGCTATTGGTCTACCATTCCAATATTGCTTGCAACATCTTCCCTCAATGAATCTTACCCACCCGTTCCCCTAAATTATTAGCTCGCTCTTCCCTCTATTTTCCTACCTGGTTACTTGAGACACTTAAGCAATTTTCATAACTGGACAGAGCAGTCCCCTGACTAACTATAGTTCCATTCCTGGACTAATAACTGTTCCCCTAAGGCTTTCAGATATAGCCTTTGGTTGAAGCAGATGGAATGCATTTGTTGCAGAAGCTGCTGCCACATGCACTATGTGTATGTTAATGTAACATGGTGCCATACAGCAGCATCTCCACTTCCTTAACTGTTCATTACTAGCAAACATGTCTGTCTGCCTTTCTGCTTGCACAAAAAGACAAGGTAGCGATGCAGTGCACAACCAAGTAAGCACAAAGTGAGTGAACATAAGATAATATGGTATGCTCCCTAAGGTGTATTCTATTCTGTTGCATCAGATCATGCCTGGCGTTACATGCAAAGCAACCTGGTAACAGCATTGCAATAGAAGATATCAGTGAGCTGCAAAATGCAGTACTGAGGTGATGAACTATCCTATAATTGTGGGCGGCACGGTGGCACAGTGGTTAGCACTGCTGCCTCACAGTGCCTGAAACCCGGGTTCAATTCCCGACTCAGGCGACTGACTGTGTGGAGTTTGCATGTTCTCCCGTGTCTGCGTGGGTTTCCTCCGGGTGCTCCGGTTTCCTCCCACAGTCCAAAGATGTGTGGGTCAGGTGAATTGGCCATGCTAAATTGTCCGTAGTGTTAGGTAAGGGGTAAATGTAAGGGTATGGGTGGGTTGCGCTTCGGTGGGTTGGTGTGGACTTGTTGGGCCGAAGGGCCTGTTTCCACACTGTAAGTAATCTAATCTAATCTAATTGTTGATGATGTACCATTCTGATTGACGATGCCACTAGCAGTCAGCGGAGGCTGCGGTGGTCACTGCCCATGGATTATGCCAAGAGGTGATGGGGAGTCCAGGCAAAGATGCATCCCTGGAGAATATAACAATGAGCTTTGCTGTATGTAACCACTCTGACACTCAAATCAAGGATTGGTGCTCTCAAGTTTCTCTCCGGATGAAAAGTAAGGAACACTGTGGTCTCAATGTCTTCTCGGTTCAGAAGGAAAACCCTAAGTTAGTTTCCTGTAGTGACAAAAAAAAGCCTATTCTGATTGCAGACAGTTTTTTATATAGAATGAAGGTGAGCAATATGGAAGACTGACAGTGGCACCTTCAGTGTCAATGCGGCAGAATATTTGGCAGAGAGTCGTCAGAAGAACATTTCAAGACTCTGTTGAAGAAGGTAGCGTTTGTTCAGTATGCACAGAGATGAACCATTTTTAGCACTCTGTGCGCCTTCATTTGTGACAAGAGGAAATGATTGATGAACAGTAATTGCGAAAGCAGTGAAGTTTCAGCACCAGTCTGGAGATTATGAATCCTCTTCAATCCTCTCATTGTTTTTTCCCTTGTCAACTGTGGCTGCTGACACTGAAAAAAATCTGGTGATGACCTGGTACTTGCTCCTGAGCCATACTGAGGATTGAAATTGAGTATTCTGAGCACAAGATGATTTCTAAAGGTCAACTGTAATCAGTGGCAAGAATGCTTTGTAGGTTGGAAACATTGTACTTTTAATTTACTTTTCAAGCATCATGCCCATAATTGATTCAGATATCAGAGCAGTGTGTTGTACAACTTGATTCAGATGCTCTGTGTTTTGATCAGCATTGCACAGGCCTGTAAATTGGTCAATGTGGGATCACAGAATATAATGATCCTTTGAAATCTGAGTGTTGATGTATATTCCTAATTTTAATATTACCTTCCAAGAAATAATTCTATTTCAGAGGATTCATGTATTTAAGTGATTTGGAAATAGAGCCCATTAAAATAGTTAAGGAAAAATAATGTCCTCCTAGATTAAAGGTGCTGCCAACATTAAATGCTTGTATTTCTTTGATCTTTGATGATGGATTCTCAGATATGCAATATCTGTAAATGCAGAATAAGAACGCATACTGTGTGTGTGTGTGTCTGAAGAATATATAGTTGGCTATGAAATCAAATATATTTTATTCCTGCATTTGAGGTGTATATTCATAATTTCCTCCCTAAAGGCGTTGTGGATCAACCTGCAGTGCATGGACTGCAGTGATGGAAGAAAGCAACTCACCAACACCTTCCCAAGAGCAACTCTGGATAGGCAATAAATGCTGACCAACCAATGATATCCATGTCGAACAAGATGTTGATAATAAAAAAAACATGAAAGCAAGCAGCTAGGAGCATATGGGATGATTTATTTTTGATTCCCTTTTCTTGCCTTTAGTGCTCCTGATTAGCTCTGTTTAGTTGTTGATTTGAAGGGCTGTTAAGCTGCTGTTAGAAGGATTCATTTCGATTCTAAAGGTGAAGGGATTTGCAGGTGTACAGCACTGCAAACTAATCATGTTGTTCAAGCTTTTCTTTTCAAAATAGAAGACTACACAATTAAATGAATTAATTCCTTTAGAAAGAAGCTGCAAAGATTGAGCAGTCAAATCATTGCTATGGACTGAGATGATAACATGAAGTACTGCATAGATATGATCATGGCTACTTTGGATGGGAGCTTTGGGCAGGCAGACTATGTATGGCTGGTGAAAATGGATGAATCATTGCTGCATCATTTCAATTGTTTTGCTTGATTCTGTTCAGGAAGTAGGTCTGTAAAATTAAGGAGTTTAATTAGTAAGGTAGAACTGATGGTAGGGCAAATCAAGTATAAATTATCATAGGTTTAACAGGCCATGTAACCTTTTCCTTTGTGCCTAACACAGTGTATTTTTGCTTTATACTGGGACTCGGTTGCAGGACATTATGAAATTTGTTATGTTTTACATGCACTCAGCAGCTGCTGCTTCATGAACACCAGGCACTGGCTGAATAGATTGTCCTTTTGGTAGGAAGGCAAGACCGTCCAATGTTTGGTAATGCCATAGCCATGCCAGGTATGGTTTCTCTACCTGTGTGCTCCATGTGCCACCTATAACTGGTATTCCTGTGACACATAGCCCTGTCTTAGGCACTATATATATATATATATATATATATATATATATAAAATAAGAGTGTTACATACTTCCAAAATCAAGTGCATTTTGTTTTGGAGCAATGAATGCAGATTTTAATGCTTCGTTTGAAAGAAAATGTTGCTGTTGTAAAATGTGAAGTCATGGTGATTAAAGCTCAATCATGCTCCCAGTCATGGTTAACAGTGATTTTTTTTTTAAAAAAGGTGCCAATTTTCAATTCCTTATGGGAAAGCTCTGAAATCTTGACAGAACTCTACCTTATTTCCTGAATTTGGGGGGCATATTTGAAATTAGATCAGAGATCTGAGAACTGCAGATGCTGGAGAGTCAGAGGGGGTAAAGAATTCACCTGGAAAAAGCATAGCAGGTCAGGCAGCATCAGACTGGAAGGAGAGTCAACGTTTTAGGTTGGAACCTTGTGAAACACAAGATGCAATGTTATTTCTGGTCTCCTTTCTACGTGAAGCAAACGAAGAACATTAGTTGCATTTGGAGTGTTATCTTTTATGGATTGCTCAGAAAAACTGAACTGCAGTAGAATGGAAGGCAGCATCAACCCAACAAATTAAGTGTTGAAGTACTAATTGAAACTGCAGAGAGCTCACACCATAAATGTTGCAGCATTTGTACAGTGGCTGTCATCTTCCTCTTCTCCCACGGGATTGATGTATTGACATCATCTAGATGTGGCTGAAACAGCACTCAGGAAGCTCAATGCCATTGAAGCTCGAGGCAGGAGATGGGGGCGATACTAAACGAGTATTTTGCATCAGCGTTTACGGTGGAGAAGGACATTGAAGATATAGAAGGTGGGAAAATAAATAATGACATCTTGAAAACATGTTAGTATTGCAGAGGAGGGCATGCTGGATGCACTAAAATGTTTAATGGTGGATAAATCCCTGGGACCTGATCAGGTGGACCTGAGACCTTTTATGGGAAGCTAGGGAAATGATTTCTAGGCCACTTGCTGAGATATTTGTATCATCAATAGTCACAGGTGAGGTGCTGGAATACTGGAGGTTGGTGAACATGGTACCAATATTTAAGAAAGGTGGTAAGGAAACTGTAGACTGGTGAGACTGATATTGGTGTTGGGCTAGTTATTGGAGGGAATCCTGAGGGACAGGATTTACATGTGTTTGGAAAGGCAAGGATTGATTAGGGACAGTTAGCATGGTTTTATGCATGGGAAATCATGTCTCACAAACTTCATTGAGTATTTTGAAGAAGTCCATATGGATGTGATCTATATGGACTTCAGTAAGATGTTTATCGAGGTTCTTTTTGGTAGACTGGTTAGCAATTTTGGATCACATGGAATATAGGGAGAACTAGCCATTTGGATACAGAACTGTCTCGAAGGTAGAAGACAGAGGGTGGTGGTGGAGGCTTGCTTTTCAGAATTGAGGCCTGTGACCAGTGCTGTGCCACAACAATCGATGCTGTGTCCACTGCTTTTCATCATTTATATAAATAATCTGGATGTGAACATGGTAGGTATAGTTAGTAAATTTCAGATGACACCAAAATTGGAGGTATAGTGGACAGTAAAGAAGGTTACTGCAGAGTACAATGGGATCTTGATCAGATGGGCCAATAGGCTGAGGTGTGACAGATGGACTTTAATTTGGATAAATGTGAGGTGCTGCACTTTCAAAAGGCAAATCAGGATAGGACTTAGATACTTAATGGTAAGGTGCTGAGGAGTGTTGCTGAACAAAGAGATCTTGGTGTGTTGGTTGATAGTTCCTTGAAAGTGGTAATCAGTCGATAGGATAGTGAGGGTGGTATTTGGTGTACTTTCCTTTATTGGTCACAGTATTGAGTACAGGAGTAGGGAGGTCATGTTACAGCTATACAGGACATTGGTAGACCATCTTTGGAATATTGTGTACAATTCTGGTCTCCTTCCTATTGAAAAGATGTTGTGAAACTTGAAAAGGTTCAGAAAAGATTTACAAGGATATTGCCAAGGTTGGATGGTTTGAGATACAGGTGTCCCCACCCCATGTCCCAGGTGATGCGTTCCAAGACCTACCGCAAATGCCCGAAACCATAGATAATAGCAAATCCTACCTTTTAAATGGCAAACTTAACTCCCCGGCAGCCCCTGGAATTATTTCTGGAATGTTCCATGTAATATATTCAGGCCGCATAAATTTCTGATAACTGAACAAGCGGAAACCGAATCTGCAGATTGGGCTGTTCTACTGTATAGGGAGAGGCGGAATAGGCTGGGGCTGTTTTCCCTGGAGTATCGGAGGTCGTGGGGTGACATAGAAGTTATACAATCATGATGGGAGTGGATAGAGTAATTAGACAAGGTCTTTTCTCTGAGGTCGGCAAGTCCAGAACTAGAGGGCACAGTTTTAGGGTGAGAGAGGAAAAATTTAAAACGAACCCAAAAGGGAAACTTTTTCATGCAAAGAGTGGTGTGTGTATGGAATGAGCTGGCAGAGAAAGTGATGGAAGCTTGTGCAATTACAACATTTAAAAGTTTTCTGGATGGATCAGTGAATAGGACGGGTTTAGAGGGATATGGGCCAAGTGCTGGCAAATAGGATATCTGGTCAGCATGGACGAGTTGGACCAAAGGATCTGTTTCCGTGCTGTTCACCTCTATGACTTGGTGATTAGGTCGGCCATTAAGTGGCATTCTATTTGCCACTCCCTCCCTCCCTCCCTCCCTCCACTGATGCACAATGGCAACAGATTAAATGAATGGGCAACACTATGGCAGGTAGTTTTTCATAGAAGCAAGTGTGAAGTTATTCATTTCAGATGGAAAAAAGATAAATCAAGGTATTTTTAGAAGGCATAAACTCAAATACAGTGGATATCCAATGAGATTTAGAGGTTCAGGTACATAGCTGTTTAAAATACCACAAACAGGTGCAGAAAATATCAAGAGGGCTAATGGAATGCTGGCCTTCACATCTAACGGGCTGGAGTATAGTGATGCAGACATTATGCTGCAGTTATACTTAACCCTAGTTCGACTTTACTGAGAGTACTAGGAGTAGATCTGGGCACTGCATCTCTCAAAGGGTGTGTTGGCCCTGGAGGGAGTTCAGCACTATTTTACAAGGATGATACCTGGACTTCAGAGGCTAAAACGTCTCCAGGATATTAACAGGGAAAGACAGGGTAGATGAAGATAAAGGTTTCCACTGATTGGGGATACTAGAACAGGGGACATTGCCCAAAAATTAGGACGAGGCCATTGAGGAGAGATATTAGAAATAACTTTTACATACAGAGAGTAATAGAGATTTGGAACTCTCCTAAAATGGTGGTCAATGCTAATTCAATTGTCAAATTTAAATCTGAAACTTCTTTTATTAAGCGAGAGCATCAAGGGATATGGGCCCAAGGAAGACATGTGGAGTTAGGCCACAGATCAACCTCAATCCTATTGAATTGAAGAGCAGGCTTGAGGGACTAAATGGCCTACTCCTGTTCCTATGTATGATAGACAAATGCATTGTGCAGCTTGGCAAGGTCCCTTTGACACTGAATTTGAAATCCATGAGCTCTACCAGCCAGAAAGACCACGGCAGCAGATGGATGGGAAAATCGCTATCTGTAAATGCCCTTCAAGCTACATGCATTGCTGACATGGAAATATATTGGCACCTTCTGAAGAAAAATTAGGAACAAGAAAAAAAATTGCTGGATTTCTCAGGGGTACCCACATTCTGTGAAAGAATAACAATAAAACAATTATATGCAACACATGGAAAGCATCCATTTTTAAATGGTATCTGTTCTAGAAACTGCAGGTTATAAACTAAAGACAAAGATTGCATACTCTGTGTTCGCTGGTTGTTATTTTAGTCAGAATGGATTAGGATATTGAAACCTGTGCCAAAAGTAGAAAGAATACATTTGTATTCACAATCCATAACAATGCTTCACTACGGATGGAACTTCTTAATAATTACAGCAAGGTTTATTTTATTCAGCAGGAAAGCCTAATGCAGTTATTGAAACATTTGCCTCATATGTATTGAAAGCCTTTGCTGAGACAAAAAGTCTGACAAAATCAAAAGTTAAGAATTCAGAAATTCTTGTTTCATTGGACCAGTGAACAAATAACAGTAACTGCTCTATAAAATTAATAGACTCGCAATCCAGGCTGTATCAAATACTTCAAATACACAACACAAACTCACTGTGTTCATGCAATAGCATGATATGGCTCAGTAATTATTTTCACAAATATCCAGAAGTGGGTGGAACACTGTGTAACTGATTGAATGTAGTTTCACCAATAACTTATCCGGCTTTATACACTTCTGATTAATTTGTTAGCATGGAAGCATAAAATATTTGTTGGCACTAATGATGTAAGAATACAAAAGGATATTTTCATTTTGAAAATGTGATCAAAGGAAGCTATGAAGAGAAAGAGGAAAAACAGTCAGTGTAAATTATTGAAAGCTTCAATGATGGTAAAACTGAATGCTCTTTCTTAAAATCATTTATAGAATGTGGGCATTGCTGGTTGGCCACTATTATTTTCCATCCTTGATTGCCCTTGAGATGTAGTGTTGAGCTGCTGCCCTTGAACTGCTGCAGTCCATGTGCTGTAGGTTGACCCACAATAAGATTAGGGTGGGATTTTGACCCAGTGACAGTGAAGGAACAGTGATATATTTCTAAGTCAGGATGGTGAGTGACATTGAGGGACATTTGCCGGTGGTGGTGTTCCCATGTATTTATTGCCCATGTCCTAATGTAAGTGGTTGTGTGTGTGGAATTTGCTGTCTCACGATCTTTGGTGAATTTCTTTAGTGCATCTTACACAAATTACATACCACTGCTATTCAGCATTGATGATGGAGGGAGTAAATATTTGTGGATGTAGTGCCACTCAAGTGGGCTGTTTTGTCCTGGGTGGTATCAAGCTTCTTGAGTACTGTTGGAGCTGCACCCATTCAGGCAAGTGGAACGTATTCCATCACACTCCTGACTTGTGCCTTGTAAATGATGGACAGGCTTTGTGAAGTCAAGAGGTGAATTACTGTATTCCTGACCTCTGACCTGCTCTTGTAGCCACTGTATTTCTGTGGCAAGTTCAGTTCAGTTTAGCTTTTGGTCAATGGTAACTCCAAGGATGTTGTTAGTTTGGTATTCACTATTGGTAACACTCATGAATGTCAAGGGTTGGTTGTCAGATTGTCTCTTATTAGAGATGGCCATAGTCTGGATTTGTATGGAATAAAATGTCCTAGCCACTTGTCAGCCCAAGCCTGGATATTTTCCTGATCATGTTATATTGAACATTGACTGATTCAGTATCTGAGGGGTTGTGGGTGGTGCTGAACATTGTGCAATCATCAGCGCATATTCTCGCGTCTGACCTTATGATGAAGGGAAGGTCTTTAACGCAGCTGAAAATGGTTGGACTGAGAGCACAACTCTGAGAAACTCCTGCAGAGATGTCCAGGAGCTGAGAATGGGAGAAGCCATTTCCAAGAAATAGTTTAGCTGTGTTCATCAATTGTAATATCCTTTAACAATTGGTCCAGCTGCTTTTATGTCATTTGTATGAACATTCTGACAGGGAATAGTGTCAGCTGTATAACATTTCCAAATGCACAGGTCAGTTTCCGTATAACATGTAGTAATTGGAATGATAGCTCTCTCCCAAAGAACCCATGTCCCAAAGAACTAACCAACTGCTAATTTAACAAAAATGCAAGTTCTGAATGTAAAACAATATGTTGCAATTTTACTTATACAATATTATTGAAAGTTGTGAAGGGAGGAAAATGGAGGCAGAGTTGTTGAATATTTTTGAAGTAGATAGATTCTTGGAAGGAATGTGGAATTGTGGTCACAATCACTTCGCCATGATCTTATCAAATGGTGGAGCAGAATCAATAGCCGACTCCTGCTTCTAATTTGTATATTTTCTCTTAGTTGGGATGCTAGCTTGGGATGATATGTATTGAAAGCCCTTTACAAATTATTGATCTTGAGTAAATTTATACTGCAGTGTAAAGTAGACCAAGAAGGCAAGAGGTCAGGATTGTCCTCCCCATTTATCTCTTCGGCACACTTGCCTACAATACTGAAAATATGATCTGTAAAAATAGGCTTTTACAGATTGCATACTTTATGCACAATTTTCATATTTATCTTGGAGTAGCAATAGAGCTTTCTTGCACCTTGTATCAGAATTGCTTTGAAAGATTTATTCTGGTCTGTGTCAGAAATCTCCTAGAATTGGAAATTAAGAATGAATTTGTTCTTGTCCAGTAGATGTTACATTAATTTGTGTGCGTGGTGCTAGTTGAAGCCCTTCAGATATTCAGCCTATTTGTTCTCTTGGAAATCAGTCATGTTTTCAAAAGCACTCCAGACCAGAGCTTACAGGCATCAACTTGATGCAAGTTGTGTCAGGTGCTTATAGCTGTCATTGCCCATCAGTTGGTAAACCTGCTTAAATAAGCAATTTAGTCATGTCAAATTGGCATTTTATTGTTGAATGCCATAGGGAGTAAGAACATTGAGAAGGATTTTGTAATATGTAGTGATAGATGAAACCTTCCCCTTTGTGATTGGTTGGAAAGTCCTTTTCCGTATCCTTTTCTAACTATTCTTCGTGTTACTCCCAGCACAGCTCAGGTGCCCCTCCCTGTGGCAGTAAACATGAATTCACAATGTGTCTTTTGGGCCCAAGTCTATGGTTTATTAGTTCTGAATGTTTTATGATTATATTCCCTACAGTGTTGGAAACAGGCCCTTCGGCCCAACAAGTCCACACTGACCCGCCGAAGAGAAATCCACCCAGACCCATTTCCCTCTGACTGACTGATGCAAGTAACACTATGGACAATTTAGCATGGCCAATTCACCTGGCCTGCACATCTTTGGAGTGTGGGAGGAAACCGGAGCACCCAGAGGAAACCCACGCAGACATGGGGAGAATGTGCAAGCACCATACAGACAGGTGCCCAAGGCAGGAATTGAACCCAAGTCTCTGGCGCTGTGAGGCAGCAGTGCTAAACCACTGAGCCACCGTGCCGCCCATTAAGTTCCATAGCCACTATTGTCATGAATCATTTTGGGGAAAGAGATATTAAATTAATCTGGAAGGACTAACTGGCATATTTATCTTTGTGCTGTCAACAAGAGAGGATATTTGAATCTAAGATCTACAACGTAAGCTCACGTCAAAGCAATGAAATAGTCTCTTTCCAAGATTTAATTAACTAAGAGCAGAAATAAATTAGATTACTTTATTTTTATCTTGAAAACTGACAATGCTATGCCAAACTCTGACAACACTGACTGCAGATGCTGGAAACCAGATTCTGGATTAGTGGTGCTGGAAAAGCACAGCTGTTCAGGCAGCATCCGAGGAACAGTAAAATCGCCGTTTCGGGCAAAAGCCCTTCATCAGGAATAATTAGGCTTTTGCCTGAAACGTCGATTTTACTGCTCCTCGGATGCTGCTTGAACTGTGCTTTTCCAGCACCACTAATTGTCAGTTTCAGTCTTAAAACCCAAGTGAATGGATGCTTGACTTGGCCTCAGGTTTCCTGCAGTAAAATAAAAGTGAGGTTAGATGTTGAATGCAAACCTTGACCCAGTATGTAAGCATGTGTCCATACCTAGGGAGCAGGTGCATCTTCAGGGAAACTTTATCCAGGAAATTGATGGTTTATGTTGATCTGACCTTTACAAGACAGGGGAATTTGGAAATGGGTTAATGTTTAAATTAAATTATTTCTCTCAGTAGGCTACAGCTACTGAGAGAGAGAATTTATTTGACCAAGCATTGAAAGTATGTATTGCAACAAGAACAACATTTTTGTTAAATTATATGTCAGATTTCAAGCACCTGCCTTTGATTTAATGTATTTGCTTTGGTGCAGGTTTAATTTAAATGAGGTTTTGACTGGCCTGTGAATTTGAGAGACTTTGAATTGGACACTGGGCCAGAATTGCTGCCAAATTAATGGGGAGGTGGTGAAGTATTGGACTAATAACCTGGAACCTGAGGAGGATGTTCTTGGTATGTGAGTTTGGTCCCACCATGAGATTTGGTGAAAAATGAATTTAATAAAGTCTGGCATGAAATGATGACCATGTCAATTGTTGTAAACACCCACCTGGTTCTCCAGAGTTCTTTCAGGAAGGAAATCTGCCATCCTTGCCTGCCCTGTGAGTACGTGATTTCAGCCCCACACCAGTGTGCTTGATTCTTAACCATCCTCTGAAATGGCATAACAAACTACTTGGTTTCAGGGTAGTGAGGGTTAGGCAATAAATGCTGAGCTATCTTACATTCAAGAATATATACATATATGAAAAACACCTGTTCATAACCAAAACACACACTGTCTTAGTTTAAATCCGTGGAGTGAGTTGTAAAATTGGCTTTATGTGCAGTACTCATATATTGTAGGGAAAACTGAGCATGGGTTTGATTTCAGGAAGATGTTGTAGAATACTTAATTTAACAATAAATAATGTCTGATAGAAGGAATTTGGATCCCTGAGCAAACCTGATGAAATAACTCCACAGTGACTGGTATCCAGTCACCAAGTCACCCTTTCTTTACATGTGCATATTAGTTGACATTGGTTCGGCTTCCTCAGAGCCAGTTTTCAGAGTGAACAATCTCTGTCACTCGTATTTCTGTCAGTCAAGATTCCCTGTTCGGGACTGTTAATCTGGTCCATTCAGGGAACCCATATTCTATGAGGTCCAGCTGGCTGACCTCGTTCCAGTCATTACACAAGGTACTCTACTCTCAAGCAAGTGACATCTTATGACACATGAATAGAAATTGCTGGAAAAGCTCAGCAGCCTGGCAGCATCTGTGGAGAGAATCAAAGTTAATGTTTTGGGACAAGTGACCCTCAGAACAGCATCCTCAGTTCTTTCAGTTTTTATTTTATGTAAAATTTTGTATCGTTTTCATGGTGATGGGTTGAGGCTAGAGAGTGTTGTTGTAAATGCAGTGATATTCTGTATTCTGTGTTCTCCCTTTGCTGAACTAGATTATTGATTTATCTTGTTTAACCTGTGTTTTTTTTGTACCTGTTTAATCCTAGCAGCTACATTCTTGCAAGCTGGGCTTTGTGCCCTGGGCCAACACAGGGTCAGTCAGCACCTCACCGTGTTCAGATTGTAAGCTATTAAGTGGTGCAGCAGCAATAACACAACATCGCGTTTTATTTTTATTTTTGGACAAACTGCATCATGCGTAACTTTCAAATTAACTTTTTTTGCTTTTTCTCTTGCTACTGGTTTGCAGAGCTGAAAAATCGGTTACTCTGTAAAGTAGTGGTTGCTTTTTACATTGACCATCGCTTGCCTAAAAAAGAGATTGCATGCAATAATTTAACCTGTCCTTATCCTACTTAATTACATAAATTGATGTTTTTTTTGTTAAGATTTGCCAAGTGCAAACTATTCCAAGTTCTGCCAATGAACCTATTGATTTGAAATATTGTCAAGTATTGGCAAACATGGAAGCCACTTTGCAAGCAGTCCCACAAGAAGCAATGAACTCATGACCGGTACCTTTGATTTTGGCCATTGTGGTTGAGGGAGAATTACTGGAAGAAATAATCTTTGAATATCTCAGTGGGATCTTTGAAGTCACTTCACAAAGTCAGACAGCACCTTGGTTTATGAACCCAGAGTTTCTAATCCGGTTCAGAAACACTATTTCTGGTCCTGATTTGACAAGAATGTACATGTTTACGCTGAGAGGAGTTTTACGTGTGAATCTTTTGGCCAGTTGCTTGCTCAGCTGAGGTAGTCTTGTCCAGGTCAGGATCCTACACTGCCAGCAGTCAAATGTATCAGTGTGGAAAATCACACTCCTTTCTTTTTCATGCCAAATACCTACCATTTTTCAGGATTTAAGGACCTGCAGGAAATTTCTCAGCCATTGAGAGAAGATAAGCACATGGGAAGGTACGCTGTGGGAGATTAGGATGACAAGTAAAGTGGGTGAGCTCTGGCTACCTGACAAAGGAGCAGCGCTCTGAAAGCTTGTACTTCCAAATAAACCTGTTGGAGTAGATCTTGGTGTTGTGTGATTTTTAACTTTGCCCATCCCAGTCCAACACCAGCCCCTCCACATCAATTTTATCAGGAGTGACTCCTTCCTTTACATTTGACACCATTTCAAAATTCAAAGAAGGGTTACTATAAGTTAGGGATTGGATCCTAGTTTTATTAACAAGGGTCATTCAGGCAATAATTGTAGACAGTGCTGAAAATGTGTTGCTGGTTAAAGCACAGCAGGTTAGGCAGCATCCAAGGAACAGGAAATTCGACGTTTCGGGCCAGAGCCCTTCTTCAGGAATGAGGAGAGGGTGCCAGGCAGGCTAAGATAAAAGGTAGGGATATCTTAGCCTGCCTGGCACCCTCTCCTCATTCCAGATGAAGGGCTCTGGCCCGAAACGTCGAATTTCCTGTTCCTTGGATGCTGCCTAACCTGCTGTGCTTTAACCAGCAACACATTTTCAGCTCTGATCTCCAGCATCTGCAGACCTCACTTTTTACTCAAAGATTTTAACCTACTGCGAATCCTCTTGCAAGGATGCCTTCCTTGAAGAAGCTCTCTTCCTCCCTCTACAAGGATTTCAGTGTCCCTACCTTTTATCTTAGCCTGCCTGGCACCCTCTCCTCATTCCTGATGAAGGGCTCTGGCCCGAAACATCGAATTTCCTGTTCCTTGGATGCTGCCTAACCTGCTGTGCTTTAACCAGCAACACATTTTCAGCTCTGATCTCCAGCATCTGCAGACCTCACTTTTTACTCGAATAATTGTAGACAGCAAATGTACAATTGTGCACTTAGTCTGTAAAGAAAGTCCCCATCTAGTTTGTTCATTGGTGATGCTTTTATTTTGGGCCTGGGGGTCAACTCCTTCTAAAGAAAACATTTATGTTTAATTTTAAACACATCTTTGTTTATCTGGACAATTATTTTAAAGCCTTAGTTGGCACTGAAGAAAAGAGGGAAGAAAGCAAGTGATGTTTGTGTTTTCGCCAAATGATCACTTCCCTGAAGAACTACCTGAGTAACACTGCTATTCTGCCTACTACAGTGAAATGCTGTTTCTGGTATTTGATCCAAAGTCATGTTCACATTTATGTCATTACATCTTCACCTAACCTCTGGCACTTTCCTTCCTGATAACTCTGCCCAAACAGTTCACTGAAGCACTCCCTCTCCAAACCCTCCCAATTTACCAAAATACCCCTACAGTCCTCTTCTTTTGCTGAAAAACCCTTTTCCATTTAGCATCAGACCTTTCCTGACATTGATATAAATTCTACTTTCTTTAACCCTCAGCCAAATTTAGCAAATTTCTGTGTTGCCCCTGCAGGTGCAGAATTCTTGATTTTTTTCAGCGGTATTCAATTATTTGTTTGAATAGCAAAAGTCAGGAGGCAGAAGTGCAGTAGAGGACCAGGTAGGGTAGTGGCTTTCAACTGGTGTGCCACGGTGAGGTGAGAAGTGTGCGGCAACGTTTTTTGGAAGCTGCACTGTTTTACCTGAGCATTGAAGACCTGTCTGTGCTTCTGATCTCCCCCTGAGCCCTCTGTATCTACTACTGAAGACAGCATCTGCTGCCACCAAGTACCTCTATCAGTTGCGCATGTACAAGTCTCCAAAGTGTTGCATGTGTGGACTTCTGATACAAAGTAAGTGGGTGACCTGTGGAATTGCTTGTCTTATTAAAGTGTACCTTGATATTGAAAAGATTGGGAGCCACCGAGGTCAGGGGTCTGTGCTAATTTTAATTCTTGTCAATTATATGTTGCCCTGAAAACACAGAGGAACCCTGAAACACTGCTGTTTCCTAAAAAGCAAAATCTTCCTTCACTGCTTGATTTGAGGATATCCAAATTGAATTGTTTGCATGTCAATGTGTCTCGGCCATGTAATGATGGGCACACTCAATAGAATATGACACCTGAGCTTGTGACTTACCTTGCTAAGGAGAAGGGCTTTGTTGATATAGTGGAGCACAAGCAACATGCCACATCTATTCAGATCTGTTTTCATTATTTTTTGATTAAATAATCTACTTTTTCATTCCTGTTACGGTGTTATAAAGCTAAGTTGTGTGTATAACATTCATTCTGTGGAAAGAAACAATAGAACTGTATGTTTCACCCATTAAAGGTTCGTTTGTTTGGCAAGAGAGGTTTTCCATTTTTGTTGGAAATCTTATAGCATCAACAGATCCACCCTGGAACCATGTAACTGGAGTTACGGGGTCATAAGAGATGTGCAGCATGGAAGCAGTTTCTCCTTTTCCATGCTGACCAGATATCTCAGCCTAATTTAGTCCCATTTGCCAAAACTTGCCCCATAAACATCAAAACCCTTCCTATTCATATACCCATCCAGATGCCTTTTAAATGTTGCAATCGTACTTGCCCCCACCACGTTGGGGTGGCACGGTGGCTCAGTGGCAGCACTAGTGCCTCATAGCGCCAGGGCCCCAGGTTTGATTCTAGCCTTGGGCAACTGTTTGTGTGGAATTTGCACGTTCTCCCCTGTCTGCGTGGGTTTCCTCTGGGTGCTCTGATTTCCTCCCACGATCCAAAGATATGCAGGCTAGGTGAATTAGCCATACTAAATTGCCTATCATGTTCAGGGATGTGTAGGTTGGGTGCACTAGTCAGGGGTAAATGTAGGATAACGGGGTAGGGGAATGGGTCTGGGTGGGTTACTCTTCGGAGGGTTAGTGTGGATTTGTTGGGCCAAAGGGCCTGTTTCTACACTGTAGGGATTCTATAATTCACTTCCTCTGGCAGCATATTCCATACACGCACCACCCTCTGCGTGAAAAAGTTGCCCCTTAGGTCCCTTTTATATCTTTCCCCCCTCACCATGGTTCTGGACTCCCCCACCCCAGGGAAAAGACTTTGTCTATTTATCCTATCCATGCCCCTCATGATTTTATAAACCTCTATAAGGTCACCCTCAGCCTCTGATGCTCCAGGGAAAACAACCCCAGCCTCTCCCTGTAGCTAAAATCCTCCAACCCTGGCAACATACTTGTAAATCTTTTCTGAACCCTTTCAAGTTTCATAACAGCCTTCTGATAGGAAGGAGTCCAGAATTGCATGCAATATTCCAAAAGTGGTCTAACCAGTGTCCTGTGCAGCTGCAACATGACCTCCCAACTCCTATACTCCATACGCTGAACAATAAAGGAAAGCATACCAAACCCTGCCTTCTATCTACCTGCGACTCTACTTTCAACTAGCTATGAACCTGCACTCTAAGGTCTCTTTGTTTTTCAACACTCCTTAAGACCTTACCATTAAATATATAGGTCCTGCTCTGATTTGCTTTTCCAAAATGCAGCACCTTGCACTTATCAAAATTAAACTCCATCTGCCACTTCTCAGCCCATTGGCCCATCTGATCAAGATCCTGTTGTAATCTCAGGTAATCTTCTTCACTATTTACTACACCTCCAATTTTGATGCCATTTGCAAACTTACTATCTATACCTCCTATGTTCACATCCAAATCATTTATATAAATGACTAAAAGTAGTGAACCTAGCACCAATCCTTGTGGCACTCCACTGGTCACAGGCCTCCAGTCTGAAAAGCAAGCCTCCACTACCACCCTCTGTCTTCTACCTTCGAGCCAGTTCTGTATCCAAATGGCTAGTTCTCCTTATATTCCATGAGATCTAATCTTGCTAACCAGTCTCGCGTGGGGAACGTTGTCATTAGCCTTAACCAAAATCAGCCATTGCTGTTCTTCTTGGTTTATGAATGAAGCGAGCCCTTGAGAATTAAACTGCCCTAATCATGTACTTTGTACTGGTGCAAGGTTCAAGGTACTAGGTTCAATTCCAGCAACTGTCTGTGTGGAGTTTGCATATTGTGGGCGACACGGTGGCACAGTGGTGAGCACTGCTGCCTCACAGCGCCTGAGACCCGGGTTCAATTCCCGACTCAGGCGACAGACTGTGTGGAGTTTGCACATTCTCCCAGTGTCTGCGTGGGTTTCCTCCGGGTGCTCCGGGTTCCTCCCACAGTCCAAAGATGCTAAATTGCCCGTAGTGTTAGGTAAGGGGTAAATGTAGGGGTATGGGTGGGTTGCGCTTTGGCGGGTCGGTGTGGACTTGTTGGGCTGAAGGGCCTGTTTCCACACTGTAAATAATCTAAAAACTAGGTCTGTATCTTTGCCGATAGCAGTTTGAAACAGTTGGCTAACAGTATTGACCAGTTGTGCTGGCTTCAGGCCAGAGGAAGTGAATCATAGAATCCCTACAGTGTAGAAACAAGCCCTTCGGCCCAACAAATCCACACTAACCCTCCGAAGAATAACCCACCCAGACCCATTCCCCTACCCCGTATATTGACATATGTTTGACAAATACATCTGAACTAATTATGGTCAACTGTGTGGAAAGAAACCAACCCAGGCATATCCATAATATCTTCTCTCAATGGTGCGGCAAACAATTGAATGTTTACTCTTTTGTAATGTTGTCAAAACCTGGATAGTTAACATTGTCGTGTTCTAAGCTTCTTAGACTCTTACAAGCTTTTGAGAGTTGTGTTCCATCTGCTCTGTGAGCCTGTTATTTACTAATAACCAATGGAATGGGGAACTCTGGATGGAGTTGTATCTCCTTGAAGCTCTGGAATTTCTTTCCTAAACATTGTTACCTCTGCTCCTTTAACAACATCAATAAAATCTGTTACTTCAACTAAACTTTAGGTTTCTTCTCCTCATGTTATCACCTTTGGATCTGTGTCAGTACTTGTTTGATTGTTAGTGATTTGAGGCATGAGCTTCTGTGAAGCACACAAGTGCAAGTTTTTATTTGTCATTATTTGTGAATTTGTGCGAATAAGATTGCAGTATTCTTCCCTGTTATGAAGTAAAATTCTTGTGTTCTTACGTTACAAAAGAATTGTAGTGATGATTTTCTGTGAAATGTTTGGTTTGCCCAATAGCATTCAATGTGCAATAAAGGACATATTCCAAAAGATTGATTGTCATCAAGACAAATGGAGGGTAGGAGTGAATTCTGGGACAGTAAATCAGCTTAGGCACTTGGTTATGTTACGTGAGTGTAGTATTCACAGACACACAGTATCGTCAATGAGACTTTGGTGCCTGACACCTTCCATGTCATATAATTAAAACCTTGGACTGTACAACTTCATTGATTTTCTTTATCAGCCAACCAACTGAAGAGCCTGGACTAATATTTCATAAACTGTCAAGATGAACAAAAGTAAAGCAAACAGTAAATTAAATAATCATGATCGTAGTCATGCAGATGTGGCTCTTAATGCCTTAAGGTAACAAGACAAAGGGAGTTCTGCAAGAGCGATGTTCCATAATTTTGAGACGATGTAATAAGTGTTGAATACAAGGGATGGACTTGGCTTTATTTTGAGTGTTCTTTTGTGGATCAACATGCTTATGCAAGATTTTGTTTTAAAAATTAAATTCCTATTAATATAAAATGTTTGCAGCATTAATTGACACAACAGTTAATTGAGTATTTCGGTGTCATTATCATTTCCCATTTTTTATTTTTCTTCCCCCATTGAAACATACTGTCCGAGAAGATGGGTAATGGTAGAAATTAGCGAGGTAATTCAAGTGTTGGAAGATGCCCCAAAATATTCTGGATATTATCCTCCAAACTGGTTTTCTCTCTCTAACAATACACATTCCCATTACTTAGACCTAGCCCTCTGGACGCTGCAGTACAAAGCATCTAAGTCATGAACAATTCAATTACACAGCAATTTCAAACACAATATTTGATAACCGTTTGGTTAACATAATCATGTTAACTAAACATATTAACACTATTGGTAAAGAGGTTTTTACGATTAGCTAGTGTTTCGCAATGCCAAAAATACATTTGGAGAGCATAAATGCAGAATACATTGGGAAGATCATAATAGCACACCTTTTATTGTGCAGATCAGGTATTGGAGCTTGGAAACCAAGAAGAAGAATTGGACTATGGTGGAAGACTAAGCGTAACAGAGAAGTTGGTCATAGATCTTCAAAAGTGTTTGCTGTAAATTGTGATGAGCTACTTTACAGAATTGGCAAAAGTGGTTGTTCCATTACTAGATCATCTTCCAATGGTAGGGCCCTACAGGGAGTCTTCCAGACTGGCCCTGGCAAAAGACCTGAACTTTGGTTCTCATGTTGTTCCATTGGAAAACATTGTTGTAGAATCCTGTTGTGTGTATGTTGTCATGTTATGCATTTAGTGTGCATTAAAGAAAATAGTCATTAAAGAGATTGTTTGTTGTCAAGACAAATAGATATTTGAGTGAGTTATAGGGCGGTAAATCGGCTCAGGCAAACAGTCATGTTATGTAAGTGTAATATTCAAAGCCACGCAAGTATCATCAGTGAGGCTTTGGTGTCTCGTACCTTCCATGTCACATGATTAGAACCTTGGACTGTACAACTCAATTGGTTTTCATGTTATCAGTTGACTTGAAATGTGCAATCTGATTTCCAGGTATGAAGAAAAGAGACGTTAGTTGCTTATAGACTGTTAACACATCTTGCAATGTTTTAATGTGTTCACTTCTCTCCTGAAACTTGTACTGTGATATGCGAATTTTTTTTTCACGTGCAGTTTTACTTTGTACAAATGACCTTCTTCCAATTTCCCTGAGTATATATCTCTTCATCTTGTCCAAGTGAAATTCATCTGTGAGCTAAAACAAATCATTGCGTGTTTTTCAGTCTTCTTGAATAATGAATTGAAATTGATATAGTCAGTAAAGCAAAACATTAGTTAAAGTGACCTTTACCAGTGTTTTGTCCAATATAATCTAACAGATGGCAAACTTTTTTGCTTCTCTCCATGTATGTTGCAAAATGGGTGTTTTTCTGACTTTGTTAACAACACTGTGTGATGTTGTTAGAGCTTTTTGATCTCAGGCCAAAGTTTCTGAACAGCTCCATCTGCTGTATGAGCTTATATTTCATTTATTTTGTTTAAATCACAGTTTCAGCTTTGGTAGACAGTGTAGTGGGTGGATCTGAAATTTCTCCTTTCATCCTCTTCAGGCCTTCCAATTGGTGCTGATTTGAATTTCAATTGTCAAAGTCCTCAGCTAATGAATTCCCTCCTTCAGACTGTTTGCCTCATGACCATGCTCCCTTTTAAAGTGCCAGTTGAAAGCCTACCTCTTTGTCCAAGCATTTGGTCACCTGGTTGAGTAACTGAAAGTTCCTTGGTGCTGAATTTTGACTGATAATGTTGTGAGGGAAGATCTTAAGAAATTAAACGTCCTAGTTTGTCATTGGGGTGAATGGATAAGGAATATTATTATGTTGGAAATGACATAACTGCAAAGAAAAGCCAAAATAAATAATATTTGAAATAAAAGTGGAGAGTGCTGGCAGGTGGGACTAGATTGGGTTGGGATATCTGGTCAGCATGGACGGGTTGGACCGAAGGGTCTAAGTCCATGCTGTACATCTCTATGACTCTATGACTCTTCATCATGTGTGGGTTCCTTCATGTTCTGGGTGATTCTAGGAGCCTGTGTCTGTGCTGGGCTGGCTCAAGCAGTCAGCAGCACTGAACATTGCAAATGCTTGCCATGGTCAGCTTGTCAGCCTGTTGTGCAGGAATGTGACATCCAGGCTCACAGAACTGAAAGCTTAGTTACATGTCAGCAGTTTTTCAGTCAAGCAATCACATATTGGAGGGTGGGCAATAAATACCATCAATAATGCTCATGACCCAAGAATAGTCCAAACAAAAATGCATTTACTCATTAATGTTTCTTCTGCTTATTGTTTGCTGAGTTCTGTGGACATTTGACCTTTCTGTGGTGACAGGAATTCTCTATGGGTGCTGTGTCAATGCATATATAAGCAGGATTCTCTGAAAAGCCTATTGGTCCAAATGTTTAAGTCTTTGGATTGTTGAAACCCTTTGGAGGCCCTGAAGGACAGACCAATGTGGGAGTTCCCCAGGAACTTTGAATGTCCAAAGAACAATGTCTCCTCTTCTGTACCTCCAACTATGGATTAGAGACAGTTCCAATATGTGTAGCTCTGTCATTACTCAGGAAACGTTTGATGGAAAAAGACCTAACTCTTAAATCTTGAATGATTCCATAACTGAAAAGTGCCAACACCGCCACTCTTCCCCCACCCCCCCCACCCCCAAAAACCTCCCCAACTACAGTCCCTGACCGCACTGATTGTCGCACTCCCCACAAGCTCACAAGATTACTGGTCATGTCCAACTACTGTCTGCCCTCTGGCCACTGCTGAACTGGGCACTTCTGATTACACTCCCCGTCTTAACCCCTCATCCCCCAAAATGATCACTCACTGCTGGGGCCACCCTCATGGTCTCCCATCCCCAGTCTGTTTCCCCCAAACCCCTGACTGTTTTTCTTAGTACTCCCCTCAGCCTACTCCCTTGACTTCCCTACCTGCTTCACCTGGACAACACCCCTCTCCCCACCTACCTCCTACCAACTCTCTGCCTGTTTTCAATATACATATTCTGCAATATAAATTGTGAGTTATGAGCCAAATGTACTCCATGCAAGTGTGGAAAATGCAGTTTCAATAAGTCACAAAAAGACTTGTAGTTATGGAGCAGGTGGGACTTGAACCTGAAATTTCTAGCATAGAGATAGAGCACAACCACTGTGCCACTTTTTTTTTAATCAGCATGACGTTGTATAAATAGTTGAAGTGATAAAAAATTGAATGGTAATTAGAAAAGTTTGGACATCTCTAATAAAGAGCTGGCATGGACATGATGGACTGAAAAGTCATTCAGTGATTCTGTGAAAGAATAACTAAATCTGTGTTAAATAGCCTTGATCTGAAATGTTGTATAAGATTGTTGTGTTTTGAGAATATCTCTTTAAGATGAAGTGTAGGAACGAAGCTTGTTATACTTTTAAATTGTTTTTAAATTCCCTGATAGATTGAAGTTGGATTCTACAGAGTAGTAAATTAGTATTTCGACCTACAAGACCCATGTAAGTTACATTGAAATAAAAATTGGTTTTAAGAGGGGAAGAATCCATAACACATGTAGGATTGAGTTGCAGGTTTTCCTAAACGATAACTGAATTTCATGACAGTTCTGCATAAAGCTGCATGAATCTGAGTGAGAGCAGAGAGATTGAGCAACAGAAATTTGTTACCTGTACTTGCAAAATATGGTGGGAGATTGCAGAATGTAGTTGAGAGTTTAGATGAAAGATAGTCTAGCTTTGGTGAGAGGGAGCTGCATTTTGTTCCTCCTGGCATTTGGTATGCTTTCCTTTATTGGTCAGAGCATTGAGTATAGGAGTTGAGAGGTCATATTGCGGCTGTACAGGATGTTAGTTAGGCCACTTTCGCCATATTGGCATGCAATTCTGACCACCTTCCCATCTGAAGGATGTTATAAAACTTGAAAGAGTTCAGAAAAGATTTATGAGGATGTTGCCGGGGTTGGAGGATTTGAGCTGTTGGGAGAGGTTGAACAGGCTGGGGCTGTTTTCCGTGGAGCATCGAGGCTGAGGGCTGACCTTAGAGAGGTTTATGAAATCATGAGGATCATGGATAAGATAAATAGACAAAGTCTTTTCCCTGGGGTGGTGCAGTCCAGAACTAGAGGGCATAGGTTTAGGGTGAGGGGAGAAAGATATAAAAGGGACCTAAGGGGCAACGCTTTCACACAGAAGGTTGTGTGTATGGAATGAGCTGCCAGAGGAAGTAGTGGAGGCTGGTACAATTGCAACATTTAAAAGGCATTTGGACGGGTATATGAATGGGAAGGGTTCAGAGGAATATGGGCCAAGTGCTGGCAGGTGAGACTAGATTAGGTCAGGATATCTGGTTAGCATGGACGATTTGGACTGAAGGGTTGTTTCCATGCTGTACGTCTCTATGACAAAGATAGTGATGTGTCACAGGTCTGGAAATTTGGAGTTGCCTAGCTTACTGATAAAGAAAACAAGCCCTGGCATGCTGAGGATCCACCTTGGACTCATTTCTGGAGAATGATGACTTAAGAGATAAAGTATGACTGCAGAGGAGGATTTTTGATTATCTTAGAAGTTTCAAAATATGAAGCCTACTGAAATAGTATTTAATATTTATTTTAGTTTTTTATAGTTTAGAGTTTAAAACTTGAAATCTTATTATATGATTCTTTTCAGCGAATCGCTGCAAGCTTGGGCCTCTTTTTAAACAGTTGTTGTTAGTTTCCATGTTAATCAACACTGAGCCTCAGTGCAGCTTTTAAATGGATCACTGTTAGCTGTTTGCAGATTTTAAAAATTTAAACTTGTGTGAATTGTAAGTTTGTTGCTCAATCCTGCTGGTTGTTTGAATTGCCTTTGGCTGGGCATTTTCTTATTGATGAAATTGTTAAATTATGACCTGTTTAAATGATATAGTAGCAGATGGAGAGTTTTAAAGTTTATTGTTAATATACAGCGAGTAAAAAGTGAGGTCTGCAGATGCTGGAGATCAGAGCTGAAAATGTGTTGCTGGTTAAAACACAGCAGGTCAGGCAGCATCCAAGGAACAGGAAATTCGACGTTTCGGGCCAGAGCCCTTCATCAGGAATGAGGAGAGTGTGCCAGGCAGGCTAAGATAAAAGGTTAATATACAACAACAGCAATGGAACGTAGTAATAAAATGGAACTAAAAATGAACTACTGACGTTCAGAATTAATAATGAGAAGCTTGTTCATAGTGTTCATAGAAAGTAAATTTAGATCTATCTGTTACAGTCTGGTTACTATTTTTGCATTATATATGACGATTGGCAGTTATTTGCATATTCCTGTCAGAGGTGTTAACTGAACAAATATTCACACAATTTTCTTTATATCCCATGCAAGCATATTAATTCTCATTTTGTTTTCTGATGAAGTTTCTGGCATAATGACAGGCAATTGCATTGAGTGAATATACGCATAACGTGTCCTGTTTGACGTTGAGATTGAGACAAATCGGTCCAACGTTGTATTCTGAGTCCAGGACCATACAGTCCTCAGTCATGACCCACATTTTGATGCTGATGTAAACAGGACTTGTTTAGCTGATAGCATTCTGGCTTGGCAGGGACCCTGAAAGAATCCCCCTGTTCTTCACTTTTCAATCTTGAGAGAGGAGGCTTCTTGTGTCACTGGATTTGATTGAACTTCTTGAAAGTCTTGAGAAACAAACTAAATACTCAAGGATTGCGAGGATCCATCTGTCATGGTCTTAAAGTGCTTTTATTTCTGTAGGAATGGGTATTAGTAGATTGTTAAATCTCATTATTCAAGACGTTTCTAAATATATAAAATATGGAGCTGCTGCAGGACCTGGATGCATTTTATTTCCTGAAAGGAAAAAAATTGCCTGACGTGACTTGATTATTCAGTGGCTTATTGCATACTTAATATAGACTTTGTATATTTTTGGTTTGACGAATTCAGATGTATATTCGGACTGTGTGTTGCTCCTGATGCTTCTAAAAATATGGAAATCTACTCTTACAGTAAAGCCTTTTGAATCCCTCGACATGAGATGCGATGTGTTTCTGCCAGAGCAATGTGTTTCAGTGTCAATGTCCTTCTGTAGAATTTGCAGCGTTATGGGAGCAGTTAAACACAGAGCTCGACGGTAATGTTTGAAATGAGCTGTCACTCTGCTTGTCCCAGGCTTCATTAGAGCCTGGACCATGGGAAAGGAGTGTCAGTGGGCTCCATTGACCGGCTGGAGAAAGGCAAGGGGCAGTGCCACGTTACTGGCTGCTGTCACGTTTCTCTGTGCCCACGCTGTCTCGGTCCCTGCCATGGGGAATGTGATCAGTCACCTGGCTGTTCTGAAGGCATGTGATTATCAGAGGAAGCAGATGGGCAGCTCCAGTGTGCTCTGAATGCTTCAATGTGACACGCTCTTTTCTGATCTCTGTCCCAGCTATAATATCCTCATGTTTTACATCAGCCGCCCATTCAACAGGGGACTGTTTCTCTGTGGCCAGACAGCTTATTGGCTGGCTGCAGCAAAAGCGAGCCCACGCTTGTGGGAGTTCAAATTTCCCTTGATTATTCTGCTCCAACTTGGGGAATACAGAACAGTTTCTGAGAGGTTCCCCCACGTACTACAGCAGGGAAGGATTTAAGCTTCGCAACTCTCTGTCATTTGTGGATTTGTTGCTTGCAGTTGTGCCTGAGTATGATTTTCTGCGACATGAACTCGGGGACTAACTCCATAAAGATTCAGCTGCAGAATGGAATCCGCTTTAGCACGTATCAGGTAAATACATTTACTTCTTGTATGGTTCCGTGGTAGGCTTTTTTGGGGGCGTATTTAGTCCATAAAATGCATCAAGTGAAGTGCTCATTCTGAAACGCTCTTGGTCGTGGAATTCTTAATACGCCGCAGATTTAGGTGATGTAGCTATGGAAATACAAAAAAAGTGCTTCTGTGCAGTTTTTATTTCCTGCAAAGTAATTCCTAGACGAGTCGTTCCTGTTTTATAGGGCTGTCGTATTAGGCTAATGAGAGATTATCATTATTTATGACCAGAAATAATTGTTGCAGAGGCAGCTTTGTACTTAGAGAGGGTAGTCTGTGAAGTAGAATGCAACCGAACTGATTTTATTCAGTCTGAGGTGTCTTAGAGTTGCAAACTAGCACCAAATCTATTTGACCTGCGGCATCGGGAGACTCTCAGATGAAAAATAAACGGTCTAATAATTTAAGGAATCTTAAAAAAAAAGCCAGCACTGAGATGTACAGAGTATGTTGTAATATAGAGATCATTGTAGGATTTGAAAATGCTTTAATGCTGATTGTTTTTGGAATAGGCTTATTTGTTGATTTTGAATGGTCGGATTACAAGGGATTTGACAGCTAAATGATTTCAGACGAGTTTGGATGTGACAGAAAGTAAGAGAAATTGCTAAATATGTTTTTGGTAGCTGGAGTAATTATTCCTTCAGTTTCGTTTCATTGTTTCATGTGATCATATTGTCTATTGTTTCACTGTAGCATGATTTATTTGCAAATTTCGTTTTTGTATATTTTTAACCTTTGTGTTTTGAAGACCCCACATAAACCTTTCAGAGACGTTTTGTTCTGTCAGCAGAGACGGGGAATGACTGCAGTTCGTCACTGAAATGAACCTGGTGGCAGCATTGCTTCCACTGTGATTTGCAGAACAGAGATGCTTCTATTTCCTCTAACAACATACTTAAACGAGAGAGTGTCTACAAATTGTTAGAACAATTGTTTAGATCTGAAAATATTTAGGCAACAGATCCCTTTCTGTGACTTGCTGTTGTCAGAAGGTTTAATTTTAAAACTTGAGAGGAAAATAGAGAAATGTGTTCATCTACCATGCATGGTATATACTTGATTTAAAAAAAAACTTATTGTAGTTTTTCTGAAGGGGGGCTTGTACCAAAACTAGTTTACCAAGGAGGCAGAGTGGGAACTGAAGGTGCGTTTATTTGTTTTTGGTTTGACTGAGAGAGTGCTGCTGGGATGAGGTCAGTGGTCTGCAAACATGTCAATCTCCACATTCATGTACTTAGCATTGGCATGGTACTAATGTTTCATCCATAGGTCCTAGCATCCTTATTGCTCTTGACTCATTCTGCAGGTCTGGAATGCAGTGGATTTTGGGCCTATAACCAAGTAATGCTGGCTAGAAAAACTTAAGGATTGAATCATTCTAATTGCCTTCACTTAACTCATCAGATTTACAATACAGAGATGAACTCATGCAAGAATTTTAGTGAGCGAGGCTGCTGTTAACTGAACACAGTATAATGTTTACCTTTAAATTTACTGTCGGAAGCAATTTTCCTGCAGTAACATTTCTTATTTGTGTGGTAAGGAGGAGAAAGTTATTATTAGATTCTATGAAAGAGTCTTTGCCAAATGAAGTAAAATTTATATAACTCTGCAGCATAATCTTTTAAAAGGGGCAGTAAATGTAAATAGCAAATGTCTCATTCCTAAATGTACAGATATGAACAAAGGTATGTTTATTTGCTGTACTTGTGATTTATCTGCATATTTCACTAACACTTGATAATGCTCCAGTTGTATAAAAACCCTAAAATCAAACTCATTAACAAAATTTGTAAGGTATATTGTTGGGGTGGGAGTATTTTTGGTGTGGGACTGAAGGATAAAAGGGACTGGAAACAGTGTTGTTTAGCAATCTAATCTGATATAAATCTCAAAACACTTTTATTAGATCCTTCACACTGTGAATTGCAGAAAGATTAATGGTGAAACCATTTCTGAGAGAGAGAGGTTTTGTAAAATCCCCTTTCCAGCATTGCCGACCCTGTACTTGGTAAATCTACTTTTGCAGATAGTTATTGACAGTTTCTTGAGTCATGATGCCGGCTAGTCATCTAAACAGTTACTGAAATTGATTGATTTTGTTGTTGGAAAGGACTCACAAAGAAGTCCCATTGGAAGGGTGTGACCTTGAGCTGGGTCAGGGCCGACTGCAGGGAGAGTAGGCTGTGACACATGACTGCGAGCATGGAGTGGAGGTTCCAGAAGAACTGTTTTTGGAGGTACTTGTACGTAGTGGTTGTCCTGATCAGGTCCAAATTGTGATGATCTGAATGTAGTCTTGAATCCATGCGGAATAAGTCCGTTGATGTGTGATGGAATACTTGCCATTTGCCTGGATAAATGCAGTCCCAACAACATTCAAGAAGCTTGACACCATCTAGGACAAAGCAGTCAGTTTGATAGGTATCACTACCACAAACAACCACTCTCTCCATCACTGACATTCAGTCACAGCAGTATACACAATGCACTGCAGAAATTCAACAAAGGTTCTTAGACAGTACCTTCTAAACCCATGACTACTTCTATCTAACCCTAGCCCTATCCAGATCGATGGAAACAACACCACAGGGCAGAGCCAGTGGATGTGATCCATATGGACATCAGTAAGGTGTTCAACAAGTTACTCATAATAGATTGGTTAGCAAGGTTAAATCTTGTGGACTACAGGGAGAACTAACCATACAGAATTGGCTCGAAGGTAGAAGACAGAGGGTGGTGGTGGAAGGTTGCTTTTCAGACTGGAGGCCTGTGACACAGGATCGGTGCTGGGTCCACTGCTTTTTATCATTTTTATGCATGTGAACAGAGAAGGTATTCTCAGTAATTTTGTAGATGATACCAAAATTAAGGTGTAGTGGACAGCAAAGAAGAAATCACTACAGTGGGGTTTTGATCAGATGGGCCAATGGGCCGAGAGCAGCAGATGGAGTTTAATTTAGATAAATGTGAGATGCAGCATTTTGAAAAAGCAAAATCAGAGGAGGACTTCTACACTTAATGGTAAGTCCTGGGGAAGGATGCTGAACAGAAGGACGTTTAAGTGCATGTTCAAAGTTCCTTGAAAGTGGTATTGCAGGTTGTTATGATAGTGAAGGCAGCGTTTAGTATGCTTTCCTTTCTTGGTCAGAGCACTGAGTACAGGAGCTGGGAGGTCAAGTTGCGGCTGCACAGGACATTGATTAGGCCAGTTTTGGAATATTGCGTGCATTTCCGGTCTCCTTCCTATCAGAAGGATGTTGTGAAACTCGAAAGGGTTCAGAAAAGATTTACAAGAATGTTGCCAAGGTTTTAGGATTGAGGTACAGAGAGGCTGAATAGGCCGGGGCTGTTTTCCGTGGAGTCTGAGGTGTGACCTAAAGGTTTATAAAAATCAGGGGAATGCAAAGGGCAAATAGATAAGGTCTTTTCCTTGGAGTGGGGGTGTCTAGAACTAGAAGACATAGGTTTAGGGTTAGATAGAAAAAATTTAAAAGGGACCTAAGGGGCAACCTTTTCACGCAGAGGGTGACTGTCAGAGGAAGTGGAGGAGGCTGGTATAATTGCAACATTGACACCCATCCAGATGCTTTTTATGAATATGAAAGGTTTAGAGAGATATGGGCCAAGTGCTAGCGAGTGGGACTAGTTTGGCTTAGGATATCTGGTCAGTTTGTCATGAGTTGGACCGAGTGATCTGTTTCCGTGCTGTACATCTGTGACCTACAAGTTCCATTCACTATTCTGGTTGGAAATACGTCACTGTTGCCGGGTCAAGTTCCCTCCCTCGTGGCACTATTGGTCTCGAAACAGCAAATGGACTGCAGTGATTCAAGAAGGTAGCTCATTACCACCATCTGAATTGCAACTAGGGTCAGACAATAAATGCTGTCCAATCAGTGATGTTCATATTCCACACATGGTTAATAAAATCGTTATATCTGTTGTCTTGTGCCAATTTACATGGGATCCTCAATTATCCAAATGTCAATTATCTGAATTTCAGATTATCTGAAAAAGATCTCAGGGTCCCAATAGAAACATTACAAAGACGTATTTCCAACACTGATTGCATCTTCTGTTTGCAATGATTAAAAGTGAAGTCAACTTACTGAAATATTGCTGAGAACAGTCCTGGACATCGATGGGAGCACAGGCACTGTCTCCAAATTCTAATCTCACACCCTCTCTCTCTCCTCAAACTTTCCGTGGAGTTCTACACAGGGCTGTACCCTAAACTCCCCCCTTCCCCAGATAATCTCTCCAACATTGTTCCCCTGTACAGGACATCGATTATCCAAACGAGATGGGTGGGCACTATTTCGTTCAGATAATCGATTATTCGGTTAATCGATTAAATGCCTTTCCTCTGGGGCTTGGAAGTCTGCTCCCGATTCAGGAGATTGCAGCAACACGCAGCATGCGAGTCCCCGCCCCCAATCTGGTCCAACTTTGTCCCCCGCACACCCCCAGAACCCCGTCCAACACTGCCCCCCCACCCCAATCCCAACCAACCCTGCCCCCCCCCCCACTGCCCCCAGCTGCATCCAAGCCCCCCAATCCCACTCCCGCCCTCAATACCATCCAACCCCGCCCCTGTCCTCAACCCCATGCAACGTAGCCCTGCCACCCTCGCCCCCTCTCCGGGGCAGCCGGACTGTACACCAACAACATTATTGCTACTGCTGCTGCCTTTGTGTGGTAAGTCTCCAACTTGCGCACACACATACACACACACACAGCCGTACTGGACAATGTTAGAATGATTATCTGGGGATGGTGGGCAGGGTTGGGGGGGTTTAGGGTACACCCCTCTGCAGAACTTCAGGGCAAGTGTGGCGAGAGAGGGAGGGCGGGAGGTCAGTTATTTGGAGAGGGCATTTGTTTAATCACTGTAAACAAAGATGCGATCACTGTTGCAAACACGTCTTTGATGTAATGCTTCTGTCAGGCCCTCAAGATCTCCTTCAGCTAATTGGATAATTGGTATTTGGATAATTGAGGTTCCTCTGTACAGGGCAAGGGTGGAGCCTGTCAAAAAGTTGCAGTAAAAAGTTGTGTGCGTGCACTATTTGGAGACTCACCTCCAAAGGCAGCAGCAGTCTTACTGTTGGTGTCCAGTCCAGCTGCCCCACAGGAAATGGGGGAGGGGGGTGCATGCTGCTGCCTCATCCCTTGAACCGGGAGCAGACTTAACAGAAAATTCTGAGCCCCAGATTTATCCAAATGAAATAATGCCCACCCGTAGGGCGGCACGGTGGCACAGTGGTTAGCACTGCTGCCTCACAGTACCAGAGACCTGGGTTCAATTCCCGTCTCAGGCGACTGACTGTGTGGAGTTTGCACGTTCTCCCCGTGTCTGCGTGGGTTTCCTCCGGGTGCTCCGGTTTCCTCCCACAGTCCAAAGATGTGCCGGTCAGGTGAATTGGCCATGCTAAATTGTCCGTAGTGTTAGGTAAGGGGTAAATGTAGGGGTATGGGTGGGTTGCGCTTCGGCGGGTCGGTGTGGACTTGTTGGGCTGAAGGGCCTGTTTCCACACTGTAAGTAATCTAATCTCATTTGGATAATCGAGGTTCCTCTGCGTATAGTGTTCAGGAAATGACTGGCTTGTGGCTTTAAATTGAGTAAAAAGGTGATGAATTTGTCTAATTCTGCTTCTGTGAACCTAACTTCTTCTTGTACCAGCATAAATAAAGATGTTATTGCTGCATGTGTGTATCATTTATTAAATGAGTTGATGAGAAAGGAAAGGACTCCCTGAAACACCAAAAAAAAGCCCTCAAGGCAGGGTGAATGGAAATACAATTTGACTCCTCCTATTAAATCACAAATTATTCATTCATACGAGAATCATTATTTCTGATTGAGGGATAGCTTTGCTCATGCATTTTCTGAAATAGTGAACAAATATCCTTGCATGTTATGTGGTCAGATCTGTGCATTCACAATATACATTGTAGCTTTTCCGTTTGTCTAATAGCAAAGCGGGATTTAAAACAGGAAGTGAGGTGAAACTTACTGCTTGTTTATGGCTTTTTAAGCAGCTTTTGGGTAATGTTATACTTGGAGGGCAGGAAGCAAAGATCCTACATTGTTTTCTTGTTTATCTGCCCCTTATCTTGTTTAATTTTTTTTGCTGAATTCTTGCTGGATTTTAAGATGGCTTCTCTTGAATACAAAAGTGATTAAGTTAATACTTCCAGAGGTTTCAAACAATTACCAAAACTAAAATAAACTCAATCACTGTGACCACACTTTCATCCTGTGAACATTGAGTTGATACAAAGAGCAGTTAGGCAAAATGCCTACTTTAGCCAGTTCTGAACAAGGGAACCAATCAAACCTCATTAATGCTTGACTTCATGCCAAAGTCTTGACAACTATCTGCTGCAAAGCACACTGACTTCTGATGAAGGAGCGTTACCTGAAATAACTGCACAGAGACCTGGTATCCCATCATCAAGTCATCCTTTATTTATTGGCATCCAGTACACTGGCTGTGACTTGGCAGCTCAGTCAGTCCTTGACATGAGAGACTTTCCAAATCCCCTGCTTAATTTTTATTTTATTAAACAATACAGCTGTATACAGAGAACACGATTTTACACTGGAGAGGAGCAGCAAAGCCAGGCCCCAAACCCTACTGTTCAAACAATTTTTGGGAAATGAAGACAAACTCCCCACAACCCACCAGTCCCTTCCATTTTCCAGCCACTAAGGCAGCCTGCCTCTATGCTCCTTCCAGTTCTTGGTCCTCTGACACCTTCCAGCCACCTCTAGGACAGCCCGACCCCTTCCCTGGGATGACAGCGCGTAGGGTAGCCCACAAGCCTTCCTGATCGCACCTTGCCCCTATGTACTTCTGGTGCTTGGCTGGTCTGACACACCTTTAGGATAGCTTGTCCTGATCACCTCTTCTCAGGACGACAGCGCTCAGAACAGTCTACCCACCTTCCGGCTCTCAGGGCGACCGGCATCAGGGTAGCCTTACGCACCTTTGCTTCACAACAGCCTACACACCCTCCGGCTCTCAAGGTGACAGCTTCAGGATGTTCTATGAGCCTCCCAGCTCACAGTAAGGCCTGCCAGACCCAGGGACACAAGACAGTGCAGGTGATAACTTAAGCAACAAAACAGTTAATTACCAACAAAACAAAGTCCTTTCTGGTACACAGAGTCCATTGCCATGAACAATTCTCTTCAAAATGTAGAGTCCATTACCAGGAACAGAGTCCACTCCAGGGTACAAAGTGCATTGTCTGAAACAGAGTCCACTCCAAACTGCAGAGTCAGTTATTAAAAACTTGAGGAGTCCACTCCTGAAGGCAGCAAATGCACACCCCGCAGCACACAGGTGTTCAGTCTCTATAGAGACCTGGCACATCCTTGGAGAATCAGGCACACAAATTAACTCGCAGGGGTCTGGTCCATTCCCAAAGGCAGGGTCTACTCTGGAACTCCAAGATGCAGCAAGTGCTCACCTCCCAGCACACACACAGGTCTTCCTTCAGTCTTTCCAGAGGCCTAGGCTTAGGGTCAGGCCTGCCCACAGGAACAGCTCATCTGGAAAGGTGTGTTTTCTCACAAGGGCTCCATCCAAACACCAAAGAGAAGTGAGGACTCATACAAAAAACAAAGAAAGCTAGATTGCAAGTGCTAATCCTTGCCACAAAAACATTATCCTTTTTTCAAAAAGAAAAGAGTAGCACACAGGCTGTAACCAGCCAGTGAAACAACAATTCTCTAATGAGAACTGAGTTACACCTGAAACATTGATTGTGTGTATTAGGCAGTTTAGAAATCAGTCCTCAATAAAGAAGGAATACCAGTTAACAAACTGGCTAAACAATTCAGCCAGTTCAGGAATTAGTTCAATTCACATGAAATAATTCTGGTATCTTTGATTTTGAGAAGTTTGTAATTTATAAAATGCCTTTTTTCCTTTCTTTCTTTCTTGAGTACATACGTGTGTGAATGCCTGTTACAAGCTATTCCTCAAGCTTTGAATGCAGTAATACACTTGTTGCCCCAATTTGTTGTGGGTAATAACCAAACGACATTGGGATAACATGTTCTTGCCTCTATTTTTTAAAAGGAAGAATAAAATTAAATCTGGTTTAGATTGGTGAGGTAGGCAGTAAAATTCATTCAGTTTCCCTCTCCTTGCCTATGACAGTAAAACCCCAGGGAGCACTGCAGAAACCTTATTGACAATGAGGTACATCTATCGAGCTGACATTGGCTTAATGATCAAAGGCTAAACAGTTCCGCAGGATGTCTGTTCAAGATATATTTTACTGCAGTTTAAAGTGAATATTTTTATGCTGTGAGTACAGGATCACAACTTAGCAAGAGTGCCATCTCCCCTGAGTACTGAGCATCCATCCATCAAGTAGAGTTCTCAGGCAGGTTTGCCACCCTCACCTGCACTTAAATCCACTGAACAAAAAAAAATTGACTGACCAAAAAATTCCTCCATTTAATCTTCCCTTGTTTGCTTCTTTAAATTACTAGACAAAAAGAAATCAGGAGTAACCAGGAAATTAATTTAATATTAGAGTGAGCTGATTTAAAAAAAACTTGAGTTACTCTTTTCTTCAGATTTCATAACAAAATTTTGTTTTTTGTGCCATGTGCGCTCAAATGCTCAACCAATCCCAAGACTGATGTCAAAATTTGAAAATAACTGTAGCTGAATTGGGCCATATACATGCAGTGCTTTGCTGTAACACTTGAGTTTCCTGCCCATCAGATGTGGATTAACATCCTTGAATGTCAAACAACTGGCCACGTGACGTGCTTCACTGTAGCCAAATCCTGACTGACTGATTTCTGTTGGTCAGATGAAGAAAAATCCACGAGGCAATCTCACCCAGCAGAAAACTGAAGTAATTAGCATTTCTGCTTCAAGCTGCAAGCTTTAGATTATTGTTGAATGTTCACTGGTCCATGAGGTGGTGGAAACAAAAGTTGAATTTTATGCTATGTCTTTCTTCTATCAGAAGTTTTACATTTATTTCGAGTATATGAATGTTTTTGAACTTGATAATTGTCTTTTTGATAAACACACCTATCTGTAGCAAACTACAAACCATAAAACCTCTTGTGTATATATTTGTGTCTGTGTTGGAGGTTGAATTGTAGTCATGATTACTTGGTTTAATCAAACACAGTTTGTCTTTAGTTGTAAACATTACTCAAAGCCATGTTGGGTTCCTTTCAACTCCATCACTGTTGTTCTTGACTTTAGAACCATTGATATGAGAGAGAAGAAGGCCATTTGGCCCATCTTAGCTTTGATGGCAACATTAGAATTTAACAAGTAGTGAAAATGCACAAAAGTAACTTGGACCTTGTTAACTCAACTATAGTAGACATAATGTGAATTGTTACAGAGACTGCCCAGCACAATGTTTTACATTACTATTTAAGGGTCATTGTGATTCGTTTTCCTTTGCAAATAATATGAAACCAGATTTCTGTTAACGTGCTCCTTTAACTGGACATTGGGACTTTATCCCATTTCAAAAACATATTGTGACAAAACAGAAATTTATGAGCAGAAAAGTCAAGCAGAAAACATATCCCAACTAAATTCCAGAAAGTTAAAAATCACACAACACCAGGTTATAGTCCAACAGGTTTAATTGGAAGCACACTAGCTTTTGGAGCGACGCTCCTTCATCAGGTGATAGTGAAGGGCTCGATTGTAACAGAATTTATAGCAAAAATTTACAGTGTGATGTAACTGAAATTAAACATTGGAAAATTGATTGTCTGGGGTGGGGGTTGTGAGTGTGAGAAAGTGTGTAGTGAGTGCAGAGTGTCTTAAGTCTATGAGGGGGTGCATGTGTGAGTGTGGGAGTATGTGTGTCACCATGTGTATGTAAGAGTGTGTGTGTGTAGTGCAGTGGTGATCACCTGTAATGTGACATGAACTCAAGGTCCCACTTGAGGCCCTCCCTATGGCACTGATAGGGAGGGCCTCAACTGGGACCTTGGGTTCATGTCACATTACAGATGATCACCATTGCATGCACGCTCACACTCACACACTCACACTCACACTCACACTCACACACTCACACTCTCTCTCACTCTCACTCTCACTCACTCTCTCTCTCTCTCTCTCTCTCACACACACACACTCACTCTCTCTCTCACACACACACTCTCACTCACTCACATACACAGACACCCACACACACACTCCCACACTCACACATGCACCCCCTCACAGACTTAAGATACTCTGCACTCACTACACACACTTTCTCACACTCACAACCCCCACCCCAGACAGGCGCGCGCACACACACACAGACAGACAAAGACCTACATGCACACATATATTTTGTGGGGTGAATTTGTACTTGCAAAATTACATTGTACTTTGCTCAAAAACTGCATGCATTCATGTAGAACTCTGAGCTCAAAAACTGCATGAATTTATGTAAAACTCTGTTATCTCACTTGTTAGATTAGAATCAATCTAAACATCAGGTCATAGACAGAGAACACAGGGGGCTAACACCTTCAACATGTTGTCTAGCTATCATCATTGTTAACAGCTAACCCGAGAATGCAACTTTTAAAAAAACGTTTTGTGATTTACACATGAAAGAAGTGAAACTATCACTGTATTCTAACAGATGAAAGGCTTAACAGACAATCAATTTTTCAATGTATAATTTCAGTTACATCACACTGTAAATTTTTGCTATAAATTCTGTGTTACGATCGAGCTCTCCACTATCACCTGATGAAGGAGCGTCGCTTCGAAAGCTAGTGTGCTTCCAATTAAACCTGTTGGACTATAACCTGGTGTTGTGTGATTTTTAACTTTGTACACCCCAGTCCAACACGGCATCTCCAAAAAAAATTCCAGAAAGGTCATGTCAGATTTTATTTTAACTTAAGGCTGATTCTTGCAAGCTTAAATAGTGCTATTCGTTCTTGTGTAGCATTTTGGTTATGTTCCTTCTGTCAATTCTTAAACCAAACAGTGCTTGTTCCAGAATAGATTTGTTCTTGGAATTGAGGCAGGTTGGTCAGGCACTATTTATTGTCTATTATTCATTGTCCTGAGAAGCTGATTAGGTGCTTTCTCTTTAAGCAGCCGTCTTTGTGAAGGTAGCACTCATGTATTGACGTTAGATATGAAACCTGAGCTATTAACCCAGTGATCTTAGTATGTATAAGTTATGATCAAATATAACTTGCAAGTGATGGTGTACCCCAAATATAACTGCTCCTATGTAGTGGACTTTACGTTTTTGGGAGGGAAATGCAATTGAAGTAACCCTGCTGAATTTCTGTAGAGATATTCCATATCACAGACACTTTGAAATTATAATGGGAGCAGTGAATGGAGAAACACTGATCAAGAGAATTGTCCTGCCCTGTATGGTGTCGACTTTCTTTTTTATTGATAGACCTGCAAGCATCAATTGAATAATGTTAGATATTGGAAATCTTTGAGGGTTGACGAAATGAGCCAATCCATGTATAGGGCCTCACCATTGCCATTGTTATAGTATGATTTTGATACTGTTCACCCAGTTAAGCTTAGTCAGTGTTGTCTTCTAAAAGGTTGTGATTAAAACTCTGGTTTTAGATAGGGGTGGATAGAGGTGGCTGGTTTTGCTCTTGTACAATGTGGTCAATACTAGCACTTTGGTGACATGACATACTTCCACTTGTCAGCTCAAGACAAGTATTACTTGATCCTGCTGTAGACTAGTTTTTCTTCAAGCTTAGAAGTGCCAAGCAAATAAAGAACATTTGAGGATACATGGTTACAATCCTGCTGATAGCCCACAGAGCTTCATGGATGCCATTCTTCATATATCAGAAGTGTCTTGTTTGTCTTAATTTATTCAGTATTTGTAACACATTGTACAATAAGGATGTCCTAACTGTGGCAATGGGACTTTGCCTTTATAAAGGATGTTGGCTAGCTCTGATAGGCAGACTGGTAGCAACAATGTTATCTAGTATATTATGTGATGCATGTACAATACCTCTTAATACAAAGCCAATCTTGCAGCTGTACCCTTCAAGTCTTTGTTAGTTATCAAAGTAATTCTTGAAGAAGATGGATAGCCTATTCTACCAGAGTTGCTTCAAGTGATTAGCAAGCTAGGATTCCATTTTTTTGTTTAGTTGGGAGAAAGGATGGCAGTTTCTTTGATATTGACCTAAAAGCATGGGATTTTGTGCAATCCATTGTCAATATTAACACCACGTGCTGTTTCTACATGGCTCTATTATGTACCCTTGTTTCTAGATTCAGGGTGGGACAGGACGTATCCAGGGTGGTGATGGATGCTGGACTATTGATCATTAAGTGATCGTTCCAAATACGTTAGGCTGATAGTTCTCTCAACTCACTTCCGTCTCAACATTTTGATCCACTTGAATCTGTGACGTTCTCCCTATGAATATTGCCCAAATCTAATTTGGATATTATGTTTAGATCATTGCCAGCAGCCCACATGAACTTGATAATAGTTTCCAACTGAGTGACTTGTTTGGCCACTGAAAGGGAAATCTAAGAGTCAAGATATTTTCTAATCAACCTGTGCAGCGATGTTATAATATGCCTTAGGAACGGTTGACCTTGAACCTTGGCTCTTGGCTCAGAGGTAAACTAAAAGTTAGTCATTTAATTGGATTGGATTCACTTGGTGCCTGACTGGTAGGAGTGACAGAATCTTTCCATCTAAACATAGAGTCATAGACATAGAGATGTACAGCATGGAAACAGACCCTTCGGTCCAACCGGTCCATGCCAACAAGATATCCCAACCTAATCTAGTCCCACCTGCCAGTACCCGGTCCATATCCCTCCAAACACTTCCTATTCATATACCCATCCAAATGCATCTTAAATGTTACAATTGTACCAGCCTCCACCACATCCTCTGGCAGCTTATTCCATACACGTACCACCCTCTGCGTGAAAAAGTTCCCCCTTCGGTCTCTTTTATATCTTTCCCCTCTCACCCTAAACCTATGCCCTCTAGTTCTGGACTCCCTGATCCCAGGGAAAAGACTTTGTCTATTTATCCTATCCATGCTCCTCATAATTTTGTAAACCTCTATAAGGTCACCCCTCAGCCTCCGATGCTCCAGGGAAAACAGCCCCAGCCTGTTCAGCCAACCTGTTGGATTTTTAACGTATTTTCTAAACAATCCATTGAGATGTTATTACACACCACCTGGTGCCAGTGGGACTTGAACCTGGACTTCCTAGCTGAGTTTAACAGCCACTGCATCATCAGAGCCCTTTTGTTGGATCTTTAATGCAGTCTAGAGGTTTTCATGGATAAGATGAAAAATCCTGGAGTATGGCATAATATAGTTTACTTATGCAATTTGAGAATCTATCTTTCTCCAAGATCTTTGGTCCTAGTATGTACCAATTCAAACTTTAGGCAACACTCTAACAGACAGCATGTATTGAAACTAGGTTTTGATAGTGAGCATTATCCACTCACTGTTCATCTGATAAGAGGTGGACAGTGTGGAGAGTCATAGTGCCTTTAATCTTTGTACCTCTTGGATGTGAGCGATGACTTATGTTAGACAAGGACTTTCTGATTGAAATATTAATTATCTCCTGAATAGATGAGACCTGCTATGCTGCAGATTTTGCATTCCAAGCCCCCTCTCATAAATCTGGTTCCAATTTTAAGTTTATATCCCTTCAAACAAGGTGAAATAAGATTTCACTAATTGGTTAAGTTTTAATTTCTAAAAGTTGTATTCAATCTTGATCTTATCTGCATCAAGAGAAATAAATTTGATATCACAGGTTTCCAATCCCTGACATTATTTTGCTTAATCTACAATCTGTGCTCTCAAAGACTTCAATGCCCTCTGTTCTTTTGTATAATGGAGCACCCAAAATTACATGCATTTCTTTATTATGTATCCAAACCAAAGTTTTGCAAAAAAAAATTGCAATTGCTTTTTTTGTGTTTTCTGCTGCTGTCAGCTTGATTTGGAGCCTTTGACTCAAAGTTGCACATTCAAACTTGATGGTAGAAGTTTAGATGTATTATAACCCATAAAATTGGGCGGCACGGTGGCACAGTGGTTAGCACTGCTGCCTCACAGCAACAGAGACCTGGGTTCAATTCCCGACTCAGGCGACTGACTGTGTGGAGTTTGCACATTCTCCCCGTGTCTGCGTGGGTTTCCTCCGGGTGCTCCGGTTTCCTCCCACACTCCAAAGATGTGCGGGTTAGGTGAATTGGCCATGCTAAATTGCCCGTAGTGTTAGGTAAGGGGTAAATGTAGGGGTATGGGTGGGTTGCGCTTCGGCGGGTCGGTGTGGACTTGTTGGGCCGAAGGGCCTGTTTCCACACTGTAAGTAATCTAAAAAAAAAATAACCCCAAACTTGTACATATTAAAGAAAAACCATTTACAGACCCTCTGGGCCATGAGCACCAGAATGGGATTTCTGGATACCTCTGCAAGCAGAGTGCACCAAATAGCCTTCCTTGTAATTTTTTCATTTGAAAGTGAGAGCATTGCCTTACAAGGTATTTTTAGGTAACATATTTAACAGAAGTGTAGATATACATAGGTGGAAGTAAAAAATTCCATGGCATCTTGACTAATAAGGCACATTCTCTTTGTCAATGCCAAAACAATTGGTGAGCTGGTTATTAATTTAATTGCAGATCAATCACTATATTTGCTTAACTAATGTATTTGATTAGTGATAAGGTGATTTGGGTTTTAACAGAAATGTAACGTAAATGCAAGATATTTTTGTTGTTTTTTTAATTTTGTTACATCCATTCTGATTTAGTTTGTTTATATTCCTATGCCCTCACTTTCAAAGAATTGTTAAATCTCTTCATAAATTCAAGCCTCTGGTGTCATTCCATTGAGTGCATTGTTCTATCTCATGTTTTGTCTCTCAAAATCTATCATGTTACGACTATCAGTAGCCATAATAACTTGTATTTATACGGTGCTTTTGTAGGAAAACCTTCCAAAATGCTTTGCAGGAGGATCATCTGACACATTTTGTCTCTTTTATTGGCTTTATGTCACTGTGATTTCCTCAATAATTAACTTTCCATCTGTTGATCTGTTTTTGCAGCCGGTCTGTCTTTCTGAAGTCTTTTTTATAATTCTGTTCACTTTGCCAAATATTCTACTTCAGTGCTATGATCAAAAAAAGTTATGGAATCTTTAAGCAAGTTAATTTGCCTTTTTATATCAAGAGAAATGTGGACTTGGTATTGACCCCTGGGTGTATCACTTAAAGTCATTTGTCAATCTGAGGAACATTCATTTACTCAAACAGCTGTTTTTGGATGTTTCCCAACTTTCAATCCATGTTGCTGCATCTTCATTGCTAATAAAAACATGAATGTTTAGTTAAAAACAGCTCAGAGCTTTATTAAAAGCCTTCTGTTTTGCTGTCTTGGAACAGAAACCAAATTGGTGGCAGAAGTCACCAGTAAGATTTGGATATACTATAGGCTGAAGATTAAATATTTGCTATATGTTTTCTTTTCAGATTATATCTAGTATTTATTAGATTTGTAATTCTGAACAAAGGATGTTCTATTGCAAATGACTAAAGCAGGACATTACAGAATATTCACAACTGAAAGCTCATCCAACAATACCACTTAATGGTTATGTGTTGAACATGAACTCTGTTCCTGGAAAAGTTGACAGGATTAATAATATTGTAGCCTCTTAAGAGTTGAGTTGTGTTGTGATATTGAGTCACATTGGCGTTCTCCTTCAAAGTTTAAAGAGATCCTGTTGCATACAGGAATTTTTACTTTTTTAATTGCCAAATTTACAGCCAAGTAATAAACTTGAGTTAATTACGTCTGTGCTCAGAACCCAGTAAATGAAACAGGTTTCTGAATAGATATACTTTTAAAAAAATGATGGCTACAAGCTGCAAAATGGTTTGTCAGATTATGGACATTGGGTGTTCTACTGCAAATGACTGAAGCAGGACATTGCAGATATTAGGATGAATCCCCATTATAGTTGTACTTAAGCAGGTCTTTGCCCTTCATCAGAGTTTAGTATTGCTAAATTTGAGGCACAAACAAATGAATTATTAACATATCCTCCTTATTAAACAGAAAAGCATGTAGCAGAGCTGAAGCATGTGTGCCTCAGTCAAGCTGATGTACTTTAACATGGTTCAACAGAGTACGTCTGTATTGGAATGCATGCAAAGAAAATGGGGAGGAAGTATGGGGGACAGAACGTGGGGGTCCTCTTCTTGCCCCTCAACATTGTCACCAATGTAATAGAATCCCCCAGTGTGCAGCTGAATATGAAGTTGCCAAGTGTTGTAACAGGAAATAATTTAAACTTCTGACTAATTGCAATTTGTCTGAGTCCTCAAATATGTTGAAACTTCTGACCACCACCTGTTCTTTTCTTCATTCAATCAATAGGCTTTTGCTAGCTCAAGCTTGTCACCACACAATCATGATTGACTATGCTACTTTTATCAAACTTTGTGACATCCTGTAGTGCGGCTTTAGTCTTTTACCTTTATTTTATGAAAACAAAATCTGTTTTATCATCAGCTCCAGGTGACTGAAAATATCGGTTTACCACCTCTATGAGACAAACAGGAAGAAAGTATTACCTGGGATTTTTTTTCCCTTCGGAAATGCTATTATTAAGCATCCCGCTCTGACTGACAAATCTTTAGTTAGCAATGACCTTGTTTTGATTTTTGACACTGTGCCTATACATTTAGAGGTTTTTTTAGTTTGTGAGAATTTGTCCTGCAATCTTTTCTGAATAATAAGATGATGCTGCCTATCTCTATGGCTCTATAATGAAACAGGGAGCTAGTTATGTGCAAGATGATGACTGGAATAGAAGGATAAACTCATAAACTTGGATGAAGCAGGATGGAACAAAACTTGTTTGGGGACAAGCACTAACAGAAGCCCATTAAGCCTAATGGTCTGTCAATTCTATGTAGAACAAGTGCTTTCGTCATGATATGAGAGTTTGTTTGGACCAGCTTGTAAAATGATCTGTTTTTGACCTATTGCATGACCAATTAATTCACAGTGCAGTTGAGATTCAATGCACTTGCTTTTGCACAGAGATCAATTCTCCATTTAAGCCACTTCAAGGGGTCCTAAGATTTGTTCTAACCTCTCGATGTTAGGTGTATCTCATGAGATGTCTTTACATGGATCACATGCAACCCAATAAAGAGAAGACGCAGGACAGAAAATTAATTGCTCTAAAGCTATAACCATCTTCCTCTGTAGCATTTGAAACTCAAGTTGCTATATAAAAGCATTGCGTGTGATTTTGACATTTGAAGGTGGGTGTAGAATTACTGCAGATGTTTTTTTTTGAACTCCTGTTGCAAATTGGCATTAAAAAAATCAGAGTCGAAAGTGTGGTGCTGGAAAAGCACAATGGGTCAGGCAGCATCCTGGGAGCAGGAGAGTCAATGTTTCGAGCATGCGCTCATGCTCCTGATGAAGTTATTGTGGGAGATCAAAATCATGGAAATTTGTAGGCTTTAGTCTATATCATGGTTATTTGTGATTTGGAGATGCCGGTGTTGGACTGGGGTGTACAAAGTTAAAAATCACACAACACCAGGTTATAGTCCAACAGGTTTAATTGGAAGCACACTAGCTTTCGGAGCGACGCTCCTTCATCAGCCCTCCACAATCACCTGATGAAGGAGCGTTGCTTCGAAAGCTAGTGTGCTTCCAATTAAGCCTGTTGGACTATGACCTGGTGTTTGATTTTTAACGTGGTTATTTGTGTCTCTCATACAACCTTGTAAGTTGATTGCTGTATTTATCAGTGTGAGTTGTACATGGTTTAGGTTATTATGCTTAACGATGTTTTCAGGTATTTTATTAAGTGTGAAAAAATACATAGGCAGATTGTACAAGGGTTTTCGTACATTTATATTTAAAATATTAAGACCAGCTTTGAATTCCGCATGTGGAGAGCCTGAACAAGGTGCAGAGGAAGTTGAGCAAAATGATAGCCTGCTTCAGGGATCTTAATTATCCAATTACATTTCATGAAATAAGACTATTGATTGGCAGGAGCAATGGCTTAGAGCAAATTTGTAGAATGAGGAAGGGATTAAGTTTGATCTGGAGTGTTAAGGATTGTAAAACTAGGGACCTTCATGCAGACATGATAGGCTGATGGTTTAAGTGAGATGCAGAAAGTATTCTTTTGCACAGAGTCATTGTTTTGCAGCAGACTTCCTCTCCCTGGCAGGGAGCCTGCACTCACTGCTGCTCCTCAAAAAGAAACTTCACAGATTCCGCAGTAATGTGAATATTTTTAGGAAGGGAGGACAAATTGCTCATACTTGAGTTTGAATGATCATGGATGGAGTATGTGGCACTGAAAATGTAAATATGTGATTGAGTGCAGTTGTCATCACCCACTGTGATGACGTCATGACGATTTGGTCAGAGTAAAAAGAAGCTGGTCGGAGGTGCACCTGAGGCTAATGTGATCCTAACAGTTGTTGTAGTAATGATGGACACGGTCATGTTATATTCAAATAGTTGCAGGAATGCATTAAACCTCCTATGGTTTATTTAATCAGGCTCCTTTAGTCAGATGGAAAATATGACTATCCTCATCTATGCTATACAACTTTGGAGTTTGAAGAAGTCCACACACAAAGCAATGGAGACCTCAATCACTTGGGACTTTTGCACTAACTTTCCCAAAGGTTTCCACATTCACAAAATTCTTTTCCCTCCAGTTTGGCTTTCCTTAGCGGTTGACTGTATACAAGGTGTTATAGGCAATAATCCGATAAGAATCACATTATATGGTATGTAGAATCATACAATAGGATAGCTGTCTGGACTCATTAATTTATGATTTAGGATATTTTTGCTGCAGTTTCTGTGAATTTTATTTGGTTCCAACTACTGAAAAATATGCAAAGCTCATGACAATAGATGCTGCAATGTGACAAAGCAAGTTTAGTACAAGCGTTAAGAATAGAAGCTGCTTTTGTCAACTGCCAGTTTTGTGGCTGTTGCTGTCCTAAATGAAAGCTCCAGAACTGACTTCTTTCTGTACACATTGGATACGTTGGTGTCATCTATCTTTTCCTTGTCAGGGTGCTCAACTGGTAAATTTACTGACTCCAATTTGCCACTGAATTCTATAAAAAAGGAGGTGTTTATATTTGATTGCAGCCCATACTGATTTGCCTTACCTGAATGAAGATGGCAAATAGGCTGCACCAAATTAACATTGATGCTTCTGGGCTAGGGAAGTATAATTCACCTCCTTTTCCCACTCCTGATACCATTCAAAACAACTTCTGCTTTCAAACATGTTGTGTTAACCTATCACGCCTTTAATATTTGAATATTAATGATCTGATCGGAATTTGTTCTTGAAAGATAGCTACTTTGGATGGACAACGTCTGTGAAACTGTACCTCACCATTGGTGAGCACTGTTTGTAAGGGGATACATGTAAATGCAATATTAATTGCTCCCTATACCAATGTTTTTGATCTTTTGTGTGTGAGATCAGTAAGCTTCACCCAGCCAGGAAGGAGAGAACAAGAGTCCAGAATCATACAGTCAAACAGTCAAGTCAGAGGTAGTGCAATTGTATTAATTTTCAAGGGAGTAAGGCAAGGCTGGATGATCTTTAATGTCAAGCATATCACAAGTCAAAGGGATAAGTTAAATGAAGCTTTAGAGTTAGATCTTAGGAATTAAAAGAGACAGCCACATTGCTAGATATTTATTATAGACCCCCAGAAATTCACTGGGAAATTGAGGAACAGTTTGTGTGCAATTCGCTGACGTCTTTAAAATAATAAAGAAAGGTGACTATAGCAGATGATTTCAACTTTTCCAACGTTTACTTGGCTTGGATGGAGTGAATTTCTTAATGTGTACATAAGAAAATTTTTTAAATTAAATGTGTAGAAGGTTCAATATTGGAAGGAGCTGTTTTGGGCCTAATTTTGGGGTGTTTGAGGTGGTGGTAAGGGAGCACTTCAGTGATAGCAATCACAGCATGTTTCTCACAATGAGCCAAGGGCCTCTTGTGCACTGTATGATTGTGTGACAGCCTGAATGAGTACTAAGTTCAGGCTCTTTGGAATAGAAATTCAATGCAGAGGGGAAGAGGTGCTTCTTAGTTCTTTTTTTGGCTCATAGTTTGGAGGTTTTTGATAACGTTATAAATTGAAGCCCAGGATCAAGGGCTGCAGCACAAAAGAGTGACATCACAGCCAAACTGGTTGCTGATAGCTACAAATCTGATTATCTGTTGTAGGTTACTTTCAGATTAAAGGTAAATACGTGAAATAATACAGGCTACAAACTAAAATACCAGTACAAAATTTTCAGACATCAAATTATGAGCAAAGTCATTAAAACAGAGATGCAAGACCAGGCAATGTGTAGTAACTGTATGATTATGGCTGCAGTGAGCCCCATTGTGGTTTATAGTGCCCACATCTACAGCAGGTACTGGTCGCTTGAGGAACTTGGCTCAGAGCTGATGAGCTGGAGTCTGAGCTTTGGATTCTGCGACAAATCAGGGAGAGGGAAAATTATCTGAATGCTGTGTTTCAGAAGGCAGTCACATCCATTAGATTGCACATTCTCCCTGTGGGTGCATGGGTTTCCTCCCACAATCCAAAGATGTGCAGGTTAGATGCATTAGCTATGCTAAATTGTCCATAGTATTCAGCAATGTGTAGATTAGGTGCATTACTGAGGGTTAAGTGTAAGGGAATAGGTCTTGACGGGTTACTCTTTGGAGGGTTGGTGTGGACTTGTTCGGCCGAAGGGCTGTTTCCACACTGTAGGGATTCTATGTTCCATGTTGAAAAAGGTACATCCATAAACTGAATCAGAAAATTTGCTTGTGCACACCTAACAAACTCCTCTCCATCTAAACTCTAAGCGATGGCACGGTGGCTCAGTGGTTAGCACTGCTGCCTCACAACGCCAAGGACCCAAGTTCAGTTCTAGCCTCGAGTGACTGTCTGTCTGTGTGGAGTTTGCACATTCTCCTCGTGTCTGCATGGGTTTCCTCCCACAGTCCAAAGATGGTCAGGTGAATTGGCCATTCTAAATTGCTCGTAGTCTTAGATGCATTCGTCAGAAGGAAATGGATCTGGGTGGGTTGCTCTTCGGAGGATCGGTGTGGACTTGTTGGGCCAAATGGCCTGTTTCCACACTGTAGGGAATCTAAGCTAATAAAAAAAAACTACCTTGAATTTGATGAGTGATCAAGAGCAGAAGGGCGTGACCTATAAGCGATGCAGGCAGGGAGACGCAGGAGGTAGTGTTGAATGAGCCTCAGCTCGAGCTCATCTGACAGGTTTGAGATTCTTGCTCCCTGTGTAGCTGAGAGTGGAGCTGAGCAAATTGACCATACACAGAGGCATTCAAGAGATGGAGAAAAGAGGCATGTAGTTGTAATTGGGGATCATATGGTTTGGGGACTAGGGTTCTCTGTGGCCAGGGTTGACTACCCCAAAGGCCTAACAAGTCTACACCAACCCTCCGAAGAGTAATCCATCAAGACCTATTCAGAATAACTCATCTAGCCTGCAGAGTAACTTGGTGTGGGAGGGGAAAGATCCAGTTGTTGTGGTCCACTTTGGTACCAGTGAGGTAGGTAGAAATAAGCTGAGGGAATATGAGCAGCTCAGGGCTAAATTTTAAAGCATAACTATGAAGGTAATCTCTGGATTACGACATGAGTCACATTCTAAGTGTCACAGAACTAAAGAGGTAGATGCGTGGCTCAAAGAAAAGGCAGGAAAATGTTGTTACGAAACATATTGGTCATGATCAAATAGCAGAGCAGGCTAACTGGGCTGAATGATGTAAATCTGCTCCCATATCTTATGGTCGTATATCTTCTGTGCAGTTGACACATTGCAATCCTAATTAAAAAAGAATAGTAGCTGCCTTGAGGAAATTCAGATTTAATTACAGCATTTTATGTCATGAACATAAGCTCAAGAACTTGTTTATCTGCAGGTTCCTTAGCATCATGCAGAAAGGCAAAGTTGCCGATGAAACTCTCCTTTCTAGAGCAAACATGCTAGCACTTGTCAGACAAAGGAATTGTCATTGTACTAGGTATGTACGCAATATGGAAGGTGGCCTCATCATTGGAAGATAGGAATTAGGAGCAGGAGAAGACCACTCAGCCCTTCAAGCTTGCTTCACCATTAATAAAGTTCATTGCTAATCTGATTGTAATCTCAACTCCACTTCCTTATTGCTCCTGTTACCCTTGACTTCTTGGACTATCAAATATCTATTTAAATTAACCCTGAATAAATTCAGTGCCGAGTAGCCTCCACTTCTTTTTGTAGAATTAATGACCATCTGATACAAGGGACCTCTTATCTTCAGAATATTTTCCCTAGTTCTAGGCTGTCCTACAAGAGTTATCCCTTGAGGTAGCCCATGACAAGAAACCACTGGGATGCTTAAAGTCTGATTGAAGAATTACAGCAAAAGGAACATAAAGGCTCTCGACATCAATTGTAACAAGGAAGAAACTTGAGCAAATGGGGGCCCTCATTGAGGGCAGAAATTTACCCCCACAACTTGCAGTTGAAGCTCCAAAATGCATGCCAGCCTCCAAATAAGGCATCAACAGAGATCATCCCCACACCATAAAGGGCGACATCATGTGGGACAGCATTATCATCAGAAAATAAGTGTTTTTATAATGCATGCCCATAGTTGTCATTCCACAATCTTACAGTACTTTAGTCGAGGCAGAGAGGTTTTCAAGAAGTAATTATGAACTAATGAATCATAGACCTCACTTATAACAATGTAACTTTTCAAGTTTGCCCTCTGAGAGTAACCACTTTTGTCAACTTTTTATCAACTAATAGATTTCTGATTGATTGTCATGTCTGAAATTTGTTGTTGTTTTCAGAAAAGTGATGACAGCATACACAAATAGTTTCAACACAATTCGATCACTGGGTTGGTTCCTGAAAATTAAGTAGTACTGTCTGGTATTTAAAAGAATGAGAAAGAACCTCAATGAAACATATAAGATTCTAAGGGAGCTTAGAGGGTGGGCACCAGAGATTCTTTCTCCTTGCTGGGGTACGTAGAACATTGCATCACTATGTCAAGATGCTTAAGGGATTGATCACTGAGGAGCAGGATGAAAAAATGTTTGATTTGAACTTGATGATTATTGGAATTCTCTATCCCAGAAGGTCGTAGATATTCCATTGTTGGGCATCTTCAAGACTAGAACAGAGAGAAATTTGGTGTCTTAGGATACCAGGGGGTGAGCTTTTGACAATATGGGGGCAGAGCAGCAGATGCAAAAGATGAATGGCCTACTCTTCCTGTATCATATGTCTTAAAATGTGTCTTAAAATCATGCCAGCAAAATCCAGGCCAATAATTTTAAAAGATTCAAATCCCATCCTGAACAGTTGGATTTGCATTTTAAACAGTGTAATATTTTGACAGACAGTAGTGATATCAATCATGGAAATATTCACTGTGGGAGAGTCTGCTTTTCCTTAATGAAATAAGAGGAAACTACTGTCAACCAGCATAAAATTTGCAATCTTCACAGTAATTTTTTTTTCAGACAGACTTAAATGCTACAATTTATTCTTTTTGCTGTTTATCTCGAACTGTAGACACAGCTTAGTTGCAAAATTATTCAAATCTCTCACCTCTAAAATTCCATGGTTTCAGATTTCAAGTCTTACTGCAGGGCTTGAGTGCGTAGCAACCAGTGTGAACACTCCCATGCAATACTGAAGGAGCACTGCACTGTTAGGTATACAAACGTTAAATTGAGATGGTAAACCAAGGTCTTGTCAGCCAATTAAGATGGATTAGAAAGATCCCATGATTCTATTTTGAAAAGTTACCCTATTGTCCAGGTCAATATCAATCCCTCAGTCACTATCACAGCAAAAGGTTGTCTGATCGCTTTGATATAATTCATTTAAAAATTACGATTGTTTTCAAAATATACGTGTTAGTCTTTGATGTTGTCTAAACCAAAGTAGCATTTGTGAATTAAAAATATCAGCCCCAGTTTTCTGATGGCAGAGAGTTGTTTCTGCAGTGTAGACTCGAGTTGTGTGTCAGGGCCCTGCAAAATCCCATACGTAGTAGACTCTGAAGGAACTGCATAGGGAACTGAGGAGTTTATTGGATAATTCCACTGTGCCATCAAAAGTATCCATTTAGGTCAGATAATTTGGAAGGTTCTGCTACAATTTAGCTATTAGTTTTGTAGGAAAGTTAAATTATTATAAAATTAGCTTAACACCCAGATAATTATTATATTGATTTTCCCTGGCCAAACCTACCATTCACCTCCATCTGCATCACTCTGACCCCTTGTACCAAATAAAAAACCGAAATAACTCCAGATGCTGAAATCAGAAACAAAAGAACATAAATTGCTGGAAACAAAACTCAGCAGGTCATGTAGCATCTGTGGGGAGATAATGTTTTGAGTACAATGACCCTTCATCAGAACTGGACTTTGTTTCTGATGCCTTACACCTTCTGGACTGGACACTCACTCAACCCTCTTTCATGGCTGATGGGCCAGATATTCCCTCCTTCATCCTCACCCCAAAGCCTAGGACCCAACACCTCCCACTACCTGACATCTACCCAGCCATTGCTTGATCCAGTACCCCTGCTCCAGCCCGAGAAAGTGAGCACAGATTTTTGCTCTGATATCCATTTTTCCACTCTGGGCATTCCCCCCCCCCCCCCCCCCCCCCCCCCCGCAGCTGCCACACCTGACAATCTAACTGTAATGTCCCCCACCTTTCAACTGCTCCCAGTGCCGACCAGAACACAACATAACTCCTTTTCCACTGGCAGCACCTGAAGCCATCATCTGTCACATATCTTCCTGCCTCATATGACCCCTCCTCCCAGACCACATACCCCACCTGCCCAATCATCACACTTACCTGATGCCCTTCCCAAATTACACCCTGGATTTCAACCCAGCAACCATCCTGTTACTAATCATTCAGCAATTTAACCTCATGCTTATTTGAGGTCCTTGTCCTTTCACAGGACCTGTCAAAATAGCTGTCTGTGATCCTGTCTATTTAAATCAGAGAATGCAGCAATTATGTTTATAAAAAGGGGCTGTGTTTGCCTCCCCTGATGATGTTACATGATCAGGATGTGGTTGAATTGAAAGTATGCTCCGTATTTCTGCAGATTCAGTGATTGGAATCTTCTGCCAGAAATTCAGTACTCTTTCTTCACTTAATAAAAGTGGGAGCAGAGTGACAATTTGACTCTCCTCTGAAAATCCAATCCATAGATTCCATCTTTTTGATTTTCTCTAATTTTTTGTCTATAAATAGAATGGGGAAAATAATGGTTCTGGGCTCAAAGAGAAACCCTTTTCTTTAAAGAATGTGCACATTAGGAATGCTTAAAAAATCAGGTACAGGACTTGAAAACTAATATGCAGTCAAACTAAATCTCAATCCAGTAAGTGAACACACCAATTCTATGGTAATTTTCTCTCTCTCTCCGACACCCACATACAACACCAGAAGCAAGCTCTGCATCATGTTTCTGAAGCGGGCAAGCAGTGAACTCTGAACAATGTTATGAGCACCCCACTGTTTCACATACAGAGATACTGCAAGTGCTTCCTCTGATTTCCAGTGAACTATTTGCTTTGTTCATGGTGACTGCAAATGATTTTCATCCCACCTTTCCATCCCTGAAGATTAAAATTACTTGGGCCTTTCTTCCAAATCTTAAAACCTGAATCTAAGCTGGAAATGCAGACAGGGCAATTACTTGAGTCTCTTCTTCAGCATCTAGTGAATTCACCTGCAATTTGATGCAAAACTGACTACATTGTTAGTGTGTTGCATTATGAAAATTAGAAAGGTCATTGCACATGCGAAAGCTATTTGTGTTGAATTGTGTCAGCTTAGTCAATTTATTCTTAGGATTTAAACACTAATTATTTTTAAAATCACCATGCGAAGCCAGTGTGGCCAGTTTCATAAGATTATGTTTCAAAATAGGCAACAAAATTGATAGGTCAGTGAACAAAATGATACAGATAATTAAACAATGAATGAAAATGTTTTCATTGACATCAGTTCAACAAAATGCTCGACACAAGTAATAAAGTACCTGAGGTTTAATTATGATTGACTGCATTTGGACCGCTTTGTAATACTAAGTATTATTGTTGAAGATTATTGGGTAGTTGGCAGTGAAGACCTGATCAAAAGTGATGTGATATCTCCATTAACTAAAAAGAGTCATAGAGTCATGCAGCATGGAAACAGACCTTTCAGTCTCACTTGTCTGTGCCGACCCGATATCCCAATTTGACCTAGCCTCATTTGCAGCATTTGGCCCATATCCCTCGAAACGCTTCCTTCTGATGTCTGCATCCAGATGCCTTTTAAGTGTTGTAATTGTACCCACCTCCTCCACTACCTCTGGCAGCTTGTTCCATACATGCAAGTAAATTTATCAGTTACTGAAACATTGGACAAAAAAAAGCTCAGTAGAATTCCATGGTCAATGAAGAGTAATTTGGACTTGGCACCTGTCAGATTATTGAAAAAAAAATGCTGCAGGACTCCATTCTTACTTTGCAGGTTCTTCTAGCATGGCACTGTGTACAATGTGAATAGTAGTGAAGGTAGAATTGGGATTGGATTTGTGGTCACATAGCCTGCATGCACTGTGAAGAATGGGCTCCTGATGAAACACTGGTTTGCTTCTGTGATACTGTAGTCCACAGGAGCCAATTACTTAAGGGAGGAAATTGACCCCAAATTTTAAAAAAATCAATGAAAGGCTCAAGAAGCCAAGTAAGGACTTGAGGTGGGAGGAAGGGGACAGTATAATGCTACTTTGTAAGAAACATTTGAGCAGCCTGATTAAAGATCATGTTAATATGTAAATACTATCATTTCATAATACTGTATAGAAGTTTCAGAATAATGTCTGCTGCAAGACATGCTGTGATGATGCTAGTTGAATTTTGGAGTGCCAGTGTATGTTCCCATTTGCAGCAGTTTGTGAATTCCAATTTCATAACACTGATCAGAAAATTAATCACAAAGGCTTAACAGAGAACTCTAAGTAGTACGATTCTAAACTGCCCCATTGAGCACAAAGGTGATCCCCCTTTGAGTGTTTTGTTAATAACTTTTCATCAGCTTCGATTGAAACTTGATATTATTTGGGATCTTGAAAGTTCAGAATCTTAGTATTGTAAGTGGGAAACATTGTAGAGTTATGGGAAAGGACTAGGAGGGGTGACTAAATGTGTTCCATTCTGAGATTGTGTAATGTAGTTTCATGAGTTACCCGTCCATCCATGTACCTCCCAGCTGATCCTCAAACCCAGGGAAGGAATAGGGGAAACCTTGAACCAACTTTGGAGAAATCTGCAGGAAATTCATCTAGAGTACCCAAAGACAACCGTACAGTCTCCGTTATACAAGTGAGGATTACTATCAATCAATCCATCTGCTTTGTTTAACTCAATTATTCAAAAATGAAAAGCAACCTGCTTTCAGATGTAATGACTTGAATTCAGTAAGTGTTTTCTAATAGTTCAAATCTGTTGCCCAGCTAAGAACAGAAATCATTTAAGACCTTAAAATGAGAAAAATAATATTGGAAATGTTCAGTTGATCTGGTAGCATCTGTGGACACCTTTTAACTCAGCTTGCTTTGCTACTAATGCTCATTTCCAGAGAATGCACTTGGAAAACCTGGTAGACTTACTGAGTACCTCTTAGTATTCTCCGTTTCTGTTTCAGATTTCCAGCAACTATTTTCACTTTATGAAAGTTTTGGGAATCTGAAAATCATTGAACCTTCAAACAGTCTTTCAGAAAGAGAGAATTTGAAAATTAGAATGGTGCAACAAAATGAAAAATTCAGAGTTCAGGGGTTGAAAAATATGTGCAGGCAGTGGCGGATCGAGCTGATACGATCTTTTATTGCTGTCCTTTTCTGATTTTGAGAGCTGCCATATATAATACTTGTTAGATTATGATTGAATGGAGTGTAAATTTAATGGAAATCATATTGGACTCCTGGTATTGATGTAATGTTAATGTGATACCAGCAGTTAGAGGATAAATAAGAACTGGTAAACCACATCTTAGTTTATGTTCATTGGAGGGGTTTACTGTATGGATAGTGTGGATATGAAGTGCACTACCTTAGAGCATGGTAGATGCTGACTTTGTAGAGGGACTCAAACAAATTGGATGAATGCTTGAAGTCGAGAGACAAAATGACAGGGATTCAGGGACAGAATGGGTAAGTATAACTAACTGTATTGTTCTTCCGAAAAGCTGCCGTGGATTTGATGGGCTGATTGATAACCTTTTTATGATTTTGGTTGTTTACTCTTTTTTTTTCTTTGATGCAATGCTGAACTATGGAGTGTCTGCAAGGGAAAATAGTCTAAGATTTCAGCTGGCTGGTGATCTATATCTGGGGAGTTTTCAGCTTTTGTTCATGTTGAAAATAAATTGAATAATAAAACAGAAAGATGCTTTAGAGCTTGACATAATACATTCCAATTTTAACTTCCTCACTGGAGCTTTCTGCTCTTGTTTCTTTCCCTGTACCCTGTTCAATTGTTCTCCAAATGTTTACATGCCCTGATTGACCTGACCTCAACAGGTATTAGTGTAAAACTGCATCATAACACACACCCTGCATGATTAGGATATTTGTTGGTCGGCCATGTATCTCATTGGACTAGATGTTGCATGTAATTTTCAATACAAAATGCAGACTATATTTCATTAAGAATTTGAACAAGATGAGATAAAATGGGCCACATGCTTCAGTAAAAAAAGACCAGACAGAATTGTTGATGAGCGGATATAACTGCCACTGGGAATCACAATGTTGCAGGAACAGATGTGTAACTTTATGCAGTTTAAAACCATGGTCATAAAGAATTGGCTGTAAGATGAGTTTTTGTGAGTTCTGTATGACTGGAGATTGAGATTATCAGGTGCACAACAGTTGCACATCTATAGGTTGAAAAGCAGTGAATGGTGCCTTCTCATTAGGTATAATCTTTCTAAAGTTGTCATCCTGCACACAACTAGTGAAACTAAGAAATGGGCAGAGCTCTGTATGGGGCAAAAAAAAAGCTTGAAGTTACTTACTATCTATTGTTTATTTTAAATATAAGCACAATATAGTCGTTTCTTCAGTTTCTTTTATGAATTATGTTAAAGACTGCGATACTCAAATGTGCTTGACCCTAGCAGGAAGATGGCTGTGGTTGTAGGAGGTCAATCATCTCATGAATGAATGAATACATTTTTAAAAATGTCAACCAGTATGTGGGCGTTGTTCGGACCAGTGTGGGAGGTGGTTTGGAGTATTTGATGGTCTCTGCCAGCTAGGTCTATGCTGGAACCAAGTTGGAAGTGATTTCAGATGATCTGAAATTGACTTTATTGTCATGTGTACTGTGGCATAGTGAAAATCTTTGTCTTGTGAGCAATACAGGCAGATCACATAACCTGAGGGACAGAATGTACATGTATTTGGAAAGGCAAGGACTGATTAGGGATAGTCAACATGGCTTTGTGCGTGGGAAATCGTGTCTCACAAACTTGATTGAGTTTTTTTTGAAGAAGTAACAAAAAGGATTGATGAGGGCAGAGCAGTAGGTATGATCAGTATGGACTTCAGTAAGGCATTGGAGGGATATGGGCTGGGTGCTGGCAGATGGGACTAGATTGGGTTGGGATATCTTGTCGGCATGGGCGGGTTGGACCGAAGGGTCTATTTCCATGCTGTACATCTCCATGACTCTATAACTCTAAATGGCATAGATAAATAAATAATGGGTAAACAGCTGCAAAACAAAAACATAGGTACAGGCAAATGCTAAGAGTTTGCGAGTCCATTCCATATTCTAACAACAGTAGAGTAAAACTGTTTTGAAACCGGCTGGTGTGCGCGTACCTTCGCCCTGATGGTAGAGGTTGTAGAAAAGCATTGCCACAATTGGATGGATCTTTGAGAATGCCAGTGGCCTTTCTTTGACAGCAGGCCTGGTATCTGTTGCAATGCAGAATGAGCGCCATATACTCCATGACGAGAGTGTTCAAGGATAAAAATAGAGTGACTCTGTGGCTCCAGATGTTTACTATTGAATTCCTGTTGTTATGGACCAGGCTAGACCTCATTAAAACATTTCAAAAAGTTTCAGACCCTAAGTTTGCTAGTTATTTAAACAGGTGTAATACAGTTGGTCAAACCACACAGTTTTCGACAAATCAGTTTATTTACAAGATACTGAGTGGAACACGACCAAAGGTGAACAGAATAACTAAACGTATCCAAAAACCCAACAGATTATCCCAACTTAATGATACTGTTCCAAATACTTGCAACAATCCTCATAAATTTCCCTTGACGCAAAAGGTACAATCAAACACAGGGCTTTACAGGAGGTCAGTCAGAGAGAGAGGTGGATCAGGCTGCTTTTTTGGGGTCCAGCAGCTTTTTTCAATGCCACTGCTAAAAACCAAACCAAACCAGGGAATAGCTGAGCTGGGAGGAATGATCACTCCCTTTTCATTGTCCAGGTATTTTTTAAAACTTAAAAACCTTTTGTTTGAGGCAGTATCCGTTAGCTATAATCAACATGACCCTGAAACTACTCAACTTAAACTTTTCAGAGTCTGTGTCTTTTCTGACTTCTCTGAGAAGAAAGCTAAGGACAACATAACCTTGTTAGAGGAGCAGCATCATCACACTAAACCTTTCTAACCCTCTTGTTAAAATACACCTTTAAACTGTAATTTCTGTTTTTGTTTTTGTTGTTGTTTTTGTTTTCCAGTATCTGCAATACTTTTTTTTTGTTAACCTTAAAACCTACTTCATTGACCAGGCTTAATATGATTCTGCCACTTCATAATGTGGCTTAGTTTAAGATCTTGTTTCATGTCTGTTGCCATTATGAAGAATCAAATAAATTCTAAATTTCCTATAGTTGAGATTTTTTTGTTTATTGGATGAGGGTATTGCTGGCTGAACCAGTTATTGCTTATCCCCATTGCCAAAATGCAGTTGAGAGGCAACCAAATTATTATGGGCCTAGAGAATGTAGGCCATAGGGAACCAGATTGATCATAATTGACAGTAGTCACCAGCTTCAAAATTCTTTCAAATTTTATCATCTGCCATGGTAGGAGTCAACTCATACTGCCAGAATATTAGCTTGGGGTTTTGAATTACTGATCCAGTAATGTTATCACTGCACTACAGCCTTCTCCTTAAGTTTTAAAGATCATGTACTTCACACTGGACTTCAACATTGATATCTATGAGTAACACATGTAGTAACAGAACACAGGGATGCAGTTAGATCAGTATATTGTATTGACTTGTAGTTTCAAATAGTGATTGAAAGAACATGCTGGAATAAAGTAAAAAGAAAGTGAATTGCAGATGATGGAATCAGAAACAACAACAAATTGTTGGAAAACTCTGGGTCAGAAACCATCTGTGGAGAGAAAGTGTTGATGTTTTTGGTCCAGTGACCATTCTTCAGAACTGATTATAACAGGAAAAGATTGGGATAGATCCTGAATGTGGGTTGGGGAAGGGGGAAGAATAAACTATAGTTGGTGATGGAGTCCAGAAATAAACAGTTGGACAGAAAAAGGAATGAGTGATGGTCAACCTGAGAAAATCAATACCTGCTAATGGAAACCATTAGTAGCTTACAATGGGTTGTTCATGGTAGCAGCCCATGTGATCACAAGGTCTGATGCATCAGAGGAATGGGGTAGGGACATGGAAGAAGTGTCTCTGACACTAAGATTATTGAACTCGATATTGAGGCCTGAAGGCTCCAGAGTTCCCCAAGCGGAAAGTGAGATGCTGTTCTTTCAACCTGCACTGAACTTAATTGGAGCACTGCAGCAAGCATAAAACAGAGATTTTGGCTAGGGAACAAGGTGGTGTCTTGAAGTGGCAGGCAACAGGAAGCTCAGGGTCATCTTTGTGGCCATGACATGGGTGTTCTGCAAAGCAGTCACCCAGTCTGCATTTCCTCTCACTAGTGCAGAGCATACCATATTGTGAGCAGTGAACCCAGAAGACTAGATTGAGTGAAGTGTCCATTAACCATTGGACACCCAAAGCAATAGACATTTTCTAATCAAACTGTTCAGAGATGTTATTCCACTCCTCTGGAGCAAATCGTTCATGAGCCCAGGTCTTCTGGCCCAAATGTAGGGACATAAACGTTGTACCACAAGATTACTGTTGCATCTATCAAGGCAGATTTGAAAAATGCTTTTAAAGTCCAAGAACATGTTAAACTGTACTGTTGAGAGAGTTCCTTATTTGTCACAATAAATTAACAAGTTAAATACATACAGCTTCATCCAAAATTCCAGCCAAGCAGGCATTAAGCCATGTGAGCAGGGTTTTGTCACGTTGGAACCTGAGTTAGGCCAGGCGAATTATGTAAATACATTGAGAGTTATCAGTGAGCTGTCCATTGTTCTGAATGAATTATGTTTTGTCTTTGCTTAGCTGAGCAGCATGTATCTCCCTGGCTATGTAGAAAATGTGTTAGAAAAGAAAAGAACACTACCAAATCAGCCAATCCCTTATGCCTGTTTGCAGTCATCAAAAAAATGATGGAAAGAGCTGTTGACATTGCTATTAAGTGGCACCTTGGCACTAGTAACCAATTTAGGTTCCATTAGGACTATTTAGTTCCAAATCTATTTTTTTTATCATTCCTATATGGAATGTGTGCATCATTAGAAAAACTGACATTTGTTTCCAATGCCTAGCTACCCTTTATGGGATTGGCTATCTATGTCATTTATCGGGGCAGTTATGAGTCAACAACATCAATGCATGTCTGGAGTCACATCGAGGCCAAGGTAAGGACAGAAGATTTCTTTACCTATAGCACATTAATGAACTAAATTAACAATACTTACAGGGTTACCATTAAACTATTTTTCATTTCAGACTTTATTGAATTAAAATTTCAGCAGTTGTTTCTTGGTGAGATTTTAGTATATGTCCCTTGGACGTTAGCCTGGATCTCTAGATTCCTTGTACAACTATGCTACTCCCTCCCATATGATGATAGCCTTGGTTCAAACATGGACAAAAACACTGAATTTTAAGATGAGAATGATTATCTTTGATAACCAGATAGCATTTGTTAGTTGCTGGCATCAAGGAGTTTGAGCGATTATTGAAGTCAGTGGGAATCAGGTACAGTTCCCAACTGGCTGAAGGCATATCTAGCACCTAGAAAGATGGTTATTGTTGTTGGAGACCAACCATCTCAGTCTGAGGACTTCACTGCAGGAATTTTTCAGGGTAGTGAACTTTGGCTCAAGGATCTTCAGCTGCTTCAAGTGAGGATGTTCCCTGATGACTGCACCAAGTTCAGTTTTGTTATCAACCACTGGGCTACAGTATTCAGCTGAGCTAGTAAGTGACAAGTAACATTCGCAATAGACAAATGCTTAGCAGTGACCATCTCAAACAAGACAAAATAAACACCTCCCTTTTAACATTGAACAGTTTCCCATCAGTACCCTACTATTAATTGAGTGTCACAATCAACCAAAACTGTAACTGAGCCAGTTGACACTTTGACTCCAAGAGTAAATCAGGCACTGTGTGCTCTGCATAAAGTCATTCACCTTTTGACTTCCCAGAGCATTTTTTTTATTATCACTACACACTGACTGATGTACTATCTAAATGTGCACTGCGCTATTTACCAAGGCTTCTTGAGCAGCAGCTCCCTACTTTTACCACTGAGGAACAGGGCAGTTGACACATCTGAACAACAATGCCTGCAGCTTCCCTTCCAAATCACTCAACATCCTGAGATCGGATTATATTGTCCTTCCTTTATTGTGCCTGAGCCACAGCACAACAATGTGCAAAGGCCAACATTGTATGGACTGCAGTGCTTCAGGTAGGTATCTCCCTACTACTTTATTGAGAGCAATGAGCGATGGGTAATAATTACTAGCTTCTCAACAATGGACCCTTACCCTGAACACATGAAGAAAAAACAACTTGTAAACCCGTAATGGTATAATCCGACATCCTTAATCAGACTTCCAAAAGTATGAGAATGAAAGGAATTAATCAATGATGGAACTTTGATCACAGAGGGTTGTGAGTGGTTCTTTGTTGTATGTTCTCATCAATCTGTTCAGAGATGTTATTACCTTTGGAGCAGATGAAACTTGAAATCAGGCCTCCCAACTTAGAAGTAGGAATGCTACCACAGAACCACGAGCCTGTTATCGGTGTGTTCAACCTATGGTTGATCAGTTAAGCACATAAAATGAAATAAATGAAAATGAAATGAAAAGAACTTTAAACATAAAGTTAAACTTTTTTTTAGCAATGACAAATCCAATATAATACTTATTTAACTCTTCCCGCTGTGCTGTGCTGGGAGTATTGAGCAGTTTGAGATCTTTAGTTATTACAGAATCTATGTAGGAGGAGAAGCTGTGTTGTTCATGATGTTTCATTTACCTTAGTTATTTTGGCAATTAGCAACTATTCTGTGCGTATTTGACTGATTAGACAGTTCTTCTAAGAATTCACTTGAAGGATCCACCTACATATGGAGTTATTCAATAAGCATGAGTGTATCAAATTAAACTCATTAGCCAAACTAGTTATTCCATGTTATTATTTTCTGGCACCCAACTGTATTTTGTGGAGCTGCTGCTGAAAAAAATGAAATCCAGGTGGTACCTTTTTAATAATCTAAAACTCCTTTCAAGTGCTGATAATGTTTGACAGGATTTCTCAGAGTGATTCTTATCTGGCAATTCAGCTAATTAAAACTCTCGGTATACGATGCTGTATGATTTTATTTAGTAAATCACTTGGTGAACACAACTTCAAAACAATAATTTGTATGAAATTATTTCAGATGCTTCAGATGAATGCTTTATTCTTCTAAATACTAAATATTAATTTTTTTGAAGGTGATATTGCCCAAATACTTTTATTCAGTCCATCTAGATCAACAAATATTTTTATTCCATGATGTTTTGCTGGGTTCCAAAATGGATACTAAATCCAATGTGGCATTTGAAGAGTCATGTACATGAGGTGTTTCGAGATTGGTATGTTCTCTCCAATTTTTCAGCTTCATCTCTGCGCCTCTGTATCGTCTCTCTGCCTTTCTGAATAAAGTTTCTCCATTTTGGACATTCATAATCCATGTGGTGAAACCAGAGGACTCATTTAAAAATAAGAATCTTCCCACTAAGAATGGCGATTGATACTTTCGCTTTAAGTGTTCTTGGACTGTAGGATTCTCCTTCCTGTGGGTAATGGAGGAAAAGACATTGAATATTTTTAAGTGTGACTAGATTCTGAACTAATAAGTGAGTCAGAAGGTAATGGGATAAATAGGAACGTACAAACCATTATTAGATCAACCATGATCTTATCAAATTGTGGAGCAGATCTGAAAGACTGAATGACCAAAACTGATCCTCATTCAGATGATCGTGTGAATATATGGAGATGTTTGATTCCATCAAATGCTTTTTAGAAGTCCTCGAAGAATTTGTTCTCTTGGGAGTCTCCAGTTGCAAATGATTCCAGATCAGTTGCTTTGGGAGTCTGGTGTCAGGCAAAAGAATGACATTATTTGAAGTGCTGTGGATCATTTGTGAACTTGAAAATTCCATTAATGTGGTGGTATTGACATGAAGGATTGAAGACCTTGCTGATGTCTGCTAGTGAAGATCTCGACCGCTGGAAGGGGTCTCTCCAATCTGCGATTGGTCAAATAAACACTAGCAGCTCGGTCTGGTTCAGCAAGGTTTCACATTTGATTATGATGGCTGGGCTTAGGTTATCCAGCAACACTTTGGGTTAAACACCCTGTATAAACTGCATGCTTAGCTTAAAACACAGACAGTTTTTATAGGTCTGTTAACAAAACGTACAGACTTAATTTCATAGTTCATCCAATGTAATGAAATAAAATGATAGATAGACATAAAATTGAGCCAATGATATTTCCTGGGAACTGACTTGTTTTGCATGTTTTTATCTCTTGCCACCTGAATCACAAGGCCAGTTAGAATTCTTTTAATAATATTATATCTCGCCTAGTTAATTCATACTATGAAGAAGACATTATTTGCTAATCTGTTTCAATTAGTTCAAGGAAGCAGCTTTCAGCAGAGTTAGGTGCCATTTTAAACAAAATTGTTAATTTGCAGCTGAGAAGCCATTTTGTTATGTTACTTGCATTAGAAGCCATTTTGTAGTTAATAAAGGCATGCATTAAATGGTTGCTCCTGACAACAGCCTAAATCCAGATTTTAGATCCTTATCTCTCCCCTTTGGTCATTCCATGACCATATCATAACATGCGAGGGCATAGATTAGATCAGTCCAGTCGAATGAATGCCAGAGACTGCCATACTTCCTTCTCCGGGGAGGAAGTAGGGGTAGGCAATTGCATCTCCTCACCGTCATCTGAATGGAGAAGAAGCATTTTCTGGGGGCAACTGATGCTGTCAATAGAAGTTAGTAGCTTAGCAATAATACATTTAATAATAGTAATCCCATGAAAAAAGACCAATTAAAACAATAGTAGCGTACATAGACATTTATATCAGCCAGTCGTAACATGAGCTGAAAATGTGTTTCTGGAAAAGCGCAGCAGGTCAGGCAGCATCCAAGGAGCAGGAGAATTGACGTTTCGGGCAAGACCCTTCTTCTGGAATGAGGAAAGTGCGCCAAGCAGGCTAAGATAAAAGGTAGGGAGGAGGGAGTTGGGGGAGGGGCGTTGGAAATGCGATAGGTGGAAGGAGGTTAAGGTGAGGGTGATAAGGTGAGGGTGAAAAGCTGGAGTGGGGGTAGGAGCGGAGAGGTCAGGAAGAAGATTGCAGGTTAGGACGGTGGTGCTGAGTTCGAGGGTTGGGACTGAGACAAGGTGGGGGAGGGGAAATGAGGAAACTGGAGAAATCTGAGTTCATCCCTTGTGGTTGGAGGGTTCCTAGGTGAAAGATGAGACGCTCTTCCTCCTACACCTCCACACACATCATTTACTGCATCCGATGTGGCCTCCTCTATATTGGGGAGACAGGCCGCCTACTTGTGGAATGTTTCAGAGAATGCTTCTGGGACACCCGGATCAACCAACCCAACCACCCCGTGGCTCAACACTTCAAATCCCCCTCCCACTCCACCAAGGACATGCAGGTCCTTGGACTCCTCCATCGCCAGACTGTAGCAACACGAAGGCTGGAGGAAGAGCATCTCATCTTCCGCCTAGGCAACCTCCAACCACAAGGGATGAACTCAGATTTCTCCAGTTTCCTCATTTCCCCTCTCCCCACCTTGTCTCAGTCCCAACCCTTGAACTCAGCACCACCTTCCTAACCTGCAATCTTCTTCCTGACGTCTCCGCCCCCACCCCCACTCTGCCTATCACCGTCATCTTGTCGCCCTCACCTTAACCTCATACCACCTATCGCCCTTGCAATGCCCCTCCCCCAAGTCCCTTCTCCCTACCTTTTATCTTATCCTGCTTGGCACACTTTCCTCATTCCTGAAGAAGGACTCATGCCCGAAACATAGATTCTCCTGTGCCTTGGATGCTGCCTGCCCTGCTGCGCCTTTCCAGCAACACATTTTCAGCTCTGATCTCCAGCATCTGCAGTCCTCACTTTCTCCTAGTTGTACCATGAGCCAAAACCCCAATCTCCCCATCCCAGGCCGTCACTCATTTGGCTAACAAAAGTGCAGATGTTATATACATGCCTGGTAATATTCTTGATGAGTTCAGTGACCCCCATGATACATTTGCCTTTGACTATGGTGCAAACTCCATTCTCCTTTGCAAGTACATAATTGAGGGTGTACCAGTTTGGGGAAAATAGGCACAATTCTGAAAGCATGTCCTTAATTCCTGCCAAGGCAGCAGCCATCTCATTACCCAAGAGGGTGAGACCGCAAATGAGATAATTTGGATTCTTATGGCTCATAATTCCAGCAGACCCTCCTACAGAAAAAAAATACTAAGAACTGCATACCACAGAGAGTGAGCCTTAGTGGTGTTCAAAGTCTTAGGATTCCTCTAATTTGCGCAGAAATCAGGTGAGACTGAACTTTTGACAGGGAAACCCCAATCCCATTGCCAAGTAATTGGACGGGCAACAGTGGTCAGAAAAAGTGTCCCTACAGTTATGGCATGGGGAGTACCTATTTCATTAAGGACAAGGATAGAAGGGACATGAGATAAAAACAATAAAAGGGGCATGAGAAACAGTGTAAGGCCACTAAGGTTGAGGAGCGTATGCACAGGGTTAAAGCAACAATACTGTAAAATAAGGAACTTAGATTGTCAGTAGCATGAGTTGTGTTTTCCATGGATTTGGAATTAATTCAATAAAAGTATGTGTGCATTGTCGAAGTGCTGTTTTATAAAAATGAATGGCTTCCTGTGTTCATTTGTAAAAGTGAGTCGGACTGTGAAATCTTCTGAGAGGCTGTAAATGTTTTTCAACAAACGTTATTCATTGGTGTATTCTCAACACATTGGATTTATAATGGTTATTATGATGTACAGTGCAACAACCATTTTATGTAGTACTCTCTGTATGATTTGCCTTGAGATGAATATTACTTCAGATAAATGAAAATGAATCTTTGGTGCTTGAAATAGTTTATTAGGATAAGAGCAAAGCTATTATATTATCAGTCATATAATTGTTTGAATCATGGAGACATTTTATCACCTGTGTATTATGTTCGAGTGGGCAAAGTTGTTTCAAAACTAGCACTACTGATGATATTGCTGGTCTTAAATGGACTTGGGTATGATCACTAGCAGCTCATGGAGTGGTATTTATTGTTTTGCCTTGTTAGTGCTAAAATTTGAATTCCCAGTTTTCAACTTTGATTATCTGATTTTAATGCTTGAGACCTTCATGGACAAAAAATGATATTTAAAAAAGGTAGAAACGTGAACTTAAATGGCTATGATGATCACTTTACCAGATAGAGGCTTGTTCAAGGAACCAATGTGGAATAAGCAAAATAGTCTGAACTGAGATCACCATTTTATTTCAAGATGTGAAAACTATTCATATGAGTCATTGGTCAGAAACTTACATCTCCTGTTTTAATTTAGACTTGTATAAGAATTGCACATATTTGACAATGGTTACAAGGTTGACTGTAACGACATGGAGACAGACCTTCCTACCTCTATTCATAACACAGTAAAGTTAAAACTTGAGAGACTCTCAAAACTGATGCCAATGATTTGTAGTTAGACTCTTTGAATAACCAATCCTAGTCTCTGTGGATAATCAATCTCATCACTGGTTTGTAGATTTAACAAATTAACAATTTATTAACCATACAATAACTTCAGCAGAGCAAAATTAAATAGCAAAGTAATCTGATTGTGTTTAAAATCATAGACACAATAATCTTTGTTTCTAGTGCAATTCCGGACAAAGAGATGCAACTGCAGGTAAGGTATAAATAAAAGAAAATAACAAAACTAGACCAATTACTTAAGCAGCTTTCCCAATGCATTGTTCCACAGGCATGTATGATGTTCCCTGGTTGATTTTCTGAAGGTGTCGATCAATGCCACCTTTTCCAATTTGCGATAATTACATCAATGGTGCTTATAATTTCAATTCTTTAACTTCTAATATCTGATAATTGGAGGTTACTAAGAAAGCTTTTAAATCTTCATGTTTTAGCATCAACAAACAAACTCATCCTCTTGGAAACACAGGACCGAAAACCATTTCAAACTCTGGCTCCTCTCTTGGTTTGACAGTAATCTTTTCTTCTAGACTTGCTGGCACCAGTTTCCAGGTAGTCCTCTCACTAATGGTCAAACATGTAGTACGTGGCAAAACATATTAGTTCTCCAACAATTCAACACCCCAATTCCAACCCACTCCCACCCCACCACCACAATCACTACTGTGTGTCGAGGAGTCGGAGGAATCCTTCTGATCAAGAACCAACCTGAAATTAACCTTCAGGCCTGGCCTCAGAAGCAACTTGTTTTTTTTTGGTTCCAACACATTTAAAGGTCAGCTTCACCTCTCAGTTCTCCCCTACTCACAGTTCCAAGCCAAAACTGATAAAAGAATAAAATGAAAACAATGAAAAATCAGCAAGAGGTCTCACACCAACAACTATTCACCCTTGAAAGATAATAGAACCAGACTCAGAAATGCACAGATAGGCCATTTAATAGTAGCTGCTTTAACAGAGAGAGAGAGAGAGAGAGAGATGTCAACAATGTGTACCATGTAAAAGCTACAATGTAGAAATTCACCAAGGCTGCTTCGACACACCTTCTACACCCATGACTGGCATTTAGAAGGACAAGGGCAACAGATACATAGGAACATCACTTGGAAATATATTGTCATTCTTTCCATAACAAAATTGACAAAGATGGCTTTTTCAAGGGGAAGGTCAATAAATATTTTTAGGAATGGTCAATAAATGTTGGCCCAATCCCTTGAATACATTTCTTTACAAAATCACTTTTAATTATGTTAATTTGAATCTTGTCTCAAATCTCTGATCTCCAAGCACCAGCAATAGTGATGTCATAAAGTGAGGCAGTCATCCAATTATATTGAAATTCTGGTATCTCTCAGTCACCAAACTAGAAAGTGAAGTGCTCCAATTATCCAGAATTTTTTTTTAAATTTTGGAGAATGACGTAATGGTTCAGAATCAGAGAATTCCTGCAGTGCAGAAAGAGGCTATTCACCCTCTCAAGTTTCCACTGACCCTCTGAAGAGCATCCCCTTCACACTTTTCTTGGGTAGAAGTAGGTCATCATTGTGCATCTTTTGATAAAAATTAGAGTTCTTTAATGGGAGTTAGTTTTTTCAGTTAAATCATGAGATTACAGTTTAAAAGATGACGTCCTCAGCAATTTAATGATTATTCAAAGATTGTCACCCTTGGGGACGTCAACATCCTTCAGAAGAGCAGGGAGTTAGTTACAAGCATCACCTGGATTACTGCACTTATAGATACTTGTTGATGTCAGAAATTGATGTTGGTTTCACAGCATAATGACAGTTTCACTATTAATCCAAATTTCTGTCATTGTTGCAGTTATTTTCTTCGATAAATGGATCCCCTATTGAACTGGAGTGTATGCACAGGTGAAGGAATTGGAAATACTCTTTCAGGACTGGGATAGTTAAGTGTATAACAATAGATGTTCACTGCTCCATTTCTTGTGCATGTTTGCCAATTTCATCATCATTTGAGCATATGGTGTCAAATGAGAAGATTAGAGTCAATGGTTATATTCTGTCTATGATGTTCTGTTGCTCATCATGTCGCTTTCAATTACTTTGGCTGACGAGGTAAATGAAAAAGCACTCATGTGTTTTTGGAAGTCTGTGATTTAGAATTGGTTGTTCCAATACAATTTTGAACTATAAAATACATTGAGGATATGATCTGTTTTAATTTAGATTTTTTTTTTCAAAATGTAGTTAGGACATTTTCCTACATTTATGAAATATGGATATTAAACAATGCTCCTGTAGGTGGATTGGTTGGTGAATGTAATAAGCGTCTCCCATTTTTATTGCAGTGTCAAATTGAGATTTGAAATCTCGCGGTCTCTTTCTCTTGTCATCAATGTAAGGTAGCAACAAACAGTGCAATGAAGATGATGAACTCATGATATGGAGAATCATGATCTATGCACCCAAGTCGCATTGCTCACCGTGAAGCAAATTAGAGTGCCAGTGGACACTGCCACTATTGCTTAACAGTATTTTCTCGCTGAAACTGTTTGGAGAGAAAGATTTCAATTGAAGTTGTTTAAATAGCAAGTAACTGAATGACAGAGGATGCTGTAACTATGTTACGTTTTGTTCAAAACAATACTTGGCAAATATAGCAGTTTATGATGGAGTATTGTTACCAACAGAGGAATATTTAGAGAAACAATTTTTGAGACCTATAATGTCAGTGGACCTGGTTAACAAAGTCCCGCTATTGCCAAGTTCAGTATCATTGCTGTTTCTGACTCTTACCAAAGCTTGTTTTTATGATTGTTTCCAGATGGTGGTTTATTCTGCTCCTGCTGAGGTTGTGACTGATGCCCATACACAGACTGTGACACACAGCCATTGCAGTGATTATTCTAGTTTGCGCTACTGGGTTGCAGCATGAAAATGGAAATAACTCCACAGAGGCCAGTATCTCAACATCAAGTCATCTTTTATTTACACGCAGATACTCCGAGGCTCTATTACAGCTTCCTCAGAGCCAGCTATCAGAGTGAACAGGATGTCTGACAGTCCTTTATGTTTCTGTCAGCCAGGGCTCTCTGTTTAGGCCAGATTAACAGCCCCAATCAGGAAAGCTGTATTCTCAGAGGTCCATCTGGCTAACCTCATTGCAATCATTACAAATATAAGATATGTTTTAACAATGCTTAGTTCCTGTTTGTGGATTGGTGCAGGGAGGCTGCTGGAAACTGACTTCCATTTTTCAGATAGTGTTGTTTGAAAGGGTCAAGCTTCCTTTTTCCAAAGGAAATTAGATCTTCCACGATCAGTTCATGAGGTGACCAAGTCAAATTGGAGGTGGTAGACTTGGTACATTCCCTCATTGCCATGAAAACCAAGATGCTCAATAAAATCCAGTGGGAGGTTTATTAGATGGATTGAGCTTCCAGAGCTACGCAAGTTCCTGGTGCATTAAAAGGTCTCGACAATATTTACTCATCCACATTTATTCCCAGAGAGAAAGTGAGGACTGCAGATGTCGGAGATCAGAATTGAAAAGTGTGTCTCTGGAAAAGCTCAGCAAGTCAGGCAGCATCTGAGGAGCAGGAGAGTCGATGTTTCGGGCATTACTGATGAAGGGCTTATGCCTGAAACGGTGACTGTCCTACTTCTTGGATGCTGCCTGACCTGCTGTACTTTTCTAGTGCCACACTTTTCGACACGCATTTATTTCCAGTCTAGCAACTTCATGAATTTAAAATCCTCATCCTTGGGTCCAAATCCCACTGATTACCCACCCTATCTCTGCAACTTCCATCAATCCTACAGTGCTCGAATATCTGCGGTTTGTCAGTGCTGGTCTCTTACATATCCCTAATTTCTACCCTTTCCTCCAGTGGTGGTTATGTTTGCAGTAGTCTAGACTGAAGTACTCTAATGCTTTTCCCTTGAACCTCTCTGTTTTTCTGATACTCTGTCCCTCTCTCTATTAAGATGGTCCTTAAAACTAGCTTCTTAACCAACTTGTTCATCACCTGACCTAATGTTTCCTTGCATGACTCCATGTCAGATTTTATCGGACATACCTGTGATGTTGAGCTATGTTAACTATACTATATCAATGAAAATTGATGTTGGATGGAAGTGAACATTGTTCTGTTTAATGAAATCTGATTTTTTTTTTAAAAAAAGCAAACAATTGTTTTCGTTGGGCCAGGAGCAGTAGGAGTTTTAGTGTCACAGAATCCTGTAAATGTCCCCCATTGTTTACCATGCTTAATCAGCAAAATAGCTAATGTGGTGGACCCTGCTTTGACCGAGTTGACAGTATTTGTGGAATTATGTAGGTCAATCTTTGCAGTAAAGAAGTCAACTTCTGAAGGGAAAAGATGTAATGTGAAAACTCCTCTGATTTGCTCACTCATCCTTTATGTATCAGATAAGCGAGCCCAAGTGAAATGGTTTAAAGCACATCAAAAATTGCATGGTGCTGTAATTTTTGTCTTGGTTTGGTGAGTTTCTTAAAAGGTTTTGCAACTGAGGTTTTTTTTCATTGGAGTTGAATTCTATTTTGTATGTCCATTTCTCGGAGTTTCCAAGATTGTAAATGTAAAGCAGCAGCTTTTAAAATTTACAACCGAGGCCTGTTCTGACAGGAAGATTTTTGTATTTTACTAGAATGAACAAACATATTGCGTAACATAATTCGGAAGAAAGCCATTCAGATCACCTGGAAGTTGATGAATAAGAACTGTTTAAATTATAGTAGTAAGCAAACTAAAATAAGCACCAAAATCTCAGGGCTTCAATGGCTGCTGCCTTTAGCAAACAAACTCTTCAGAAAATGTTCTCTTCCAAAACATATGCAAAATCTTTTCTTTTGGGGTGGCTCTTTTTTGTAAATAATGTTTTTGTGACACTTAACAAGGGAAGAGTTAAAAACATTTTTTTATTGTGTGTACCAAACAAATCTATTGACTTTTTTTTGTCTTCAGCATTTTATCTAGAAATTACTTTTTGTATTAGTGCACATTTTCTGGTGTCAGCCTCTGTTAAAGTTGATGATTCTACTTGGTGAATTGGCCATGCTAAATTACCTGTAGTGTTAGTTGCATTAGTCAGGGGTAAATATAGGGGAGTGTACTGGATGGGTTACACTTCGGAGGGTTGGTGTGGACTTGCTAGGCCAAAGGGCCTGTTTCCACTCTGTAGGGAATCTAATCTTAATCTTATCATATCTCCTTACATTGCTATAATATTATGCAATAGCTATGTGTTTTACAGAGATGGTAAAGGCAAAGTGGTAATGTTGCTAGACTAGTAATCTTGAGGTCCAGGCTCATGTTCCTGGGAGATGGGTTCAAATCGCATTGTGGGTGATGGTGACATTTAAATTCAATTATTATATCAGTTAGTCTCAGTAATTGTGACCATGAAGCTGTTATCATTCGTCATAAAAACTAATCTGGTTTATTAATGCCCATTAAGGAGGAAAAAGGAAATTTGCAGTCTTTAGATGGACCTGGCCCGCATGTGACTTCAGACCCATAGAAATGTGCTTGACTCTTCATTCCCCCCTGAAATGACTGAGCAAACCATTTATTCAAGAACAGTTAGAGGTAGGCAACAAATGTTAGTCTTGTGGCAACACTCACACCCTATGACAGAGTAAAGAAAGAAATGTTTAGCTTTATCCTTGCAACACGCAGTAATGCCATAGCTTCATCCACCGTCCAGTTTTCAAGTGTGTTGTTTTGCTTCCTGTAGGATTGCATGTTCCAGTTTTCATAGGTAATTTTAGTTACACAATTTTCAATCAGTTTCTCTGTCCGGCACCACTATTTTATGCAGTTCATTTATTTATTTACCTTTTCTGTGCTGCTCTATAGAAGCATTGACAGTCACCCCAACTACTTCCATTGCATCCTGAGACTTTGCACCTTTTTATAGTTGTTATGACGTGGGGTAAACCCCTTTGCTAAGTTAAACCCGACACACAGAGAAGCTCACCTTGAGCCATAATCTGTTAAATTTCAAGAGGCAAAAAACTATCCCAAGGGTCACTATTTAAGGTAAAACTTAACAATTTTATTCTTTAGGTCCAACAGAGAACATTAAAACAACAGCTATTTACAACTCCTTTGTCTTAAATCTATCTTCTACCTCTCACTCGACAATACTCGTCTGATGAAAAAAAACCTGATTAAGATTTACAAAAAGAAATCACATTTCAAAACCAGTCAGGTTTGTCAATCTTCCTCTGTAGATTTTTCTCTAGGTTGGTTTTGATGTTCTGCCGCACAAATTTCTTCTAGACAGGTACCTTTCAGAGAGCTCTTCGTCCAGCAGTGTATATTTATTAGCATCCTTGGCAGTCTCTCTTTCCCTACGCCCCCCCCCCCCACCCAAGCAAATTGCTCAAAATGTCCAGTTTTATACCCCATAGCATCGGATAATTTCATTGATTTTGATGTTGTCAAAATACTAAATTCAAATTTGATTGGATTTTGGTATCTTGGGGCATAATTTAAACTGGCTGAATTTGTTTTTGTACCACGACAGCTCAGTTGCACTCTTGGTTTTTCAGTCAAATGTTACATTTTAACTTCTTTCAGTACGCTCTAAGTCCGTGCCAGCTTCCAGTCACTCTTAAAGGTACAGTACATGTCCACACTTTCATAACGTAGTACCACAGGAATAAAGTATACTACGAGCAAAAATGGTTTATAAATTATAAAGGGAGGATTGACTCCACTGTGGTAGCTGTAATTTGAAGGTAAGATGAAACTTGGAGCAGGAAAATGCAGCAATAAAGTAGTTCAATGCAACAAACAGTCTTGTTCTCTTTACAGTAAAACAAATACTAAGACGGGGAAAAGCTGAAATAGAAACCAGAAGTACTGGTCCAACCCTTTTCAGCTGTTTCATTATTGTTTCTTCAATGACTGTTCCTCTATCACAATATTCATCACCATTTGCAATGTCTCAAATACGAAGCACTCACTGTCAAAATGCAGCAAGAGCTGGACTCAATTCAAATTTGAGCTGGCAAGTGGTTGGTAACATTCATGCATCACAACTGCAAGACAGTGACATCTGCGATGAAGCAGCCTGTTCTATCATCTTGAAAAGGCACTCCCTCAATTCAGTAACAGCAGTACATATTCTCTGCGCTATGCTTTTCAACAGCTCAACAACGTTCCTTCAACACTATTTTCCATACCTCTACAGTTGGAAAGACAAGGGCAATATATGCATAGGAGCAGCACCAGGGAATCCTACAGAGCACAAGAGGCCTTTCGGCCCCTCGAGTCTGCACCAGTATGAAAGAAACTCTTGACCTTCAACCTAATCCCATTTACCAGCACTTGTCCCATATCCTTGAATGTTGTGAAATACCAAGTGCTCATCCAGGTACTTCTTAAAGAATTTAATGCAATTTGCCTCTACCACTCTCTCAGGTAGTACATTCCAGACAGTCACCATCCTCTGGGTAAAAACATTATTTCTGACATCCCTCCCAGACCTCCTGCCACTCACCTTGATCCTGTGTCCTCTTGTGACTGACCATTTACCTCAGGGGAACAGCTGCACCTCATCCATTCTGTCTGTGCCCCTCATATTCTTTACATCTCAATCAAATTGCTCCACAGTCATCTTGCTCCAATGGAAACAACTCAGACTTATCCAAGCTTTCCTCATAATTTAAATTTTCCATCCAAGGCAGCATCCGGATGAGTCTCTTTTGCACCCCCTCCAGTGCAATCATGTCCTTCCTGTAATGTGGTGACCAGAACTGCACCCACTATCTCAGCTGTGGTCTCACCAAACTCCAACATGACTTTCCTACTTTTGTAATATATTCCTTCGTATAATAACAAAAAGTGTCTCATAGTTTTTTCACCACCCTTCTAACATGCTCTTCCACCTTCAGAGATCTTTGGATAAACACTCCAACGTCCTTTTGTTCCACAGAACTTCCTAGTGTCCTGCTATTCGTTGAATACTACCTTGTCAAATTATCATCCATTGGCTAAGGGTTGCAAAATGGTGTGATGGTACTATTAAGTGACATATGCAATAAAACACCTATCTGGTGCCCAGTTTGAGTTCTGTCAGTTCCTCTTGGCTTCTGATATCATTACATCGTTGTTTGAACTCAAGAGGTGAGTTGAAAACAATTACCTTGACACCAAAGCAATACTTGATCTTGTGTCGCAAGATAATGATTTCAGTTTTCCTAATATTTCAATGAAAGATGCTTTTGTTTATCTAGGACTGGATTTCAGACAAGCAACGTGACAAAGTAAAGATGATGGAGGGAGATGCTGGTGAGCTAAGCATCATCAGTGTCATTAACCATGCCGTCTTACTTTTGTTTTTAGATAATAATCACATTTACCAATATTCAAATCAAAAATAAGACGTCTCCTTTATTTGCCCCTATATACATCGTTTTCTGTAGGTGATATAAAAAATTGCAAAACCAGGACACAGCATTTTGAAAATCAAAAGGGAGATTGTTAGTTTAATCTTTTCATAATTATGCTGTAATTAACTATGCAAGAAATTCCTATCATATTCACTCTGTTTTCCAGAAATTGAGAGGAAAACTAAGCTAATTCCGGACCACTTCTCCAACTTCTGCTAAGAAAGTTTCCTCCAAGTTCGATGAGAAATGGTGTGTGATGAAAGGTCCAAATAGGCAGAAGAAAACTAACCTAAAAGTAGAAATTAAATGTTGTATTATGTAAATTAAATACCTAAGTACTTCACACTAGGAATACTGCGGTGAGTAGCTCACCTCTGGATTTCCCAAAACCTATCCATCATCTACAAGGCGCAAGTCAGGAGAATGATGGATAGGTGCAGCTCCAACAACACTCGAGCACACTTAATTGGCATCACACCTACAAACATTCTCTCCGTCTACCACCAATGCTATGTCCTGGGTTTGAATTCCATGATGGCAGTTTTTGGATTGTTTGATCTGGTGTTGTCTAATGTGAAATGTTAAGTTTTTGAAGAAAAAATATTCATCCAGTGCGACCTGGAAAAAGCTGAAGCATGTACACTCATAACATGAAAGAAGTATCTGGATGAATACTTAAAATGTCAGGGCATCAGAGTCTTCGGACCAAGTGTAGGTATAAGGGATTAAGATAACTTGTTCAGCATTGACCTGGTGGGCTGAAGGGCCTGTATCCGTGCTGAGTGACCCTGTCGATCTCTTTATCTCTGCTTTTGTGATTTTCAGATTCCTGTTTATGATGTTTGTGTGAGACCAATTGTGAAATGTCAGATTGTCATGGAAACCTTGCTGGTCTTTTAAGGGAGGGACAATGACTTGAATTTTGGATGCTATATGGCACTTGGAAATTAAAATGAAAGGGACATACTGGATTACTTTGGGAGTCACCTGAACTGGAAGGTTGGATAGTTGTGTAAGGACAGTAAGAAGAGCCTTTTTTAAAAATCTTTAAAATTAAATCTGTTAATGTTATTTTAGACTGAGACGTAGCACCAAGCTATGTTTAAAGTGTTCAAGTAGTTTATGAAGGCCTCAGTGACTGTAGAATGTCATATCTGTTTCCTTTATCAAACTGCAGTAAGTATGAATCTCACTCAGAATAAATGAAAATTAAATCCGCACTTGAGTTACTTTGTTTGTCAAAAGCAAGATGCAAACACATCGTGCAATCAGCATCTCAACTGCTAAAGTGGTTGATGTAATCTCGACGTAGACTGATGCCACCTAATGAGGGCAGTGACGTTTTCTAACACACAAGTTGCCATTGTGTTGAGTGTTTTGAACAGAGCTCCCAGCTGTGCCTTATAACTTTCCAGCAGGCTTCCATTCTCAACTGAGCTGTTAAAATGAGGCATCAAGCTGAGGTGAGCTGCCTCCGTCTGTATCTATAAATGGTTGCATGGTCAGTGATCAAATCGTGTGGAGATATGCTCCCTCAACTTAGTTTAATCTTTGTTTTATTTTAGTTTAAAACAAAGACATGACAGAAAGCGAAACTTCGCAGTATGCTGCTGAAGTTTAAGAACTTTCACCCTCTGTAGACCAGGTTCAAATCAGGCTCTTGTGGGGAAAAAGTATCTGCTGACGACAAATAGTTCAGAGGCCCATATACTTCACCATATGTTGTCCTTCCTCATCTCAATCAGTTTCCCTCATGTAAGATTAATTCTCTTTATCAACAACCGAGTTATGAAAGTGCTTTAGAGCAGTTACAATTTAGAAATCATCACCCAGGGGAATTACAGGACGGAACTCAATACTGTAGTCACAGCCAGGTGATGAGGTCTCAGCTCAACATCTCTGACAAGCAGTGCATTCATGAATGCTATTATGTAAATCAGTCCTTCACTGCTGCTGATCGTGGCTTGTGCAATATGGTTCTGTCTCTTTCTTGCATTCATACTGTTTTTTTAAACTAAGACCAACAATACCTGATTGTTTTCTGTGCTCTTTATCAAAATTTTAATCTGCTGAGCTGAAATACATGAATTGTAAATTATTTCATGGTTTCTTGAAGTGACAAAAAATGCTGCACAAACATGACCAGAGTACACAGCTTTATATTGATGAGAGATTTCAAGGTTATGCAGTTAAATTTGCTGAAATAAATTAAGTGTATTGTGCCCTTTAAACTTTGCACTAGCTATTTTTTCAAATGTAAAACATTCTTTTGAGATTCTGTTATAAAGTCCTTTAACCCACTCTATCAAATGCCTTTTGACTGAGGTAGAATTTTTGAATTATGTTCATTTATATTGTATATACTCAAGTAAAAGTTGATCTCATGTAAAAGTCAACCCCCTATATTGGCCCAAAGATCTGGAATTTTCCATATATCTTGTGTAAATGTTGACCCTAATTCTTCACAGATAACAGATCAACATTTGTGAGTCAAGGTATTATCCTGTACATGAATGCTACGATGAGGAAATTAATTTTTTTGTGCTATTATGTGTTTTAGTGTACAATTTACACCAACGTTAGGCTACGGATTTCTTAAGTTCATTATTAAATGAGCACTATAATTAATATAATTGGTGTGATACAAAGTTTATCATACCATCATTTCCTACATAAGATAGGCCTATACGCATCTACTTCACTATGATTACTGTGCAACTGTTGATGATCACTCATGGTTACAACGATTGGTGAGACTGTATTAAGAGTCAAAAGTCTGATAACTTTTTTTTTATCAGAAATAAAAGCTTAAAATGTTGATTTGAAAAGCTAAAACAACAGTAGAGGAGATAAAACTGAGGTATATAGAAGAATTTGGCATGAACGTTTAAGACATATCAGGCCCTAGTCAGGTGACCACCTCCCTTTGTGTGCAGCACAGCTGACCTCAGTTCCCTGTTGCACTCGTGGGATTACTTTAATTTGTTGTGCATGAATTTCAGCCCATCAAAAGTAGTATCCATGTAACAGTTGACCCCATAAATTTCATCTTAAAAAAATAGTTTAAAACATTTGACTTTTACATGAGTATATATTGAAGGCCACAGGACTTGTGTAACGGGCATTGCAGAGTTCTGAATATTGTCTAGCAAAAACTGTTGGTACATAGACTGCTAGGGATATGTCATGGAGTATGTGGACCTCTATAAGTACCATATATAAGCTCATTATTTCTGCATTCCAGGAATTTATCTCTAGGACAAAAAAAAAAGAAATAATTAAGAGGGAGTTTTGAGAAGATTTAAGAAGATCAGGTTGAGGTTCTGGATGTAGGTTTGCTCGCTGAGCTGGAAGATTTTCAGACGTTTCATACCATACAAAGTAATATCATCAGTGAGCCTCCAGATGAAGCGCTGCTGGCATGGCCCGCTTTCTATTTATGTGTTTAGGTTTCCTTACGTTGGTGATACCATTTCCTGTGTTGTTGTCATTTCCCATGGTGAAGTCATTTTCTGTTCTTTTTCTCAAGGAGTAGTAAATGGGATCCAAGTCAGTATGTTTGTTGATACAGTTCTGGTTGGAATACCATGTTCTAGGAATTCTTGTGTGTGTCTCTGTTTGGCTTGTCCTAGGATGGATGTGTTGTCCCAGTCAAAGTAGTGTCCTTCCTCATCTGTATGTAAGGTTACTAGTGAGAGAAGGTCACATAGGTTTGTGGTTAATTGATGTTCATGTATCCTGGTGGCCAGCTTTCTGCCTGTTTGTGCAATGTAGTGTTGTTATAGTTCTTGCATGGTGTTTTGTAAATGACATTACCTTTGTTTGTTGTCTGTATAGTGTCTTTCAAGTTCATTAGCTGCTGTTTTAGTGTGTTGGTGGTTTTGTGGGCTCTCATGATGCCAAGAGGTCTAAGTAGTCTGGCAGTCATTTCTGAGATGTCTTTGATGTCGGGAAGAGTGGCTAGGGTTTCTGGATGTGTTTTGTCTGCTTGTTTGGGTTTGTTGCTGAGAAATCTGTGAACTATGTTCATTGGGTACCCATTCTTTTTGAATATACTGTAGAGGTGATTTTCCTCTGCTGTACATCCAAAATAAGTAAGAAGAATGCATATTGGTTTCTCACTTTTAAAACAAAACTTCTTGTGTATTAAATATATGAATATTGTGATAGGAAGAAAGCTAGTTTCACTGGAGGGGAAAGTTAGATGGGTTTGCTGTCATGAAACTCCAGGAATATGTCCAACCAGAAGGACATGAATTTTATTCATGCAAAAATACTTAGTGGCTTTGAATCCTCTTCCTTTTTTAACAGCAAGTTCAAATGTGATGAAGATCCTCACCTATGACATACTTTGTTCTGTACTGAAATTCTGTCTGAATCTGCTGAGCATTTTCTGGGTTTCTGTGTTCCCTTTCAGCGTTAAGGATGACATTTTGTCTGCATCTGTGAAAAACCCTCTCTAAAACCTTGTATAAAACATATCCAGAAATGAACTGCTAATCTATATGACAAGTAATGTGTTGTTGAATTCTCTAAATCCCTCCTGCAAGTCATTTAATTGTGGAAGAGTGACTATCTAATGACCCAACTATATTGGGTAAAGTCAGGAAATACTTGCCGTTGTGTACAACTGCCTCTCATCCCTGAGGTGTCTTAGAACACCTACCTCAGTGAATTAGTTTCACAATGCAGTGCTGTAATGTTTGCTTCAGCATTACCGAAGCATGACTATGCAGTTGCACCATTCCATGCTGCTTTTTCTTTACCTGAATCCCTCTGTTGACTAAGGTAGGCAAAGAATTAAGGAAGGTTACTTTTTTTATTTATAATGGGGTTCTCTCTGATGGCATCACTGATTTTCTTTGAGATCTGGTGCAAGCTCGTGACTTCTTGCTGTTTACCTTGTCTATACCTTTAAAAGACTATATTAGAATTGCCCTGTTCAAAAGTGGGCAAATGGACAATTCTAGATAACTGTCCATTATATCAACATGTGCATCATTTTAGTTTGTTAACATTTATATGGTGGAGAACAAAAATGCAGATCCTGATTCGCAAGGGATTCATCCTGTTATGCAAACTGCAATCCAACCGTGAACATACCATTGTCAGGAAACAGCCAAATAGTTATATGTGATGCTCTGATACATCAGACTGACTAAACTCACACAGGAACATCACAATTTGGAATGCAAAGACAGCTAATTAATCAGAATAACATAATTTGATTATTTGCTTATTTTCAGTTGAGTTACTTAATAGAACAATGGGAAAGATTTGGACTGTCCACTTAATGATCAGCAAGGATTAAAGAATAAACTTGATCAATTGAAATCATACTCCATCTTCAATTTTGTGTTGTAACTTGGCCTGAAGAGACTTCATGGCATTTTGAAAGTAGAAAGAGTCAAGTCATAGGCAAGGATGAAAGTCCAAGAGCAGCATTGTGAAAGAATATGGAGCCCTCTATCACTTACCTCATATGTGATTTTTATTGTGTGCAAGTCTGAATGCTGCATGGCTTGTGTCAATAGGGTTAAAATGGAGGACTTCATTGAACCTTTGCATGCCTCTTCGAGCATTCACTCGATATTGGCATTTTTGGAAATGGGATGCAGAGTTGATCAATATAGAATTTGTTATGATGGAGATTTTGCAAGATGCTCATGCACACTTCTGATCCTCACAAGCATGATGACTCTTTGGCTCGAAGAATTTCCCACCGATTTTTCTGTGACTTCAGTTGATCCATTGCAGGCGAAATATTTGAGACAATGTGCTATTGGAAAAGGAAAACTGATTTGCAGTGTCTGATGACCCCTGGCCAATTGATACTGCAAGTTAACATCTCTATGATCTTAATGGACTCCAACTACATTCTGGTTTGACTGATCAGTGGCAAGTAATTAATTGCACTGTGTAAATGCCATGGAATGACCGTACAATTAAGTCAGGCTATAACCAATGAATCCAATTACGACAGACTAGAATAACCATCACCTTTTGACAATATGGCATTACAATTGCTAGATCTCCCATTACCAATATATTCGAGGCCACCATTGACAAGAAACTGAACTTGTCTCACTTTATAAATACTGTGGCTACAAGAGCAGTTCAGAGGTTAGGAAATCTGTGGCAAGTAATTCACTTCCTTTCTTCCTGGTGTCCATCATCTACAAGGCACAGGTAAGGATTGTGTTGCAGTTGATGAATACAGCAATTAGAGATGGATAATAAATGGGCACCAATGATACACACATCCCATGAACAGTCCTAAGATAACATCCTCTTGGGAACCTTGAAGCCATGAACAATCCAGCTATTCGGTCGAACTTTAATTCAGGATGCTGAATCTTTTTGCCTTTCTGCATCACTTTGCTTCTATAACACAAAATCTCAAAATTGTATTAGAAAAGTGTGTATTTTCCTTTAATTTGCAAATTGTTTCAGACCATAAGACATAGGAGCAGAAATTAGGCCGTTCAGCCCTTCAAGTCTGCTTCACCATACAATCATGGGGTGGTAAGTTTCTCAACCTCAATCTCCTATTTTCTCCCCATAATCCTTGATCCCCTTAATACTCAAGAACCTATTTATCTCAGTCTTAAATATACTCAAGGACCTGGCCTCCACAACCTTCTGTGGCAATGAATTGCATAGATTCACCACTCTCTGGCTGAAGAAGTTTCTCCTTGTCTCCATTCTAAAAGGTCTTCCTTTTACTCTGTGCCTGGGCCCTTGAGTCCTAGTTTCTCTTACCAATGGTAACAACTTCCCAACATCTACTGTGCCCAGGCCATTTAGTATTCTGTATGTTTCAATTAGATCCTCCCTCATCCTTCTCAAATCCATTGAGTACAGACACAGAGTCCTCAAATGTTCCTCATATGTTCAGCTTTTCATTCCTGGGACCATTCTCAAACACGCTTCAGGACCAGTACATCCTTCTTGAGATGTGATTGCCAAAATTACACACAGTACTCCAAATGTGGTCTGACCAGAGCTTTATGGAGTCTCAGAAGTACATCCCTGCTTTAATATTCAAGTCTTCTCAATGCCATCATTGCATTTGCTTTCCTAACTACTAACTCAACCTGCAAGTTTACCTTGAGAGAATCCTGGACAAGAACTCCCAAATCTCTTTGCCCTTCATACTTCTGAATTTTCTCCCCATTTAGCAAGTAGTCCATCCCTCTATTCTTCCTACCAAAGTGCATGACCTCAGACTTTCCCACATTATATTCCATTTCTTTGCCCACTCTCCTAAATTGTCCAAATCCTTCAACAGCTTCCCCAACTCCTCAATGCTACCTGTCCCCTACCTATCTTTCTATCATCTGCAAACTTAGCCAGAATGCCCATAGTTCTTTCATCTGGATTGTTAATGTATAAAGTGAAAAGCTGTGGAATACTATTTGTCACTGGCTGCCATCCTGAGAAGAACCCTTTTTATCCTCACTTTCTGCTTTCTGCCAGACAGTTAAGTTTCTATCCATTAAAAGTAAAAGGCTTAATGTCTGTGGTTTCCAACGTAACTAGCAGTCTCTTTCATTCTGACTAAAAGAAATTTTGAAATGGGTTGTAGGCATCCTTTAGCATTACATTAACATCCTGCATGGATATGATTGTCCAGAGATTGATTCTCTCTGTTATGTTATAGCACAATACCAGCATTAGGGGAAAAATCTCAAACCAGAATAATTACTGATGTGTGTCATATGGAGGAAAATTCCAGATGGAGACCATGTTCATTTTGAAGGAAATGGCTGAAAACAGCGATGAATAAGAGTGGGATTGGTGTAAAATAATTGCTGCCTTCTGGGTTTTTCAATACTAGTCACATTTACAGATCTATCATTAATGAATATCTTGGCATGGTCTGATCTCAGGAGAGGGTCTCTTCTAAATGCATCAAATTGCTCCAAATTGACCACTATTACAAATACAGAGTGGCTTTTTATTCAACACTAAATTGTGAAGCTGTCATTACTTTTAATGCATCTGCTTGTTACCAGGATGAAGTGTGATGTTTTTATTTTTCTGACTTCAAACTGTGGAATGCTGACACAAAGGGAGATTCTTTTTTGAAGCTGTCTAAAGTTTAATTCCAGATGTGTAATTTGTAGGTTAGTTGAAAAATAAGCAGTCTTTTTTACTGGATTCATTAATGCCTTCTCTGATGTAAAGTTGGCCCATGAATGTTAGCCTGTTAAATGGATGACATTCAAAATGTTGTTTTTAAGCTTTTACAAGACTTGAAATAATCCTCTGTTCCCCAGAAACACTGCTCAGTAACATTGCTCGCATTGGCCAGGGATTTATAGAGTCATAGAGATGTACAGCACCCTTCAGTCCAACTTGTCCATGCTGACCAGATATCCCAACCTAATATAGTCCCATTTGCCAGCACTTGGCCCATATCCCCCTCAGTCCTTCCTATTCATATACCCATCCAGATGCCTTTTAAATGCTGTAGTTGTACCAGCCTCCACCACTTCCTCTGGCAGCTCATTCCGTACATGTACCATTAACTGTGTGAAAATGTTAGAACATAGAACATAGAACAGTACAGCACAGAACAGGCCCTTTAGCCCACGATGTTGTGCCGACCACTGATCCTCATGTATGCACCCTCAAATGTCTGTGATCATATACATGTCCAGTAGTCTCTTAAATGTCCCCAATGACCTTGCTTCCACAGCTGCTGCTGGCAACGCATTCCGTGCTCTCTCAACTCTGTGTAAAGAATCCGCCTCTGACATCACCCCCATACTTTCCTCCAACCAGCTTAAAACTATGATCCTCGTGTTAGTCATTTCTGCCCTGGTTCCAACATAATGTTGCCCCTTAAGTTCCTTTTATCTTTCCCCTATCAACCTAAACATATGGCATCTAGGTTTGGACTCCTTCCCCTTGCCCCCCCACCCCGGGTAAATACCTTGTCTATTTATCTTATCCATGCCCCTCCTGATTTTATAAACCTCCTATAAGATCATACTCAGCTTACAACGCTCCAAGGAAAACAACCCCCAGTCTATTCAGTGTCTCCCTCTAGCTCAAATTCTCCAACCCTGGCAATATCCATGTAAATCCTTTCTGAACCCTTTCAAGTTTCACAACATCCTTCCGATAGGAAGGAGACCAGAATTGCATGCAATATTCCAAAAGTGGCCTAACCAATGACCTGTGCAGCTGTAACATGATCCTCCCCCCTCCCCCCTCCCCCCCCCCATTTCTATTCTCAATGCTCTGACCAATAAAGGAAAGCATACCAAACTCCTCCTCCACTCTCCTATCTAACTGTGATTCTACTTTCAAGGAGCTATGAACCTGTACTTCAAGGTCTCTTTGTTCCGCAACACTTCCCAGGACCTTATTGTTAAGTGTACAAATCCTGCAATGATTTGCTTTTCCAAAATGCAACACCTCGCATTTATTGAAATTAAACTCGGTCTGCCATTACTCAACTCACTGGCCATCTAATCAAGATCCTATTATACTCTGAGGTACCCTTTTTTGCTGTCCACTGCACCTCCAAATTTGGTGTTAGCTGCAAACTTGCTAACTAGACCTCCTATGTTCACATCCAAATCATTCATATAAATGATGAAACGCAGTGAACCCCGCACCAATCCTTGTGACATAGCCTCCATTCTGAAAAGTAACCCTCTGTCTTCCATCCTCAAGCCATTTCTGTATCCAAATGTCTCGTTCTCCCTGTATTCCATGAGATCTAACCTTGCTAACTAGTCTCCCATGCGGAACCTTGTCGAATGCCACTACTGAAATCCATACGGATCACGTCTACTGCTCTGCCCTCACCAATCCTCTTTGTTACATCTTCAAAAAGCTCAAACAAGTTCATGAGCCATGATTTCCCATGCACAAAGCCATGCTGACTATCCCTAATTAGTCCTTGCTTTTCGAAATATATGTAAATCCTAACCCTCAGGATTCCCTCCAACACCTTGCCCACCACTGATGTCAGGCTCACCGGTCTGTAGTTCCCTTGCTTTTCCTTACCAATTTTCTTAAATAGTGGCACCAAGTTTGCCAACCTCCAGTCTTTTGGCACCTTACCTGTGACTATCGATGATACATCTATCTCTGCAAGTGGCCTGATAATCACTTCCCTAGCTTCCCACAATGTTCTAGGGTACACCTGATGAGGTTCTGTGGATTTATGCACTTTTATGCATTTCAAGACAGTCAGCACCTCCTCCTCTCTAATATGGACATTTTTCAAGATGTCACCATCAATTTCCCCACGTTTTATATCTTCCCTGTTCCTCTCTACACTAAACACTGATGCAAAATATTTGTTTACTATCTCCCCCATTTGTTGTGGCTCCACACACAGGCTGCATTGCTGATCTTTGAGGGGCCCTACTCTCTCCCCAGTAATATTTTTGTCCTTAATACATTTACGAAAACCTTTTGGAATCTCCTTAACCCTATTTGCCAAAGCTATTTCAAGTCCCCTTTTTGCCCTTCTGATTTCCCTCAAGTACACTCCAACTGCCTTTATACTCTTCTCAGGATTCATTTGATCTCTACTGTCTATACCTGACATATGCTTCCTCCTTTTTCTTAACCAAAACCTTAATTTCTCTAGTCATCCAGCTTTCCCTACACCAACCAGCCTTTCTTTTCATCCAAACAGGAGTATACTGTCTCTGGACTTTTGTGATCTCATTTTTGAAGACTTCCCATTTTCCATCTGTCCCTTTATCTGCGAAAATCTGCTCCTCATCAGTTTTTAAAAGCTCTTGCCTTTTACCGTCAAAACTTAGCCTTCCAGTTTTGAATTTTAACTTTTAGGTTCAGTCTATCCTTTTCTATCACTATTTTAAAACTAATAGAATTATGATCGCTGGGCCCAAAGTGCTCCCTCACTGACACGTCAGTCACCTGCCCTGCCCCATTTCCCAAACGTGGGTTAAGTTTTGCACCTTCTCTTGTAGGAACATCCACATACTGAATCAGAAATTTTATTTTGTACACACTTAACAAATTCCTCTCCATCTAAACTCTTAACCTTATGGCAGTCCCAGGGTTGTGAGTGTGGTGCTGGAGAAGCACAGCAAGTCTGGCAGCATCTGAGGAGCAGGAGAATTGATGTTTTGGGCATAAGTTCTTCATCATGAATGGCAGTCCCAGTCTCAGTTGGGAAAGTTAAAATCAACTTTTAACTTAAATCAGCAAAACCAAAGCAACACCCATGAGATCTCTGATATCAAGATTCTTAGCAGAGACAGTAATGCAGAGACTCCAACAAATAGTTCTGCCAACCATCCAACCCAAACTTTGGGTCTGCTGTATGGATACACCTTTGTCATCACTAAACAAATGAGAGGAAACCTGCAAAACCATCAATAATACTCTTATTGGCATAAAATTTACTAAAGAGGTGGAAAACAACAACAAACTACCATTCCTAGATGTCGCCGTAGAGCAAACAGCCAATGGGGAACTTCAAACCAGTGTCTACAGGAAAGCAACACACAAAGACCAAATTTTGAACTATAGAAGCAATCACCCCAACATCCACAAACGAAGCTACATCAGAACATTATTCCAATGTGTCACCATACACTGCAGCACAGAGGAACTACACAGAGCAGTGGAAAATCACCTCTACAGTGTATTCAAAAAGAATGGGTACCTCATGAACATAGTTCGCAGATTTCTCAGTAATAAACCCAAACAAGCAGACAAAACACATCTAGCCGCTCTCCCCTACATCAAAGACATCTCAGAAATGACTGTCAGACTACTCAGACCCCTTGGCATCTTGGTAGCCCACAAACCCACCAACGCACTAAAACAGCACGAATGAACTTGAAAGACCCTATACAGACAACAAGCAAAGCTAATGTAATTTACAAAATACCGTGCAAGGACTGTAACGAACACTATATTGGATAAACAGGCAGAAAACTAGCCACCAGGATACATGAATGTCAACTAGCCACAAAACGACATGACCCTCTCTCACTAATATCCTTACATATAGATGAGGAAGGACACTACCTCGACTGGGGCAACATGTCCATTCTCGAACAAGCCAAACAGACACGCACGAGAATTCCTAGAACATGGCATTCCAACTGGAACAGTATCAACAAACACATTGACTTGGACCTGATTTACCACCCCTTGAGAAAAAGAACAGGAAATGACATCACTAACCCAAAGACACCCAACCATATAAATGGAAAGCAGGCATCATCAGCAATGCTTCGTCCAGAGGCTCACTGAAGATGTTACCTAGTATGGCGACGAAATGTCTGAAAATGAACCTTCCAGCTCAGCGAGCGAACCTGCATCCAACAGTTAAAATCCCCTACCGTGGCCATCTTATTATTCTTACAGTTAACTGTAATCTCCTTACAAATTTCTTTCTGAATTTCCCGCTGACTATTAGGGGGTCTATAGTACAGACCATATAAGGTGAACATCCCTTTCTTATTTCTCAGTTCCACCCAAATAACATATTCCCAGGGATATCCTCTCTAAGTACAGCAGTAATGCTGTCCCTTATTAAAAACCCCACTACCCCTCCCCTCTTGACCCCCCCCTTCTGTCCTTCCTATTGCATTTGTATTCTGGTTGCATCATTACGCTGCCAGTTCTGTCCATCCCTGAGCTAAGTTTCTGTAATCGTTATGATATCCCAATACCATGTTCCTATCCATGCCCTGAGTTCATTTGCCTTCCCTGTTAGGCCTCTTGCATTGAAGTAAGAACGGACAGTGAATGCCACTGGTCACAGAAAATGCTGACAGCATCGATATAGAGATCTCTGTATGGCTTTCCTATCGATAATGTAGGTTTCAGCCTGACTTCCAGTTTGGAGCATCATAAGAGGTACAGTGCAGTGATACTATTAATCAACAGTCAGGTTAAGGCATTCTTGGACAGCTAACCTTGAAGTCATCTGTACCAATTAATTATTTTGCTCTAATAAAATTTCACTGAGTGAAAATAATTATTGGGATACACATGGAATAAAGCTAAAATCTGAATATTATAAATTGTATATTTTTAAAAATACATAGAATCTTTTTCCATGAAGAAATTTGATATTCCACAGATTATATAACTGTCTTTTCAACATGTGACTTTTTTTTTAGCAGTAATCAGAGCTTATTATGTCATTTAAAACCTTATTCAGTAAGGTGTAACTTTTTCAGGGATTGTTACAGCAAGATTAATAGTGCATTAGGACAATTTCTCATTAGTTGATTGCAGTCTGCAGGGATTTAAACAATGCACCCTATGGAGAAGCATAGAATCGCAGTCTGCATTTAGATTTATGTTTTATCTGCCATTGTACAGACTCCAGAATTGCAGTACATTTTAGTCAAATAATGACAGGGAACACTGACTTCTCATAAGTCAATAAAATGAAAAATTCTGCACCATTCTCTGTGACAGTGTTTAACGTTTTCTTCTTAAACTTTGATTCTATAACTCTGAGATGAAGTACAGAGAAGCTGTGTTCACGATGACCTAAGTTGTTTGTCATCAGGCAAGAATATGGAACAGAAATCAACCAAGTTCTGCAGAATTTTCTTGAGTGCTGAATCTAATGAGAGGAATCTCTGATGGCTTTTACTGATGTCTAAATCAAAAGTGTCCTTTTCCTCTCTATTAGCAACTCCACTTTAATGAGCAGAAAGTTCTCATAACTTATTGGAAGAGGAAAGCATTGAGAAGATGTACCTGGTGTGCCTGAAGTCATGTCCATTGGACATGGGTAACAGCTCAAATTATGTCAAAGCTGCTATTGATGTAAGTGGAATATACAGTTCAGCACAAGCTGTTTTTTTCAATTGCAGCTTAGTCTCTGAGTAAGCCCATTCGTCTAATCCCCTGTGCCTATCGACATTCAGTTCACCACTGTTTGTACGGTAGCAAATTATAATTATCTTACCCCAGGATATGAATATAAATGTAATCCATGCAGAATTTGCCATTACCTGTTAAAATCATAATAGTGAGTGGTTTTCTACTTGACTTCTGCTAAGCACTTATTACAAATTCCGTCAATAATTGTGTGTTGCTGGCAAGACCAGCAATTATTGCACGTCCCTAATCACTTAAGAAAGTGGTTACCTTCTTGAATGACTGAAATCCATGTAGTGTAGGGGCATTCAGTGTCATCGGTACACCACAGTACTGATAAACAGAGTTCCAGTATTTTGACCCATTGGAGAAAAGGGAACAGTGGTATATTCCCAAGTTAAGATGGAGTGAGACTTTGAAGGGAATCTGCATGTGGAGGTGTACCATGCTCCTATCGTCCTTCGAGGTGCTACAAGTCACAGGTATGGAACGTACTATTGAACCTGCCTTGGTGAGTTGGTGAAGTGTATCTGGCAGATGGTATGCGCTATTGCAACTGTGCATCCCTAGTGAAGGGACTTGGTGTATGAAGTGTTAGATAAACAGACTGCTGTTAAGCCTTTTCAATGTTATTAGTGCTGAGTTCATCATAGCAATTGGAAAGGAGTATTTCAGCACATGCCTGACTAATGCCTTACATGTGGTGGGCAGATTTTGGAGAGTCTAAGGCAATGTTGCTCACTTCAGAATATCCGTATTCCCTGCTTACTCTCAAGAACACAGCATTTATGTGACTGGGTTCTTCTAAGCTGTGGTCAATACTCACTCTAAGGATGTTAGTAACAGTAAAAGCCAGTAATAGTTCAATACTGTTCAATGTCAAGGGATATTTACACACCCTCAAGTTGGAATTGGATCTTGCCTGGCAGTTGTCGTGCAAGTGTTAATTGACACTTGTCAGGCCAACCCTGAATGTGTTGTAAGCCTTGTTGCCACCTGTATCTGAGGAATTACTGTTGGATTGAATCCTATATCATCAGTCAATACTCCATTCTTGCTGGAGTAGTTGAAAATGGCTGGGGTAAGACAGTTCCCCAAGAAGCTCCTGCAGCAAAGTCCTTTGGCAGAGATGAATGACTTTCAGTAACCATTGTACATCACTGATCTGATGGTTGAGAGTAAAGTTGTGGAGCAGTAATAGGTGAGATCAAATTTGTCCTGGTTTTGTTGGATATAACTGGACCATTTTCTATAGCTTTGGGTAGATACTGCTTTTTGACTACATTACTGCAGCTTGTCAAGATACACAGCTAGTTGTGGAATATTGATTTTCAGTATTATAATTGTGATGTTGTGAAACTCCATTGTCTTGCCATTATGCAGTGTACTGAGCTTGTTCCTTGAAATTAGTCACTTGTTTATCTTGGCCTATGCCATATTGAACTGTTCTCCATGAGTGAAGACCTAAATTTTTGATGTTCAATACAGCCATTGATGCATTTCTGCTTCATGAATGAACAATTGAGGCTAACATTCAGCTTTAAATTTGTACCTATTACTAACTATTGACTTGTTTAAATTATTTAGCGCTCAGACTAATTTACAGGGTGGCACAGTAGTAGCTCTGGTGCAGATAATTAAAGATCCCAAGGGCTTTTTCAACAGTTCTCTGTCAATTATGACATATTTGTTGCCTATGCCAATAATGAATTTCATTGCTAGCCTCTCAACAGTTTAATAGCATTCAGGGTGTTGTATATCATTAATAATTTGATGCTTTGGTAATTTTAAGAATCAGAAATTAAACTATGCTGCAGATAATTTTATCATGTCTATAACCAATTTATTTCATGCTTGTCTTAGTATATTAATTTAAATGCAAAGTTGTAAATAATAAATGATTCAAAAAGATTAAAAATCACTTTACAAGAAAAAGTCTCACATTTAAATCCAGATTCTTTCCTCTCTGTATCTTGGAATCTTCTCTTCTCATCACCTTCATCAGACAAAACGGACAAGATGGTTTTAATCCAGAGATTTCAAAACCAATCTGAAAGTTACCACAGTAGTGTGTCTCACTTTGCAACACTATGGAGAGCGAACTGGGATGACAGCCATCAAAACATATTATCAGGAATTCTCAAATCTTCTCCTGAAGATACATAATGTTAGTACCTTAAGTGCTAAAGGCTAATTCAGATAGTGCTTAGGTGGAATAACTTGTGTATTTTAGGCCTGATTTCAAAATATGTCCAATAGTTTGGGGGAGAAATCAGGCAAATAAATAGTTTTTAATAAATAAAGGTGATACCACTGAAATAACTTCACAAAAGCCAATATCCTGTCACCAAGTCACTCTTTATTTACACATGCATAATGCATGATGCTGGTCCACCTAGCTTAGAATGAGCAGAACCCCTGACACTCTTGTTTATATCCATCAGCCAGTTCTCCCTGATTAGACCAGGTTAAGAATCCCAATCATGGAACTCATTCTATATAGTCCTAGCTCAGCTCATTTCAACCACTACAACCACATGAATGTCAGAAAATCAGAGCACAAGCAGACCATTCCGTGCCTTGAACCTATTGCACAGTAAATTACAGCATGGCTGACCTGTACATTAACTTTATTATGCTTTACAGGAAGTATTCATTGCTTTCTTAGCCACCATTAGTTTTTGATCCTTTATTGCCTTAAGAAGCAAAGTTTTGCTTTTGTAATTTTGCATTAACAGAAATGTATCCATCTCACTTTTGAAGTTTTCAGTTGATGCATTCCAGATTTTCATTCCTGTATGTAAAACATTATTTGCTATCATCCCTGATCAGTTAAACTCTAATTTTAAGGTTATTCCCCCTTGTTCTGAACTATACAATGAGAGAGAATAGTTTAGGCAGCATCCAAGGAACAGGAAATTCGACGTTTCGGGCCAGAGCCGTTTCCTGATGAAGGGCTCTGGCCTGAAACGTCGAATTTCCTGTTCCTTGGATGCTGCCTCACCTGCTGTGCTTTAACCAGCAACACATTTTCAGCTCTGATCTCCAGCATCTGCAGACCTCACTTTTTACTCGAGAGAATAGTTTAGCCAACTACCCTATCAAATAATTTATTGAACACCTCATTTGGATCACTCCTATCCTTCTAGAATCTGTAGTCCTCAAATCTACAACATGTCCTCATGATTTGAACTCTACAGCCGTGCTTACTTGGTGTAGATATTGGATGGTGCAAATTATATGTCAAGAACTTTTGCGCCGTAATAGCTGCACATTAGTACAGAGTATTAAATGGACATCAAAGGTACTGTCCATTTCCAGAAAGTGCTGACAGCTTTGTATAGAATGTGATATAAATGAAGGGATTTATTCTACATGTGTTTATTTAGTATAACTCATTGTAAGTTTGGGTTTCTGGTTTTTGAGTAAGCAATCTGTGAATTTTATGGGTGTCTGAAGTTGCTGATTAATGTGCAAGTTTATCTGCAGCTGTGGTGATTTTATTTTGAGACACTTTTTCAGCTTTGAGCATTTGAGTTCCTGGCTTTAGGGTGCCTGGGTTTGTGTGCACTACTGATAGATTTTGTTTATTTTGCATTACTTTGTGACCCAACAAGATAATTAATGGAGCTTTAAGGTTAGTTTTTTTTAAGCTTAAGCGAAATACCCGCAGTTTAAAGAGGGGGAAATTTTGGTTTCAGTTTTATTTGGAGTTTTAGAAAGTTATTTCAAGTCCTTGGAATGTGATGGCTGTGTAGACCAGTGTTCCTGAGAACAGAAGGGTGTAGTGAACTAGATTATCTTCGAGTAAAAAGTTAGTGTCAGTCCCAGACAAGAAGTAAAGTAAAACCATGAAGAGTTTACTTGAAGCTGAAGTGTATGATTGATTCAGGAAGAAGATATCTGGCAGTCTAAAAGTTGAAGTCATAAGTGGCTTTTAACTTACTGAGGAATTAGATACAGGCACTTGTGTGAGTATTGTGCAAATGGTATTTTAGGGACTACCCTGTGAGTGTGTTTGAGATACCATACAGAAGCTCTTGTGTTTCGTTTCAATTTACGCTGTAAATTTTAGGATTAATGTGATTATAGTTTATTGCATTTAAAGATTTTTAAAGTGGTATTATACAGGTAGATGGTTTGGTTTATTCTGTATTATCTTCATTTCTTATGGTAATAAACTTCTATTCTATCAATTCATAGAAGAATCTTAGAATCTGTACAGTGAGAGGGCAGCTATTCAGTCCATCGGGTTCACACCAATACCTTGAAGAGTACCAAACCCAGATCCATCCCCTGCCCTATCCCTGTGACCCTGCATTTCTTATAGCTAATCCACCTGGCTTGCACATTCCTGGACATTATGGGAAATTTAGCATGGCCAATCCACCTAACCTGCACATCTTTGGACTGTGCGAGGAAATTGGAGTACCCTGAGGAAACCCGCACAGACATGCAGAGAATGGGCAAACTCCACAAAGACAGTCGCCTGAGGTAGAATTGAACACAGATTCCTGGTGCTGTGAGGCAGCAGTGCTAACCACTGAACCGCCAGTTAAAGCAGAATCTTCAGCTTTATGTGCTTATGTTTCAGCAAAAAAAAACTTTATTGAAACCAAATCACAACAAAATATTCATCAAGCCAGGCTTCTGACTTGCACCTGAAGTGGTTGATATTAACGTCAGCTGGGATCATAACAGAATAATGTCAAGAGAGGGATATGATCAGACTCTTGGGGGATCTAGTGTCATCAAAAATGAGCAAATAACCCTTAAATTGGATGACGGCATCCAAAACTTGCAGATCATGATTCTGAGCAATATGTTACAAATAAATGATGGAAGCAGCTGCAATAATTGTCAGATACTGTCAATTAATTCTTTGACTTTAAATTAAGATCAACTATAAACACATTAAACATGCTGCCATAGTCTCATTTTAATGTGGCATGTATTATGTATTTAAAATGACCAGTTAATCGATGGAGGAGAATTGATTGAGGGACAGAGAAATTAAGCTCAGAACCATTCACCCTCTGTGTAAAATGCAATCCATTGAGGTATTAATAAAGCTTTGCCTAACTCTAGGTTTCTAAAACTGATGGTATCCAGAGAGTAGATTAATATCTGATATCACTGGATCCCAGGTCATTTTTCTGAGAGAGTGCAATTCCTGGACCAGACAGTGATGCAGCAGCTCAGGGTATTCTCAATGAACCTTCTGTAGAATGTGATATGGATGGGCGGGTGGGAGGTGGGCCTTCCTCAGCTTGCATAGAAAGTAGAGATACTGCTGAGTTTTCTTGGCTATGGAGCTGGTATTGAGGGTCCAAGTGAGATCTTTGCCAGGTGTATGTGAAGAAACTTAACTAAGGAGCTGTTCCAATCATGTAACATCCCATAAACACATCTCTTGGCAAAAAGGTTAGTTCAAGCACCGATTCATGCAGGCTAGAGGGAACAACATCCAAAGAGATTTCGGAGAGAAAGTCAGTCCAGAATAATTTGCTGAAGCTTGCAATCTCCCTGGACTCCAGCATCTTTTGACTGCCACAGCTAGAAAAAACCTGAACTGGGAGAAATGACAATTAATCTGCCATTGTTAAACTAGGCTCTTCTTAGACTCCCAGCATCTCTGCCTTTATAACCTTTCTTAAAAAACAAAGACAAAATGATCTTGTTAAAGCGACAGCTTCGTCACAGGAAAGTACCTGTGAAATAAACAGCTATGTTCTTATGTAATTCGATTATTCTCAAAGGATCCTAGATGTTTTTAATCACCCAGTTCAGAGACATTATTATGCACCTCTGAAGCAAAAAGGAATTGACCATGGGCCTCCTAGTTCCATACACTGTGACAGCCCCTCCAAGAGCTCCACTATATGGTTTCACCTGTGAGATTTCACTTTTTTGATTTTGAGAGGAATAAGGTGTAAAGAGAGAATGTTTTAAAGTCTAGGTTTTGAGAGCTCAAGCATTAAAAAAATGAAATTACTTTGCTTATAACATAGCAGTAATGTCTGTTTTGTCTCCCATCATTTTTGAGTGTCTTATGATTATTTGCAGCTTGTCAATGTGAACTTGATCTGGAAACCTATAGCTGAAAATGTGTTGCTGGTTAAAGCGCAGCAGGTCAGGCAGCATCCAAGGAACAGGAAATTCGACGTTTCGGGCAAAAGCCCTTCCTGATGAAGGGCTTTTGCCCGAAACGTCGAATTTCCTGTTCCTTGGATGCTGCCTGACCTGCTGCGCTTTAACCAGCAACACATTTTCAGCTCTGATCTCCAGCATCTGCAGACCTCACTTTTTACTGGAAACCTTATATTCAAGGAAATCTTTGCATCACCTCATTTGGTCCCAATGGGTAGGAGAACTGCCATAAGAATTACTTTAAATGAAAAAGTAAAACCAAGAAATGGTGGAAACACTTTAGTAGACTAAGCAGTATCATCTGGAAAGGAAAGCACATGCAGTGTAAAACGTAAACCAGTTAGCCACAAAAAAGGCACGACCCTCTCTCCTCTGTAGCCCTACTCACAGATGGAAAAAAAACCCACCATTTTGACTGGGACAACACCTCTATCCTGGGACAGACTAAGCAAAGACATGCCAGAGAATTCCTAGAGGCCTGGCACTCCAACCACAATGCCATAAACAAACACATAGATCTAGATGCTATCTATCAACCCCTCAGAAAACGAACAGGAAATGACATCACCACAAACTCCAGGAACCCCATCCAGGAGAAAGATATAAATAGAAAGCAGGAGACAACAGCTTCGCTTCACTTGGAGGTCGCCACTGATGATGTTACCTAGCCAGGTAATGAAACATCTGGATATCAAACCTACAGCTCAGCGAGCAAACCTACATCCTAAAGTGTAAAACGTCTCTATTCCTCATTTGATAGTTGGCAGAAATTAGTTAACTGGTTCATCAGTAGATCCCAATAAAATGTTAATGGTGATGCAAATGTAATTGGAACTAGTTCATATAAGAAAACTAGAAACAAAATTTGGGCATCATTTACTTCTCAACATAAACAGTTATAAACCTAGATATTTCTTTGTGGACTGAAAATGAAAGTTTGAAGATTTTTTTGTTTTTCTTGATGTATATTCCAGACTGTGTACATATCACTGTTGTTGGAAGTTCCTGCTTCTGTTAGATATAGAGAGTAACTGCTTAAATCTTTTATATCTGGGGGCCCATTTTCCAAAGTAAAGTGCTGGGAATTATTTGCTGTTTCAACAACAGGGAGATTCCAGTCCTCCAATCTGTTTTTAATATGAAGCTTTTCAGTTCTGTTGAATCATGGGAGTTTCGTTCAAAGATGCTGTCGGAGTTTGATTGCTGCCTTGGTCCGTGATTTTCACTAAACAGTCATCTGCTCACCTTGGGTATTTGTTTCTCCCACAACATATGGCCCAATCAACACTCTTAAAGCATGGTCAGCAATGTACAGTATGAATAATAGAATCTCTACAGTGTGGAAGTAGGCCATTCAGCCCATCAAGTCCACACCGGGCCTCTAAAGAGCACCCCACCCGATTTTATCCCCCTACCATATCCCTGTAACCCTGCATTTCCCATGGCCAAACCACCTAAACTACGCATCTTTGGATTGTGGGTGGAAATCAGAGCACCCAGAGGAAACCTGTGCAGATGGTGCGAGAATGTGCAAACTCTACACAGGCAGTTGCCCACGGCTGGAATTGAACCCAGGTCTCTGGTGCTGAGGGACAGCAGTGTCAGCCACTGAGTCACCATGCTGCCCTGATTTGAGGAGTTTACCCACATAAGGGCCACAAACCTAAGTCCAAGTCTGAAAGTGACCCTTGTTTTTGAATCATCTTTCATAGCTGGTGCATGTTAGCTTTTGAATTTGCCTGTCTGCTTGCTCTTCAAAGACAAAGTATTTAATTGTTTAAAAAATTTTGGGGGTAGCTTGAGACCATAAGACACTATATGACATGAGGAGAAATATCTTGAATTCTCTGCCACACTGAGGCCTGAACATTGAATATATTTTAGGAGGAGTTAGATATAATTCGTAGAGAATGAAAGGGTATGGGGAAAAAATGGGAATGGGTGCTTGAGTTGGTTGATCAGCCTTGATTGTATTGAATGATGGAGCAGGCTCAAAGGACTGAATATTCTACTTCTGGTCCTGTTTACTGTGTTTTAATACATTTGAGTTATTTCTTTTAGTGGGATAGAATGATACTATCCAGTTGACCTTGAAAAGTGAAATGCAAATGCATCAAGCTCATCCTCAATAATTATCATTGAACAGTTTTTAAACCTTTCAGACTGCCAACCATCATTAGATTAGATTACTTACAGTGTGGAAACAGGCCCTTCGGCCCAACAAGTCCACACCGCCCCGCCGAAGCAAAACCCACCCATTCCCCTACATTTACCCCTTTTACCTAACACTACGGGCAATTTAGCGTAGCCAATTCACCTGACCTGCACATCTTTGGACTGTGGGAGGAAACCGGAGCACCCGGAGGAAACCCTCGCAGACGCGGGGAGAACGTGCAAACTCCACACAGTCAGTTGCCTGAGTCGGAAATTGAACCCGGGTCTCTGGCGCTGTGAGGCAGCAGTGCTAACCACTGTACATTCTTTGAGAACTTAATTGCCTGGAAGTGAAAGATGGACCATTTCCCATCTATTAGTAGCCTCCCTATGATTTTGCAAAACTAATTCAAGTTCAAGCTCAAATACATTATTGTCAGACCCTAAAACTTGCTGTTATGCAAGCAAATAATGGTATCAATAAAATTAAAGTGCTGGATTTCTGGCCAAATATTCTTTAAATACATAAGCTGGTGAGCTCCAGTCAGAATCTAACCAGAGCTTATTGGTGGAGTTTGTAATTTCTGTTGGAGAATTTATTTTGCTGTGATGCTAAGAAGATCAAGATTATTATTTGGCTGGCTCAAAACTCAGCTTTACTAAATCTTGGTTTTGGAAAGATTTAAGTTATCTATGCTGCTGCTCAGGGCAATCACAGGGAAATTGAACACCAGTTCTTCATGTAATTTGGATCAATAAACTCCTCAAACTGAAGCGGTGATAAATGGGGTGGCGATTGGGTGCAGTTACATTTCGCCCCTAATAATGTACTGATGAGAAATGGAAATTGTGACATCATAAAGATTGTGAATTGGGAAATTAAGACTTTTAAACACATGTTGCTCAGTGAAATATGATACATGCATGGTACAAACTCCTTTGTTCAAATAATCTTTGTACAAATACAAAGGTATCTTAAATCACTGCAGACCTTTATTTGAAGAAGAGATGATATACAACAACAAGTTTTTCCACAAATGTGTTGATCATTCACAAATACAGTTTTTTTTGAAAATCCAAGGTATGTCAAAGGATTCAGGGCGGCATTTTATTCTGTCATTTGCTTCCATAATTGTGTTGATGGATTTAACTGTATGATGAGGATGATATTCCAATATTAGTAACAGCCCCAAACTGTGAAATCTATATCTGAGCTATATTAAAACCTCTCTTAATATTATATGCAAAACTGCAAACGCTTCTGATTATCCTACTGTCTGCATTTACCGTCCTATTTTAATCGTTTTCGGTTTGTATTTTGACCCTTTGCTTGTCCTATTTCTGTCTACTTGCTGTTGCTAAGCATTTAGTAGTATTGTTTTTCAAAGAAAGGATTTCCATAGATGAACCAAGCTTTAAATGCTGCCTGTTGAACAAATAGAAAAATTTAGTTGGAAAGCGTGATGAAATGTCAGATTTAAAACTTGGATAAACCCCAGGGAACCCTTAACCCAAAGAGAGAAAATGTTGGAAAATCTGAGCAGGTCTGGCAGCATCTGTAAAGAAAGAAAAGAGCTGACGTTTCGACAAAGCTTTGTCAAAGGGTCAGTTAGACTCGAAACGTCAGCCCTTTTCTTTCCTTACAGATGCTGCCAGACCTGCTGAGATTTTCCAGCATTTTCTCTTTTGGTTTCAGATTCCAGCATCCACAGTAATTTGCTTTTATCCAGGGAATCCTTAATGTAGACTGGCATGATACTTGCCCAGAAACAAACTAGTTGATGAGCAAGTAGTCCTGCAGTGAATAAGCACATAAAGAGTTAATATAATTTAAGGCACTTTGCTCTTATACTTTTTGGCCTGTTGAGCTATGAGTTTTATTATTCTTGGCTCATTAGTGATAAATTAGTTAAAAATCAAGGAATGTATTCACCATCTATAAATGTAGAACAATGACTGCAGGATTGAGAACAATGGTATCTCTGCTTCAGGTATGTGGAGATGTTGAGGGCCTTTCCCAATGATTAAACTATATAGAAATATGAATATTAAATGTTAGTCCCTCAACAACAAAAAAAATTGAATTCCTATTTATAGATGCGAGAATACCGGTGGAATATTTGAACAATTTCATTTTCGCTGTTTATTGGAAAGTTGACAGAAAGGACCGCAAATAAAATTCCCACACAAGCTAAAGTGACACTTGATGCTGTTTAGTCTGAAGTTTCCATGCTTGAATAGGCAGCTATTTTTAATCTCAATGTGAGGTTCTATTAAAATCGCACTCCAAGTCTAAAGCATTTATTTGTAAGATGAAACTCAAACCAAATTGTTTAATTTAAATAGAGCAAAAAAGCAAGACAAGTAAGGTTGGACTTTATTTTCAAAAGCATAAAATACTGGTGAAAGCTTTGGCTGTTGCACTGGCATTAATTCACAACGTGATCTTATTTATCTTCCGTCAAGCTGTTTCTTTGTAATTGCTTCAGAAATACAGGCTGGATAATGTTTGAGGATTGATTTTAGTCCAGTTGTGCACTTGATATGTATTGTGTGTCTTCAACTTGGTTAGCTGCAGAGAATAATCCCATGTTCCTATCTCATTTGTCCATTTTGCAAACTTCATTATCACAGCAGATTGCTTGACAAACAGTTGGAAAAGATTATCTTCTGGAACTTAACCTAGTTTTTTCCACTACTGTAGCTGCCATGGAATAATATTCCTTATGACTCTGTCCCATTCTACCTTTTCTTTCTTTGCTTTCATATTGTTATTGTTCCTCCTTACCCCTCTCCCTGTCCCAGCTTCCATACTGTTACCAAAATTGCCAAATACAAGATGAGCCTTTTTGTTCATAACTGATCACCGTTCTCATGCCTTTTAGAAGTCTCCAGCCAAAGCTTTTGCCTGTTGCTGTTTTATCTGGAAACCAATTCAGTTCACACTTGGCATGAAAGCCATTCTTTGTAAAATACTTGATGGAGAACTGGTGGAAAACATACCAGTTCCTTAATTTGACCAGTGAGTAATTCAGTGATGTTAATTTATCAGTTAAGGGGCAAATTTGATTAAAAAGTCTCTTTACTCTTTTAAAAAAGGTTGGAATATTGAAAAGCTTGGAAGATTTTGTTTTAATTTAAGATATCTGCAAATTATAGGAATATTATAGTTTAAATGCTGTACTTTGACAAACCGTTCATGAGCTATTGGTTGCATTGGAATATTATTACTTGTAAATGCTATACATTAAGCACTTAAATTGATGTACTTGATGGATTTTATAGAATTGAGGATAGTGAACTTTTAAGCAATTGCTGTCATATTTTGTATGTTTTATGAAATAACTGTTTCAGCATGTGGTGCACTTCATTTGTCATAGCTGTCTATATTTTCCAGTATCCTACCACAGAAATTTCAACATGAGCCATGTGATGCTGAACACCTTCAAGTATGGGTAATATTATTATGAATTTCAGATTCACAAATATATCGCATAGAATTGCTCTATTAACTGCAGTAACTCAATTTGGCTTTTAAACAGCTGCAGAGATACGCAACCAAAGATTTCAGCAAGAAGGAATTAGCAGATCAAGCCATTTTTGTAATATGCAATGCTTCTATTGTTAGTATGCTGAGAGAACCTGATGGAATTTGAATTCTTTGTGATATTCATCTTTATCAGAGAGTTTTGGTTTTGACTTTTTTTCTATTAGGAATCGTAAGTCATAGTGTAAATATCTCCAGGACATTAGATGACTTTGGGACACATTCTTGTGCTTCTGAGTTAGAGTTCCACTCTATCAACTTGTGTTTCTAATTTAGGCTGATACTCCAGTGCAATACTAATGGACTGCCACACTGTTGGAGGTGTTGTGTTTTCAACCAGTCTTTAAACTGACATTCCAAGGACATAAAGCTACCTGAAAAAGTACCAATATTTGTCTCCCGATCAACGTGTGTAAAGATCACTGGGAAATCACTTTACTCTTTGTGAGATCTTACTCTATACTGATAAGCTGCTGTGTGTCCTATCTTGCAAAGATGACAACACTTCACTTGTACTTAATTGACTGTCACGTACTTTGGAACATTTTGAACATCTGAAAAATGCTGTAGTCCTTCCATAATGCTAAATTTTAGTTTTGAAAACTTGAAGATTGTTAGAGAAAAGGAAGTCAAATACAGGTGAGTTACTACCACCCACTATTCTGTATAACGTGAGAAACTAAGAAGGCAGTGATTGGCATAGCACATAAGTATTCTTCCCATTAAATTATGGCAAAGGAGTCTTTATGATTCTCTGTTACAGATTTTATAAAGAAATAAGAAAGACTTACATTTATATTGTACTTGTCACAACCACCGGACATCTTGAAGCATTAAGTATTTTTTGAAACGAAGCCACTATTGCAGTTGTTACAACCGAGACTTGAAGGAGTGTGTTCCTGCTTTAGTCTCACTGCACCGTGAATTACAACTTGAAATAAAAATGTTTTTTCCCTGTTACCAAGCCGATCATTTAAATATCTTGCCTATATTAGGTTTTAAACTGATAGATCTTTCAGTCAGCATTGTTAATACATACAATCATGGGTTTATTAACAAAACAAACCAACCAATTATTGTATCTTTACTGAATAATATACACAGTGTACGGAAGTGTAAACGTTTATCCCTATAAATATCCCCTCTACACAAAACAAAATCTTCTGTAGAGATCGAGTCATATCCCTCTAAACCTTTCCTATCCGTAAACCTGTCCAAATGTCTATTAACTATTGTAATTCTACCCATTTCTATGCAGTACTCCAAATGTGGCCTTACCAGTATCTTGTACAGCTATAACATGCCCTCTCAACTCTTGTACTCAATGCTCTAACTGATGAAGGCCAGGGTGCCAAATGCCTTCTTCACCACCTACTCACTTGTGGTGCCATTTTCAAGGAACTGTGTACCTGCACATCTGGTCTCCTTGTTTGTCAACACTCCCTGGGCCTTGCCGTTAATTGTATAAGTCCTGAACTTGTTCACTTTATCAAAATGCAACACCATACATTTATCTAAAATTAAACTCCATCTGCCAGTCCTCGGCCCATTGGCCCAGCTGATCGAAATCCTGCCTACCAAATCAGTATGAGTTTGTGCATGTTTGATTCTCAGACCATCCCTCGTGCAGCTTCAGCAGAGTTACTAATTGGGAGAAGACTCCACGCCAGGTTAAACCTGATATTCCCGAAAGGGGTGAAATGACATCAGGAACACCAGTGTCGGACACAAAACTCCTCAAAGCAAGAGAGACAGTTTACTTCAGGAAACAAAGTTTGGTGTTGAAACCAGGGAAATTGCCCTGCATGGGTAAGAGGCATGGTTTACATTAGATCAGATCCTGTGACATACAATATCCGGGTAGGTGAGGCAGTCCTGAACAAGCAGGTGAATCACATGAAAGCTGCAACCTTGCAAACTGGGCAGGAGCAAAACATACCCAACTTCTCAGAACATCTGACAAGGCTGTCAGAACCCATTGGTTCTAACCCTCTGCCTAGCGGCAAAAAAAAGCTCTGAGGATGAGGTAGCAGATTTTGCAGCTTCCATGCCATTACAGTCTGAAGGAGATGACAAATTTCGGCTGAGACACTTGGGATGCAAGAGGTGGGTTACCGACACATGCTGCCCATATCCGAAGCAGAGTTGGAGGAACGGAACCTGGTGTGAAAATGCTCCAGGAGAAGCTATAGAAAATGAACAGGCCTTCGTCTCAGGATTTAGAGGGGGAAGGGATGTAGTGATTGAAATGACGTCAGCCAGTGGACCTCCATAGAATATGAGTTCCCTGATTAGACCAGGTTAGCAGCCCTAATCAGTGAGCCCTTGCTGACACACACAAACAGGAATGTCAGGTGTTTTGCTCACTCTAGGAGCTAGTTTTGAGCTAGCTGGGTCAGTGTCTTTACTGTGCACATGTAAATGAAGGATCATTTCGTGACAGCATACCACCTTTGTGGAGTCATTTCAACAAGTTTATCTGTTTTTGTAATGTTCATTGTCAAAGAACAATTGGCCAGGATACAGAGGTTAACTTATCTACTCTTCATTGAAATAGTGACATGAAATCTTTTGCATCCACCTGAGCAGTTAGATAGGTCTGGTTTAACGGTCATCAGAAAGACTGCACCTCCAAGAGTGCAGCCTACTTGCTGTGGTGAATTAATTGCTGAAGTCTTGAATATTGCACTATCACCACTAAAGGACAAGATTCTATCAACTGAGCCATGGTAAAAAGGGAAAAGTGATTTTGTTTCCTTATCTCAAAATAAGATCTTTGTTTGGTATTTTGTTTGATTTGGGAGGAGGCTAAGTAAATCTGATTATGGAGACTTGAAGTACAGAATTTGAAACTTTGAAGTTATTGATTTACAAATTTAAAAAAACTGAACGAGAATTCTGACAAGTACTAACAAGGTGATGTATTATTCTGTTGCATAAATTAATGATATGATAATTCCCTTTCCTATGTATGTCTGTTAATTTTGTAAAACCATTTCATATGGTGTCCCTTGTAATTTCCTTTTCTTCCCTGTGTTATAATCTTTACATTTCCTCCACCTCTGTTATGATTCTTGATCTTACTTACCACATATTTTCTTACTTTAAATTAATTTAGCTCCTTTCAAGCACTAGATCCAGTGACTTCCATGCAGTTCCCTTATTGTTGTCAACAATATTCTCAACGCTTTGTCATACACAGTGTTTTCTTCCTCTTTGTGATTCTGGTTTGTATGGGAAATGTCTACGTTTCCTTACCCTCAATGATTTTTCTAATTGAAATGGATTCAGCAGAAAGCTTTTCATGAATTCAAATATAATGGTATGCGTTGTTACACACTTGCCTCCGATGTCTCAAAGAAAGGATATCTTGCTCAACTAACAAACTATCATTCCTACAAAGATTAGGGAAAGGAACAATACAATCGCATCGTATAATTACCTCTGTCCCTTTCATGGTAAGCCTGTCCTTTTGTAGAGTTCATGTTTTATACTTGTAGTGAAAACCTTAAAAAGGAGAAGATGCTCAATAAGCTGCAAGGAATCGTGGAAGCATTTTAAAGTTGTTAAGTCATTGGTGTGTTTGAAATTGAAACAGGTGAGGTTATGGAGAGCATTTCTCCCACTGTCAAGGTGTTACCTTTGCTGCTTGGTTAACTTACACTTAGTTTGATAGTTTTCTTGTGGGTGCTGTTTCTGCAACTTGTTGTATTTTAACAGCAGTTGGAAAATATGGACATCTCATTTGACATCTGCAGGTTCCAATTCCTTTTTTCTATAAGATGGGTAATTAAGTCATTTAGCATCCTTTGATGTATTCACAACTTGAGAGTATGAGAGCCACGGCCAATTTTTCAGAATTAGCTATTCGGTTTGAGGTTATCCTTTTGAATACCTTTCAGGAACAGACATTGAGTCAACATTAGTTTACTTCCTTTTGTTTCTTGTGGACATAGTGGTAATAAGTTAGATCTAGTTCAAATTGGTCGTCTTTTTACAGCATTTCATGGTCAAGAGTGAGTATCCATAATGCCAAAATGTCCCCCATGCATGCACAGACACAGTCTATGGCATTAACTGGCAACAACATGACAGGTTGCAGGAAGCATTTGCTCATATAGCACTGAGGTTACCATGTTCCATACTCAGTGATGCCATCATCTGCACATGCGCTGCAAATGAGGAAGGTGAGGCTGAGGCAGATGAAATGGAGCTTCCCTTCCCCAGTAGTAGCAGGAAATAAGGCCGATGCCTGGGAGTGGGAGCAAGGGGAAGCCAACATCAGGACTGCCTGAGTGGGGGCAAGGGACAAGAGGGTTGTTGTGGAGCTGCTTTGGAGCTAGCCTACATTATTGGGAGTGCAGGGGCAGGCCAGCACTGGAAGCCAACCTTTTTTTCACTTGAGTGCTGTTTTTGGCTTGGCAATCTGCGTTGAAATCCCACTTACCCTAGAGATGTATCATGAGATGTCTGAACAGATTAATTTAAAAATTGTAAGCATTGAAACTAAGCACAGGAATAGGCTATTCCAGTCCTTCGAGCCTGTTGTGTCATTCAATATGATCATGGCTGTCCTCTGTCTCAAAGCCATAATTCTGCTTTCTCCCTAGTCCCTTAATGCCTTTTAAAATCTCAAGATTTATCAATTTCTTTCTTGAATATAATCAGTGACCTGGCCTCCAGAGCCTTCAATAGTCGTAAATTCCGCAGATACACTACTCAGCGTGAAGAAGCTTTTCCTCTCAGTGGTTAAATGATTTATCTTGCATCCTGTGACTCAACATTTTAGTTCTAGACTCCTCAATGTAGTCTTGTCAATGAGTTCTCATTCCACACCAATAACCCCATCCCATGTTTTTTAATTTTGCCCTTTAACCTCTTATGAAGGACCTTATCAAGAGACTTCTGAAAATTAAAATGCACCACATCTCTTGTTTACCGTAGTCTTTCCTGCCAGTTACATCCTCAAAATAAAATTCCAGTAGATTTGATAAGCGTGATTTGCCGACTTTGTGAAATCCCATGAATGCTTTTGAAATGTTCTGCTTTCACTTCTTTTATAACTGACGCTTGCATTTTCCCATACTTATGTTAACTGATATGTAATGCAATTTAATAATATTTGCTTGAAACTACCACTGCCAGAAAGGATTTTAGAATTCAAGTTAAATACGGTTGTTTAAAATACAATCACTCAGATATATATGAAAATGGTAACTCTGAATAATTTCATTAATGCAAAGTAAGCATTTCATATTGTCTCTATGACCTTGACCTGTAAGTAACCTAATTTTAAATATATAAAAGTGATTATACTGAACTATTTACGAGTTATATTACTGGACACTCATCACTTTGTTAATAGAGAAAACAAAATTAAACCGATCCAGTTCTGGGGAAGGATCACTGAGGCTGAAACTTTTGATTTCTCTCCACAAATGCTGGCAGACCTGTTGACCTTTTCTAGCAATTTCTGGTTTTGTTTCTGATTTCCAGCCTCCACAGTTCTTTCAGTCTTTAAGCCCATCTGTGCCAAAAAATCTTAATTTTTGGAGCCCCCTTGAAAGCCCATGTATAATTGCTAGAAATGTGCCCTGATGATTATTTTGATTTGAGATTATGACCAGCTCTGTCAGGAAGAGAGAACCTCCAATGGAATACTTTTTAAATTTGCACAAAAGTGGTGAAGATGTGATTTGCATTGGAAGTAATTTGCTCTTAAAATTTTACGTTCTTTAGTGCTGGTCTAGCTGACTTCTGAAGATCTGTGCTGGAAAGGCTAGCACAACTGAGCAGAAATCTGTGCTGTCATAACATATCTGTTTCCCTGGTTCACGCCCCGTGCTTTCTTGGCAGTGATGTGCTGCTCATGGCATGTTTATTATTTCTAGTCTTCTGCCTACACCATTGTAGTGAGGGCTGACTGCTGGTAATATATGCTATTAATGCAATCTGAATCTGAGGTTCTGTGCTATCAGGAGGCACAAATAAGAAGTTTTTGCCTTCTACTTTCAATTGAAAGCACCTTAAGAGCCTCAAAGCTACTCTTGACCTAAGAAAATATGTTTGAAAATCTGACATCTGTGAATCCCAGTGCACAAAACCATAAACCTGAATCTTAAATTCAATTGCCAACATTCATAACAGCAAAGAATGCACATAACTGGAAAAGACCACTGCAGCCCATCTGACTGGGTTTCTTAGGATAGTCTATTGTTCTTCTAAGGATATTTGATTGTGCTTTAATGCTGGAGATTGGTTTTAACATTTGTCTCCATGATGGGTTTGAGTACTATGAAAACCACTCTATTTATATTGAAATGAATGGGAAATAACTCCAGAGGCCAGTATCGCGTCACAAGTCACCCCACACATGGAGGCCTTGAGACTGATACCACTTCCTCAGAGCCAACTCTCAGTGAACAAACCCTCTGACACTCCTGTTCTTTTGTTTAATTCCTCAGCACCCATGTTGTGTGTGTAGGTGTAGGAAACAGTAAAGAGCAACAAGTGCATAAATCTTTATTCATATTCGAGCACCTGGAAGAGAGAAAACAGCCAAGTGGCCAGTGACAAACATTGCCCTCCTCAATAAATAGCAATGCTGAGTAGTAATAAAAGTGAAGGATAGGACAGGAATTAAATCAGAATAGAGTTGGAGGGGGGAATAAAACACTCCACACCCCACGGTGCCCAATTCTCACTGAAAACCTCAAGTGTCACAACCTGCTTCTCCAGGGACACCTAGGCTTGAACGTAACTGCAGAAGATGGACAGGCAATTGCAAGTGGCCATAATGACCCCCTCCATGGCCTGCTGCCTGGACCTGGTAATGGCCAGCCTTGCCAGGCCCACGAGGAGATCCTCTGACCAACACTCCCACCTCTGCACTGCGTGCCCAAAGATCAGGAGCATGGGGCTGAAGTGCAACTGAAACATAAAAGAAGATCCTTAAGAAAACTGAAAAGGGAGGGCACTCCTGTTCTTATTTATCAGCCTGGGCTCCTTGATTGGACCAGATTAACAGCCCCAATCAGGGAACTCCTAGTCTGTGAGGTCCACCTGGCTGACCTTGTTACAATCGCAGCAGAATGTTCCACAACAGTGATGAAAGAAGCATTTATGTTGCAATATTCAGTGGTACCACCTGATTTCAGGCATTCTTAATAGTGTTAAATTTCTATCCTTGGTCAACTGGACTTGTAAATGGAGATAATAACACAGCAGATAATGAAAAATAAGCGTGAAATGTGCAATGGTTGCTAAGTCTAGCTTGACATGTTCTAGGGAGATTTCAACATAATTTTTGATCCCATGATATTATCTCATAAGACACCACATAATGTTTAATTTCATGGCATTTAATCAAATGATGCATTCTCACTATTTACAAATATTATTACTTTTACCTCACTTGAATGTTTAATGTCTGTTAGAATACCAGAGGACAGTGCCAAATTTATGTTGCAATCTGGGTAGGGACAAGGAACTTATTAAAAATGTAGACAAAGTATGAGATCCAAGGTACGTTCTGAGAGAATAAACTCAGAAGGGTCTACAATTTTTAAACAACCAAAATAAATTATCCAAGGATAGGAAATTAAAACAATTTATGTACAAACTATGGTCTAACGTCAGACTTAAAATAAGGTAAGCGTGGGTAAATATTCAAAACTGTAGTTGAATACCCCACATTGCACATCAAATACCAAACACAGTCAAGCCAATTGTCATGGATTGCTCAGCAACCCATCCAGATGGTAGTAACGCTGTAGGTCATTTAATCTCATTAAAACTTCAGAAGCATTATCCAGTCCTCACTTTCAAAGATCTTACCCTGAATTTCCTCTCATACTAATCTAATTTGATCTGCCTTAATAATTGCTTGACTCACAACAATTCAATTGCTTCTCCTAAGGCTGCATTCTCTGGGAATCATGAGACTTCTTGCTCATGCCGACACACCAACTAAACTTCACACTTTTATTAAATCAAACAGCTAAGTTCACTGAGTTGATCCTGCCCCTAAATTTCCCTGAGCACCTTAGTGTTTCTTTTCAACTGAGCTCACCTACTTCTGAAACTCCTACTGTTTTAGCAAGGCTGTACTCCAGGGTCTAAACTCAGGCATGATGCCAGCTCTGTTGCTTTCAGTAACTGTTCACCTTTCAGCTACTCAGAATTTTCTCCCTAGACTGGCTCTTAAAAAGCTGACTTGAGCATCTTATCACTGGCGCACTTCCAGTTCCCTGGCCATTCTAAGTGCAATCCTGCTGCCCACAGTTTGTGCTTTGCCCCAGTTGATCCTTCCATATCCGCCACAAATTCACCTGCACCTCCACACACATCATCTGTTGCATCCGCTGCACCTGATGTGGCCTCCTCTATATTGGGGAGACAGGCCGCCTACTTGCGGAACGTTTCAGAGAACACCTCTGGGACACCCGGACCAACCAACCCAACCACCCCATGGCTCAACACTTTAACTCCCCCTCCCACTCCATCAAGGACATGCAGGTACTTGGACTCCTCCATCGCCAGACCATAACAACACGACGGTTGGAGGAAGAGCGCCTCATCTTCCGCCTAGGAACCCTCCAATCACAAGGGATGAACTCAGACTTCTCCAGTTTCCTCATTTCCCCTCCCCCCACCTTGTCACAGTCAAATCCCTCGAACTCAGCACCGCCTTCCTAATCTGCAGTCTTCTTCCTGACCTCTCTGCCCCCACCCCACTCTGGCCTATCACCCTCACCTTGACCTCCTTCCACCTATCGCATCTCCATCGCCCATCCCCCAAGTCCCTCCTCCCTACCTTTTATCTTAGTCTGCTGGACACACTTTCCTCATTCCTGAAGAAGGGCCTATGCCCGAAACGTCGAATCTCCTGTTCCTTGGATGCTACCTGACCTGCTGCGCTTTTCCAGCAACACATTTTCAGCCCAGTTGATTAAAGCCAGTTGACACCACTTAAGTGAAAACAGTCATCTTTTCTGACTTTGTATCATTGATAAATTGATCACTGACCCCTTTCACTGTTTTGAGTGATGTATTCAAAAAAAACTTCCAGCAAGCCCCACCCTTTTTATTAGGCAGGGTCAGATGTAAGCAACAGTTGAACACCCTGGGTCTTGAATGTTATTATGTTGAAAGGTTGCTGACTTACTCAGCACACTTAGATTTTAAAAATGACTTATCCCAGTACAAAGCCCAAAATTAAATATATGACTTTGTGGTGGGATGAATAACAGTTAGTTAATCAATGATAGAACTCAAAGGAATAGAAAGACCAGGGTAGCTAAAATTTGAATAAAACCTCTGTGATATTTCTTAAGTGTCAGCCACAATTAGAAATGCCAAATAAACGCCACTGATGCAATAAAATAATTGATCTAATTAACATTTGACTGAAGTTTCCGTGCAACCATTATGTTTTATAATGATCCCAATTATAAAATGATAAAGTCAAAATCAAACACTGTTCACTTCATTGACTCCTACACTGCACACCTATATTCAGCTTCAGGAGGGTGAAACTCAATTGTCAGTGAGAAATATCCAAGCAGTTTGTTGCCTCAAAATGTGATGTGACTGTGTGCATCAAAAACTGATTTGAACTGGCCCTGCACCAGTTTGTTTTTCTCTCTCACCATTTGCTGTTTTGTTTTCTTCTCCCTTCCCCAATTTGTTTTCCTTTCCCAGTTTTTCTGTACTTTCCCTGCCCAACTTCTTTCTCTTTTCCAGTTTTTCTGTCCATTCCTTGTTTCTTTCACTCTGTCTTTCTGTTGTTCTCTGTCTTTCTTCCTGCTGTTCCCTACTCCTCAGCCCTCTCCCCATTTTGATTTCTGATGTGCTGTCTCTATTTCTGTTCCCCATTTTTGAATTTTGTCTCCATTTCCTTACCCCTGTCATTCTCTCAGTATTTGCAGAGTTTTCAAGTGATTGCATTAACTGTAATGGTAGTACATGGGATTAATAGCTGCATGCTAATAGTGATGCAACTTTACATAAGACTGAACTCTGTTTGAAGAAATATTAGTAAAGTCCACAACTGATACCTATGCACATAATGTAAATCGTTAATAAATGTAGGTTTGTAATAGCATGGGCTTCAGTCCTCATCCATCTAAGGCTCCTAGAAATTGTTCATGATATTTATATAACAATATCTCAGCCTCACAGCCAGCAATGGAGTTGATATCTGAATAACAGAAGGACCAGCAAGAACTAAACTATAACGTTTTGGCATAAGTTGCAATGTCAAGGCTATGGCACTTACGTGACCTGCACATACAAAACGAGTTACTTTACAGCTTGGGACTTTTTTTTTGTAGGCCCCTGTTTAATATAAGATGGGTGGGAAACTTAGGATGCATTCCTGGAGTATATTAAAGGCATACATTCTGAATGATATTTATTTGTTTAAGAATGGATTAATTGCTTCCTGAAATTTGTCAAGTTTGATCCTTAAGTAGCAGCTTTACAGACTAATTTGGACAGTACTGTATTATAGTTAAAGTGGTTATGAAACCAAAGTCTGTGTCTCAGTATTGTGGAATTCTCCCTCGGTTGGCATTTAATGGATTTGCCAATTGCAAAGTGAAACATGGCAGAAACTGAAATGATCATAGGTAACAAAAGAGGTGAATGGAGATGAGACCATAAAATATAGAAGCAGAAGTAAGCCATTCAGCTCATTGAACCTGTTCTGCCAGTCAAGGAGATCATGATTGATTGGATACTCGTCAGCCCTAATTTCCTTCCTTATCTATGATTTCCTGCACTGAATAACAATCTATCTATCTCACCCTTGAAAATTCTTAATGACCAAGGCTCAACAGCTTTCTGCAATAAAGAATTTGACAGACTAACTGCCATCTAAGCCAAACAAAACTCTTCCTTCATCTCTGTTTTAAATGGATGGCCCCATACTCTCAGATTATGCCCTTTGGCCTGAACTGTCTCACAAGGGGAAAGAAAAAAACTCTCAACACCTTCTTGGTCAAGCCTCAAAGAATTTTGTATGTTTAAATAAGGTCCCCTTTCATTCTTCTAAATGCCAATGGGGACTGACCCAACTTACTCAATCTCTCCTCATAGGACAGTCTGCCCACCATTAAGATGAACCCAGTGAACCTTCTCTGGTCTGCCTTCAATGTTAGTACTGTACATGTTTTCTTAGATAAGGGGACAAAAACTATTTACATTATTCAAAGTGTGGTCAAACGAGTACTTTGTGTTGTTTTAGCAAGATATTCCATTCCTGTTGAAATAAAGGCCAACATTCCATTAGTGTTCCATATTATTTGCTGAACTTGTATGCTAGTAGTTTTGTAATTTGTGCACACTTGATCCTAAATCCTGACATGCTTTTGCTTTCTGAAGTTTCTCACCATTTAAATAAAATTTACTCGTCTATTCTTCCTGCCAGAGTGCATGACTTTGCATTTTCATACATTTTATTCTAACTACCAAATGTTTACCCATTCACTTGTCTATATCATATTGCAGACTTTGTGTCATCCTCACCACTTGCCTTCCCATCTATTATTGTGTCATCCAAAAACTTGACAATAGCATATTCACTTTCCTCATAACAAACCACTACTATATATTGTAAATAACTGTAGCCCTTATGGCACACCACATACCTTATCCCATTATTTTTATGAGCTGGCCAGTCCTCTATCCATGCTAATATACTGCCCCAACACCTTGGGTTGTTATTTTATTAAGTAGCCTAAGGTGTGGTATGGGGGAAGCAATGGCCTAGTGGTATTATCGCTGGACTGTTAATCCAAAGATCCAGGTAATATTCTGGGGACCTGGGTTTGGATCCTGCCATGGAAGATGGTGGAATTTAAATTCAATTTTTTAAAAATCTGGAATTAAGAGTTCTAATGACCGTGAAACTATTGCTGATTGTGCGGAAAAACCCATCCAGTTTACTAATGTCCTTTAAGAAAGGAAACTGCTATCTTTACCTGGTCTGGCCTACAGGTGACTCCAGACTCCCAACAATGTGGTTGGCTCTTAACTGCCCTCTGGACCATTAGGGATGGGCAATAAAAGCTGATCTAGCCAGCAATACCCTAATCCCACAAATGAATTTTTAAAAATCTTATTAAACATCTTTCAGAAATCCAAACATTACATCTGTTAGTTTCACCTTTATCTAACCCTGCTCATTTCCTCCTCAAAGAATTCTAATAAATTTGTTAGACATGATTTCTCTTCACGAAGCTATTGCTGACTCTTCTTGACTGTATTATGTATTTCTTAATACTCTGCTATTACATGCTTTTTAATAGTCTCTAGTATTTTCCCAATGACTATTGTTAACCAAATAACCTTTAGTTACTTGTGTTTTTATTTATTTTTTTCCTTTTTGAATAAAGGGTGTCATGTTGGCAATTTGCCAGTCCTCACGGGCTCTCCAGAATATAAAGATATTGCAGAGTGGTTACTCAAAACAGTTAAAGCCTCTTTTCCAGATGAGAATCCCCTTTGATTTCAGTCTGAAGTTCTGATTGAATTCTGTTTCCTTGAACAGTTTAATTTCCGTCATTTCTGCGTGACTCTGAGCTTAAGTTACATTTCATTTTAATTCTTTGTCATACTCTCATCTCATCTGTCTGTTTTTTTTTCCCTCCTATGCTGTTTTAATTGGTGCTTTACAACTCTGGATTTAATGGTGATTTCAATGTCTTAAGATCCATATTCCATTTTCTTTCCAAAAATTAGTTATTGGTTTTCTGTAGATATTTTCAACTTCTCTCCTTCTGTTTCTTTGTTTGTCCCATTACTACCTTCACATTTCTCCTGGCTTGCACTCTTTTACTATTCTTACCTCCATACTGCCTTAAAAGCTTGGAGCTGACATTTCCGTATTTGACAAAGGTATGATAGCCCTAAAATATTAACTGCGTTTCTCTTTCTGCAGACATTGCCAGATCTGAATATTTCCAGTATTTTTTGTTGTTAATTCGGATTTTCTGAATCTGCAGTAGACCATAACATATAGGAGTAGAAATAGGCCATTCACTCCATCAAGTTTGCTCCACCATGCGATCTTGGCTGATATGTTTCTCAACTGCTATTTTCCTGTCTTCTTCCATAGCCCTTAATCCTCTAGCTAATCCAGAACCTATCTTGCTCTGTCTTAAATACATTCAATGACTTGATCTCCACAGCCTTCTGCAATGATCAGTTCCACAGATTAACTAGAAGAAATTCCTCCTCATTTCCTTTTTAAAGGGTATTCACTGTGAAGCTGTGTCCTTTGGTCCTAGTCTTGTCATACCAGTGGAAACATTTTCTCCACGTCTATTCTGTAAGTTTCAATCAGATGCCCCCCTAAACCCCATTGTATACAGACCCAGAATTCTCATGACTCCTCATATGACAAGCCCTATGTCCTTGGGGTCTGTCTTGTAATCCTCCTGTGGACTCCCACCAAGGCCAGCGCCACCTTCCTTGAATACAAGGCCCAAACCTCAAATTCCAAATGCATTTTGACAAAAGCTTGATGCAGTCTCATCAGTATATCTCAGCTCTTATATTCTGTCCCTCTCAAGATGAATGCTAATGTTACATTTGCCTTCCTAACTGACACATGAACCTGCATGTTAACCTTAACAGAATTCCAAAGTTGGACTCTCAAATTTCTTTGAGCTTCAGATTTCCAAAGCTCGTTCCCATTTAGAAGATGGTCTGTGCTTCTTTTCATCCGATCAAAGTGCATAGCCTCACACTTTCCCAGTTGCATTCCACTTGCTACTTCCTTGCCCACTTTCCAATGATATCCAAGTCCTTATGTAGCCCCCTCAACACGACCTGTTTTTTTCCATCTATCCTTGTGTCATCTGCAAACATAGCAACAATATCCTCAGTTCCTTCATCCAGTTCATTAATCTATAACATGCATAAATGTGGTCCCAACATGGACCTCTGCAGAGCTCCAGTATTCACTGGCTTCCATCCTGAAAAAGATCCCTGAATCTCTACTGATTGCCTCCTGCCAATCAGCCAATCCTTTATTCATGCCAGTACCTTGCCCCTAGCAAATGGGTCTTTTCTAATTTAACAACCTGTCAAAGTATTTTGTTTTAATTTCCGAAGCTGATAAGCTATTAGTTGACCTACGTTGGGAGCTATCATCATGTGGATGACTGACTGTACTGTGAAAGTACAGAGTCGAGGGTGTGGTGCTGGAAAAACACAGCAGGGCAAGCAGCATCCCAGGAGTAGGAGAATCAATGTTTTAGGCATAAGCCCTTCATCAGGAAGCACAGAGCCCATTGTACCAAGTTGTTGATTGTAATGATCTTTTAAGGGCTTTTGAGAATGTCATCTTTAGTCTGGGTGTAGATTTTTGAGTAAAAAAGTGTGATTAGATTAGATTTCCTACAGTGTGGAAACAGGCTCTTCGGCCCAACAAGTCCACAGTGACTGTCTGAGCAATGATCCACCCAGACCCATTTCTCTCTGAATGATGCACCTAGCATTATTGGCAATTTAGGATGGCCAATTTGGATTGTGGGAGGAAACTGGAGCACCTGGAGGAAATCCACACAGACACTGGGAGAATGTGCAAACTCCACACAGTCACCTGAGGCTGGAATCGAACTTGGATCCTTGGCACTGTGAAGCAGCAGTGCTAACCACTGAGCCACCATGCCACCCCATTTTGGCATTTGAAAAGCAGAGCAGGTCAGGCATATCCAAGGAGCAGGAGAATCGACGTTTCGGGCATAAGCCTTTCATCAGGAATCGAGAAAGGGCTGTGTTTCTGTTTCTCATTCACATGCTGCAATAAGCATTTTTCATTTGGAGGCCAGAAATGTGTGCATTACTCAAAATGCGTCCCAATTCTAAATGAATTTAACCTTTCTGTTTTTCCAGCCCCTTTGAAATGAGCCACTTTGTTTAGGTCTTCTTATGGCCTAATTAATCAAGAATTGCTCCTAATCATGATTTGTGTGTCAATACTCCTCAATTCCTTTGCTGCTGTGCCCTATTCAGATTCCTATTATCCGAAGATTGTGTGACCTTCTTATTCTTCTTGAAAAATTAAAATAAATTTGCCAATTATGTGCATAATCTGTAAGCTTAGTAAGATTTGTATTTTGCTGCATTATTATTTTGCACTAAGCATGATATCCTCAAATTTTGAAATTGTTGTGCCAGATGCCCTGATTAAACAACAAACCTCTTGCAGTGATTGTTACTTTCATAATAGCCATTTGTTTAGTATGTAGGCTAAGCAGTTGAGGAGTAAGCCTGGGTACGTGATATTAGAAAGGTGACAGTACATCACAGGCTGTCCAATATATAGCCTTCTAATAATGTTAAAGGTTTAAATTTGTGGTGTAGCTGAATGAAGGAACTATTTGAATTAGAATAAAAACTTTTGGCGAACATTACTTGGAGGCTATATTTAAGAAATGTAATGCTGGGGGATCTAAGATGGTGGTGATCTGAGAAGATTACACTGCAGAGCTTTGCATCGCAGCAGGAGCAGGATGGTCCTTTAAAACACCCAACCCAGGTCATCAGGATTTCTTGGGGCATTGGAAAGATTGTGGAGCCCCAAGAAACATTTAAAAATTTAAAAATTGTATTTTCAGCTGACCAGAAATGCCTAAAAAGGGAGGAGGTGCATTTGAGGCCAGGCCTGTAGCTCAACCTGCAGCAGCCTCAGAGCCGATTATTCTCCAGGACCTGCTGAACCAGCTCTCGAAGTCTCGTGAGATGTTGGGGAAACAGATTGAAGAGAAGTTGGCTCCAGTCTCTCTCATGCTGCAGAAGCATGAGCAGCAGCTAGGAGACCTGGAGAAGAGGATGGATGAGGTGGAGCACAGGGTCACAGTGGTGGAAGCTGATGCCAGTTCGTTCAAAGAAGAGATCCAAGCCCTGAAGTCACAGGTTCGTAATTTGCGTGACCAAGTGGATGATCTTGAAAACGGGCAGGAGGAAAAACGTTCGGATCATCGGTCTGCCTGAGGGTAAGGGAAGTGAGCGGCCTGCGGAATTTGTTGAAGGTTGGCTTCCGAAATTCCTTGACTTGGAGACTGGCATAAGAGGATTGAAGATAGAGAGGGCTCACCAGGTCACAGCATGGAGGTCGGGTCTGGGTCAACGCCCTCGTCCTTTCCTGGTGCGGTTCCATCATTACCGGGATAAGGAGAGAGTCATGGGGGCTTCCAGACTCCAGGGGAAGGATCCAAAGGCCCCAATTTACGAGAGGTCTAAGATCATGTTTTTTCAGGACTTTTCAGCGGCAGTGGTCCAGAAACGAAAATCGTATGATGGTGTCAAGAGAAGATTGAAGGAGGTTGGGATTCAGTACTCCCTGAGATATCTGGTATTGCTTTGGATCACCTTAGGTGGATCCATGCATCTCTTTGACACATCGGAGAAGGCACGAGACTTTGTGGACAAAGTGACCTAATTTAAACAATTGTAGTATGTATAAATATAGTTGCTTGGGTATGCGTTTATCATTCTGCAAAAGAAATAGAGGAAATCCGATTGGAGCTTTGTTTTTTTTCCCTCTATTGATAATAATTTGGCTCAAACTATGTCTTGGCGGTGGGTTAAGATGTACATTTTAAACTTCTAAGTTAGGACATACCAAAGGATGGGTGGGGTATTTATTCCCTTTTTTCAAAACAAAAATGTTTTTTTTATTCATATTGATATTCTATGGCGTGTTTATTCTTTTTAGCTTGTGCTTGCGATGCGGCTCTAGCTGGGAGAAGTGAAGATGGTTGAGATGGTTAGATGCCTATTTATGGGCAGTTTGGGATGGGTAGTTGCTCCCTCCGGGCAGAGGATGAGTTCCCCTACTCAGCACTATTGGCGCTTTATATGTTGGTTTGTTTTCTGGTTTTTGTTTTTTATTTTTAAGAGTTTTGTATGTTTGTTAAATGTAGTGGTTTTAGTTTATGTAGTTTTTATATTTGGTGGACCATGCTACACTAAAGCTCAGCAATTTGTGGTTCGGGTTCCTCGTCTCTGTAATTTAAATGTAATTGCAGAAGATTATGGCTAATGATTTGATTAAATGATGTACCTGGAATATCAAGGGAAGTCACTCACCAATTAAGAAGAAGAAGGTACTCTTGAGTCTTAGAAAGGAGAAGGCGGATATTGCTTTGTTACAGGAGACACATTTGGATGACGAGGAGCATCTGAAATTACAGCAGAATGGCTTTGACCGAGTTTATTTTTCATCATTTAATACCAGAAGTAGGGGGGAGTGGCTATATTGATAAGGAAAAATCTCTCATTTAAATTGTTGGAATGTGTTGAAGACACATATGGGAGATTTGTAATTCTTAAAGTCTTGATAAATTGGGAAGAATATGGCATTTTAAATGTTTATTGTCCCCCAGCTCATCCTCTTAAATTCTTGGTAGATTCGTTTTCTAAACTGGTAAGTCTCAAGTCTCAGCACATCATTATAGGGGGAGATTTTAACTGCCTCATGGACCCCACAGTAGACAGGTTGGCTAAAAGTCCCTCAATACCCTCTGTACAAACTAAACAGTTATTGGGTCTATGTGGGGAATTAGGGTTGGTGGAGGTCTGGAGGTGTCTCTACCCTACAGGTAGGGATTTCACGTTTTTCTCCAATCCGCATAGATGTCACACGAGGATTGACTTTTTTCTGACGCCTGCAGTAACCCTGGATCTGGTGGCATCCTGTACGATTGGTAATATTGCCATCTCTGATCATGCTCCAGTGTACCTCATGGTTAAAATTAGGGATGTTACAGTAGATTCAAGGTACTGGCGAATGGACCTCTTTATTCTCATGGACAGCAAGTTTGTGGTGTATTTTTCCAGGGAATTTCGGGCATTCCTAGACATCAACATAGGCTCGGTTGATAGCTCATCTGTTCTCTGGGAAACTACCAAAGCTTATGCCAGAGGGTTAGTTATTTCATATTCCACAAGTAGGAAGCGGCAGAAGAGTGAGCAGCAATGTCTCCTTGAAGCACGGTTGAAGGCAGGCGAGAAGGCCTATTTTGACAGACCCTCGTTGGTCAAACGACAGAGGATTACAGCACTGCGGTCTACACTAAATTCCCTGCTCACGCAGATGGCAAAGAAGGAGCTGGCTTTTGCAGAGCAAAGGTTATACGAGCATGGTGACAAGCCAGGCAATACTTAGCATACCTTGGCAGGAAGAGAAGTGCCCCACAAACCAATACAGCGATTAGGTTCCGAGACCCTTCCCTAACGTGTGATTCTAAAAAGATTAATGTGGCGATCCAGAGATTCTACTCTAAGTTATATCAGTCTGAGAGTTGTGAGGAGGGGCAGGCCAAAATGGAATCCTCTTTTAGAGATCTGAAGCTCCCGGATGTGACTCCTGAACAACAGTCCTTTCTCAATGCCCCATTATCAGAGCAAGAAGTGCAGGAAGCTGTGAGGCAGCTTCAGAGTGGAAAGGCGCCTGGTCCTGATGGACTTCCCAGTGAATTCTATAAGGAATCTATAAATATACTGTCAGGCCTGATGCTGAATATGTTTAATGATTCATACAATCATGTTTATCTCCCACCATCTCTGAGAGAGGCCAATATTTCACTTACCCTTAAAAAAAGGGAAGGATCCGGAAGATTGTGCTTCATGCAGGCCCATCTCGCTCTTAAATGTGGACTTTAAGATCCTTTCTAAGGCTCTTGCGTTAAGGCTGGAGACTGTGTTACCCTCTATTATTAAAGAGGATCAGACGGGTTTCATAAAGATCCTCCAATAACGTTAGGAGGCTGCTTAACGTAATTCAAGCATGCCAACAGCAGTCAATACAGGGATTGGTGATTTCTTTAGATGCAGAAAAGGCATTTAACCGAGTTGAGTGGCCGTATCTTTTCTATACTCTAGACCGGTTTAGCCTGGGCGAAGTTTTCATAAGATGGCTAAAGGTTCTCTACAGAGTACCCCTCGCTGCGGTCATTACCAACAGGGTACGATCAAGCAATTTTAATATTTCTAGGTGCAGCCGGCAGGGCTGTCCTCTTTCACCATTACTTTTTACGTTGGTGATTGTACCGTTGGCAGAGGCCATTCATGGGGATCTCAATATATCAGCTCCAGAAGTGGAGTCAAAATTACATAAGATCTCGCTGTATGCAGATGATCTAATTTTCTTGACAAATCCAGCAGTCTCAGTGCCTTGTCTGATACAATGCATTCATGCATTTGGCGCTTTTTCAGGGTATAAGATTAATTTTGCAAAATCAGAGGCTATGCCTATGGGTGGTCTTACAAAAGAGTTGGCTCTTGAGAGTGACTATAGATTCCCATTTAGATGGTCACAGGGGGGTTTTGTGTATTTGGGCATATTCATTACTCCAGTTCTGGATTGGCTGTTGAAAGCCAATTTTACTCAATTATTTGAAAAAATTAAACAAGATCTCCAAAGATGGGAGACACTTCCAATCTCATTGTTGGGTCGGATAGCACTTATTAGGATGAATATTCTCCCTCATTTGCTATACACTAAATGGATGCTCCCCCTGATTTTCAATAAACAAACACTCAGGAGACTGAACAGTTGGTTCAGCTCCTTTATCTGCCGTAAACAGCCCCTCATTAAATTAGCAGTTGCCTCACAGATTGTGAGGAGTAGACCTTCCGGACAGTAAAAATTACCAATTAAGCTCGCTTTTGACCTATGTAAGTGATTGGGATTGTGGGGATCCTCTTTCAATATGGCTAGATATCGAAGTCTTCCAGGCAAGGTGCCCCCCTTACCAGTTTGCTGTTTTTGGACAAAGTGAGAACAGTTAGGGAATATTGCCATAACCCAATAGTCATCAATACTGTTAACGCATGGAGGGCAATTTGGCAGAGGGAAGGTAATATTGGCAAAACATCTTTGTTTACACCTTTAGTGGGTATGCCGAGTTTTCAACCAGGTATGATAGATTCAGGATGTAAACGTTGGGCAGCTAGGGGTATATCTTGCATGAGTGATTAATTTGAGGGAGATGTAATGATGTCCTTTAATCAGTTAGTACGGAAGTACGAGCTACCTAATAGAGACCTCTTTCGTTTTTTTCAAGTTGGTGATTTTATTCAAAAAAAGACCACACTTTTACCCCTACAAATCTGACATAGAAAAGGGCTAAGAGTGTACACTCTGTCAGTACTCTACATCACCAACTGGGGGGTGCTACCTCAGATGAGTCTGATCGATTCTGCAAGATGTGGGAAAGTTAGAGTATACACCCTGCAGTATATGTGAAGGCATGGATATTTTGTTTATCCTAGACAGTGTCACCAGCTGGACAAGTTTGAGCTGTGGATTTTTAACTTCAGCAACGACTGTTGGACATTTATAAGACCGAGGGCTATGTGGGTTGAACATATAGGAAGGTAGTTACATTGTAAATCAGAAAAATCCAGGCAGCAAGAAAGTGGATGGCCCACGTGCAGCTTAAGAAAACCAGGTATGTAGTGCAGTAGTACCTCGGGGGAGTGCCTAAGTCAAGTCATTGCCACCAAGGGTGTCTCAGCTCTACCAGGGCAGGGAGGGGGAAGAGAAGGAGAGGGAGGAGAATGGGAGGGAAATAATGATAGGGAAGTCCACAACCAGGGGATCAGGCAGATGTTTCTGCAGCATGAGCTATCATTCCAGGGTAGGTGTCTGTCTTGCCTTCCTGGTACCAGGGTCAATGATATCGCAGCATCTACAAGATACACTGAAGAAATTCACTAAAGAGCCTTAGAGAGCACCTTCCAAACCGACAATCACTTTCATCTGAAAGAACATGGACAGTAGATAGATGGGAACACCACCACCTGCATGTTCCCCAACAAACCACTCACCATCATGATTTGGGATTGTATCGTCATTCCTTCATTATGGATGGGTCAAAATCCTGGAATTCCCTCCCTAGCAGCATTGTGGGTCAATCTATAGCTTGCGGACTGAAGCAACTAGATGTGGGCAATAAATGTTGACCAGGCAGCGGCACCCACATCCCAAAAGTGAATAAGAAAATGAGGCAAAATTGACAATTGGAATGAAATTACCTGTCTTTGTTCTCTTTTAACTACCGTGCAGAGTGCTGAGAGTTTTGTTTGAAGATACAATTGTCGATGGTATTCTGTAGTCATGAATTGCTAAAGTGATCTCCAGTGAAACAATCTACATTCCATAGTCAAGAAAGCTGATAGATTGCATTGTGATGCTAGGAAATGGAGAGAGGAGGGAGTATACAAGCAGTCAGAAGAAGAATGCAGATTTTTGAGAAGTTTATGGGAAGAGAGGTGGTTGCAAACATAGTGAGGAGCTGTACTAGTCATACACACTGACCATTTTATATCGGAGTCACTGGAAAACCAGGAGCAATTGTTATTCAGAAAGATCAGGTATAATAGTGAGTGAGGGCTTTTAGATTATGGGCCATATTTGGATGATCTATAGTTCATAGTATATGGAAGATGAACGGTTGATCAGTGAGCATTGTAGTCTCGTTCAGTTTTGGGGTGGCAATGGCATAATCAGGAGTTTCTGCTGCAGCTGAGTTGAGGTGGATGATGTTCAGTGATGGCGGAATAGAGGACATAAGATTGGAAGTCCACATGGACTTGAAAAGATTCCAGGCTATAGACTGTCTAATTAAACTTGAGACACTTACTTGAGAAGCGTGTGGAATTGGTGGCAGGGGCATGGGGTTTGTGGTGGAGACCAAAGGCAATGATATCGGTCTTTCCAATGGTTAACTGAAAGAAATTGTATTTCATACAAGACTGGATGTCTGACAACAGAGGTATGACTGGAAAAGTGGGGTGGGGCATGGGGGTTCAAAGGGAAGCTAAGACCAAGAAATGGTGTCTTCTCACTTGCATCCTCAACCTCCCATCATCATCTTTCATTCCTCCCTTTAGGGAAGTCCATAACCAGGGGATCAGGCAGATGACCTCCCAACCACATCATCTTTCATTCCTCCCTTTAGATAATTTACCCCTTGCAGTTACCCCAACTCATTGCTACACCCCTGTCTTCCTAATACTCATTGGATTTAATGTTTATTTTCATAGATTAAATCAACACTTTAACAATACACGAAAGAAAATTATATGCTTAGAATAAGAGAAATTACTATAATGACCCAGTCATAACTTGAAATGCTAGGCTGAGGATTCAGCCTATAATTAAACTGTCACAGTACTGATAGCAACCAAAACTCTTTAGAGGGCCAAACTGTATTGTTGAATCTTGCATAAAAGAAATTTCAAGTGTTTGATTCATTTGCTTATCCCCAGGATGGTGACAAATAATCTGTAAAAGTGCTCCAGCAATTTGGTTCAAGACCTACTCCAGTACATCAGCATGTAAGCTGGGATGGTAGTACTGCAGTCAAGAGGGAGTCCTATCTCAAAGCAGATGTCTTTATTTGAATGTAACATCAAATTATTCCTGCAGTAAAGTGGAAGAAGAACAGGATGTTCAGGTTTTTCTCTTGATCTTCAAGCAACAACATCAAGCAGAACTGAACTGCTCATTCATCTTTTTGCTGTTTTCAAATACAGCACAATTCTTTGAAATGACAACTTTTTAGCAACTTTTCTAAGGCATGTAGTAAGGTGGATATGTAAAGCCCTATCTTTTTATCTATGAATGTGGTTTGCAGCAGTGTGTGTAGGCAGTTCCTTTTTGCATTTTCAAGCAGTTTGAAAATCAAGTGATATTTGTAATGTGCTCATTGAATGTCTCAGCCCTAAATTTGCAGTCCTGGAAATGCTGAGATTGTTGGGCTCTAGCCATTATTACTGCGCAGAGCTGTCAGAAGAATCTCATCTCCACATGTGCACATTTAAACACGGAAATTAGGAAGCTGCTATTAGTGATTTTCTGCTTGTCTACAAGATGCATTGCTGCTGCTGCCTCAGATAGAATCATTGGAAATTGTTGATTTGCCATGAACTTCAGCTTTTTACTCTGTGTTCTCGCTTGAATAAAAATTAATGTTTTAATTTTTAAAATCAGAACTGTGTGTTTTTTATATTGGCAAGCAAGATGATAATCATGCTGCTGAAAAACTAGTGGACATGAAGAATTAATTTATAAGTGCTGAATCTCATTCCCCCATAGGAATATTTATTATTTGCAGACTTTTAATAAAGTTAAAATATTTTTGAAAGCATTTTTGTTCCGATGCTAATATTTCACCTTTAACACCAAAAGTATATCCAAATCATTATTTTGCTTCTTGGATAACGATTTAAATGAGATTTATACTTTTGGCTTTACTGTGTGTGGAAATTCTTCTGCGCAATTTTATTGATAAACCTGTCTGGGGGGTTGCTTGATGCCATCAATTCCTGTTAGGCAATGCCTTGAGAATGACTGACTGAGACTGACATCGGAAATGGCAAGTCTATGATGTAGATCCGACTGAATCCTTGTGTACAGCCTTATTCGAAGTTAGCAGTGAGCACTGCCTCTTTGCCACTGTTGGTATTTTTAACCATGCTTAAATTTATCTGAGCTATTCCACAGCTTCAAATAAAAGGCAACCAATTACTGAAGTGTAACAAAGACATTCTGTGTGTATTTTAAACGTAACAATCATGGAATGCTCATAGGAAACAGAAATCAAATGCAATGGTTTGATTGAGATTTATCTGTAACAGATTGCACTGTCATTCTAGGTCATCGGTCTTGTTAAATGTATTTGATGAGAAGTATCAGTTCTTGCCCTGTCTGACTTCTGCCACATGCACTGATCCTACTTGATGTGCCAGGTAGTTTCCAACATGCAATGCTTGTTCAGAATTAAGTTAAGACCCATCTCTATCTATAGTCAATCATCCAAAAATGAACAGGCAAAGACCTGCAGAACAGTGCGTTGGTCATTTTTAATGACATTTGCTCAACCTTTCCTTTGGGTTTTGCATTAGCTCAAAAAAATGAGTGCTTTCTATATGGTCATAGGGGTCTATCGATCAGGGAAAAGGCACTTTGGCCCATTGTTTTTGATTCGCGCAGATGCAATCACCTAACTATTCTAATTCCATTTTCCTACATTTGGCTCATATCCTTGTATACCTTGGCATAGCAGATGCATATTTAAATACTATTAAAATGTTATGAGGGTTTCTTTCTCTCCACTGGCAGTGAGTTCTAGATTCCCACTACCTTCTGTTTGAAAAAGTCTTTCCTCTAAACCTTCTTCCCCTTACCTTAACCCTAACCCTACCTTAAATCGATGCCTTTTGGTCATTGCTCCCTCCATCCAGAGGAAAATTTACTTTCTGACTACCCCAGTCCCTCATAGTTTTATGCATCTCAATTATATCCCCTCTCAATTTCTTCTGCTCCAGGGAAAACAACCCTAATGTATCCAAACTCTGTTCATAACTACACCTCTCCAGCCTAGGCAACATCCAGGTCACTCTCTTCTGCAACCTCTCCAGTGTTATTACATCACTCCTATAATGTGGATTCTAGAAATGTACACCGTATTCTAGCTGTACCCTAACCAACAATTTATACAGTTCCAGCATAATCGCCCTGCTTTTAAACTATTTATCTCGATGAATAAAGGTAAGTGTACCATATGTCTCCTTGACCACTTTATCCACCTGTCCTGACACGTTAAGGGACTGGTGTAAAGCACACCAAAGTCCCTGCGATCCTTGGTTGTTCCCAGGGTCCTACCGTTCAACATGTATTCTCCTACCTTTTTTGTCTGCCCAAATATGTCAATGCACATTTATCCAGATTAAATTCCATTTGCTACTGATCAGCCTATCTGACCAACCTGTGTATATCCTTTCAGATTATCCTCCTCACCATTTACCACTTCATCAATTTTTATATTGTCTGCGAACTACTATGGCAATAAACCTTTTTTGACTGGAAGCACCTGTGATATTGTTTGTCAGTGAATGTTTATGTTGTGTCAAGAGACAACAGCAAAACACACCAGAAGAAAAGCTAGCATTGCAACATTATAGCAAAAAAGTATGCAGTTTTCATCTTCAATAAGGAGTGCTGCATTGTTTGCCTATGTAAAGCTGTTGTCCAGTATTGTGATGTTGTTTGTAGTTGTGTAAATGGCGACTGTTACTAATTGGGTTACATGGGAGGCACACTAGTTTGGATATCATAGAAAAGGCATTATTGCCACTGTCTCTGACAATATTATATGCTCTTCGTCAGAAGACCCTGGAATATTGAATCAGCAAGGCATTGCCTTTTGCTCACTCACACTTTAATAAGTCCAGCAGTTATGCTGTCAACAGGAATGAGATAAATGCAGTTGGCAACTTGCAGATGCATAGCAGGAATTTCAGCAGAATTCATGAAGACAAATTGAACAAATAAATACACTGTGGCTGTCACTTAATGTCAGTTCGCTGCCCTTTCTGGCTCTTTTTCCATTTTTATCTGGAGGATCATTTATTTCTTGTGTGTAGAAGTGTGGATTCCTTATTGTTGGTCTTTTGAATTCCCATCAGTCTTCATTCCATTTTGCATGTATAAATACTTCATGTCAGTGGATGTTGCTTTGAAATGGCCCTTAAATCATCACTTCTATTAAACTGCTAGTGTGTATAGGCTCAACTTATTTCATAAAGATTTTATTGGAAAATAGCTTCCTTCAAATTTGTCACTGAGGAAAGGATGCATGTAATCTTGGTGATTGCTTATCTCTGCCTTTGACTATTGATTGTTAGGTTTCTGTGCGGGCAGAATGAAAGCAGCAGGAATCATGACTTTCTGCAAGATAGGAGCTTTGTGTCACTGTTTCAATTCCCAATCTGTAAGCTAAAAGAATGGTGCATTCAAGAAGGATTTCTGCACCTGCAATATTCACACATTTAGCACAGGAGTCTCATAGCTTTGTCTAAATGAATAGTCAATCTATTTATATGTTGCCTCCAATTCCATTTCCTAATTGGAAAAATGGCCTGCATTGTACCAAAAAAGCATGCATGTGCCTTTTTTCACTGTAGGCTATGGCCCAGTCAGCACCTAAACGATGGCAGTTGAAAGAAGGTAGGACATTTCAGAAAGTAGTCAATACCTGTAACTTGGTTACTTGTGCAATTTTCAGCATGCCCATGCTGGTTCTTTTGCAAGAGCCAATCCATTTGTCCCATTCCTTGGCTGTCTCACCAGTAGCCCTGCAAGTTTCTCCATTTTGTGGCTATCTCCAATTCTTTTCTGGTGGTTGTTCTCCTACTACTACTTTCCATGTCATGCATTCAAGATCTTTAAAAACTCAGTGCATGAAGAAAATGCCTGATTTCCCAACAGATAGTTTGGCCATTTGTAAGTGAAATTTGTCAAGGCTGTCTCACTTCCCTACAGTGACAATGCTTCACATCTGATTCATTGGCAATGAATGTTTTGGGGCTTTTTTTAGAGATTAAAAGTGCAATTTGAGGTTGGCATGGTGGCTCAGTGGTCAGCACTGCTGTTTCACAGCACAAAGGACATAGGTTGAATTCCAGCCTTGGCAAACTGTGTAGATTTTGCACATTCTCTAGATGGTTTGCTTTTTGAAGGGTCAGTGTAGATTCTCGGGGCCGAGTGGTCTGCTTGAATATTGTAGGGATTCTGTGATCTAAATACAACTTGTATTTGTTTGTTTTCCATTTACCTTAATTTCTCATGTTGCTGTTACCCGACCTGCTCTTGCCATTTTTCGTCTCCTTGAGTATTGTGTGTTATCTTCCTCTCTTTCTGCATCAATCTATTGCCACTTTCATGGAAAATTATTTTTATTGTTGTAGATACAAGTTTTCTCGTCAAAAATCACAAAAATAATATAGGTAATCAGAAGGATTTAGTGCATACCTGTTGCCAGTTTTGTTAATAAGGTAGGAACCATAAATCATGATTAATCCTTTAGGACTTGTGCATACATAAATCTAGTTTAACATTTAAAATGCAGTGTAGTTAGAAGCGTTGCCCTTGGTGGATGTGTGAAACTAAACTCCTGTTTTCCTGACAACGACTGTATACTCATTTGATGAGAAAAGAGGTTGTGATGAAGGTTTGGGGTGCTTTCCTCTGGTTGTCACATCCCTGCAGAGATATCACGTAGTTGTCTTCTTGTGATTTGTGAAGTTACTAATTTGAAATGGCTGTCTTGTTTACCCATATAAATCTCCATTAACATGGTTCATTGTGTGAACAGCTTTGAGATGTTTTGCCGCAATATCATATAAATGCAATTACTGCTTTTAATACCTGCCACCAAAATGCTATGTTCATAATGTCGTGACCTAATAACATGTTTTTTAAGGTAGCTTCTCCCTGCAGCCTTGGCAGATAATCAATCACTCAACCTTGTGCCACAAGTCAGCAAGACCATGAACAAAAACCACAATCTAAACACTGGGCTTTATTGCTCAGGAGATAGCACAGTCGAAGTTATACTCAAACTGTATGGAGCTTTGGTTAGATCACCTTTACTGTAGCATGTGCACATTTACTTGCCATGTTATCAAAAGGATTTGGAGACAATGGGTTGGGTACAGGGAACATTATGTGGATATACGTAATTGAGAATGATTGACAGGCTGGGTGCTCTTCTCTTGTGAAAAGAAAGGTGAATAGCCATCTAGTAGCTGTCTTTAACATTATGTAAGGCTTGGACACTCTGCAATCAGAGCTATTAAGTTGGTTTTTCCGAGGAATATCAATCTCTTTTTTTTACAAAAGCAGGGATTTCTATGTTCCTGAGGGTTGATTCTGTGCAGTGTTCCCTCAGAAAGGCAGAGCTGTGCTTCCATTCTGACACTTCTTTCAGAGTGGAACTACCTTTTTATAGCAGTCAGCTGCCATATTCTGAAATGTAATTGTCCTGACAGTAACTTTGACAGCTGCTGTCAAAAAGTAAGTGCAGAAGATAAGTATGTTAGGATGCGGAGAGGGTAGGGGTAGGATACCAGGTTAGTAAGGTGACATGCAAGAAGGGTGCCAGCTTGAGAGAGCTAGAGGACCAGGTAAGTAGGGTATAAGATGGTTATAATCAACTGGGAGAAAGTGAGGACTGCAAATGCTGGAGATCAGAGCTGAAAAATGTGTTGTTGGAAAAGCGCAGCAGGTCAGGCAGCATCCAAGGAGCAGGAGAATCAACGTTTCGGACATAAGCCCTTCTTCAGGAATGAGGAAGTTGTGCCAAGCAGGCTAAGATAAAAGGTAGGGAGGAGGGACTTGGGGGAGGGGCGTTGGGAATGCGTTGGTGGAAGGAGGTTAAGGTGAGGGTGATAGGCCGGAGAGGGGGTGGGGGTGGAGAGGTCGGGAAGAAGATTGTAGGTCAAGAAGGCGGTGCTAAGTCCGAGGGTTGGGACTGAGATAAGGTGGGGGGAGGGGAAATGAGGAAGCTGGAGAAATCTGCATTTATCCCGTGTGGTTGGAGGGTTCGTAGGCGGAAGATGAGGCGCTCTTCCTCCAGGTGTCGTGTTGCAAGACGGGTCTTCCTGCACACGTCTGGCATAACAACTGTTTGGCTGTCAGAAAATACAGGCTATTGTTTTCTGTTCTGGGAAAGAGAATAATCATAATTGAAAAATCGTCATTAGGGAATACAGTGAGGAATTGAGAAGAACCTATTACCGCAGGGAGTGGTTAAGATGAATAATTTATATGGAATTAAGGGTAGCTGGATGGTAATGATGATAGATTTGGATGGAAAAATGGGAGGAGGCTCGATTTAAGCATGTGTACTGGCATGGACTGGTTGAGTAATGAATAACCTGTTTCTGTGCCATTTATCCTGTGTTTTTCAGGAGAAGAATAACAATAATGACCATGGTGTTTAGAGTCTCCTCACAGCCATCCGTAATATATGTGACTGACAGATGGGCAAACTATTGTTTCAAGCTTCAATTAGTTACCAATATAGCAGTCACTGCTCAAAAGCTTTTAAAATGAGGAATTATGCTGGACAAATGTGAGTGGTTTCTCTGTTTTGAAGATTGAAATGACACACTGAACTACTGAGATTGAGAGAGAGGCAGTAAAAGTGTAACAAATTATGTAAATATTACAGAGGCAGCTATGATATTTTGAAAAAAAAAGCCTTTTTCTATTTCTTCCTTCTATTTCTGATCTGTCTTTTTGTCTATTGTGTTTACTCTTACAGGTTTTTTTTAAGAAATACGCATCTTTTTAAAGGGTTTTCAAATGCAATTTGCATTTTAATTGAAGCAGGTTTGGTATTATGTTCACGGTTGAATTACGAACCACATGACCAAAAAACAAGACTGTGGTGGTATGTTGGTAGTGAATATTGTTAATAGCTTTTTTTATTAGATTAGATTACTTACAGTGTGGAAACAGGCCCTTCGGCCCAACAAATCCACACCGACCCGCCGAAGCGCAACCCACCCATACCCCTACATTTACCCCTTACCTAACACTACGGGCAATTTAGCATGGCCAATTCACCTGACCCGCACATCTTTGGACTGTGGGAGGAAACCGGAGCACCCGGAGGAAACCCACGCAGACACAGGGAGAACGTGCAAACTCCACACAGTCAGTCGCCTGAGGTGGGAATTGAACCCGGGTCTCAGGCGCTGTGAGGCAGCAGTGCTAACCACTGTGCCACCGTTTATGTACATGGATATGTCGCCATCCTTGTATTTTATTTTCCACCTTTCCCTTTCCTAGTCCCTAAATGTCTATACTTAATTCCCATTGTAATGGTAAATCCGTTAAGAACAATTAGAGGGTGATCTTGGCAGTAAAGATCCCAACCCATATTTTACAGCATGGAAAAAATAAGTTCGAGTGACTTCCTGAAGAAGTGACTGCACACTGAAATTGAACAAAAAGAACATTGTGATGAAGTTAATTGCTTAAAGTGTCTAATTTTTTTCAATTCCAGTCTTTAGTTTTGGAGGAGAAAAATAACTGTTTGTGCTGTGACTGCTTAGGTCTGGAATGTACTGTCTGAATGTGGTGGAGACAGATTCAATCATGATTTTGAAAACAGAATTGGATAATTAACTGAAGATTGAAAATTTGCAGGATACATTGAAAATGCCAAACTGAAATACTCCCAGAGAACTGTTATGGGCATGATGTCTCAAATAGCCTCCTCCTGTGCCATAGTGATTATGGCGTAGGGCAGCACTGTTGCTGAGTGGTTAGCCTTGTTGCCTTATTGCACCAGGGACTTCCGTTTGATTGCACTGTTGGGCAATGGTCTGTGTGGAGTTTCCACATTCTTCCCATGTCTGTGTGGGTTTCCTCCAGGTGCTCCGGTTTTCTCTTGCAGTCCAAATGAATAAACAAGGGTCAGGCTTATACAGTTGATGGTCGGGCCTTGGGTAGTGTTGGAGAACAGAGGGATCTCGGGGTGCAGGTATACAATTCTTTGAAGTTTGCATCACGAATGGACAGGGTGGTTAAAAAGGCATTTGGTACACTTGCCTTCATTGTTCATTCCTTTGAGTTAAGGAGTTGGGAAGTCATGTTGAGGTTGTACAGGACATTGGTGAAGTCTCTTCTGGAATACTGTGTCCAGTTCTGGCCGTCAGTTATAGCAAGGATAATATCAAGCTGGAGAGGGTTCAGAAGAGATTTACCAGGATGTTGCCAGGTGTGGAAGGTTTGAGTTATAAAGAAAGGCTGGGACATCTTTCACTGGATTGTAGGAGGTTGAGAGGCGACCTAATCGAAGTTTGTATAATAATGAAATGTTTGATATAGTTATTGGTAGTTGTCTTTTCCCTAAGATGGGGGATTTCAAGACTGGGGCACCTCTTTAAGGTGAGAGGGTGAGATTTTAAAAAAACATGAGGCAAATGTTTTATACAGTGTTCAAGTGTAGAATGAACTTGCTGAGGGAGTGGTGGATTCGGGTACAGTTATGACATATTAAAAGACATTTGGATATATACATGAATAGCAAAGGTTTGGAGAGGTAGGGGCCAGGAGTAGGCAGATGGGACTAACTTATTTTGGGATTATGTTCAGCATGGACTGGCTGGACCGAAGGGTCTGTTTCTGTGCTGTATGATTCTGTCTTAATGACTGTATGTGCAGTCTAGGTAGATTAGCCATGGGAAATGCAGGGTTACAGTGATAGGGTAGGAAATGTGGGTCTGGGTGGGATGCTCTTTAGAACAGGCTAGGACGGATGGCCGCCTCCTACACTGCAGGGATTGTGTGATTCTACGATCAGATGAAAGACCATGCAGTTTTTTGCCATAATGTAGATCCCAGGTGTTTTTCCAGGTTGTAAGTCTCTGTTACTTTATTGTCCAGGTACAATTTGGTTGAAATCAATCTGAAATATTTTAGTTTGCCATGAAATAGGGCACATTGTTTCATCTTCTTATTGAGGTGTTAGGATCTTTCAGTTGACTCAATTTCAGATTCTGTTTAACAAAAACATTTTATTTTGTCTTCCTATTTACAGGAGGCTATTACTCCATGAGATCTCCCTTCAGATTCTCTTTTTATAAAACACTGAGGGGAAGATTTTTGAGAGGTTTGCAAGTTCAGGATGGAGGATGTTTGTTAGCTTTTCTTTGGAAGTTAAGCAAGATGATTCTCTAAGCTGGGAAAATGTTGCTGATTTGCATATTATTGGAAATGCTTTTTATTTCTTTGTGGATGTGACCATTGCTGATATCAAATTATGCTATGGAGGTACCGGTGTTGGACTGGGGTGGGCAAAGCTAAAAATCACACAGCACCGGGTTATAGTCAAACAGGTTTATTTCCAAATAAAACTGCTGGATGATAACCTGGTATTATGTGATTTTTAACTCTCAAATTACCCTCAAGAGGATTCTTGAACTGTTATAGTCCACCTTGTTCTGCAGGAGATCAACAATATCATTTGGAAGATAGTTCCAGGATTTTGAACCAGATAAAGAACTTGAAGATGTGCTGAGCACCATTATTTTCACTTGTTGTGAAGTAAAGCAGTCTCATGGTTTATATCTAGTCTAGCAGAGACAAATGCTTTTTTGACCTATCTTAAAATGGTTGGTAAACCATAATGAAAGCTATTCTTCCCTCGTTCAGATCATGACGATGTGCTAAAAATGTGCTAACCACTAAATACAAGCTATTCTGCCTATTTATAAGAGTGACTAATACTAGTAGTTCATTAATACTGACATAAGGCAAGACCCTAAACCTGCACAATGATTTTGCACCCTTCAGTTTATATCTAATAAAATGTAACCTTAACATTATTTTCCACTTGTAACAAATACTGTTGCTATTTTAATGAGATATTTTCTTGGTAATGAGATGACATAAGCACAATTTAGGGAGAGAAAATTACTTTAGAAAGGAAAAACACAAAACTATAGTTCACATTCAGCAAGATCTTCTTCCTAGAATTTTGTAAATTCACTCACCATGAGACAGAACCACAGGTTTATTGGAAACATCAATATCCTGTGTTTCTATCAGAATCTTTTTATCATAATTATTTTTAAACTCTAATTTCAGATAATTCATAAGAGAAACAAAGGTCAAGTTATATACATGCACACACGTACACTGATAACATGTACCTAATTTTTGTGAGACATTAATCCTCAATGTTGAGTGTTATCAATATTAGTCTAAGTTCTGCGCTTAAAAACAAGAGTAAGACTAACAGCACTAGTGGCTGTTATGGAATAAGTTGGACAGCATTTCCAGAATCTGCACATGTATACTTAAATGCTGAAATTAATAATTTGCCTTTCTCTTCCACATTTTTAGTATACAGTTACCTTGTTGACAGAATGCTGTTGAGAGTGCAAGTGTAAAATTGCTCTGCTTGCCCACTAGTTATGTATTAAACATTCCAGAATAAGTTAGAGTTTTAAGTGAATGCTTAATAGGTTTGAAATTTAATTTTTTAAATGTGGAATGTCACTGCTGAAGAATTTAATTATTTTTGGAGTTGTTGAAAAAAAGTTAATAATAAAAACCTTTTGCTTTTACACAACTGCCAAAGTGGTATGGTAAAAAATGTGGCTATTTAGCCCACCATGTCAATACCGGCTCTCTAAATGAGCAACATGACATGGTATTACTTTCCTGCTTTTGTTTTCCATACCCTTGCACATTGTTTATATTTAAATAATTATCTAATCGCAGAATTGTTATGATGCAGAAGGAGTCCATTTAATCTAGTGTACCTGCACCAGTTTGTTAAATGAGCTTCACTACAGCATATCAACCTCCTGCTTTCAAACCTGTACATTTGCACATTAATTTTATCCAAATCATTTTCCACTGTCCTCTTGAAGCCTCAGTTGAATCTGCCTCCATCACATTTCCTGATAATGCATGCCATATCATTTGTTGAGTGAAAATGTTTCTTCTCATACCAACTTTGTTTTGTTTGTTAAATCTGTGCCCTTCCATCAATCATTTATGAGCAGGAACAGCCTCTCCCTATGTACTCTATCCAGCTGCTCATGATTTTGAAACCCTCCATCATCTCCTCAGAGCCTCTTCTCTCCAAGGAGAACAATCCTAATCTTTCAAATCCATCTGCTTAACTGGAGTTTCTAATCTCTGGAACCATTTTTGTAAATCTCTTCTACACTCTCTCTGTTATCCTTCCTATTGTGTGATGCTTATGCTGGTACACCATGTGCCTGCTAAAGTCTAACAAATGTCTTATAACAGCATCACCAGCTTTCTGTTGCATTATAAGCTCCTATTAATCAAGCCCTGAATACTGTCTGCTTTATTAAATGCTCTTGCCACATCTCCTACAATATTCAATGATCCATGCAAACTTACACCCAGCCCCTCTGCTGTCCCACCCCTTTGCAATCGTACCTCCATGTGCTCTCTATAAAAAATGCACCACCTCACACTGCTGTGTTAAATGTCGTCTCCCACCTATCCATCAACTCTATCAATCTGTCTATGTCATAGAGTCTTACAGCATGGAAACAGGCCCTTCAGCCCAACTCATCCATGCTGACCAGGTCTCCTAAACTGAACTTTGTCTGTATTTGGCCCATATCCCTCTAAACATTTCCTATTCATGCACCTGTCCAAATGCCTTTTAAATATTGTAATTGTACTTTGCTTCCTATCACATCAGTCAGTTATTGTATCCACATTGGTATTTTGTTTACCATAACCTAAAACTTTTCTCTCAAAAGCTGCATCTCTGTGTCTCCGTTCTTTCTTCTGTTTACTCTATTTTACTTTTATTTTGCAACAAATTAAAGAGTTTATTTCACTGTTTGGTTTACACGTTTTTGCACCATTCTGATTAAAAGGCCACAGAGGAAATGAAAATTTTACTGCAATTGTACATGGCTTTAGTGAGACCACATCTGCAATACTGTGTGCTGCTTTGGCCTCCATATTTCTGGAAGAATACTTGGATTGGAGCCAGTACTGGTGTGGTTTACTGGATTGGTTCCTAAGGTGAGGGTTACTCATTGATGAATTTGAATCTAAAAACCAAAAGAATTGCAGATGCTGTAAATCAGAAACAATAACAAGTTGCTGGAAAAGCCCAGCAGATCTGGTGGCATCTGTGAAGAGAAATCAAAGTTAATGTTTCAGGTCCAGTGACCCTTTCTCAGAACTGAATTTGAATCTCTTGTGGTTAGAAGAATAGAGGATGATCTCAAAGAAGCATGCTAAGTTCTGAAGAGGCTTGACACCAAGAGATTGTTTTGCATGGTTGTGATTCAGTATGTTGAATTGACAATTGAAAATTAACAGTAAATTTGATTGAATGATGCATGGTTGTCCAACTTGTCATTTTTAAAACTTCTTGTGGACCAGTATTTATTTCCCATTTCTAATTGCTTTTGAGAAGATGGTGGTGAACTGCTATTTTGAACTGCTGCAGCTCATGTTCTATAGCAGACCCATAATGCTGATAGGGAGGGAACTCCAGGGTATGAACCCAATGACATTGAAGAAACGCTGATATGTTGAGTGACTTGGAAAGAAATTTGCAGGTGACGGTGTTCCCATGTATCTGCTGCCATTGTCCATCTCAATAGAAGTTGTCATGGGTTTGGAACTGCTGTTGTCCTTGTCTTTCCTTAAAACAATTTACACAATTCCAATTATGTTATGAATGAATTTGTCCAGGTGTCCTACAATACCAAAGCAGTCAAATCAATACATACACAAGCCAATACCAATACAAAACAGTGTTGAAAAGGGTCAGGCAGCATCCAGGGAGCAGCAAAGTCGATGTTTTGGGCATAAACATGTGGATCCAAAGAAAGGGAATTCATGGAATGCTTACAGGATGGCTTTTTGGAACAGCTTGTCATGGAGCCCACAAGAGAGCAGGCTATTCTGGACCTAGTGCTTTGCAATGAACCAGACTCTATAAAAGATCTTAAAGTAAGGGAACCCTTAGGAAGTAGCGATCATAATATGGTAGAGTTCAGTCTGGAGTTTGAAAGAGAGAAGGCAAAATCGGATATAATGGTGTTACAGTTGAATAAAGGTAATTATGAGGGCATGAGCGAGGAACTGACAAAAATAGACTGGAAGCAGAGGCTAACCGGGAAGACAGTAGAGCAAAAATGGCAGGAGTTTGTAGGTATAATTGAGGACACTGTACAGAGGTTCATTCCCAAGAAAAGAAAGATTATCCGGGGAGGGATTAGACAACCATGGCTGACAAAGGAAGTCAGGAAATGTATTAAAGAAAAAGAGAGAGCCTATAAAGTGGCTAAGAACAGTGGGAAATCAGAAGATTGGGAAGGATACAAAAGCAAACAGAGGATAACAAAGAGTATAATAAGAAATGAGAGGATCAAATATGAAGGTAGGCTAGCCAGTAGTATTAGAAATGATAGTAAAAGTTTCTTTCAGTACATAAGAAACAAACGACAGGCAAAAGTAGACGTTGGGCCACTTCAAACTGATGCAGGAAGCCTAGTGATGGGAGATAAGGAAATAGCCGGAGGACTTAACAAGTACTTTGCGTCAGTTTTCACAGTGGAAGACATGAGTAATATCCCAAAAATTAAAGGGAGTCACGGGGCTGAGCTGAGTATGGTTGCCATTACGAAAGAGATAGTGCTAGAAAAGTTAAAAAGTCTTAAAATTGATAAATCTCCTGGCCCCGATGGGATACACCCTAGAGTTCTGAGAGAGGTGGCTGAGGAAATAGCAGAGGCATTGGTTGAGATCTTTCAAGAGTCACTGGAGTCAGGTAAGGTCCCGGATGATTGGAAGATGGCTGTTGTAACCCCCTTGTTCAAGAAAGGATCAAGGCAAAAGATGGAAAATTATAGGCCAATCAGTTTAACCTCGGTTGTTGGTAAAATTCTAGAATCCATCATTAAGGATGAGGTTTCTAAATTCTTGGAGGAGCAGAGTCTGATTAGAACAAGTCAACATGGATTTAATAAGGGAGGTCATGCCTGACAAACCTGTTGGAATTTTTTGAAGAGGTAACAAGTAGGTTAGACCAGGGAAACCCAGTGGATGTGGTCTATCTAGACTTTCAAAAGGCCTTTGATAAGGTGCCACACGGGAGGCTGCTGAGCAAGGTGAGGGCCCATGGTGTTCGAGGTGAGCTGCTGGGATGGATTGAGGATTGGCTGTCTAACAGAAGGCAGAGAGTTGGGATAAAAGGTTATTTTTCAGAATGGCAGCCGGTGACGAGCGGTGTCCCACAGGGTTCGGTGCTGGGGCCACAGCTTTTCGCATTATATATTAATGATTTGGATGAGAGGACTGGGGGCATTCTAGCGAAGTTTGCCGATGATACGAAGTTAGGTGGACAGGCAGGTAGTACTGAGGAAGTGGGGAGGCTACAGAAGGATCTAGACAGGTTGGGAGAGTGGTCCAGGAAATGGCTGATGGAATTTAACGTGAGCAAGTGCGAGGTCTTGCACTTTGGCAAAAAGAATAAAAGCATAGACTACTTTCTAAATGGTGAGAAAATTAGTAAAGCCAAAGCACAAAGGGATCTGGGAGTGCTAGTCGAGGATTCTCTAAAGGTAAACATGCAGGTTGAGTCAGTGATTAAGAAAGCGAATGCAATGTTGTCTCTTATCTCAAGAGGGTTGGAATATAAACGCAGAGATGTGCTACTGAGACTTTATAAAGCTCTGGTTAGGCCCCATTTGGAGTACTGTGTCCAGTTTTGGTCCACACACCTCAGGAAGGACATACTGGCACTGGAACGTGTCCAGCGGAGATTCACACGGATGATCCCTGGAATGGCAGGTCTAACATATGAGGAACGGCTGAGGATACTGGGATTGTATTCATTGGAGTTTAGAAGATTGAGGGGAGACTTAATAGAGACGTACAAGATAATACATGGCTTGGAAAAGGTGGATGCTAGGAAATTGTTTCCGTTAGGCGAGGAGACTAGGACCCGTGGACACAGCCTTAGAATTAGAGGAAGTCCATTCAGAACATAAATGCAGAGACATTTCTTCAGCCAGAGAGTGGTGGACCTGTGGAATTCATTGCCACGGAGTGCAGTGGAGGCCGGGACGCTAAATGTCTTCAAGGCCGAGATTGATAGATTCTTGTTGTCTCGAGGAATTAAGGGCTACGGGGAGAACGCTGGTAAGTGGAGTTGAAATGCCCATCAGCCATGATTGAATGGCGGAGTGGACTCGATGGGCCGAATGGCCTTACTTCCACTCCTATGTCTTATGGTCTTATAAGCCCTTTATCAGAAATGTGGAGGGGAAGGAGGATGAGAGATAAATAGGAGGGTGTGGGTGGGGCTGGGGAGGAAGGTGACAGGTGGATACAGGTTGGGGATAATTGTGATAAGTCGATGGGGAGGATGGAGCGGAAAGGTGAGAAAGAAGATGGACAGGTAGAACAGGTCAAGAGGGCGGTGCCGAGTTGGAGGATTGGATCTGGGATAAGGTGGGGAGTGTTCCAAGGCGGAAGATGAGACATTCTTTCTCTGTTTGGTAGGTGGCTTTAATTTGGCGGTGGACTTGGCCCAGGATTTGCTTGTCCTTGAGGGATTGGGAGGGAGATTTGAAGTGGTCATCCACAGGGCAGTGCGGTTATTTGGTGCGTGTGTCTCAGAGGTGTTCCCTGAAATGCTCCAATGAATTGGTGTACTGTCTCCTCAATGTAGAGGAAATCACACTGTGGTGGGTGGATGTGCAGGAAACTCTCTGTTGGATGAGAAAAGATCCTTTAGGGCCTTGGACAGAGGTGTGGATGCAAGGTTTACACCTCGTGGCGGCAAGGAAAGATACTGGGTATGAAGGGTGGATTGGTAGGGGGTGTGCACCTAACATGGAGGGAATGGTCTCTGTGGAACGCAGATAGAGATGGGGAGGGAAAAATATCCTTGGGGTAGGGTCTGACTATAGGTGGTAGAAATTGTCGAAGATAATGCGCTGCTCTGGTGATTAGTAGGGTGGAAGTTGAGAACCAGGATGGTTCTATCCTTGTTGTGATTGAAGGGGTAGGGTTCAAGGGCGAAGGTATGAGAAGAGGAGGAGATGCACTAGAGGGCATTGTTGATCATGCGGGAGGGGAAATTGTGATCCTGGAAATAGGAGGCCATCTGGGATGTCCTGGAGTGGAATTGCTCCTCCTGGGAGCAGATACGACTGAGGCGGAAGAATTAATATCAATACAAAACTGTTCCAATTTTATTAAGAACAGAGCAACAATAAATTTTAATACTAAACATGGTATCTCTAATCCTATTTGGCCTCTTAAAGTTACAGTGCTTCTTGTGTTTCTTATAAATTTATGCAGTTGCTGTCTCTCTAGCTCTGTCTTTGGGTTTGCGAAACTGCTTTCTTCCTGTCTCTCTCTGGATGGTCCGCTGGTCTCTGCCTCTTGGCATGCTGGTCTCCTCAGAATGCCTCCGACAATTCGAAGAGCAAGATTTGCAGATGTTTTTTACAACTTTTAGATAGTTTTCTGGAAATTTCTATAGTTCTTGCCAATCAGGGAGCATACTTAATAGTTTGAAATAAGAGTCAATCATTTAGATGCTATGCTCCTATTAATTTCTTTGTGCAGCAGGGCCTGGTGCCTTTTTGTCTGGGCTCTCCTTTGTTTAGTGGATAAGTTGTTGGGGGTATGTCTGTCCAGGATAACGATTGCCTTTTCCAATATGCTAATATGAGAAACAAAGCTCACTCACTTCAATAATTTCAGTCCGAGACAAGATCTGAAGCAATCCGTATGTTTATTATACGCTTGCAAGCGTGGTGCCTAAAATAGACACAAAGAGTTTAGCAAGTACATATCTTATATAGGATTCACTACTGCAAACCCGGTGCCCATTACTATTGTTTATCTCTTGCCCTATCCGGCCTTGTGCATAACAAAGTGCAAGTTTTACTCGGCCATTTCACCACCGCTGTGGCCCATTGTTAGGTATATCCTCCTTCATGATTATCTACCTCCTCCACATGTGCGATTTCCTCCCTTTCCCTAACCAGATTGATCCTTATGACCTTTTAATTGAGGTTTGTTTTTATGTTTTTGCAAAAGTGGGAAACAGATGCTTATAACTACTTGCACAAGCATATCTGGGTTAACCTACATCCTCACAGCACCTTATCTATTTGTCTACCATTGTTAGCAGGCACGTTTCATTCTTGCATTCACATTTTAGCTTATACAAAAACAATTATATATTTCCTCCACATAGTTTTCCTTCTTGTTGACTCAGCTCTTGGGTTGAAACAATTATAGGAGAAAGTGAGGACTGCAGATGTTGGAGATCAGAGCTTAAAAATGTGTTGCTGGAAAAGCGCAGAAGGTCAGGCAGCATCAAAGGAGCAGGAGAATCGACGTTTTGGGTATGCTCGAAACGTCGATTCTCCTGCTCCTTTGATGCTGCCTGTTGAACCATTTATACACTGGTGTGAGTGCATTTACCTTGCATAAGTAATTATGATTGCAGAAGTAACACTACTTTACCTATGTCCCAACTAATGTCATTAAGACCTGACTGCTGTGTGTACAGTGTGTCTGACATGTGGATTTTGCCAGTTCATACATGGATGTTATCCAGATCAATTGCAGTTGAACATGCATTGCTTCAGTATCTAAGAAGTCGTAAATGGTGCTGAACATAATGCAGTGTTTGGTGAACATCCCCGCTCTGACCTTAAGGAGGGAAGGTCATTGATAAAGCAGCTGAATATGGTGCAGCCTCAGACACTACCCTGATGAACTGCGCAGAACTGTCCTGGAGCTGAAATGACAGACCTCCAGCAATCGTTTTCTTTTGTGCTAGGTATGTCTCAGTTGTCAGGTTGCGTGGGATTAGTATATGCAGTCTTGATTGGTGTCATCAGTAATGATGGCTTCTGACATGGAGAACTTGTGTATTATTACAATATGGATTTGCAACATTCAAGCTGCTCCTACTTAAGTGGATTATAAATAGGTAGCCTTAAACAGGAAGCTTATTTGCATTGGTTTTCATGCAATATTTTAAAGAAATAGCAGGCCAGATTTGACTTGCTTTTTCTTGAGCTAGACTAGAGAGAATTCTGATTCTGAGCTTTGTGTTTGAAGTGATATTCACAGAATACAGCTGCCAACTGTGTGCTGAATGCCTGCTGGGTGTGAATCTACTGATCAGAGTTTGCAGACTTTTTTTTTGCAGATCCTAAAAGTTATAGCAGAGAATTGAAGGAAGTGAAACAGTGCAATTTTCTGTACGGAAATAGCGTTAAAGCTATTAAAGCCACAAATCTGTTGATGAAGAAAGCCATGTCATCAGTAAAGTTCAAGCACGGAGAAATATTGTTTTCCCCTCACCAGTGGAGCTGATACATTGGACAGATGTACAGTAAATGATAAAGGATTTAGAAAATTAATAACTAAGAAACTAATTGTGAATTGAGGTAGAGAGGGAGGGAAAGAGTACAAATACTTCAGAAAGTAGAAAAATTATAAAATGCCGTATGGAAAAGTAATGTCTGCAATAGCTCAGTTGATGAATATGTTTTATTGTAACACTGAGATGCATAGACCAAGGAATTGAATTTATTGAATTCGGTCAGGGAGAGGTTTGGAAATTTTCATGATTTTTGTTCCTGATCACATTCAATTAACCCTCTTGCCCCTCCTGTGCTGAATGGAGGATATTAGGAATACATAACATTGTGCCTTAAATTGTATATTCTGTTGATCACTCAGTGCATAGAAGCAAAGGACAGGAATGTGCAGTCAACATGTCGACTGGGAGCCTCCAAGTCAGAAGGTTGTGGTTTCAAGTCTCACTGTTAGGGCATTGGCGCAAAAATAAATTCCTGATGCTCCTAAAGTAAGCATCCTTACTTTTCCGTAAGATTTTGGGGAGAGCACATTGCAAATAATGTGGCAGTTTTAGTCTTTTTATTTAAAGAAGGATGTTTACGAGATTGATAGCTGCAATGAATGTTATTTTTTATTCATTCATGGGATGTGGGCATTGCTGGCTAGGCCAGTATTTGTTGTTCATCCCTAGTTGCTCTTGAGAAGGTGGGGGTGAGCTGCCTTCTTGACTTGCTGCAGTACCTGTGCTCTAGGCAAACCCACATTGCTAATAAGGAGGAGATTTCTTAGAATTTAGACCCAATGGCACTGATGGAATGGCAGTATATTTCCAAGTCAGGTTGGTGAGCAGCTTGGCTAGAAAATTGCAAGTGGCAGAGTTCCCATGTATCTGTTGCCCCTGTCTTTCTAGGTGGTAGTGGCCATGAATTTGGAAGGTGCTGTCTAAGGAACTGGCTTGCACAAGACGAACAGTTTAAATGCCAGTCTCGTGTTAAGCATTAAATAATAGTGGAGCTGCTGCACCAAGTACAAAGTAAATTAAATAATAACAGAAAATGCCAGAACTGCTAAGCTAATAAATGGCATTCTTTTTTGAGAAGGAAATCGATTTTAATATTTCAGGTTGATGGCCTGTCATGAGAGTTTTTTTTTAGATTAGATTAGTTTTGGCAGTAGATGAACTAAGGTGGGGTGGAGTTAGACAGTATCACAGAAATGGCTTTTGTGATGGCATGGTTATGCGGTTGCTAGCACATCTCAGGGCCAGCCATGACACCAAGCTTATAATATGTCTGCTTTTTTGGAGGGAGATGAAGAGAGTGCGTTGTTTGTGCTGGGGAGAAAAGACAATGGCTTCAATCTCCCCAGTATTTAGTTGGATGAAATTCCAGCTTATGGAGCACAGAGATTGTATGTGCCACCTGATGGTCCCAAGACATTCGTGAGTTTAAGTGAAACAGTGGTCATGTAGACCTTGGTGTCATCAGTGTGGCATTCAACATTGTGTTTTCAGATGATGCTGCTGAATGGCAGTGCAGAGAATCGTGAAAGGTGAGGGCGAAGGATGAATTCTTTGGAAGTGTCAAAGCTAGTGGTGTGGGAGTTGGAAAAGAAGCCATTGCAATTTATAATTGATTAGAATGGAACAGCATGACTGCAGTCCTATTCAATGAATGAATGAGGAGAGAAATTGGAGAAGTATGACATGAAAAATCTCAAAATCTACAAGCAAGGTGAGGACGAATAATTTACTACTTATGCACAAGAAGTTATTTATGACTTTGGAAGTTGGTCTGGTATAAATTTGAGGCAGAAGTATGATTGGATTGATTCCAAACCTTGAAATGTAGGCCCTGGACTTTAGTATGTTCTCTCCTTCATGTTCTGCGATTGTGTCAAGCTCAATATCTACTGCCCCTTTCTAGCATCAAGTTTGTTGTTTCCTCCTTTGCTGTCTCACCCCTTCTCTTCTGAATTACTAAAGCTAATGAAGCTGTTCTTGCTCCTCAGAGTAGTTGGTTATCCCTGTGTCGTGATTGGAACTTGGTGGATCTCATTGTCTTTGAGATCCTTGAATGGGGTTGTTAACCTGGGCCACTCAGGGATCCCTGGCTGATCAATATAAACAGGGGATTTAGAGCATCTCCTGACTTCAGAGATGGACTCAGAACTGACTGGTCACAACTAGTGCACATGTAAATCCACTGATCTCAATCTTCACCATCAGTTTCCCTCAATGCTTTGACCTTTTGTCATACTTGTGCTGCTGCTTTGAGATCTCAACTTCTTCCCCGTGCTCTGTTTTGATCCCCACAGTCCATTGACTTGACTGTTCACTTCCTTATGAAGGTTCTTTAACAAAAATAAGGCAAATGCTTAAGAGTGGTGTTTGATCTTAGCTTCCTGCAATAATTTAAATATGTTATTACATCTATTATTATGTACCATGGTAAAAATAAATATACTTCAAAGCATTGTAGAAACTCTTGAAAGATTATTGCTTTGAGTACAAAGTAAACATGCGATGAATATTGGAAGAGAAAAATCGTTTAGAAATGCATTGATGTAAGGGAAAACAACCTAATTCAAATAATTAGAGGATAAATTTATTTTTAATCTATTTAAATTATGTTTATCAGTTGGGAAATTTTCTGGATAATATTTAAGTTTACTTGTGTACTTGCACTGTTGCGACGTACATTTTAAAAGATAAGTTTTTCTACATGATTACAGCAGATCTTTGAATTTAATTAGTTGGATATGCCTAATAGCTCTGTAATCCATCATGTGATAATTATATTTTAAAATAAGGTCAAAGCCTAATCAAACTGAATGCATTCTGTTTTGTTTACCTGCAGTCAGGCGATTCCAGCTGTTCAAAGAAAAGTGAAGCATTAAAACCAGCACTATGCAGTGTTGTTACCTTTCACATAAATTGAGAGATTTCAATTACTTCAGATCTGAAAAAATTGAAATGGCTTAGACATGAATATCAATTGGTTGTGTTACATCCATTAAATTATCCAGATGAGCAGTGCATTTCTATGCTCCAGTAACGAAATGCACTTTATATGCGATTGAGCTCATGGTATATCCGTGATTTGTGTTAAATTGGGATTTATGAGTTTTAAAAAAGCCCTTTTCCAACATTTAATCCATACTAGATCTCTTGAGCTGCTTGAAAAATTTCAAAGTCAGTGTTCAGTCTTGCTTCATGAATGTGTGTCAAGTAAGCTGCCCCTTCCACAGACATGAAACTTGAAATTATTATCTGCTTCATCGGTGTAGCATGCAACGTGCTGATGTACACCTGTCTCCTAATGTTGAAACTGGTTACAATAAGATGAAGGTACAAACACATTTATTCATATGTATGTCGCATTTCATGCTATTAAATGTTTTTTGGACTTCGTATTCATCATCAATTTCTCACTACTTTCTTCCTTCCTCCCCTCCCTCAAATTGTCTTGTTTTTGTTTGCATCTTCTGATAGTATTTGAACGTACTGTCTTATAACCAAGATGATGGATGTGCACTAACTTTCTTTAATCCCACTACTCTGTGGACTATAATACAATCTTAAAGCTAGTTCAACCCAGTTCTAATATGGACAATCATATGCTTTCTCTCTATTGGACTTTGAATGATAAGATTGATAAAGCAGTTTTATTCAGTAAGCATAAAAATATTGAGTTATTACAAAACAAAACGTATCCAATAAAGGTGCAGAATTAGTTAACACACAATGTCATATCAAGATATAAATGTTTATTCCTCTAATTTATCCAATACACATACTTATCCTTCGATCATAAAAGAAAAAACAAATTATTTTGTCTTTAAAAGATTAACATTAAAAAAAATTTTCTGGGCAGTGCTGGCTGTGTTGAAGGACAAAGGATAAGGTATAGAATGTTTCAATGACCATTGATCAGGTGGTCATCTGGTGGTCTTGCAAAAGATGGCCAAATTATTAATTGTGCATGGTTGTCACTGTGGTCTTGGCAGACACAGGTTGCTCAGGAAACAGAATATTGGTAAGGTATTTCAGTCATTCTCTTCCAAAAGAACAATCAAGTTTCACACAAATTATCAAAAATCTGCTTCAAAACAGGTGACAGGAGCTGGGCAGCTTGTTCTTAACAGGCTTTCCTTTAACAGCAAACATAAACTCCAAATGTGCAAACACTGTTCCAACAGGACAGCCATAAAGCCTACTTGTAAAACAGTCAGGAATTTTTCCTGAAGTGAATTCAAGCTGCTAAAACCAGCAGTTATCATAAGTCACATGATTTCTTGTTTTTAAAAATGGTCCAATGCTTTTCACTGACCTTTATTTTAAAGAAAAAGCATTCAAGCATTGCCACAAGCCTTCGAGCACAAGTTATCAAAGAAGTATTAACCATAATGTTGCTTCATAAAAACTGCAAATCATACCCTTGTTCAAAGTAATCATTGAGTGGAGTCTTGCAGGTCTTAAGTATCAGTTTGATCAAGTTTCAGAGGGTTTATTTCTGCAAAGTTTTGTGAGTTTTATTCCTGCACCTGATCAAACTAACCTCAATAACTATCAATTTGATCACTGTGGTGCTTACTAGTCTGATTCTAGCCCCATTCCACTACCCGCCATACCTGGAACAATTTGCCGCTCACCGGATATTGGCCGAAAGAATGGCATTCCTGGTGTCTGTGCTATCTTTAAAATGTTGTTATGCATCTGGACCATCAATGGCAATGTGGCAACGTTATGACATACCAGCCACAAAGTCATGCTGCACACATGGCTGACACTCCCTCACAACCCCATTCTCTCAATCATTTTACCAGCAGCTGTTAAACACTGTCTACCTGACCTTAACCACATCCAACTAAACATTCTCTATCTATCAGCACTATTGGGTTCCCAGTGCCTGCTTGTCATTTTTCTGTAAGGAAACATCACGTGCAGGCAAGCAGGTAGTCAGTTCCAAAGATGGGCCTTTGTTGGCAGCAAGCAAGCAGAAACTCAACCAATAGAAGCTGTAATTTACCCCACAACACAGATCAACAACTATTTCCATTCCTTGATTATTGTTGCATGTAACTCTCAACTACTGGAACCAGGGTCAATCGGATACCATCTCAGCTACCTTCCACCAGCCCCATTGATGTGGTCTCCTCTACATCAGGGAGACATGACGCCAACTTTTCAGAGAACATCTCTGGGACACTCGTACCAACCAACCCCACCACCCCGTGGCTGAACACTTCAACTCTCCCTCCCACTCCACCAATTCTCACCTGGGCCTCCTCCATCACCAAACCCTAACAACCTAACTCTTGGAGGAAAAATACTCATCTTCCGGCTTGGGACCCTTCCACCACATAGATTAATGTGGATTTCACCAGTTTCCCCATTTCTGCTCCCTCCACCTTCTTCCAGTTCCAAACCTCCAACTTGACGCTGCCCTCTTGACGTGTCCATCGTCTTTCCCATCTATCCACTCTGACCTCCTCTTCGACCTGTCACCTTCCCCTTCCCCCACCTTCAGCTATCTATTGCTTAGCTACCTTCCCCCTCACCCCCCCACCCCCCCCAACCCCCTTCCCATTTATCTCTCAGACCCCCAGGCTCCCAGCCTCATTCCTGATGAAGGGATTATGCCCGAAACATCGATTTTCCTGCTCCTCGGATGCTGCCTGACCTGCTGTGCTTTTCTAGCACCACATTCTCAACTCTGATCACCAACATCTGCAGTCCTTACTTTCTCTCAGTCAGGTCCAGCCTGGCTCACAGTGCTTAATGCACATGAGCTCTGTCAGACATAAGGAGAGGGTTGTCTTTTTTGGTGTCCTCAGATTGCCCTCATTCCCCAGTTCCTCAGGATCTCGCACATTATCTTATTGTCTGTTGCAATTGTGCAGAGCATAGTGCTTCAGGGTGTTGTGGCACACCTTGACCTGACTAGACTAGATGCAAAGACTGGAGATTGAAGGGAAAATTGAGAGATACTAGATGTTTGGGTACCGAGTATACCAAACAGAAGCACTTCATATTCTGTTGAGTGCCGATTTGATGATAATGTTGAATTCATTTGAATCTCCACATATGCATCTGTCCATTGAGCAAAGTTGCCCTCCAGCCTTGGTTTGACTTAAATGCTGAGTGTGAGTATTGGTGATTCATTGTCCTTACCTGAGATCTTGCAACATAATCTGCCGAAACTGCTCAGTATTCCTGTACAGCTTCTAATATTTCCCCAGGTGTAGCAAGATGACAGTCACACATTAAAGAACAGTGCTAAGGATAAATCAATATGAAATACATTCAACTGAAGGAATAGCAGTGTCATCAATTAAAATGAGTGACTGGAGTAATTCTGATTTCAAAGCTTTGCTCAATCTTCACATAATAATCATGACTGTACAATTAACATTTTAACTGCATATTCAGTGCAACTTGGTTGTACAGTAGTAAAGAAAATTGCATGTATGTGTTGTCACAAGATGGGGATAATATGGGAGAAGTAAGAGTAAATAACTGGATTGTACAATGTAATGGTTAGTATGTGTTAGTTATAGAAATGGGATGTAGACTGTGAACTGAAAGAAATTGTGGCCTTTTCAATTTCATATTTTTATGAGTGCTTTAGTTACAATTTGATAGTCTGATGTACTTAATTTAATTTCAGTATGTGGGATTAAATGTAATCAACAAAAAGCAGGTAAATATGAAAGCACAGGCACTTTTTGCCTACATTAAGGAAAAACATTTCTTAATTGTTAATGGTTTCCATCTTGATAAGGTTTTTGAGATTTATTGGTTAAGAGCTGCAGGTTTCACAGTTATGGTTAATTACTTTATAATGTCTCTTGTCTCATCCGCCCCAGAAGATAGCTGGTACATAAAATCGGCCATCCAAGAAGGAAATTTTGCAAGTCTTGTAGGAGCAGTGATATGTGCTTCTTCATTCAGAATAAGAACATGAACAATATTTGCTGTCAATTCGTAGATGATAGGTTTGTTTACTGCTGGGTTTGATGTACAGGTAGATGCATGCATTTAATGCAGTTGTGGCTGATTAAAAAGGCCGGGTGGAAAAGTGTGTAGATCTTCGATTAAAGGAAAGGAATCACAAAATCTTCCCTAGATAGAGACCTTTGTTTACCCCATTTACATTTCAATTGCATTTCAGTGTCCAATTATAATAGGAAATTGTGAGGTTTTTCTTAAATACTCAGACAACTAACGAAGCAAAGGTTTTCTCTGTTTTGGAACATTTGGGTGATACACCTGATAGCTCAGTTACACAATTTTCTTTTTTTGTATATTTTAATCGGTTATTTCAATAGCAGCCAGATAGTGTGTAGCCATGTATTCATGATAGCTACATTGAGATACTGAAGGAACTCCAACTGATGATATGATTTATCTACAAACACCTTAATTTATAACATTGAATAAGATGCATATTTTGAGTTATCATACTGACCAAGCTCTTCAAACCTTGATGATGTGATTGTCATGTTATGAAAGTGTAAGTGATACTGTACCTTTAAGAGAGTTAAGAGCTAACAGAACTACCTGACTCACCACCAGGTGTTCTGAACAAGGTAACAATGTAACATTTGGTCAAACAGCAGGAATAACTGGATTGTCTGCAGACAAAACAAGCAAATTAAAATTTGGACAATCAGTTTAAATTATGCCTTAAAATTCCAAACTCCAATCAAGTTTGAATTTAGCACTTTGACAATATTAACATCAATGAAACAATCCAATGTTTTGGGATATAAAAACCAAATAAACATTGAACAGTTGGAGGAGAACTGCCAAGCCACCAACATGTGCAGACTGTCTGGAGAATAGCTCTCTTAAAGGTACCTTTATCTATCAATAGCTTGTGAAACAGAAATCCCAAAGAAGAAGAAAAGAAGACAGAGGAAGATACAAAGAGAAGACTCAACAGCTGACTGGTTTTGAAAATTGAATGTTTTGGTAAGTCTTAAAGGGGGGTTTTATTGGACCAGTATTAGAACATAGAACGTAGAACATTACAACGCAGTACAGACCATTGGCCCTCCATGTTGCACCAACCTCTGAAATCAATCTGAAGCCCATTCCATTCTCGACCATGTGCCTATCCAATGACCATTTAAATGCCCTTAAAGTTGGCGAGTCTATTACTGTTGCAAGCAGTGCATTCCATGCCCCTACTATTGTCTGAGTAAAAGAACTACTTCTGACATCTGTCCTTTATCTACCCCTCAATTTAAAGCTATGTCCCCTCGTGCTAGCCTTCGCTATCTGAGGAGAAAGGCTGTCACTGTCTAACCCTCTGATGATTTTATATGTCTGAATTAAGTCACCTCGCAACCTTCTTCTCTCTAATGAAAACAACCTCAACTCCTTCAACCTTTCCTCATAAGACTTTCCCTCCATACCAGGCAACATCCTTGTAAATCTCCTCTGAACTTTTCCAAAACTTCCACATTCTTCCTATAGTGCAGTGACCAGAACTGTACGCAATACTTCAAGTGTGGCCACACCAGAGTTTTATATAGCTGCAGCATGACCTCATGGTTTCAAACCTCAATCCCTCTACCAATAAAAGTTAACACACCATATGCCTTCTTAACAACCCTATCAACCTGGGTGGCAACTTCAAAGATCTATGTAGCTAGATCTATGTACCAAAGATCTATGTATTGTAGAGAGGAAGATAAAAGATAGGTTTAGATCAATGAGTTGTAAATAGCTGTTAGTTAATTATTCTCTGTTAGACTTTAAAAAATTGAAGTTATTAATTTTTAGTTTGAATAGTGACTTTTGGGATCGTTCTTAGCCTCTCAAATTTTCACAAATTACTGCACGGGTAAATCTTTTCTGTGTGTTGCTGGTTTAAATTAGCAGAGGGGTTTACCTCATGTCATAACAGTTATGGCAATACAATTTGAAATCCTGCTGAAAATGACAGCAACTTCTCAATTCCAGAAGTTGCATTTGGTGATTTAGTCGTCTTCTGAAGACTGCAGTCACTAAGAATTGGTGAAACTTTCCAGTTATGCTATTAGTTTCCCTTGAAAATGTTATACCTTTATATAAAGTATAACTAGGTTTTCAACGGGATTGAGTTTATCACCACTGCTAAATGCCATTCTAAATACCCATCAGTGTTGGGTGTTAAATTGTCCATTTAAAAAAAAGAAATTTTTTAAAGTTGACATTTAAATGTTTGTTTATTCAGCTTATTCTCTAAATTCTAATGTATTCTACTCATCACTTATTTTGCTCTTTGAAAATTTAAATTAGAAATGTTTTTAACTTCCTAGTTTGTTGTCTGTGAGAATATGTCAGAGTGACTGGATGTCTGCACTGCATTTTTGATAACACTGCTGTTAAATATCTGGAGATTCTCTTATTTGACACCTGAGTCAACCATATATTTAGTAAAACGTCCCCCATGCAACAAAAATGGACTAAATCTTTGTCTAGTTTCCCCTAAGAACAATGCAATTGCTTTACTGCCTATACTGCAGAATCCAACCTATCCTTACTTGTGCCATCAAAAGAGGACAAAGGTAATGTTTCACTCAAAATGTGCACAAGGATTGATTGAATTAAATTTTGTGCAGCGATCAAATATGCCCTGTGAGAAAACCAGTTCTGGTGAAGATGTAAGTCGAGATCAAATCCTGGAAACCTTATTTAAAAAGGTTTTAATATTCAGAAACTGGTAAATTAACCTTTTAGTTTGAATTTGGGGGTTGTTTCATTTATGATGTTGTTAATAGTTTGGATTGTCTCAGCTAATGTGCAATAATTTGTCACAGCTGTCATAATGTGAGCAGAGTTTTCAGAACAGATTTTTGGATGTGAAGTAGTCTCAAGCTGCCTCAGTGAAATGGAACTATTAAATGAAAAGATTTTGTTTTCAGCTTTGAAGCCACAGAGTTTCATCAATATAGGGAAAAGTTTCAAAGAAAAGCTACATAATTTTCATAACATCAATTTATCATATTGTGGTAGAGATTTGCACCCAGTTGAATGCTCTCTTTACTTATGTTATATGTGAAATACAAAATGTTACTGTGCAGCCTGGTAAGATAAAACAGTAAAAACGCCATTCTCTGAGTCAATAAGAATATCCATGCTTTGACCTAGAAAATGGTCATAAGATTTAACTTAATTCACATTGGCTGGTGAAACATATAGCTATTTATGCAGCAAATATTATTTGCTGCGTTGTTTGAGCTGATTGACACAAATTAAGTGTTTTAGTATTTCATATAATCCTCCACACTGGTTGTTTGACTAATCTCCTTTTCATTGTGTAATTTTGTAGGCATGTGAACATATTAGAAAATGTGGTATATTAATATATATATATATATATATATAGCTTAAATTGTAAAATATATTCCATCAGCCACATTAAAGATGATCTCATAATTTATTTATGTGAGTCCACAAACAGCACATGATCTGTGCTCCAAGGCATTAATAATGAGGCATCGATTGTCACAGCATTGCACAATTAAAACAAAACAAGTATTTGCTGCCAGTTACTATTACAGTGTGAATAACCAATCATAGAATCGCTCCAGTGTGGAAGCAGAACATTTGGTCCATCGAGTCCCCACCGTCCCTCCAACGAGCATCCCATCCAAACACGCGTCCCCTACGCTATCTTGGTTATCCTGACTTTCGCATGGCTAACCCACGTAGCATGTACATCACTGGATACTATTGACAATTTTCATGGCCAGTCCACCTAATCTGCATACCTTTGGACTATGGGGAAAAAAACTGGAGTACCAAGAGGAAACCTCGGCAGACATGGGGAGAATGTGCAAACTCCATACAGTCACTCAATTGAACCTGGGTCCCTGGCGCTGTGAGGCAGCAATGCTAACTACTGAGCTACTGTGCCGCTCGTGATGATGTTTAAACACTGAAACTAGTGGATCGTCGTCTTATGTCTGTGATTTTATTTCAAGAAGCCTAGATTGATTTTTATATAGTTTTGAGCATGGGAGTAAGTTACAGACACAATCCTCACTTTACTGTAAATGATGTATTTTGATATTTCACAACATACTTAAAGAAAACCTGGAAATGCATAACAGCTACCAACTTCTGATTAAATAAAAAAAGACATTTGTTTAATCAGGAAGGTTAGGTTTGTCTAGCCCTGGGCACTGGAGGGGATCTCCTGAGTTAATGCAGGTATATATACAATTCTCCCATTCCTTTGATTGGGAGCTTTGCACTGAGCATAGCTGGTCTGTATTCTGTGTTTTTTTTAAAAATGTATTTATTTATTTATTTATTTATTTATTGGTGTTGTTTTGCACCGTGTTAGAGTTTGTTTTGTATTATAGGGTAGGTTAATAGTTAGTGCACAGTAGTTGTAATTTGTGTTTTTTTTCTTTTTATTAGAATGATATTTGTTACTGATTGCATTTTTCAATAATTGTATATGTTTGTAAAGTTAAAAAAAAGTTGCTAATAAATATATTTACACTTACTATATGTTAAGTAAAATTGGCCACACCTAAAATATTAATCTATCCATCTCTTTTAAATCCTGATCCAGTTGCTATGCATTTCTCACATTTTCTGTGCTTTGTCTGTTTGAATTTGTGTTCTGTAGTCTTGCTGTGCTAAGAGTTGAAAGTGTGGTGCTGGAAAAACACAACAGGTCAGGCAGCATCTGAGGAGTAGGACAATCGACATTTCGGGCATAAGCCCTTCTTGAGGAATGAGGCTTGTGAGCCAAGAGGTTAGAGAGATAAATGGGAGGGAGGGTGGGGTTGGGGGAAGGTAGCTGAGAGTGCAGTAGATAGATGAAGGTGGGGATAATGGTGATAGGTCAGAGAGGAGGGTGTAACGCATAGGTGGGAAGGAAGATGGACAGGTAGGACAGGTCATGAGGGCGATGCCGAGTTGGAAGGTTGGATCTGGGATAAGGTGGGGGGAGGAGGAATGAGGAAACTGGTGAAATCCACATTGATCCTGTGTGGTTGCAGGGTCTCAAGGCAGAAGATGAGGCATTCTTCATGTAGACATCCAGTGGTTAGGGTTTGGCGAAGGAGGAGGCCAGCACCAGCATATCCCTGGTGGAGTGGAAGGGGAATAAAAGTGTTCGGCCATGTGGTAGTGGGGTTGCTTTGTTCATGGGTCCCAGAGATGTTCCATGAAACGTTCGGCAAGTAGGTGTCCTTACTCTGCAATGTAGAGGAGACCACATTAGGCCTCTATTTGGTCTCCTCTACATTGGGGAGACAGGATGCCTACTTGCAGAACACTTCAAAGAATATCTCTGGGACCCATGCATGGAGCAAGCCCACCGCCCCTTGGCCGAACATTTTCATTCCCCCTCCCACTCCACCAAGTGCATGTAGGTGCTGGGCCTCCTCCATCACCAATCCCTAGCCTCCCAACGCCTTGAGGAAGAATGCCTCATCTTCCACCTTGGGACCTTCCCAACCACACAGGATTAATGTGGATTTCACCAGTTTCCTCATTTCGCCTCCCCCCACCTTATCCCAGATCCAACCTTCCAACTCAGCACTGCCCTCATCACCTGCCCTACCTGTCCATCTTCCTTCCCAACTATCCACTCCACCCTCCTCTTTGACCTATCGCCATTACCCCCACCTTCATCTACCTATTGCACTCTCAGCTACCTTCACCCAGCCGCATTTATCTCACCGCCCTTGGCTAACAAGCCTCATTCCTCAAGAAGGACTTATGTCCAAAATGTTGATTCTCCTCCTCGGATGCTGCCTAACCTGCTGTGTTTTTTCCAGCATCTCACTCTCAACTCTGATCTCCAGCATGTGCAGTCCTCACTTTCTCCTTGCTGTACTAAGAATCTACCACAGTCAACAAGGTAAATGAAATTTGTCAAACATTTGCTTTGCTGCTGAGAAGCAGTTCCTAAAGTAGTAAACATAGAAAAAACATAGTTAATGTGATCTTATTATAGCAGACTAATTTCACGGGAGGGTGGCATAAGAGAATTATTTTTGTGGTGCTAATGCAAGATTATAGAAGAATGATGGTTTTCCTGTAATTATAATGCAGTAATTGCTTTTGGATACATTTGGGTTTGGTAGAATCTTGTCTTGCTTTCAATAAAGCAATGCAGCTGCTGTATAGTTTCCATCATTTTGAGAGATGCATGTGAAATTGCATTTGACTTCATCAAGTCACAGAAAATAATTCCCAAAGATATATTTAAAACCATCATTGCATTTACTATAAGTGAGAAGTTAAGCTCAAGGTTCAAATGCTGTTGCGACCTCCAAGATTAGCAGCTTATTATATTTTGAGTCTTTCTCTTAATTAAAGGTCAAATGAAGGAATGAAAGTGAGCATGCTGAATTCTGATGACAACAAATCTGGATTGCTTAGTTCTTAACAGGGAGCTCAGAATGCCTTATTGCCAAGGATTGTTGGATATTCACATCTGTAAACAGTTGTAAGAGAGGTTATGTGGACTGCTGTGGTGTTAGTTTCTAAACTTCACAGGGAGGTGTTAGGAATGTTAGATATTTTAAATGGTTATACTCCAGACTGTCTGTGTAATTCCAAGATAAAATGGAACTTTGGAGGTGGCTCTCCAGTTTAACATACTGAGCATTTCTAGCTAGATACAAGACCCATGTGATTCACATTGTGATGGATACAGGTGAAAAGTCCGAAGTAAAACATTCTACTATCAAATAACAGATTTTTTAAAGATGTTATTGAACCTTCTAGATCTGTGTCAATCTGCAAGAATCTGGAAGAGACAGGTACAGGTGGTTCTGCTACAATGTGACAGTTGTGTTGTTCTGTAACCTCGTGCTATAGAAAATTGTGCTGTGGAAAACTACAATAGAAAATTGCACTGTAGAAGATCATAAATAGAAAATTGCTATACCCATTCAGTAGAAAGTTCACATTATCCAAACCATGTCCACAGTTTGTCAATTGTATTCTAGCCAATTCGTGCGGACAAAAGACTGGTTATAACAGACTGACCTATAGCTAGTCCTGCGTCTAAAGCGGAGAAATACTGATCCTATTGTTCAATACTTGGAATGTGGGTGGAACTCACATTTGGATTGAATTCATGAGGATTTAAAGGAGGCAAGAACATTGCATAGCCTGGACTAGAGAGAAGGAATCTCCAATGTACGTTTCATAATGGAAGTCACTTCTGAAATTAAAAATTGCCGAGCAAAAGAAGGAACAAAGGAGCAGACTATGAGGAGTGGATATTGCTTTGGGCTGCTTTCAGGAAAACCAAGTGTCAACTTAAGCGATAGCATAAACTACAACTGTGGCATGGATTGTTGGTTCTGACAAAAGGTAAATTGAGGTTTGTTTCCTCAGTTAAGGTATAAATTAGCATCTGAACGGTGGGTAATATAATGCTTTTATTTTGTTCCAGTAAAAGTCTTAACTTGAAAGTTTGTTGTTATCTGCTATTCAATCATTGGAAATTTAAGCTTTTTTTAAAAAGCTGTCAGTCTCTACAGGGAACAGAATGTCCTTAGGAATATTGTAGTCAGTGCACAGCCTCTTGTAACTTATTCATAGACGCTCAAGTTGGTGGGCTTGAGTTTCTGCAATACTATATACTTTTTTATTCTCAAATCCACTTCCAGTTTTCTTCTGCAACACCCTTTCAATTTTCGGCAAATGTTTCAGCACATTTAAAGAGCATGTTCTCCTGTATAAACACAGGGAAAGGCAGAGAATATTGTTCAGTACCCTTGTAGAAAGACTCTTCATGCCTGCAAGAGAGCACAGTAGGATGTTACCATATATTATAGTCTTAAGAGATGCCTGAAACCTAGTGGAAGGAGAAAAGAGGTCACAGATATATTGATTAGGTGTTAGTTGCATATGAAAGGTTTGTATGAATATGAAGAGCTAGTAATCAGTGCAGTGTGAGTAATATGGAATATAAATGACTTAAATAAAATGTCTCTCTAAAAGTGTGGTTGAGGAGTACATTTACAAACAGGCATATCTATGGTAAGTAAGCTTTTTAAAGTCATGATTGTTAGTATAGTGTCCAAGTTGTCAATCCAAATGTTCCCAAAGCAGAAACCATGGATGAACCAGAAGATCCATTGCCTCCTGAAGTACGGGTGTGTGATGTTCAAGTCAGATGACTCAGACCTTTACAGGAAATCCAGATCCGAATGTGTATATGAATAGGAAGGGTTTGGAGGAATATGGGTCAGGTGCTGGCAGGTGGGACTAGATTGGGTTGGGATATCCAGTCGGCAAGTACGAGTTTGACTGACAGGACCTTTTCCATGCTGTACATCTGTATGGCTCTATGAGTAACACTTTTTAAGGCCATTGGAGATGCTAAAAGGCAATACTGGACTAAGTTAGAATCCCAAACTAATCACACCTGCTGGTTGTGGCCAGGCTTATAGGACACAAAGGGCTACAAGTGAAATAGAGCAGTCAACAAAAATACATCCCTCAAAGCTTTTAATGCTCACTTCAAACAGAAGGGAATGAAATGGTGTCACCTGCCCCAACAGCCTCAGATGCACCTGTTCCCTCAGTCACTGCTGCATCCTTAAGATCAGCCTTCTTGAGAGTGAACCCATAGAAAGAATTGGCCCAAATGGAATCCCAGCCACACACTCCGATCACATGCAGACCAGGTGGTAGGACTGTTCACTGACATTTTTAATCTCTCCTTACTATGATCTAAAGTCCCCACCTGCTTCAGGAAGACCACCATCATTCCAGTACAAAAGAAAACTCACGCATCGTCCTCAATGGCTACTGTCCAGTGGCTCTGACCTCCATAATTATGAAGTGCTTTGAGAGGTTAGTCATAACTTCTATCAACTCTAGCCTCCCAGCTGGCCTTGATCCCTTGCAATTCACCTACTTCACAACACGTCCACGGCAGATGCCATTTACCTCGCCCTACACTCATCCTTTCAAAATCTGGATAACAAGAATACCTACGTCAGGCCCTTGCCTATTGACTACAGTTCCACCTTCACCACTATAATTCCTACCAAACTAACCTCCAAACTCGGTGATCTATGTCTCTGCTCCTCCTCCTGCAATTGGATCCGCAACTTCCTGACCCACAGACTGCAATCAGTAGGAATAGACGACAGCATCTCCTCCACAGCAATACTCAACCCTGGTGCCCTGCAAGTGCGCATCCTCACCCTTTATTATACTCCCCTGTGCACTCATGACTGTATGGATAAATTTTGTCCTGATTCCATCTACAAGTTCACTGACGACACCACCATTGTAGGCCAGATCTCAAACATTGACTAGGTGAAATACAGGAAAGAAAATAAAGTGCTTGGTGGTGTGGTGTAAAGATCATGATCTCTCTGTCAACATCAGCAAAACAAAAGAGCTGGTCATTGACTTCAGGAAGCAAGGTGGAGGGCACACCCTTATCTACATCAGAGGAGCTGAGGTGAAGATGGTTGATGCATTGAGTTGCTAGGAGTGACGATCCACCAATAATCTTTCCTGGACCATCCACGTTGATGCAAGAGTCAAGAAAGCACAACAATGTCTTTACTTCCTCAGGAAGCTAAGGAAATTTGGCATGTCTGTAAAGAATCTTAACAATTTTTTATAGATGCGCTTATAGAAAGCATTCTATCTGGATGCATCTCAGCTTGGTATGGCAACTGTTCTGCCCAGGACTGTAAGAAGTTTCAGAGAGTTGTGAGCAGAGCCCAGTTCATCATACAAAACAAGCCTTCCATCCATTGCCTCCATCTATATTTCTCGCTGCCTCAGAAGGGCAGCTAACATAATCAACAACCCTCTCACCCCGGTTATAATCTCTTCCATTGGGTAGAAGATTATATCTCGTCATTGTTTGAGATCTGTTAGATGTCCTGATTTAGTTTGATCTGGACAATTGTTATTTCCTGATGTTAACTTTCTCACTTGGGTTTGTTCTTGAATGTGAATATGTGCTTGCAGTGCAGCTCCTCTTTTTGCCCCATACGCATGGGAGATTTAAACTAATCCCAACTGGATGGGTGTCATTTCCACTACATTGTTATATGAAGCATGGTGTGTAGCTTTAGTGTAGAAATCAGGATCTGTAGTTAACTGGTTATTTCTAAACTTTACTGATTATTGACTAAAAAAATTAATTTTATTCTTTTTGTACATTATATTGATGGGAACATCAGGGTGCAATGGGTCAGAAAAATAATCAATGTAATGGTGTTGATGAAATGTACTTAGTTAGACATCACAGGGATTAAATATTTTTCTTGATCTAGGATCACAGAATCCCCACAGTGCAGAAAGAGGGAAGGAAAGATACCATCCATTTGTTGTCTGATTTGTATGTGACTTCAGTTCCACCCCAATGTTATTCACTTTCACACTTCTCTGAAATAGCATGGCAATCTCTCCTTTGTGTCAATCTCATTTTATGGAGGGTGGAGTAGTTTTTAGGGAAACTGGGCTGAGACAATAAATGCCAACTTCAAGAGTGAAGTCGACATCCTTGTTCAAATTTATATGAAATAATCAGCATGAGTAAGGCCATTGGTGACAAAGACCCTGTGAACAAGGCATCCAGGCAGCATTTAGGTGATACTTCCTTCATTCTATCAATTTTCGTAAGATCTTAACAAGCTTGACAAATTGTTATGACCCCAGTTTTAAGAATCCTGAACAAGCTGGGTCTGTGTGATCTGGCTTGATAGACCAGAAGATTTTAACGAGAATAATGTGCGGAAGAAACAAGACTAAGAAAATAAGCAGCAGGATTTCGGGTTTGAGTTGAAGTTCTCAAAAACATCTTGACTTCATAAACTTGAATAAAACACACATGGGCAATAATGATGAACTAGGCATGCTGAACAGATGACAATGTAAAAACAGTATCTTTTTACTTCTCTATATTTGAATTGTTGACTGAAAAGGGAAAAAGATGGTTTTAGATACCAAGGATTGTTGAAAGTTTGTTGCACTTTTTAAGAAGTCACGTTTTATGAGTCTTATTCACACAGCTACTTGTTCAAGCAGTTGTAGAATTTTTTAACCTATCTTTCTAATAAAGCTGTTCTGAGATATTATAATACACACACTGTAGGGAATCTAATCTAATCTAATCTAATTGCCTCTGGAACAGGTGGGACTTGAATCCTGATCTCTCTGTCCAGGAGTAGAGATGCTACCAATATGTGACAAGAAGGCCCTTTAATGAGTTGGGGTGTTTTCAGACTAGTATAGTGGTAGCCTATCGGTCGTAGAAATCGATATTGCAGATGAGCTGAAGGTGAGGGCTATGTACAAATGTAGATTTCGCTAATGTGGAGTGGACTCGTAACCAGTGATCATTGACAAAGGCCTTTTATCTGCCAGCAATTATTTGATTGGCTTCCAGTTAACAGAACAGCTTGGGGTTGTGAGTTAGATAGGGAGAAGCTGTCAGACATCCGAAGGCCAGGAATTTTCTCTTTTCTCTGCAGTAAAAAGCGTCTCAATTCTGAAGATAGCCAGTCTTTTATTCCCTCAGCAGTTGGCTGTAAGCTGTGGCTCTTGACTTTGATATAGTAAGTCAGAGACTTCGCAAATGTAACTCTGCAAGCACACAAAAAAAGGAGAGAGAAGATTATGAAGCTGCAAACCAAACAAACCAAAAGATACATTTCAGCGCACCCTGTAAACAGGGACCATTTAACCACCTTCCAATTCTTGCCCTCCACACAATACACCGATGTTTTCCTTCCTGTATGTGTCAGTCTGTATGGGTGTGTAAAGGGAGGTTTATGGAGTTTAGAACTTTAGAAGAGTTATCTGCCCATGGTTCATAATTGTTAATCTGTAATTAGAATCTATGTTTATAATAAATAGTAATTCTTATGTAGAGAAACCTGGTCCATGCTTTCTGACAATCTGAGACCAGTAAATTGGGAAATTGTGCATACTTTAGAAAATGTTTAGTGTTTGTGATAATTATGGGAATAGTGTAAGCTGATTTCCAGTGTGGTAACCCAATAAAGCATAACAATAATGTTTCTATATATACAACTACCACAATAACATTTAAGATTATCATCAGGTAAATGAGTTAACAGGCAAAATATAGTTAAATACTGTTATATAAATGGCTAATATGTCCAGAGGTCCCAGCCAGACTTTACTGACACAGTAGGTTATTAAATCTTATTGAAATTTTGTATCCTTTCCAAGGGATTATAATACACCACTTGTTAAGATTTGACTTTGAAACGTTCTCAAAAGCCTCTCTGCTTGGACTGCTTCAGTAACTGCAGTTCAATGTCTTCCAAAACTGATCTCCAGGACTCCCGAGATTGCTCCAAAATGTCTAATTTTGAGCACAGTTTCAGTTTTAATCAAAGAGCTAGCTAGCTTCATGGAGCTGCAGTCAAATTTCTCCAAACTCCATTTTTTCTCAGCTGCATCGTGCAAATACTGCTTGTGGGCTTCCATCACCCACAAACTGGACTTCTTTTCAGCCCTCATCTTTTTATCTGTGGCATGCAGCCACCATTCCCTGGGATTTGGCCTTAACCTGAACTGCCTGGAGTCTGCCAACATCAGCATTCTTCCAGCTTCAAACTGCAGCTGAATTTCTTACAAAAACTCACTTCTAGATAAATTGAAACATGAGAGTTTTTCTACCTCCTGCCGTCTCCATGACAACATAGCCTGCTCTGGCTAGCCTTTAGGATTGACTGAATGTTTTGAAGTTAATTTATCTTTAAATCTCCCAGGACAGCCATTACTGCAGACGTTGCAAATATCACATTTCCAGTTAAGTAAGCCACCAACTGTTTACAAAGTCGCATCTCTTTTATTTTAATTCTATGACACAAACATGACTAACCTTCTGAACTACCAAGCTGTGCTGGCAATCACTAAAGCTCAGCAGTTTAACAATAAGGGTTCCCTGCCTTATGAACTTCTGAATTACGAATGCTCATATGTTTGCGATAGCATGTATGTTTTAAATTTTGAAAACCTGACATGCAACCATTTCTTGTATACTATTTACTAAAAGTTGCTTTCCAGTATCCTGCATTGTGTCCCAACGTGCAAATGAATATGCAACCCTGGGACTACATGTTCTCTATATTCTGAATTGTTACCTTCCTCGGGCTACCTGATTCTAATCTTTCAAGTATGCTAGACTTTGAGGTACTTCTGTTGCATTTATCCCATTTTCTATTTTTAGCCTTGTATTTCCAAAACTAACATTTGTACACTAAAACAGATGAACCAGCAAACAGATGTTCACAACAAGTTGTATCTCAGTCTGACTCAAATAATTTTGAACTTTGATGTGCTGTTTGTCTCTACGTTCATCTTCCTTTCCTTTGCAATTGTTAAAAGACCATTTTGTTTCATCTCTGTAAAAGTTTCCAACCTCCTTCCTCCTGGCTGCTGAAATCCTCATCTGTGGATTGTTTATCTTGAGTTATATTTGTCACAATCCTTTCTAAATTGCTTCTCCTGCATCACTGAGTTTTAACTTATTTAATTACAAAAAGTCCAAAGATCTGCAGATGCTGAAAAGCGAAACAAAATCAGAATTTGCTGGAAAATCTCAGCAGGTCCGAAGAAATGTTACTCGACCCGAAACGTTAACTGCTTTTTCTCTGTAGATGCTTCCAGACCTGCTGAGTTTTTCAACAGTTTCTGATTTTGTTTGATCTTTGTCGTCCATGATGTCAAGGACATAAATTCCTACATCTCTATCGCCCTTGTTATCTCCAGTTGCCCATTTCCTCCATTGCGCCAGTAATATGCTTTCAAATCCCGCCCTGGCTTATAGCCTTCCAGTTAGGTGCGATTTTCTCCAGCTTTATTTTAGTTTATTTAGCTAATGGTGATTGTCTTCTTCTTGGGGGATTCACTGGACTGACTCCCGAGATCAGTCCATTATTTTATGTGAAGTGGTGGAGTTGACTAGTTTGCTATGTTTCATACATTTAGAAGAATGTGAAGTTATTCCATTTAACATGCACACAGTTGTCAGGATGTATCATACAGCAGCTGTTGAAAGGATGGCTCCCTTGCCTATGAATAAGTCTAAAATTAAGGGTTGCTATCTTAAAATAAGGGGTCAGCCATTTTAAGATGAGGAGAAATTTCTTCTCTTGGTGAGTTATGAATCTTTAGATCTCATTACCCCAGAGGGCTGCAGTATTCAAGTGAGAGATGATTAGATATTTTGGTGTTGGGGAAATCAAAGTAACTCAGGAACTTTGGTTGATATAGAGGATCAGCCATGATTTAATTGTATGATGGAGGAGCCCAAGCAGCCATAAAGCTTCTTCCTGTTCCTATTTCTTGATGCTCATATGTCATGATCATACTCTTCACACCTGGACTAAAGGACAACCTTCATCTCCTTTTCCACTATTGGTGATTGCTTGTTCAGTTTCTGCCATAGGCGTACATTGCTTTTGTATTCACACTTTATACATTTCTATCTATCATGTTTTTATTTCTCTTTTCTACATTTTATATTAATGTGATAGATATAGATACATCCTCTTCCAATTAATAAGAGAATGAGAGAAATAAAAGCTCCAATGCTATAGGACAAGCTTTATGAAAATAAAGATGAAATTTGTTGAGTAATCATCAATGCAGATAAATAGTAACTGAGCCTGTTATAGAAAGCACAATTTAAATTGCTCATGGGGAGAGTACAGTTGATATGTCTCTTTCATTATTATGTATTTGTTAATATTTGCAAGACAAATAATTTAAAATATTTCTTATTTTAGTCAAAGTTCTTTATTCCTCGAGCTTGCAGAATACCTCAACAATTTATTTGCATTGCTGTTGGTGTTGGTATAGGATGAATTCTGCAAAGCCTTTTTTCCTTAACCATGGTATCAAGTATTGTAATAAAAAGTGATCAATTTATTCTTTCTTAGGACTTAACTGAAGTGAGTATCCTTTTCCTTAGGTTAAAAGCTTTCAATTTCTCACCGTGGTGCATAAACTGATGTCAAACTACTGAGCAGCACATTGTACTTTAAAGATGTTAGGGGCATGCCCACATTGTTAACCATAGGCTGATCCTTGGAGTTTCAGAACCTGACTTGAGAAAATTAAAATTTCAACTTATTTGAGGTAAGCAGGAAACAACTCAGGTGTTCTACCTCATTTGTTAAAGCAGATTCTTTGCTTTACATCAGGCAACTTTGAGGTTATTATTTTAGTGTAAACTAGTATGAAATTAGAGATTTATTTTATCTAATGGTTCCATGCTCCCAAAAACTGGTATAAATTAGCAACATTCCTGATAAAGGGCTTATGCCCGAAACGTCAATTCTCCTGCTCCTCGAATGCGGCCTGACCTGCTGTGTTCTTTCAGCATCACACTCTCGACTCTGATCTCCAGCATCTGCAGTCCTCATTTTCTATTAATAAATTAGCAACCCATCAGTTGCTGGAAGAATAGATCTTTACCTCAATTATCTGATAATATCGATCCTTCGTTTGTTTATTTGGTAATCTTCTCTAAACCCAGTCCCCATAATAGACCTGACAGTAATAAGTGTTCTTTCTTTTCAATTTGGATATATCAATGCTTTTCTGACTGCATATCACATGGGCAGGATTCATTATAGCAATGTTTTCTTTTACCTTGGCTATTATCTCATTTTCCCTGTGATGCTTTCTGCTCATGTTCTTTTGTTAAACCCCATTATTTTTGTGTCGTGCAGCGAAAATAGCTCTTTATCCAGGAAAATTTCAATGTACCTTTCACAAAATTGTCAGCTCCTTTTCTGCTTGACAAACTAATTATCCTGGTTATCATGATAAATGGAAATGATAAGTAATGTAACTTCCAAAATTTGTGTTGCCAACAAGGATAATTCTAGCCATCTCCCCTTGACTTTCAACAGCATTGCCATTATTGAATCTTCCATTGACAACATTTTGCAATTACTAACAAAATTTAACAAGATCAGTCATTTAAAACTGCAGAGGAAGTCAGAGTCTGACTATTTTGCTCACTCCCCAAACCTTTCCACTATCTATAGAAGACAAGTCAGGAGTATAATGAAATAACCTCCACTTGCCTGATTGAGAGCAGCTCCAACAACATTTGAAGGTTGATACCATCGAGAGTGAGCCAATACATTTGAATGGCATCCCAACTACCAACCTGAACATTGACTTTTGTCTTTGGCACACAGAGTCATGGAGATCCACAGCACACAAAAAGACCTTGGTCCATTGCATCAGCACAGAACAAAAACAACCACCTGACTATTCTAATCCCATTTTCTACCACTTGGCCATAGTCTAATATACTGCTTACCTTTTATCCCATACCCTTTACCTTAAATCTGTGCCCCCTAGTGATTGATCCCTCCATCGAGGGGAAATGTTTCATCCTGTCATGCCCCTCATGATTTTACACATCTCATTTATGTCCCCTCTCAGTCTCTTGTGCTCTGAGAAAATAACCTCATTTCTTTTCATAACTGAAACTCCACAGTCCAGGCAACATCCTGGTCACTGTCCTCTGCACCTTCTCCAGTGGTATCACATCCCACCATTAATGTGGAATCCAGAACTACACACAATACACTAGTTGTGGCCTCACCCACATTTTATACTGCTCCAGCACAACCTTCCTGCTCTTAAACTTTCATCATTGTTGGCAATCGCTTCCTATTGATTGTCCGTCTCAGAAAATCTGTGGTTTTGGTCGTAGGTATTCATGAGCCCAATCCTAGAGCACATCTCTGACCACATTTGGTAGATGGTTCTGGGAGGTGGAAGTGCCCTTTGGGTTTGAAATTGTTGGCATTCCTTTCTCTGATTCCTTTTCCATACTACCTCTTACTGACAGGTGTTTTTGAAGAATTTTGTCCCTTCACAGAAGCATTTGCTCCAAGTCAGTTTCTTCTGAACAAGAGTCTCCCAAATGACTCACCAGCCTTGGGAGAATGAAAGCCATGTAAAGTGATTGATGTTGTTCTGGCATTGTTGTTGGAGTTTTGAGCACTGAAAATCACAGTTTGGTTCGAAGCCATGCTGGCTTTCAGGAAAGATTTCCTCAGAGACTGAGAGAAGGCGCCAAGTACGGATTTGGGTGATGGTCTTCCCAGCAATAGAGAGTACGGAGATTCCTCAGTATTTCCCATTGTCCACTTTGTCTCCTTTCTTGAAGTTGATGGTGATGGTAGCATCCCTGAGATTGGCAGAGATTTATTTTTTGATTTTCAGGAATAGTTGATGGAAATCACAGATAAACTCTGCTCCTCCAAATTTGAATATCTCTGCTGGAATTCCTGTAGCTTTTTCATTCTTCATATGTCGAATGGAGGCTTAAACTCTGCCTTAGCTAATAAAGACAATTATATCGAGATCCAAGATGGCGGCGACTCAGCAAGTCTGAGTCTATAGTGCTCCTCCCAAGACCTAGGCAAAGTGGGCCACCTGCCTCCACCACACTCACCAAATCAGTTTTTACTTAATGTAATTAGTGGTTCAGTACTAAATTTAAATAGTTCAGTCTCCTGTAGAAATAACTAGGGGGAAAGGAGCCCGCCGCTCTCAGCAGGCAGGAGCCCCTCCCCCACCATCTCCAGCAGAGGCGTTTGCAGCCGCCCCAGGGGACTTACCTACTGTGGCGAGCCTCGTGGAAGTAATCTCCAAACTCGATGCGAAGATCGATGCTTTCATTGAAGAGTCCCGAAGTCAATGGAATTCACTCTTGGCCGCGCTACAAAAGCACGGCCAAGACATCGAAGAAATTGAGCGCCGAGTCAGAGGGGTAGAGCTAAAGGCCACAACCTCCGAGGCCATTGCAGAATCGGCTGTGGATCGGGTCCGGACTCTCGAGCAGCAAGTCCGGACCTTAGAGAATCGCGGCCGTTGAAAAAATATTCGTTTGCTGGGCCTTCCCGAACGGGAAGAAGAAGGACAGCTTATAATGTTCCTTGAACAGTGGCTTCCACAGCTTTTAAATCTGGAGGCTGGATCAGGCCAGATAAGGGTGGAATGGGGCCTACCGTGTTGCAATACGCGGGCCTGGCTCGAACAGGCGCCACCTCTCCCCGGGTCCTGTTCTGGCTGCAGAGCTATAAGGTGAGGCAGATGGTCTTGGAAGCCTCCAGAAACCTTGGGAAAGATCCCCAAGCCATGACTTATAAAGGATCCAAAGTTATGTTATTTCAGGACTTTTCCCCAGCTCTGGTCTGAAAGAGGAAGGCGTTTGATGAAGCGAAGAAGCGTTTAAGGGATTTAAACATTCAATACTCCTTGCGCTACCCAGTTATACTACGCTTCAGCCATGAAGGGGTCTGTGTATAACTTGGGATCACCGGAGAAGGCCAAGGAACTTTTGGAATCTCTTAGATAAATTATAAGAGTTAATTGATGTTGTTTTGCCCTACCCCCATCCCGGTTTACCCCCCCCCTTTTGTTTTCCTTTTCATTACCTTACTGTTTAATAATATTTCCGGGGGGGAGTGGGTTTAAGGGATTATTTATTCATTCTTTACTTAACGATTTTCTTTTGCCCCCCCCATATATATGGGAATCTAGTTGATGTAGATGGGGGGAAGGTGACTGCCTTATCCTATTTTATCTTTGCCCTTGGGAGCGGGGTTGTTTTCTCTGTTATTTTGTATTGCTATATTTAATTATTATTTGCTGAGACTGTAATTTTATAGTTATATATGTTCATATATGGTATTAACATTACCACATATATCCAGGTGTTAGTGTTTGGGTTGGGGGGTGCGGTGGTGGGGGATAGGGTACTCACTGTTAGTTCTAGTTCAGTAGTATACTTGAATTTTCCTTATCCTATCGTGGAGTGCCTGGGTCAAGTGTGGGGCACTGGTTGGGAGAGGTTATGATGGGTTTTTTGGAAAGGAAGTGATGCCCCCTGGGAATAAGGGGGAAGATCTCCGTTTAAATATGTTTTATTTTTTTTACTGAGAAATAGGATTTTTTAAAATTATGTTGATCTGAATATATTAAAGAGCTTTTATTTTTGTGAATTTTATATGCTCTATCCTCGGGATGTTTTGAATAGGGTTTCTTCTCCCGGGGGGTCAAGGACTTGCCCGGTGATTATGGATGATCTGCCGATTAAATGGCGCACCTGGCATGTCACGGGGAGTAATTCACCAATCAAAAGGAGGAGACTATTATCAAACCTCAGAGATTATTTTCCACTCTCCCTTTCTGTGCAAGGAAAAACATTTTGATAAACTGGCTGAGGGCCCTCATGGACTTTGGAGTTGGCACAGAATAATTATGGAATATACTCCTCTTGGCTTCATTATAAATGTGGTGCACCAGGAGAAAAACCAAATTACTCAATAAAATGTGGCAGCCCTTCTTGAATTACACAAATACAGATATCTCGGTCATCCTACAAGGGCCTTTATTTAATTGAGAGGGTGAACCTGGCTGGTCCGTGGCCCCCTGGGAGAGGAACCCCGCATGAATACAGGTTTTGTTATGATCTGATGTTAACACATTCTGAGCAATTGAACACCCTGCTCAATTTATGTGTTATCCGTTGGGTTTTTTCTCTCTTGAATAATGTAAGAATTTTAATGATACACTCTGGTCAGTTGTAAGTTAGATGAGTAGTTAGTTGAGTTTTATTTTTTTCTCTCTCTTGGTATTTCTTTTTTTTTGTTTGACAGATTTTGGTTATCATTCATTTAAGATTTAACTGTACATCAATGTTTAGACTTTTTAAAATTTTCTTTTGTAAACGTGTAAAAACATGTTAAATTTTCAATAAAAAATCTATTAAAAGAAAAGACAATTATGTTAGAAGTCATCTTAATCATTTTATCCACCTGCTTTGATAGCTTAAGGGGCTAGTGTACATGCACACCAAGATATCTTTTATCCCCAGTGCTTTCCAGGGTCATACCAGTCATTGTGTATTCTCTTGCCATGTTTGTTCCAACATGCAAGATGCACTGCAACTTGCTGAGGCTTGTTGAAGAGCATCATTTAGAAAGACATGGCATAGATGTGGCATCAACTGCAAGTGGCATCAACTGCAAGTGCCATTCCAAGTTGCGCACTATAATATCTTGGAAGTAGTTAGCCATTGTTCATGGATCCTAGAATTTGCTTCCAATTTTCCACCCAGTATTATGGCTAAACTTATACCTTATAATCTACAAGAAGGATTATTATAAGTTTAGCTTTGTATCCCAAAGTACTTTCACAAACTTTCAAATCATCATCACCAGTCTCAACAAAAGTTATGTTTTACTAATCAACCAATTCAGAGATGTTATTATACGCCTCAGGAGCCAGTAACTTGAACCTGGACCTCCTGGCTCAAAGGTACAGACATCTACTATTGTACCACAAGAGCCCTTAATTAAGAAGGTTTATATGTTGTAAAATCAACCTGTTAAGTGATGTTATTATAAACCTCTGGAGCAGGTAGGACTTGAACCCAGGCCACCACAACCTAGAGGTCAAGACACTAGCACGGTGTCTTTTTATCATCTGTGTTTTTATAATCAACCTGTTCAGAGATGTTATTACATATTTCTGGAGCAAGTGGGACTTGAACTTGGGTCTCCTGGCCAAGAGCTAGGACAACACCCATGCACCACGTGAGCCTTTCTAGAAGGGTTAGCAAGCCAATAGACTATTAATTTCTGCTGTGTCTCAATAAGAGGATTTCTGCAAAATCAAACCTCCCTTCACAACAGCAATTAGACTCCAATTAGTCTCGAGATATGTCTATTTACAATGCCATTTCGCTAAGTGTCATTATGCAAATAGATTTGATTTGTTCTGCTTCAGTTACATTTACGTGTATTGACCTTTCAAAATGTAACTAGATTTCAAAACATCTTTCTTTCGATTAGAATTCTTGTTTTTGTCCATTGATTATGAACCAGAATTTGATTACTATGCAATCAAATCTTGCAATATAAAAGAGACTGAGTCTCTATGAATTACAAGTCACCACAGATTTGTGCTGCTCTGAAAACTGCATCTCAACCTTAACATTGCTGTTACGCTTTCATGTTAAATTATGCAGTCATAGAGAGTTATTGAGTCATACAGTACAGAAACCGGCCCTTTGGCCATATCCGCCTATGCTGATCAGATTTCCTTAACTGAACTAGATTCATTTGCAGATGTTTGGCCAGTATCCCTCCATGAAATTGCTCATTGAATTCACCTTGGATTAATTTTAGTAAGAATGAGACCAAACCTCATCTTGCGGATGTGATCATTATTCATGGCTCCAACCAATCTCTGTGACCCAGAAACTGAATTGAAAGTATAGAACCTCATTCCTTCAGGTAGTGAGTGAATTATGGTGGTAATAATAGCAAATTTATATTAATGTTAATTCTTATTTCTCCTTTCTCTCTCAGTCTAATCTTTCCTTCTCTGCACCACTTCCGTTCCCTGTTCCATTACTCTAAAGCCTCCTCTCCCCAAAACTCAATAACCTACCATCTACCACACCACTGGTCTTCACATCCAACGCAAGATCCTTGAGTACTTACGTCAACTCAAACTAGACCCCATCACCAAGAACTTCTTCCCCACCCCACCCCCTCTGCCTTCCACAAGGACTGTTTCCTTCGCCAATCTTTGGTTTCTGTCAATTTTAATTACCCCTCCCATTCCCTTTTCGGCACGACCATCCTTGGCCTTCTCATTTGCTACAACAAATCAAACTGCAAATTAGAGGAACAACACCTTGTCTTCCACCTGGGCAGCCTACAGCCCAGAGGACTCAACTGAGTTCTCCAATTTCAAATAACCTCCCTTCCCAGTCCCTTCCTATCTCTTCCATTCCTCATCCCTCCCATGAACCAACCAGGTGGTACACTCTACCTGTCTCCATCTTACCATCCCCCCCCCCCACCAAAACCTCATTGGCGGCTCTCCTTACACCCAACCCCAGTCCTGAAGAAGGGTTACACCCGAAGCATCGCCTTCCCTACCTCCTGACACTGCCTGGCTCGCTATATTCTTCCAAACACCTGCTTGTCTCCCCTCCTTTAGTGAATTTTCTGGACAATTCACTAAACCGACACATACACCATAATATATTTCAAAGGCACATGGAGTGTAGTGAACGCAAATGAAAATGCGTTATGTTGCACTGGAAGTTTTATTACGAAATTGTCATTAACCCTAAATCATTCTCTTATTTCTGGGAAAAAATAGCATTACAGAAATATAGCTTTGGCAAGGAGGATGAAACCTTGGGATAAACTTTACACAGTTTGTATGCTCAGAATATCTGCATCAGTCTTTGTCAATAATTTCATAAAGCCTGCTGGAGGTTGTGGTACTTGTTGTCCTTCAGGTTTGGGGTGAATCCTGCTGTGCCTGGAAGTTTCTCTCAGTTTTGTGCAGTCAAAGAGTGTGGTGCTGGAAAAGCACAGCCAGTCAGACAGTGTCCGAGGAGCAGGAGAGTCAGTGTTTCGAGCATATGTTCATCATCAGGAGTGAGGGGGTGGCCCAAGGGATAAATAAAGAGATAAATGGGAGGTGGTTGGGGGTGGGGCTGGGGGGAAGGTAGCTGGGAATGTGATAGTTAGATGAAGATAAGGGTGAAGGTGATATTGTCAGAGAAGAGGATGGAGTGGATAATGAGAAGGAAGGACAGTTCAAGAGCGCGGTGTCGAGTTGGAGGGTTGGATCCGGGATAAGGTGTGGTGGGGGGGGAATGAAATCCACATGAGGTTGGAAGGTCCCAAGGCTAAAGATGAGGCTTTCTTCCTCCAGGCATCAGATGGCTAGAGTTTAGGGGTGGAGGAGGCTCAGGACTTGCATGACCTTGAGGGAGTGGGAGGGGTAGTTGAAGTGTTTGGACACAGGGTGGTGAGGTTGTTTAGTGTGTGTGTCCCAGAGATGTTCTCTGAAATGTTCTGCAAGTTGGCATCCTGTTTCCTTAATGTAAAGGAGACCTCAGTAGATGACGTGTGTGGAAGTATAGGTAAATCTCTGTCGGATGTAGAATGATCCTTTGGGTCTTGGACAAAGGTGAGAGAGGAGGTGAGGGCATAGGTTTTCTATGTACACCAGGGAAATATTTGCCTGGTGGTGGAGTCTGTTTTGTAGGTGGCGGAAATGGCAGAGAATGATGTGGTGTATCTGGAGATTGGTGAGGTGGAAGGTCGGGACAAATGGGATTCAAGGGCAGAGGTGCAGGAAGTGGAGGCGATGCGCTGGAATGCATTGTTGACCACGTGGGAAAGGAAATTGCGGTCTCCACCGCATCTGCTCCCAGGAAGACCAATTCCAGCATAGAACATCCCAGATGACTTCCTTCAAAGACCACAATTTCCCTTCCCATGTGGTTGACGCACATTCCAATGCATCTCCTCCACTTCCTGCACCTCAACACTTGAACCCCACCCCTCCAACTGCAACAAGGACTGAACTCCGCTGGTCCTCACTTTCCACCCACCAACTTCCAGATACATCACATCATCCTCTGCCATTTCCGCCACCTACAAGCAGACCCCACCACCAGGGATATATTTCCCTCCCCACCCCAATTAGCATTCCAGAGAGACCATTCCCTCCACAACTCCCTTGTTAGGTCCATGCCCACCATCAACCCATCCTTCACGCCTGCACCTTACCCTGCCACCACAAGGGCAAAATCTGCACTCACACCTCTCCCTTTACCTTTGTTCAAACCCCCAAAGGATCATTCCACATCTGTCAGAGATTTACCTTCCACACATGTCATCTACTGTGCCCGTTGCTCTCCATGTGGTCTCCTCTACATTGGGAAGACAGGGTGCCAACTTGCGGAACGTTTCAGAGAACATCTCTGAGACAGATGCACTAAACAACTCCACTGTCCTGTGGCCGAACACTTTAACTCCCCCTCCCACATGCACGTCCTGGGCCTCCTTTACCAACAAATTCTAACCACCTGACGCCTAGAGGAAGAACGCTTCCTCTTCCACCTTGCGACCCATCAACTACACAGGATAAATGTGGATTTCACCAGTTTCTTTATTTCCCCTCCCCCCACCTTGTCTCAGATTCAACCGTCCAACTTGGAACTGCCCTACCTGTCCAGCTTCCCACCTTTCCGCTCCACCCTCCTTTCCGACCTATCACCTTCACCCCTATCTTCAACTACCTTTCCCCCAGCCCCACCCCACTCCTATTTATCTCTCAGCTCCATTGGATGACCATCTCATTCCTGATGAAGAGCTTATGCTCGAAATATTGACCCTACTGCTCCTCGGATGCTGCCTGACTGGCTGTGTTTTTCCAGCACCACACTCTTTGACTCTGATCTTCAGCATCTGCAGTCCCCACTTTCTGTCAGCTTTGTTGCAGCCCAGTGTTTACTTCAAGCTATTTTACAGTAATAGTACTGATTTCCTTTTAGGCAAATAGGGAGAGTATATCTGAAAAAACATAAAACTTTTCATCCTGAGTGATGTGGCAACTTGAGCTTTGCAAACCAAAATTTAAACCTTTATATGATTTGACAAGAGTGGAATACACCCATTGGATGCACATTACTTTGATTTTTGTAAGCACATTAATCAAACTTTACCATAATAAGTTAGAATTAACATCATTGTCATGAAGTATCCTATTAGTTGCATGAAAGTTCAAACAAAAACGATCATCCACCACTGTAAGATTATTCATTTAAAAAAATGCCCTTAATGATCCAGCTTGTGATTAATTTTGGATACTTATATCTTTTAAACTGCTAAGCTAAAGGCAATCAAATGCATTTATTTGGGTGTTTTATAAATAGGTATTTCTGTGTGTTCTTTTGTTTCAACACGTCCAGGGTTCTATGAGATCAAGGCCCCTTTGGCCACAGATAAGATCAATGCAGATTTGAATTTGTAATGAAAGAAGTGGAGACAGTGAGGCTTGCTGGAACATCTTCTCGATGTTGCGTTGAAGTACTAAAACCTTCCAAAATGTGCCTGCTGGAGTATAAAGAGCATTCCCTCAGCGAGCATTCTTGTATTTTTTCTGTACACTGCTTTCAAATCTTCTGTCCAGTGAAGTGTTACTCTGTAAATGAAATAAGAGATTAGTTTGATACGATTGTCAAGTTTGTACATATCTGGAAATTGCAAAACACTGCCCATTCTATGCACACTGTACCCTCATGAGTGGTGGTCTTTGGACCTGCATCTCTATGCTGTCACAGTTGGTTGAGTTGATAAGGTTGATTGAGGTGTGGACTTTGAAGAGATAGTTAAGTACATCCAATTGCATCACCCAGACCCATCACCCTGCCAGCCTGCTTTTTGACCAAATTCAAATTTACAGTGAGTGCTGTATCACTGATTTTTGTTTTGCTTTGTTATCCGAGACTCAGTTTCTAACTTGAGCAATCAATTTGTATTAAGTTGATGTTGTTGATTGCTGCTCTTTTATTCAAGGTATTTTTCATAAAAATTGTAAAGGAACTTGCAATAAAATGTTAAAGGACACATAATTAATCCACAATATCTTCTGTAAAGTTTACTTTAGCAGTTTGAAATGTGGATCTCTAGTTTCATTGATCAGAGTTTGGCTGTCCATAAGTTCCTCTTTCTCATAGTGCACTGGTTCAATGTTGAAACTTCAGATTGCTTCCTCACTGCTTGAGAGCCAACATTTTCTTTCTCTTTAGTGTTGCAGAGAAGTGTTTATCAAACGGCCTTCACTAACCCAACATGCCTCTGCGTTTCACCTGTTGATATGTTTGGCTTTGGGCCATATCAGTATCCTGATTTTATGGTCAGAGAAGATGCAAAGCATCTAGAATGTACAAGCAAGAATCATTCTTAAATGTCATTGTTTTTGCAAATGGAACATTAAACACTGAACAAAAAAACTCAGTTGGAAACTTAATTTAATATCCTTGTGAAGATTAAGTCAAGTAGGAGCCTCACCCTTTTGATTGGATGGAGAAGTTTTGCCTGTCTGCTGTTAGGAATCCTTGTGTAGTCATACTCTAATTCTTCATGGGTCTATCTCTGCAACCTCTAAAATATAAGCTGACCTGGGAATGCTTGCTATTAGCACTTGAAGCACTTACCCTTTGAAGCTAGTTATTCAGCTTAGGTATTCCACATGTTGACTATGAAAATAAAGGGAACAACTGCCAGTTTTATTTGTAATGCATTTCCTGGAATGTGGTAATCTCACTCATAAAACGATTTAGTATTTGCAATTACTTCTGTAAAGTTAATCCTAGTCAAGGCTAAGGCAGTTCAGGTTTTCACCTGTAATTACTTTTTTCCCTACAGAAAGATCCATCACATCTTATTCAATTACTGGCTGTCTCCAAATGTCTGTAGGAATAAATCGGAACTTTAACACTGCAGCATTATCACACAGAGCCAGTTTAATGCTATTTCGCCACCTGATAATATTCATTAGTAAAGGTATGCAGAGTAGACTCTTAACAAATGAAGTTATATTCTCTAATGCGTGGTCCTTTAAGAACAGTTACATGCATATCTACTTGTTAATGGACATGAAGGAATTGAGATGAGTGTTGTTGGAAATCATGAAGTTCTTCTGAGTAGGGGAGGGTAGGTGTTGGGGGGCTGTGAAACTATTGTCCTTCAGAAAAATCAGTCTGAGGTGAGGGCCTATTAATAAATATGTCAAGATTACTAATGTAGAAATCAGTAGGCTGAAAAGGTTGGCTGATTGGGTGAATTTAAATACCTTGTGAGAGAAGAGCAAGTGCTCGGTTGAATTATCTTGCTTTCTTCCATTCTTAAAATTTTAAAATCAAATGGGGAACACTTGCTCTCATTGCTTTGAAGACCATTCATGTCGCTAGCCAAAATTCTCATACAGAAATGATCTATGAAAAATACAATCTGTCCAAGTGATAGGCTACTTTACAGAGTGAATTACACTGCTGCACACGCATTGAAAAATATATGGCTAATACATATTTTACAAAAAGGTGGTTCTGATTTTGTTTACAGTAATCAGAGTAATAATATAACCATCATTTTGATCATGCAGTATATTAAATTTCTGAATTTTTCCAGCAATAATGCTGCAGTATGTACCTTCGTGCTTAACCTGAAGCCATAAGACTCCATGGATCTGGAGTCAATGTTGGAGCAAATGATGTAGACTAGTGCAGGTAGTGAACAATTGTAGGATTTGAAGCATTGCAATAGTTGTCTGAATCCAGTGCCACCTGCGGTGGGCAAGTGATATATTTGTTGTAAATATACTAATTTGAGAAGGAAATGTTTTGTTAGAAGATGTTTGTTTTAGAACATGCTGACATTATCTGTGCTGCCAGCATTCATCTATTCATATTTAGTAGAGAAAACTAGTTACCCAGGAGAGGATGGATCTCTATGACATTAGATAAACTCTGTGTTGGTGAAGAATTGATTTGTCACTGTGTCATATGCAGCAAAATGCTGTGTAAAATATTTTCTTCTTGGCTACCTCCGAGGATAATTTATCCATGAGAATGGCAATAGGTGAACTTTAGTTCTGTCTCCATTTCTTACATTAACAACGTATGGGCAAACCACTGGGGGGATGTACTTTACTTTTAGAGAGGCATTTAGAAAAGCATTTTCTATTGCATCTTTACAATGAAATAAATGGGAAAAATTTCCATTGTTGTGTCACAGAAAAGTCATTTTTGTGTATTAAAATTGACGTGGTAAAATATTCTGCACCTCAAGAGGATGATGCATCAGGGTTGTGTTTTTGTATAAGTAGCCTTGTTGTTTTTATCCTTTTTGTTTAAAGTGAAGACATGTTGAAATGTTAAGTAATTATAAAATTGAAAAATGTGGTTATTTTTAAACAAAAATAAATACTTCCCCTCGATTGATTGGGTCATGGTGCTGACTGCATTGCCCAACTTGTTCTCCTTATTTCTGAATATTGGTCAGTGCTAAAGGATTGTTCTTTGTGTTGGATATTAAAAGTTGGCAAAAGAAAATTTACCAAGATATGTGGTGTTACAAATGTTAACCATCTTATCTTGATTTACCACCTTTTGAATGAATTTTGTGAATTAGAGGGGTGTTATTAGCATCAAAATGTTTAAAGGTAGCAAGGGACAAATCCTTAAGAGCTAAACCATAAACACCGTATGCTTCATGAACATTGCCTTTTTTTTATTTTTCATGAAGAATGACTTTTGATAAAAAATTCTTTTAATAATTTTTAGACTGAGGCTACAGATTGGTGAACATCTGTACTGCTCTATTGGGTTTTAATGTGTAGTTGGGGATTTTTAAGTCCTGATTTTCAATATTTATGTGATGAAAGATCAAAAGGAATAATGTACCGGCTGAGAGCCATTGTCGCAAAAGTAGAGCTTTCTAGATGGTTGTAAAAATAGTACAGGACATCTTTACACAGACTATTCACACTGGCACTTCATTAATCTACAAGTGTGTTGATGGCAGGTAGTCCACATTAGGAGTGGATGTATTCTGACACATTACTGCTTAGGAAGTCCATTGTGCGGGTTAATTTAATGTGATAAAATACCAATTCTGTTTCTACCTGTTGAAATGTGAATAATAACATTTTCTTGCCTTGCTCATTGTTACAGTTTGCAGGAATTATTTTTGCTGTTCATTTTCTGCATATTGTACTAATTATACTCATGTTTGATTCTGAATATCGTCCAGGTTTTGTCATAGAACCAACTGTAAGGTGATCGCTTTTTCTGTGTCTCCTGACTTGCTTTGTCTTTTTATACAATTTTAATCATGCCTTGTTTAATACATGTTAGCAAGCCAGATTTCTGAACGGAAAGATATTTTACATTTTACATCTGCTCGTGGGCCCTGAGAGCTATAGGTGAAGTTTGGAGTTGGCTAGAAAATGAACTCAGGAGAACATCCGGAAATATGTTTTCACTCCCCCATCTCTGGTTGTCACTGAGGTGGAGTGGTCTCCCTCCACTCCTGCTCCTTGGTTGATTGTAAGGGAACATTTGGATTTTTTAAAAAGAACATATTTGCCAATTCAGTTTGTATTGATTGGTTTATGCATAGACCCAACCAGACAGCTTTTCTTTTGACTGAAACAAGCCTTTGCTGTTTTGTTGTGCTAACATTCATACAGGTAAATAAAATATTAAAAATGTAGAAACATGTCCCCGACTTTGGCAGCTCATGCACAAACACACATTTGAACCAGACATGTAGAAGTACAAGTTCAAGTAGAGAAAGTTAACTTTGTCCAAGTTACAGTTCAATACATTTCAAAATGAGCAGTAACAGTTCATCGATTGGAGGAGGCTGTCTGGTCTAGCTGTAGCTATCCAATGCCTTGGTCCGCAACTGCTAGTTTGATGTTACACAATGTTTTCTCTTTCTTTAGAAGTGTAACTGCAGAATTGATTTTTTTTTAAAGGTTCTCTTTCCGTGTGTTTTAGAGGAATGCAGGCATAAATCCAGCCAACAAGTGCTCTGTTAGAATCATGGAAACAGGCCATTTGGCCCAACAAATCCACACCGACGCTCCAAAGAGAATTCCACCCAGACCCACTTCCCCTGATTAATGCACCTAAACTACACCTTGCTGAATGCTATGGGCAATTAGAATGGCTAATTCACCTAACCTGCACATTTTGGACTGTGGGAGGAAACTGGAGCACCCAGAGGAAACCCATGCAGACACAGGGAGAATGTGCAAACTCCACATAGACAGTCTCACAAGGCTGAAATGGAATTCTGGTCCCTGGCGCTGTCAGGCAGCAGTGTTAACCACTGGGCCACCGTGCCGATGGAAAGGGGTATGGGGTTTTTCCTTACTGCCAATGGACTATTCTGCCAGCCCAAGACTCCATTTACACACGCAAAACTTGGTTAGTCTCATGATTTCACTTGAATTGTCAAGACTCTAGGACTCTATAAAAGTTCTAGCATCCATTTTATGCTCCAGAGGCTAACTTTGGTTAGCTCACATCTGCACAATCATTCTAAGAAGAATCAAAGGTTCTTTATTCCAAGAAATTATCTTTTGCATGGCTTCCATTGCTTTTTCATGCTTCAAATCTCCATTTTTGATGAGGGAGGACAAAAGTTGCTTACTAAACAAAAATGAAAAGAACTGCAAATGCTGGAAATCAGAAACAGAACCAGAAATTGTTTGAAACGCTCAGCACGTCTGGCAGTATCTGTGGAGAGAAATCAAGGTTAATGTTTTGGGTTTATAAACTCTTCCTCTCTCTGGTATGGTCTTTGTAACTCATGCATTTCTGTCCCAGTAGAGTGCGATGTAGACTGTATAGTAATCTCATTTGACAGCTATGTTTTCTTGTTTCAGTTTAAACATTTTGTTTTAAAAGCGCAATCACTGTTCTAGCTGATGAATTAAAAACATGAATTTGAAATAAGCATGTTTTTATTCATGATATGGAGGTTTGAGGGCATTTGATTACTTTTCAGAGGTTGGAAAAGAATCCTTTAAAGTATGGAAGAAGTAATGCGAATCCTTGTTGGACTAGAATTTCTCGATCTTTGGGCATGTTTGGTGTGAGGACCAATAGAGACTGTTCAAAACAGTTTGTTCCTTCCTAGTATTCTACTGCATCCAGAAAACTAAAATTGAGGCTTTATTAAAGATGGGGTTTGTTCCTTATCAATTTGAAGGGTTTTGGTGAAATGTCCCATTTTGAGCAGTGTGAAGCCAGAGATGTCACAATATGACTAAGACTCAACAATTTTCTAAAAAGGATTGACATAGTAACAAATCCTTTAATTCTGACATTCTATATAATTAAATAAGATGTAAGGCATTATATCTGAGCTTAATTGATACCTTGGTTAGAGATCTTAATTTATGCTCAAGACATTTAGTCTTAACATAAATGTTATATATGATATATTTAATGTATTCCTGGAAGTGCTAAAAAATTATTTTGATTCTTCTTGATTTTGATTTTGATTACTTTGTGAAGTATTATTGAACCTTGTGTGTTGGTAGCATCGTCATCTGAGTCAAAATATTCCACTGTCTCAAGTTGATTCAGGGTGATGTCTCAAAGAAGAGCAGGGGAGTTACTTCTGTGGCCTGCCTGATACATACCCTTCACGTAAGACCATGAAAAAAAATCTTTTTGTCCTTTTTAGTTTGCTACTTCTGGGAGGTCAATGTTTACAAATTGGCTGCCATGAATCTTACATTACAACAGTGACTATACTTCAACTGTCCCGATGGAGTTCACCCTAGGGTCTGAAAAGAATTTGCCAATGGGGCAGAGATAGTGTAGGTAAATGGCATTTGAAGTGTTATTGAAGGCATTGCCATATTAAATGGCAGAGCAAGCTCAAAAGACCGAGTAGCCAATTTCTGTTTCCATGTAGCAGATACTTTGATTTTAATTTTCCAAATGTTATGAGTTTCTGGAAAGGTTACATCAAAATGGGAAATAACACGTAGCACGCTCCTTTGTTCAAGCAGTGAAGAACACAGGAAATTATAGGACAGTTAGCATGATGGTTGCTGTGACGTATGTGTTAGAACAATCATTTAAGAGTTTTTAACGGGACACTTGGAAAACCCAAGGTGATCAGAAGAGTTGACACATCTTGCCAAGTGCAAGGGTCTGAGCTGGACCATCAAACATTTTCAGTTCACACCAATGATTTAGATGAGGGGGTTGAAATTTGCCAATGACACAAGGTCAGAATGAATGTTGTGAAGAAACAAAATGCTGTTCCTGACAGATATAGACAGCTTTAATGAATAGGTAGAATATACTGTGGGAACTGTGAAGTTGTTCACTTAGGATGATTACAAAAGAGTAGTATTTAAACAGAATGACTGCAGAATTCTGAGATGCAAAGGGAACTAGCTGTTCGGATGTACGAATCTCAAAAAGTTAGTATGCAGTACAGTTTAAGAAGGCTAATTAAAAGCTACTGTTTAGTATGAGAGGAATGAAACATAAAAATAAGGATGTTAGTTTCATATATAGAGTGTATCAATAAAACTGCATATCAAATACCGTGTGCAGTATTGGTCTCCTTATTTAAGGAAGGTTGTGATGAGATTCACTGAATTGATGTCTGGAATGAGCCTCTTGTCTTATGAGGTTAACTTGAACAGGCTGGGATTGTTTCTACTGGAGTTTAGAAGATTGGAAGTAACTTGATTCAAGAGTATAATATCCTGAATGGTATTGGCAGCGAGATGTGGGCAGGATGTTTCCCCTTGTAAGTGAATCTAGAACTGGGAGTGGGGTGGGGGGTGGGGTTACAGTTTTAAAATTAGGGGTCATCCTTTTAGGGCAGTGATGAGGGGACACTTGTTTCTCTGAGGTTTGTCCTATTTTGAAACCTTCTGCTTCAGCATGCAAGGAAGGTGGAACCATTGGATATTTTTAAGATAGAAGTAGACAAATCCTCATTTGGAAAGGGAATCAAATGTTATCAGTGGTAGATGAGAATTTCGAACTCAAAACGGATCAGTCATGGAACAGACTTGATGGACCAAATATTCTACTTTTGCTCCTAATTTATATTTTTGTATAATTGTAAAACATTTAGAGACAGCTTATCTGTTAGGAACTTTGATATTTAAAAAATAAACCTGAACACCCATCACTCCACAAGACTTTACATTTTTAAACAAAAAACAACCTTTATTGCAGGTAACAAAAATTAAATGAAACGAGCACTGTTAATTTCACAGAATAGTTGTAAGTACTTATGCTGAGAACTCTACTTCATATTTGCCTCCAAGAATTATATTATTGAATTAATCTTTAATATTCTTTCACTGTTTAAGGAGTCAGTCTCATGGTATGCTATGCAGCCTTCCGGAATTTATTTTAATCCTCCTCTCTATTCTAGCTTTCATGGTACATGATTTTTGGGGATCTGTTCATTATTTTTCACAAAATGATCCTCCACATAGTCACACTTTATGACTATGGATGTTTAATAAAATCGTAGATTCAAACAGTACAGAAAAGGCCCTTTAGCCTGTGGAATCTGTACTGCCAAAAAAAAATTGCTATCTAGACTAGTCCCACTTTCCTGCAGTCGATTTGCTAATGGATACCCAACTGCCTTTACATTTTTCCAAATGAAATTTGCTGATTGCTTGCTGTGCTGAGGCTGTGTGAGAACTATGGTAGATTTCTTCCACTGTCTGCAAGCTAGAAATCTTCCAGCTGCTTTTCCCTCCTTAAGTGCAGCTTGTAAATGATATAGTGATTATTTTCTCATTCAAAATCTACAATTGCCTCTATGTGTTCCCAAACTGAACTACTTGTACCTGCTTCTCTCAGAACCTACATGGATAAATTAAAGAACTTTTAAGCAAGCCTCCATCCTGAATCATTCTCTCTCTAGCATGTATTGGGGCACATCCTCCAATATAAATTAATTATTTTCCCTTCAACATGGCTGTTTAATCCAGGAGTCAATATGAATAATGTTAATTTTGCTTGGCTATCCTTGCCCTCGCTCCAGATTCCATTGCTGTGTTTCAAGTTTAGAAATGAATCAGATATTGTACATTCTTTGTCATTATTAGTTCTTACCTTGCGAAAAATACAGGCTACAATTCAAGTGTAATCAACTCAGGCTTATTAAGTTGTATTTAACTCAGAATTTTAAAATATCAGTTTCTTATCAAAATGCCCACTTCGCTCACTTTTAACACTTTGAACTTCCAACCTGGAGGTTATATTGCTGAAAGTAAAAGTGATATTCTAAAATACAAACAACAAACTAGAGTTTTGCAACACAATGCCTGTTTTTCCTTTTCTTTAATCAAAACAGTTTAAATAGAGATGGTCAGACAAGTTTGGTAGGTGATGGTTAAGTTAAAAAAATCAGCTAAAGAATGTTACTTACATCATGGATTGGCATGTTATTTGTGTACTTGGAATTTTCTGGTACCTGAGAAACAGCTAATTACTCTTGTTATACAGTAGCAGTTTGCTTCTGATGCCCAATATCATTTCGTACCAATGCTTAGAATCTTACTTTGGCTTCCCTTATTCACGTGTCTTGGATTGCACAAGCACAAAGAATGGACTAATGCAAAATGTCTCTGTTGGTGCATCCTCTCCAGGTGCCTAGACACAAGTAAATTTATCATCTGATTTGTTCTTAGATCACAGTGAAATATTTTCTCCCCATATTATTTGCTATACTTTTTTCCAAAGAGGACAATGGTCTATTTATGATCTGACCAAACAATGTTAATCTTATTTTGCAAAGCATGACCTACCTACATGTCAGAAATTGCTCTGTGTGTTGAGGGAATTTATACTAATCTAATATTTCAACATGAATTGCAGTTATAGCAAAGCTGATCAATGTTATTGAATCTGAATGATATATGAACTGAGTAGTTATAATTATCTGACAAATTACAAACTTAAAATCATGTTATATGCTCAATGTTTCTAATATGTGCTGCACAGTTTCCGGTTCATTTTTATTTCCCAGTTTGGAGCTATTCATTTTGTTGCTGTTATGATTGATCCTGTTTCCACTGTGCTGAAATGTACTGAATGTCTGATAGTGTTTTTGCAATGTTTACCCTCAGACTGAGTTGACTTTTCTTCCCACAAGCTTACTTTCAAAATCTAGTTATCTATGGATGATCTCTCTTAAAGGCCCTTTTTATTGTATACATTGGAGTCAAAGAGAGAAAGTGAAGCACAAGTTTCTCTTTCATGTATCTTTACCAACTTTAAATAAATTGAACTATCTGGGACTTAAGTCATTTGGCTATTTTGTGAATTGTCAGACATACTTCAAATTTCTCTTCATTCTTCTCAGGCCAATTGATGTCTAAGTTTATCAAATGTGAAACTTTATATGGGACTGTTCCAAACATGTCCTTATGCATAGTCCTTTGTATCCATGAACAGCAGTTCAGTGCAGAAATATTCTACATAGAGCAGTATACAGCATAGGAACAAACTCTTCGGCCCATGATGTTGCGCCAAATTAAACTTCTGCCTGCCCTTGGTCCTTATCCCTCCATTCCTTGCATTTTTGTGTGCTTATGCACTCATTCTTGGTTTTTGAGCAACAAGAATTTGAGAAGTGACAGAGAGAATGTTTGAGGTTTCAAGCACAGAAACAACAACACTTTTCATAGGACATTTGTTTTAACATTGGGAGCATTTTTCTACTTGTCCTTCTACTCTTCTCACAATGACTCAGTCTTAGTCTGAGTAGCAAGGTTTGGGTACCAGTTCTCCTCCAGAGGCCTGATTTCTCAATCTAAAATGATGGTTTAATACAGTTTTGAGAGAGTGCTGCAGTGTCATTCAATTGAAATGTTAAGCTGAGATCCAGTCTCAGGGGAGCAAAAACAATTTAAAGGCATTATGTTGAAGAAGGGCAGAGGAATTGTACTCCAATATTTAGGACAATGCTCATCCCAAAGTCTGAAGTACAATGATGAAGATTATTTAGCTGTGATCTTGTTGCTGTTTGAGATCTTGTTACAGGCAGATGTCTGTGGTGTTTCCAAATTACAAATGGCTATGCTTCAAAAGTATATTACTGGCTATAAAGTGCACTGGGACCATTTGAGGTTGCGCAAGAGGTTATTTAACATTTTGACGTGTAAAATGTCCAAGTGGGTCCAGCCTTTGGAGTTTTTCCTTTTCCTCTATATCTTTGTGTCAGCTGCTTCAGATTTTTCAAAGTTCTTAAAGATAGAGAGGTTCTGAAAGTTTTCATTAGTCAGCAGATCCATTTCATTACCTGAATACCCCTTTCAGATTTTAAACTCAACCATTGTCCTATTCAGCTGAATGCAAGTTCAAAGTCAGAATGAATTAAACAGCTTTGCTGTGATCATGGTACAAGTAGGTTGCTTTGATGTTGTCTGTCGTGATTTTCCCTGGAGGTTTGCTACTGATTAAATCCATTCTTTTTTATGTTTAGAGTCCTCTTCAGAAAAATTATCCTTTATCTTCTTTGATTTTAATGCTGTTTAATAATGAAATGCAGTAAAGTGGTTGCTCCGAACATTTTCTTCGCCATTTTACTGCCATGTCTCTCTGTGACTGAAGCTCAAGTGTTTATGCTACTGGTCGAAAATACATCAGGGAATGACATGCTGTCACTATCTTCATAAAAGGTATCTGTGTAGTAAACACAGTCAAGATGTTGTCCTCCGTGTATTGGAATAGTTCCAAAACAGGCAACCTACAAGCTGTGGGCTTCAAACAGTTTGAAGTTATGCCAGGAGCACTGTAACTGCTGGCTGAGATCTCTGAACAGGTTTTGTGCCAGAGTTACTTTTATGTTTGCAGATGCTAGCGAGATGCTGTTTTTGATAACTGAAATTACCAGTGGAATACCCAAGATGTGACGACACAAAGCACTGTTGCTGAAGGATATGACTATCCTTGTCATATCAATGGCTGCAGCTGGTGTCATTCGCCTGACTTAGGAAGATACACATGAGTAAGACTGGAGCTTGGAGCTATGTAAAATGTGCTTTATACAATGGAGATTAGAGTCCAATTTGATGGTTAAAATGGAGATCATGTATGCTTTCAAAGTAGAGTGTATCTTCGTGTGTCTCATGTTTAAAAATAAATGTAGCTTCATTCAACCAACAAGCACCCTGGAATAATATTTTTATTTTATTTTATGTGTTGCATGGTCACTGGACTTTCCAATGTCAGTGGCTAAGTATAGCTGCCATCAAGTTTACTCAGTGGACGTTTCTTAACAGTGAGAGTCATTGTTTGAATTGTACTACAGCTGCAGCCATAACCTGGTGATCCCACTGATGCAGGCTGGGAACTGCTGTGACCCCTCGACTAGTCCAGAAGTGGTTTAATAGGATTCCTCCATGAGATTTCAAAGCCAGATGGGGAAGCAGTGTAGTCTGTGATGAGGGATTGATTGCTAGTGAATATTGTCTCCTGCCAATCACTCTGCCCTAGGTCTTCAGCTGCTAATGTTTGGTACATTAGGTTTAATCATATGAGGTGGTGTGAAGGAAAGGTGTTTTGCTGGTAATCTGATCTTTTTTCTTTTATTCATTCATGAATGAAGGGTTAGGCAGCATTTATTACCCAGAGGGCAGTAAAGAGTCATAGAACATAGAAAAATACAGCGCAGTACAGGCCCTTCGGCCCTCGATGTTGCGCCGACTGAAGCCTACCTAACCTAAACTAGCCTAATAACCTCCATACGCTTATCCAATGCCGGCTTAAATGACCATAAAGAGGGAGAGTCCACCACATTGCTGTGGATATGGAGTCACATGTAGGCCAAGCCAGGGTAAGGATGGCAGTTTCCTTCCCTAAAGGGCATTAGTGAGCCACATGTGATTTTCCTGATAATCGACAATGGATTCATGGCCACCATGATTCTTAATTCCAGATTTTGTTTACTGAATTCAAATTCTACCATCTGCAATGGCGAGATTCGAACCCGAGTTCCCAGAACATTATCAGGTCTCTGGATTAACAGTTCAGTCATCATACCACTAGGCCATCACCTCTCCATGTATGAACAGATTTGAGATGGAGTGATAATTAACTTGCTCTGTGTGGAGTGAGCAGGAAGAAAGGGGCGGAAGGTGCAGTAATGTTGCTCTGGATTGGGGATCACAAGAAATGTGTTGTTGGATGAATGCCTGCAATAATTCATTGTTGTTGTATTGAGTTGAACATCAGTAGGTGGTGTGGGCCAATTTGTACCAATTTAAGGGCCAGTATCCCATAGTCGGGGGTGTGATAGCAAGAGCAGGTGTCTTGAGGTTTTGGCTTATATTCTCCATGAGGTATTGATCAGTTTATTGAGGCAGTGGTGGAAATTTTACATTTTCTGTGCTGTCTTGATGAAGCGGGGGTGCTGCCAAGGGTGACACCTAGATAAGCAAGGTGGGAATTGGGCTTCGGTTTCTGGCATTCCAGCATGATGTTCAGTTGCCTCGTAGTGCTGGCATTGTGAAGGTGGAACATGCCTTGGTAGTAGTTTGCCAGACTTGCAATCTTTTATTACATCTTCCAGGTCAGGGAAAGTCTTTGTTTGTATCCTATGGACAGATGTTTTCTGAATGGATAACTTTGGATACTGGATTAAGGTAAGTCATTGATGTACAGATTGAACAGAGTTGCAGTTAAGACAGACCCCAACACAGCCAATCCATCTGTTGACTCCAGGTACTGAGCATGTTGCCCAGATGCACTCAGAACAGTTTGTCTCAGAGTCGTGCTTCATTAGTGTCTGTAGTCCAGGGAGAGAAATTTTGACAAATTGGCCAGTGTACCACATATTGAGGTTAAAATTCGTGGAAGTTTGAGATTTATTTAAAAGCCATTTTCAATAAAAGTGGATGATGTGAGGATCTGATCACATGAGTTTCTTCCTTATCAAAAGCTACTCAGTCTTCTCTTGAGTTGTTGATAAGATCAATAATTTCTATCTTCATTCCAGGCTCCACATTAGAAGAACTCAAAAAGAATGTCTCTTTTTTTAAGTTTGGTCTGCGTCAGTCGAAGTTTGCAAATGGAATGTAATCGACCTGTGTTCAATAAAACATATACTTTTCGATATACATATTTATTGCAGATGGTCAGTGACTTATCTTGATGTTGTAAGACAATGTTCAAGATTTGTTGTATCAAGATGTCATGGATTTATGCAACACGCCCTTTGGCCCATCAAGTCTGTGTCTGTATAAAGTGCTTAACTAATCTAATCCCATTTCCTATCACTTGGCCCAATTGTTGCTGGAAAAAATTCAGTTGTGTGTGGCCAGCAAGTAATACTTTGTTGCTCATTCATCATTTCACTTTTCAGAAGTGATTGCTGAATCCATTTTTATAGGTGCATATACAGTGAGTCAACTAACTACCTTAACTAGTAATAAACCTGGATACTAGGTCTGATAAAAATGTCAGTTTGCCCTTTCTCATCCCTCTACTATTTCCCCACAACTTTTTCTGCATTATCTGAAGTATTTCAGTGCTTTCTGATCCGACAATTATCTTATGAACTCAGTAGTTTACCATTCAATCAGCTCTTTTCTAGTGAGTACTTTTAATTGATTTTTTAATAAGGAATGAGAGCTTAATTGAGCATCACACTTAAATTCATCTTCGCTTAAAGATCCAAAAGATCAAATGTTGGGTTTTTAATTACTTCATACTGACACTTAAAATTTAGTGCCTAATTAAATGGGATAATCTGTAGATGACCGTGATAGATATCTTAATTCTATGGTAACTAGGTATTTATTTTGATAGTCATTTTGGGGCTAACTCATCGATATCATTTGCTGAATAGAAAGCTCACTAGTAAACTCGCGAGTAAAATGTAATAAGTGCCACTACAGCTGTCACAATGAACCCAAAGGCCCACAGAATGGTGTACACCATTCCACTGGGATGTCCGAATCTGGAAAGAGCACAAGCCTGGATATGCTATCTGTGCATTTGAAACACCCCAACTGGCCTGATTGTGACATTAAGCAGCCATTCTGGTTAATCTGAAGCATATCCTTGCGCTTAAATCTAAATGGTAACTAAATCAGCTTTGATTCTCTTCAGTGCCCAAGTGATTTCAGCAAGTTTGTTGGAAACTTGTGATATACCCAAAACCGGTTGAATATCAACTTGTAAATGCTTCCACCATACATCCATGGCAGGTGGTAAGAGTAGGAAAGAATCATGGTCAGACACATGATAGAGCTACATAGCTCCAGGACTAACACTAAGCCTAGCCCTAACCCATTCATGTCAGTGTGTATGTTGCTACAGTTGAAAGAAATGGGTTTCTGGTTCGAGGTGGGCTCTGTTAGCTACATGGCTGGTGCGTTTCAGATTGGTGCTAACAACTTCTGGTTTGACCCCATTCCAGGAGGGATGGATTCGGATCTGACTTCATAGCCTATCTGCTGTAGGCCACATGCTGTGGATCAGACCTGCCTTTGAAGAGAGAATTCAAGAAGAAGAATTTCTTAAGGCTGAGATTTTAGTATGTATTTCCATGCTGCTTTTTTGTTTTCACTGAAATTTCAATCTAGCTAGTAGATAAAACTGTGATAAGGAGTTACCTGGCTCAATGTTATTCTGAATAGTGTATTATTATTGTGAAGACAATGTTGAAGACATTGCTGTTTTAAATAGAGGTGGGTCAATTGTGATCTGTTGATTTGAAATAGTTAGTGATAAAAACCGTATTCAAAATCACTGTCCCATGTGTAAATATGCACTTGTATCAGTGGGAATTTCTGAATCATTTGAAGGAAATGAGCTGAGAGGACAAAAATAGCCCTTCATTTTTAACAGAGAATAGTACAGTACAAAAACAGAGCCTTTAGCCCACCAGATCTGTGCTGACCATGATGCCATACTTAACTAAACCCATGGTGATATTGAAATTTTTGGAAGTCCTAAAGGAATTTTAATGATTTCAACTCTAGCAGTGGATACATTTGTTTAGAGAAAATATCTGAATAATGGACTAATTTTCTTGGAAACTGTATTTCATTTGCCCTTGGGTTTTGGCATGTTTGAAATTGTTGGTCGTTCTTCAGTTATGGTATTATATGACAGAGATTTAGGTGAAATTTCATTTGGGAAAAAATATTCCATTTATAGTACTTTTCATAACCTAAGATTTCCAAAGCGGTGTATTTTATAAAGTATAGTTATAGTGTGGAATGAGACAGTGGAAACCAAATTGCACACATCAAGTTTCCACCAATAGTGATTAGGTTAGAAGGGGTCAAATGGCACCCCTCTTACCCCATACCTGATTTGACCACAACAGGATTTGAAGAATATGCATGTTCATTCAATGAATGTTTAACGCTTTGTATGGTGGCTATAAAAGTCAGGTTCAGAACACAGATTTTCTTGCGTTTTTTTGAAAATAGTATTTATTGTACTTAAACTAGCTAAAGTAAAAAAAATCATTCTCACCTTTCAGATGCAAAGACCAATAAGTTACAGGTATAGAGAATACTTAAATGATACATTGAAGTCTAAGTAGGATTCAAATGTATGGTTCTTGTACGCTGATGAGTCGATCCAGGCTAAGTCTAGTTGGCCTTCTAGATTGGCATTGTGAAGGTTCAAATAGTAGATGGATGATTTATCTGTTTTTCTGGTTATAGCAGGTTCCAATTAATCAACTGAGCCCAAAATTTGCAACTTGCATGTCGAGAGAAAGAGGGAACCCACTGAGGAACTTGCTTCTTAAGCATCTCTTTTGCTGGTCTCCAACAAAAATAAACTTGTATAACAAGAAAAACATCTAGCTTTCATTGTCACATGTCCCTCTCTCTCCAACTTCCCAGTGATCCATATGTGCTGATTGCTTGTACACCCTATATATATGATTGGATTATATCAGAGTGGGCTCCTTTCATATGTAGGGTTCTCGTATCAAAGTGGCTTCATCTAGTGCCTTTTCTCCACCCTGCTGTGTATCTAGGTGATTGTCAAGGAGCTTTCTTAATGGGGTAGGAATATTATCCTGTTTAAAGTTAATTGCTCCTAATAGGGCTTTGCAAACAAGCATTTCAATGACATTGGATGGTGAAAGATAATGATGTCAGTGTTCAGCCACTACTGACAATTAAATTTCACATTAATGGAATGTGGCCTCTATATTTACAAAATAATCAATTTGTCATTTCAATCAGTAAACTGTTGTCTTTTTTTGAAACAAGGCTTCAGAGCAAACATGCTAATAATCCATTTTTCTGTCTTCGTGATTTTGTTTGCAGAATGAACATTGGTCAGAAAACCAGAGATAAATTAGCAACCTAAGAACAGGAACAGGCCATTCAGCTGATCGACCCTTCCCCACCATGGCACAAAACCTCATCAGTATCAGTTTCCTGTACTACCTCCATATTTATTTACCTCATTCGTCTTTGAAACCTATCCTTTTGTCTCAAAGCTTCTCAGTGATTGAACTTCTACCACCCTCTGCAATAGAGAATGTCAGAGGTTCATCACCCACTATATGAAGAAATTCCTCTATCTCAGTCTTAAACAGTCTGTCCCTTATCATGTGGTTAAAAGTCACATGGTTATAGTCCAGAAGGTTTATTTGGAAGTATAAGCTTTCAGAGGGCTGTTCCTTCATGAGGTAACAAGTGAGGTAGGATCATAGGACACAGAATTTAGAACAAAAAATCACAGTGTCATACACTGATGCGATCTATTGAACAAACCTAGATTGCTGTTTAGTCTTTCATCTTTTAGAATGAGTTGCAGGTTTTGATTCATTAATATGTAAATCCTAGAACTTCTTTCAAGTCATATTTCTGAGATAACTTAAGGTTTTACAAAAAAGGATGACATCTCAACTCAGACAATACGTTAAAGGTGTGAGGTTAGATTCAGTAGGTATTCCAGTTTTGAGTCAGACTAGTTTTATTTCCAAAGTGGCAATTTATAAAATGTCACATGGATTATAAAAAAATATTGACTGTCTAGATTGTGTGTTTTTTTGAACAAATAGAATGTATCTGTAAATACAATTATGCAAATACAAATTCACCCCATAGACTGATATGTATGAGTGCATGTGAAGGAGAGATTCACTCCATAGACTTATAAGGAGAGAGAGAGAGAGAGAGAGTGTGTTTGTGTGAGAGTGAGAGCGAGTGTGGTGGAGTATATGCCGGTAAGTGTGTGTGTGTGTGTGTGTGTGTGTGTGTGTGTGTGTGCGCGCGCATGCGCGCGCGCCTGAGAGAGAGTGTGTGTATGAGAGAGGGTCTGCCTGAGTATTTGAGTATGTATATGTAAGAGTGTGTGTGCATGAGAGTGTATAGTATAGTGGGGTCACCTGTAGTGTGACATGAACCCAAGGTCTGGTTGAGGCCATCCTCATGGGTACCAAACTTGGCTATCAGGCTCTGCTCAGTCACTCTGCATTGTTGCATATGCCAAAGTCCGCTTTGGAGGACAGTCACCCAAAGATCCCAGGCCAAATATCCCTGATTGCTGATGTGTTCCCCGACTGGGAGGGGACATTCCTGTCTGGCGATTGCTGTGCGGTGCCCATTCAGCTGTTGTCGTAGTGTCTGCTTGGTCTCGCCAATGTGCCATGCCTTGTATCAGATATCTGCACTGTATCAGATAGACAACATTCGCCAAGTCACATTAATACCTGTCACGTAAAGGGTGAGTGGTGTCCCCATGTGTAATGGTAGTATCTATGTCGACACTTTTGACATGTCTTGCAGTGGTTGCTATGACAGGGTTGTATGGTTTTGTGGTCGATGTGCTGAAGGCTGGGCAGTTTGCTGTAAACAATGGTCTGTTTAATGTTTGGCAGTTCTTTAACGGAGAGAAGTGGAAGCGTAGGGAAGATCTTGGCGAGATACTCATCCTCATCGGGAATGTGTTTCAGGCTGGGAAGAACCTGGCATTGTTTCTTTGCTCCCAGAAGAACTGGACAATGAAAGGTACTCTATCAGTCACATCCCCATGTCTGGGACCGTGTCTTCCAAATAAACCTGTTGGACAGTAACCTGGTGTCGTGTGATTTTAACTTTGTCCACTCCAGTCCAACACCAGCACCTACACATCATGGATACCTTATCATCTAGTTATGTTCTCCTTAGTTTTAGAATCACCAGTTGGCGAAAGCATCTTATTATTTCCACCCTGTCACACCATGTAAAGAAAAGGTTTCCTTTTCAAACTCTGAAGAACTTGGATCCAGTTTCTTCAATTTTTTTTAAGGGATAATCCCACCATCCCAGGACTTACTCCATTACACTCTTAACTCACCTGCCTCTTTTCAAATTAATACAATAGGATCTTGAGGGACCAGGCAAAGCTTCTTCAGTTTAAAATCTAATCCAAAAGAGAGTACAGCACTCCCTCAGAACTGTGTTGGTGATGTTTGTCTGAACTTCTGCTCTCCAGTGTCTGAAGGAAAATTTGGACTCGAACAAGAATTCTGCAACAACAGAAGGCTTTGCAAAAAACATGTCTCCTTTCTCATTACATGTCTGAAGTCTCTTCACAGGAATATTCTGTAGCTAAATGGGGCAATGGGCCACACAAGGAAATATTGAGTCAGATCACCAAAAACCTAGTTGGAGGGAGAGAGAAATTTTAAGGAGCAACTTGGAAGAGAAGAGGAGGCGGAAGTGGTACCAATAGAGTGAATTCCAGAGTTTTTCACAACTGAAAGGAAATGGTTGAGTGATGAACATCAGACCTGCTTGAATCTGTGCAGCGTGCAAATCTTGAGATCAACATTTCAAAAAATCACATAGACTATTGTGGAGGCAGTCATGCCATTACAATAAGGAAACCCGTCATGGTGTGTGGTAAATTCCTGAGATTGAGAACAGTTATACCAACCATGTTAAGCTGCAAGTTAGAGCAGAATTGTGTTTCACAGTGGTGTGTTACTTTGTGGCCCGGCATATTCCTCACGTTGCCATTGCAATCAGATTAAAGGATCACTTGTGTTTTAAGTGAGGAGTGAAAGCAGGAGAGACAACAGGACGATCTATAAGTGTGACACCAGTGTAGTGAAGCTAGGGCTAGTCCAGGAACTCCCCACATACATTCGAGACAGCAGCCATGCCCTCCACCTCCTCCAAGACTTCCGTTTCCCCGGCCCCCAATGCCTCATCTTCACCATGGATATCCAATCCCTCTACACCTCCATCCGCCATGACCAGGGCCTCCAAGACCTCTGTTTCTTCCTCTCCCGACGTCCCCAACAGTACCCTTCGACCGACATTCTCATTCCTTGGCTGAACTAGTCCTCACCCTCAACAATTTCTCCTTCGAATTCTCCCACTTCCTCCAGACCAAAGGGGTAGCCATGGGTACCCGTATGGGCCCAGGTTATGCCTGTCTCTTTGTTGGCTACGTAGAACAGTCCATCTTCCATAATTATACCGGCACCACTCCCCACCTCTTCCTCCGCTACACTGATGACTGCATTGGCATCACCTCATGCTTCTGCGAAGAGGTTGAGCAATTCATCAACTTCTCCAACACATTCCACCCTGACCTTAAATTTACCTGGACCATCTCTGACACCTCCCTCCACTTCCTGGACCTCTCCAGCTCCATTAATGATGACCAACTTGCTACTGCCATTTTTTACAAACCCACCAACTCCCACAGCTACCTGGATTACATCTCTTCCTACCCTACCTCCTTCAAAAATGCCATTCTGTATTCCCAATCCTCCACCTCCGCCGTATCTGCTCCGGGGAGGACCAGTTCCACCACAGAACACACCAGATGGCCGCCTCCTTTCGAAACCGTGATTTCCCTTCCCACGTGGTCAAAGATGCCCTCCAACGCATCTGATCCATATCCCCCACCTCCGCCTCAGACCCCATCCCTCCAACTGTAACAAGGACAGAGCTCCCGGGGCTCAGCTTCCACCCTACCAACCTTCGCATAAACCAAATCATCCGACGACATTTCTGCCACCTCCAAACGGACCTCACCACCAGGGATATATTTCCCTCCCCACCCCTTTCCGCCTTCCGCAAAGACCATTCCCTTCATGACTACCTGGTCAGGTCCACAACCCCCAACAACCCACCCTCCCGTCCTGGCACCTTCCCCTGCCACCGCAGGAATTTCAAAACCTGCGCCCACACCTCCTCCCTCACCACCATCCAAGGTTCCAAAGGAGCCTTCCACATCCATCAAAGTTTTACCTACACATCCACCAATATAATTTATTGTATCAGTTGCTCCCGATGTGGCCTCTTCTACACTGGGGAGACTGGACGCCTCCTAGCAGAGCATTTTAGGGAACACTTCCGGGACACCCGCACCAATCAACCACACCACCCTGCGGACCAACATTTCAACTCCCCCTTCCACTCAGCCGAGGACATGGAGGTCCTGGGCTTCCTTCCCTCACCACCCAAAGCCTGGAGGAAGAACGCCTTCTCTTCCCCCTTGGAACACTTCAACCCCATGGCATCAATGTGGACTTCACCAGTTTCCTCATTTCCCCTTCCCTCAGCTCCAAACTTCCAGCTCAGCGCTGTCCCCATGACTTGTCCTACCTGCCTATCTTCCTTTCCACCTATCTACTCCACACTCCTCTCTGACCTATCACCTCCATTCACCCATTGTACTCTATGCTACTTTCTCCCCACCCCCACCCTCCTCTCATTTATCTCTCCATCCTGCAGGCACTCTGTCTTTATTCCTGATGAAAGGCTTTTGCCCGAAACATTGATTTTCCTGCTCCCCGTATGCTGCCTGAACTGCTGTTTCCCAGCACTACACTAATCTAGAATCTGGTTTCCAGCATCTGCAGCCCTTTTTTTTTCCCTACATGTTTATTAAATAACGGAAGCAGCTTACTTTAAACACGACTAAATGATTTCCCATATCTGATAATTTAAAGCTCTGCAATCCTGCAATTACCATCCTGAGGTGTGGAGTGAACATTTCCAACATTTATCATTGTTCCTCAGAGATCGGGGCGATACTAAATGAGTGTTTTGCATCAGTATTTACTGGAAAAGGATATGGAAGATATAGAATGTAGGGAAATAGATGGTGACATCATGAAAAATGTCCATATTACAGATGAGTAAGTGCTGGATGTCTTCAAACGCATAAACGTGGATAAATCCACAGGACCTGATCAGGTGTACCCTAGAACTCTGTGTGAAGCTAGAGAATTGATTGCTGGGCCTCTTGCTGAGATATTTGTATTATTGATAGTCACAGGTTAAGTGTCGGAAGACTGGAGGTTAGCTAATGTAGTGCCACTGTTTAAGAAGGATGGTAAGGGCAAGCCAGGGAACTATAGACCAGTGAGCCTGACATCGCTGGTGGGCAAGTTGTTGAAGGGAATCCTGAGGGACAGGATGTACATGTATTTGGAAAGACAAGGGCTGATTAGGGGTAATCAACATGGCTTTATGCATGGGAAATCATGTCTCACAAACTTGATTGAGTTTTTTGAAGAACTAACAAAGAGGATTGCTGAGGACAGAGCAGTAGATGTGATCTATATGGACTTCAGTAAGGCGTTCGACAAGGTTCCCCATGGGAGACTGATTAGCAAGGTTAGATCTCATGGAATACAGGGAGAACTAGCCATTTGGATACAGAACTGGCTCAAAGATATAATACAGAGTGCGGAGGTGGAGGGTTGCTTTTCAGTCTGGAGGCCTGTGACCAGTGGAGTGCCACAAGGATCGGTGCTGTGTCTACTACTTTTTATCCTTTATGTAAATGATTTGGATGTGAGCATAAAAGATATAGTTTGTAAGTTTGCTGATGACACAAATTGGAGGTGTATTGGATAGTGAAGAAGGTTAGCTCTGGTTACAGTGGGATCTTGATCAGATGGGCCTGCTGAGGGGTGACAGATGGAGTTTAATTTAGATAAATGTGAGGTGCTGCGTTTTGGGAAAGCAAATCTTAGCAGGATTTACACACTTAATGATAAGGTCCGAGGGAGTGTTGCTGAACAAAGAGACCTTGGAGTGCAGGTTCATTGCTCCTCAAAAGTGGAGTTGCAGGTAGATAGGATAGTGAAGAATGTATTTGGTATGCTTTCCTTTATTGGTCAGAGTATTGAGTACAGTAGTTGGGCGGTCATGTTGCGGCTGTACAGGACATTGGTTATGCCACTGTTGGAATATTGCATTCAGTTCTGACTTCCTTCCTATCAGAAGGATGTTGTGAAACTTGAAAGGGTTCAGAAAAGATTTACAAGGATGTTGCCAGGGTTGGAGGATTTGCGAAATAAGGAGAGGCTGAATAGGCTAGGGCTGTTTTCCCTGGAGCGTTGGAGGCTGAGGGGTGACCTTACCAAGGTTTATAAAATGATGGGCATGGATAGGATAAATAGACAAAATGCTTTCTCTGGGGTGGGAGAGTCCAGAACTAGAGGGCATAGGTTTAGGGTGAGAGGGGAAAGCTCTCAAAGGGACCTAAGGGGCAACCTTTTCACACAGAGGTTGGTACGTGTATGGAATAAGCTGCCAGAGAAAGTGGTGGAGACTCTTACAATTGCAACATTTAAGAGGCATTTGGATGGATATATGAGTAGGAAGTGTTTGGAGGGATATGGGCTGGGTGCTGGCAGGTGGAACTAGATTTGGTTGGGATATTTGGTCGGCATGGACGGGTTGGACCGAAGGGTCTCTTTTCGTGTTGTACATCTGTATGACTCTATGACTCTAAGTGTGGGTGGGTGAAGAAGAGATAGGATTGTAGTCTTGGAGAACCAAAGGAAATGTGAGATAGGGAGGGATGAAGCTATGAAGCGATTTGAAAACAAGAATGAATATTTCAAAATCAATATGCTGCTTCATTAGGAGTCAGTGTAAATTAGTGAACATGAAACAGATGTGTGCAGGACTTCCTGGAAGTTAGGACACGGGCAGCAAAATGTTTCAGTGATCTTTAGTTTATGAAGGGTAGGTATGAGAGGCTAGCCAAAATTCTTTAGAGCAACGAAATTGATAGGTAAGAGTGGCATGGATGTTGTTGTAACTGAAGTTTTCAGGAACAGATGAGCTGAGGCAAATTCAAAGCAATGTAATGTAATGGAGGTGAATGTAAGCAGTTTTAGTGAGAATAAACATAATGCCTAGGTTATGAATAATCCTGGTTAGCCTCAGACAGTGACAGTGAAAAGGATAGAGTGAGTGGCTAGGAAGTGAACTTTGTTATTTGGTTTGAAAATAAATCTTCTGCCTTCCCTAAAATTAATTGAGGAAATCTTCTGGGATACTGAAATAACAATATGTTTGAGTCTTAATACAACTCTTTTTTTTAGAGGGCTTTCTGTTTCATTTTAGTTGCTTCATGTGTGATGTGACTCCTGTAGAAAATGATGTATCTGAGCAGATTTTAAAAGGTTTGAAGAGGTCATCTGTTACACATGTTGGTAAATGGCAAATTGATAATATGGCAGTGCAACCACCTCATCTCTCAGGATAACTGATGTTGCCCAAGGTATTCTGTGAACTTTGAGCTTACAAATATTACTTGGGATGACATGCTTGAAAATAGGTCAAGCTCTGTATAGTGATAGGGAATAACATGATGAGCACTGGAGTTGAAAAATAGCTCAGTGAGTGTCTAAAAGTGAAAGACTTGTTAAAATTTGATTGGGCCTCTTCAAAAGAGCACATAATCTACGTCGAACCTTTAGAATTAAAAGGAGAAGGAGATCAAAGCAGCCTAAAAGTCTTCATGCTTGCTTCAGGTTGTGTAATCTGCTGAAAACTTTTCTGCTTTTCATGTCTGCAGCTGAAGACTTGGAATGCACACTTAACTTAGTGATCACTTTATGTAATAGGTCCTTGGCCTAGCCCAGCCAGTCACGTATCTCCCACATATTCAATTCAGGCAGAAGCCAGTTTATATCATCATTGGTGTGCATTGGTGAAATGTGCAAAATAATCAGTGTCATTCAACTACATAATTTGTACCAGAAAGGGAAAGGGACCTATGCAATTCAGCATCAAAGATAACTTAATTAACATGTGACACAGAAGCAAACTTATTGATTAAATTTAGAAGAAGCTCGTCATGATTACATTGGTAATTTATCCAATCATGTCGGAAGTGCATGATCAGTCAATAAAAAAGGATGGTTGCAGTGTTCTGCATTTTAACCTGACATTCCATTGAATTGAATCTGTATTCATGAAAAACCTTTCCAGCACTTTAATGTTGTTTCAGATTCAGGGTGTCATCGTTAGTGTCTGTGTGTTCATTCTGCTCCTTTAATATATCATTGTCAAGGTGTTGACATTTTTAAATTACTCATGACCACCTTGGTGCCAAGCCTTTTCATATTTTTAGCATTTGTTTTAATGGTTGCTTAATAAAACTGTCACTTCCCAAAAATGTTATTTCTTGTAAAATACCTTCATGTCACAGAAATGCTGTTGTTCTCCACCACTCATCCACAATTTTTCCTTGCAATTGTTGATCAGTTAATCTGTTTTTTTCGACTCAGATATAAGAACATAAGAACCTTGGAGTAGGAGTATGCAATTCAGCCCTTTGAGCCTGCTTTACCATTTGATACAATCATGGCTGATCTCATCTTCACCTCAATCCACTTTCCTGCCCACTCTCCACAGCCCTTCAATCCATTAAGTAAAAAAGTCTGTGTCTCATTTCTCCTCAAATTTATTCAATTTACTGCACTCTGGGGGTACTGAACTCCTCAGATTCACGACCCTTTCAGAGAAGTAATTTCTCCTCATCTCTGTTTTAAATTTGCTACCCCTTATCCTAAAACTGTGACCTCTTGTTCTAGATTGCCTAATTAAAGGAACCATCATTTTTATGTCTATTTTGCCAATTCCCTTTAGCATCTTATGTAACTCAATTAAATCTCATCTCATTCTTCTAAACTGCAGCGAGTATATGCCTAATCTGCTCCATCTCTCTTCATAAGACAAACTCTCATCTTTCGAATCAAACTAGTGAACCTCCATTGAAATGTCTCCAATATAACTCATCTCACCTCAGGTAAAGGGATCAGAATTCTACTTAGTACTCCAGATGCACTATTATTAATGTTTTGTACAGTGGCAGCAACACTTCTCTACTTCTATACTCTATTCCATTTGCCTTTCTCATTACCTGTTGTACCTTGTTTTCCATGATTCATACAAAGGGGGATACCCAGAACCCTCTGCACCAAAGTGTTCTAAAGTTTCTCTCCGTTCAGATAATAAATTTTCTTTCTATTCCTTTGACCAAAATGGATAATGTCATAGTTATCCACGTTAAACTTCACCTGCCATATTCATCTAACCAATCCATATCCATTTCTAAATTTCTTATTTCTTCATTGCAACTTACTTTCTATCCCCACATCCAAGTCATTGCAAGTAGTTGGGGCCTGAGGACTTAACCTTGTGGCAATCCACTGGTTATGTCTTGCCAACCAGAAAGAGGCTTTTTTATGCCGATTATTTGCTTTCTGTTGGTTAGCCAATCCTCTACTCAAACTAAATTACCTCTAACCCCATGTGATCTTACCTTTTCTATTAATCTTTTGTGCATCACCTCATCAAATGCCTTCTGGAAGTCCAGATATACTACATCTACAGGATCACCATTATCCACATTGCTTGTTACATCTTCCGAGATCTCTAGCATGATTTACCCTTCAAAAAACCACATTAATTCTGGTGGATTATATTTTGACTTTTCAAATGTCCTGCAATTAGTTTCTTAATAATGAATTGTAACAATTTCCCAATCACGCATTAAACTAACCATTCTGCAGTTTTCCACTTTTTGCTCCCCCTTTATGAATAAGGCATGTTTCCAATCCACTGGAACCTACCCTGTATCCAAAAAATATTATAACCAATGGATCTACTATTTCTGCTGCCACTTCTTTTAAATCCCTATGATGTAGGCCAGCAAGCCCTGGGTATTTCTCTGCCTGCAATCCTGGGGCAGCACAGTGGTTCAGTGGATAGCACTGCTGCCTCTCAGCACCACGTCCCAGGCTCGATTCCAGCCTCGGGTGAATGTCTGTGTGGAGTTTGCACATTCTCCCTGTGTCTGCATGGGTTTCCTCCGGGTGCTCCGGTTTCCTCCCACAGTCCAAAGATGTGCAGGTCAGGTGAATTGGCCATGCTAAATTGCCCATAGTGTTAGGTGCATTAGTCAGAAGGAAGTGGGTCTGGGTGGGTTACTCTTCAGAGAGTCGGTGTGCACTGGTTGGGCCAATGGGCCTGTTTCCACACTAGGGAATCTAATCTAATCTAATAGTTTGCTCAGTACTTGTTCCCTCGTGATGATGATTGCTCTATGTTCCTGACTGTCTTTAACTTCTGCAGTAGCTGTTACTATTGAGATGGTACTTGAATCTTTCACTGTGAAAGCTGAAGGGCATTATTGATTTAGTGTTTCCACCACTACTAACTTCACAGTCTCATCCTCCAAGAGACCAACATTCACTTTAGCTACTCTCTTCTCTTTCATATACTTCGTAAAGTTTTTTGCCAGCTATTTTATGTTTTGTTTATTTCATAACTTACCTTTGCTCTTTTTAGAACTCTTTAGTTGACTCTTTGTTGATCATTAAAAGTTTCCCATTCGCCCAGCCTTCCACTCATCTTTCCAACATGGTATGCCTAGTTTTTGTCTTAATGTTGCCTTTAACTCCTCACTTACCCGTGGATTTTTTTTTCTCCTCTCACAATCTATCTTCCTTCATGGAATATATTTTAGTTTGAAGCAATTGAGTATCTCCTTAAACATCAGTCATTGTTCAACATTTTAGTCTTCCTGCCCAGTCCACTAGGGCCAGATCTGCCCTCATGCCTATGTAATTAGCTTTGTTTAACTCTAGAGCACTACTGTGGGACTGCAGTTCCTTGCCCTCAAACTGAATTTGTAATTCTAGCATGCTATGCAGTCTTATGTAGAAGATCCTTTCGCTATTTCCAAATCAGCCAATTCTGAGAAGTTATGACACACCTTTGGAGCAGATGGGTCTTGAATCCAGGCCTGTGGCTCAGAGATAGGGACATTATCACCACGCCCCAAGAAGATCCTGTACTTTGTGTAGTTGCATGAGCTTAATTAATAATCACAGTGCCAAATTCAGAGTAGCTTGGCTCCAAAATGGCTCCAAGAAATAATCTCTAATATATTCAATTAATTGTCCCTCGAGGCTACTCTTGCCAATTTGACTAATTCAATCTATGTGTACTAAAATCACCTATGATTATTGCTGTATCTTACTTACAAGCCCCTAGTATTTCCTGATTTATATTGTGTTCTCTGTAGGTCTATTGTTTTGGGATCTATAGGTTACTCACCACAGGGATTACTTTGCCTTGTTATTTCTCATTTCCACTGAACTGATTCTACATCTTTATCTCCAGTGCTGATCTTATTTCTCACTGGAGTACTGATCCCATCCTTTACTAACAAAGCTACACCACCACCTTTTTTCTTCCTGTCTGTCTTCCAAAACACTGTGTACCCTTGGATAGTCAATTTCCAAACTTAGTCTCCCTGCAACAATGTCATTGAAATACCATCAAACTGTATCCATTTTTTTCTATTTGCAATCTTATGTTGTTAATCTTATTCTGAATGTTTCATGTATTCAGATATAAAGCCTTTAAATTTATTCTGTAATCAAATTTCCTGACTTTTATTCTATTTTTTAATGATATTTCAATTCACAAATTCTGTTCCTTTTTTTCTGGTAATAATTAGACTCCTCACTAATCTGCACTCCTGCCTTCTGGTTTAAGTTTGATTTTCCAATTTTCCATGCAACTGAACTCTTCCTTCCACTATTTAGTTTAAAGTACTATGTACAGGCCTTTTTATGTGATTCACCAGGGCTCTGGTCCCAGCATTATTCAGGTGAAGGCCATCCTAGCAGAAAAGTTCTCTCCTTCTCCAGTACTGGTTCTAATATCTCATGAATTCAAATCCATTTCTCTCACAGCAATCTTTGAACAATACATTTACATCTTTATTTTATTGACAATTAGCTCATAGCATAGGTAGCAATCTGAAAATTATTACTTTTTTGGATGTGCTTTAGGATTTAGCACCGACCCATTCATATTCCCTGAGCACACCTTTCTTTGTTCCGCCTATATTGTTGATACCTACATGGACAATGACAACTGGATCTTTCCCCATCTACTCTAAGTTCCTCTGCAGCCCAGATTAGATGTCCTGAACTTGGGCACCAGACAGGCAAGACAGCTTTCAGGACACTCAATCATGGCCAAAGAGCACGGTGTCTATTCTCCCAACTATACTAACCCTGATTACAAGTCAATTTCTCTTTTCTCCCATCTCTTGAATGGCTCCCTGTATCATGGTGCTATGATCAGTTTGCTTATTCTTCCTATCATCCACACAGGGAGCAAGTATCTCAAATTATTGGATAAGGACAGAGTATGCCTCAACACAACTCCTTGATCCATCCATGTGCTTCACTCATAGTCACATCCTCCTGAGCCGGACCACTGACCAATTCAAGGTGGTTAATTTAAAGGATGTGACTGCCTCCTGAAATGCAGTGTCAAAGTAATTCTTCCCCCTTCCTTATGTGTTGCAATGTTCAAAGCTCAGATTCCAACTCATCAACTCTGAGTCAGAGTTCCTGAATTAACCAACCTTTGCTGCAGATTAGATTAGATTAGATTCCCTACAGTGTGGAAACAGGCCCTTTGGCCCAACAAGTCCACACCAGCCCTCTGAAGGCAACCCACCCAGACCCAGGCTTTCTGACTCCTGTAATACTTTTGTACTTGCAGCAGAAAGGTATAGCTGAAACAGAACAAAGCATCTAGTATTGGTTCTCTTCCCTTTAAGGTTTAATGTTATTTTGTTAGTGTTCTATTCCCTCGTGTGTGTGTGTGTTCCTGAAAGCATTGTATGGGCTGGAAGTGACACTGATAACTTCGATGTGACATAGTAATTTTGGTTATCAGACTGCATTCCCTGTGGACCTCCATGGATATTCTCACTTACCTACCAACAATTGAATGTATCAAAAGTACCAAGAATATTGTCACTTTGGCTGAAAGGGTACAGTTTTACTCAATATTCAAAACACTGGAGTTACTATAGTTCAGTGTTGCTTTTAGAAATTGAACCTTCAGTTTGATGGTCATCCACAGAAGCTCAGCTGCTAAAGTATTAAAAGTTGTATGATTATTGCCACACATTCAAGACAGTGCTAGCCATGGAATTCTTTCTTGTATCTCGCTAGGCTTTTAAAAAAAAATAATTCACAAGATGAGGACCTTTCTAGCCAGGCCAACATTTATTGCCCATCCCTAATTGCTCAGAGGGCAGTTAAGAGTCAACCACATTGCTGTGGGTCTGGACTCACACGTAGACCAGACTCGGTAAGGATGTCAGTTTCCTTCTCTAAAGGACATTAGTGAACCGGATGGGTGTTTCTGACAATTGACAATAATTTAATGTTCATCATTAGACTCTTAATTCCAGAATTTGTTTGTATAGAGTTCAAATTCGACATCTGCTATGGCAGATGTGAACCTCGTTCCCAAAATCTGGCTCTCTGGATTAACAGGCCAGCCATCTCCTCCCCTGAATTGAGGTTAACTGTGACATTTTAAGATGAAAACATGACTTGCAAAAGGTTACTTTTTATTAAAGCTTCTAATTTGGATGCTGGGAGTTATATGAACTGAGAGCACTTTGATTCCTCTGCTGACCAACCCCCTACTCCCACCACCCTCTCCACCCCTTCCTTTAAACACTATCAGCTTTGTTTTACTCTCAATAGGTTAGAAGCAATAAGTTGCAGGAAGGAGATATTTTTATATCCACCAGTTAATAGGATTTGCTATCATTGTTGATGCACTCAACCTAGCCTTTAGACTGTTTATTTCAGGTTTTAAGTTCATTGGTGTCCGAGAAGCAATGATTGATAGCTACATTAAGTATGAAAAATGGAGCACGTAACTACCATTAAAAAGATAAATTTACAGTATTGCTGTCTTAAGGCATTTTAAACTCATTCTGCAACTTGTGTGTCACAGGGAATGACTGCTATGCTATAAAAATTGAGCCGGTAAATAAATACTGCCCAGTAATTTTCCAAATGGTTTGATGGGGACCAGGTTTTTTACTCCCTCTTCTGATGAACAGTTACAATATTAAACTGCTCGTTTTAGCTCATCTTTCTGACTGCCTGGCGTGCAGTTACTTTACATCAAATTGGTTTTTATGTTCTCTGGTAATAATGTTTCTGTGGGCAGCAATTTCCATCGCCTGATCTCCAAGGGAAGCAAACAAGATTAAGGTTTCAGCCCTGCTATCACATTTTACTTGAAATGTTGCTTTTGTAGTTAGGGTGAAGTATAATGTCAGAAACATCTGGGGGTTTGAGATCCTTACGTCGCAGCTTATCATTTCTAATACATTGTGTCTTGCTGTTAGCTGAAGTTTAGGAAATATAAGTAGCTGCAGAATACCATCAGAACACTGGGTACTGAAACCAAACAATCAGTCCCATTGGACTTCTGCTTTCAGCACCGCTGACTGCAGCCAGCTGTTTACAGGATAACCTGCTTCAACCTCACCATTTCAAGTTAAATGAGGGATCGGGAATCTCGCAGAACAAAAGCATAACTAACTTCAATCCAGTGTTGCTACAGAGCACTATTGAACTACAGAGCAGCAGAAGTAAAAAATTGGCATGAAGTTTTCCAATGACCCAGGATAGAGGTATTGAAATTGAAGACCCAGAAATTGCTGGGAATGGGATGTTGAGAACAGCAATTATTGAGATAACATAAACCATTCCCAAGCGCATCATGATGGCTTTGAATGTACCTAAATCCAAAGTTCCACCATACACCCAGCTGAGTTAATACTGGTTTTATTTCACACTCTACTGACTATAACAGAGAAGTAGCAAGTTGCAAACTTTGCATATGTCCACCATCGAACCCCTGTGCTGTCACAGTGCACAATTGTAGCACACTTTGAACAGATACTACAAAATGGCCCGAGAAAACAAAAATGAAGTCTCCAGTCAAAACAGAAAATGGTGACAGTACTCAGCGCGTGAGGCAATAATTGTGAAGAGAGAGAGACTCATTTTTCAGGCAGTGATCTTTCATTTGAACTAGAAACAGTTAGAGATGGAACAGGTTTTTAAACCAGTGCAGAGGCAGTAAAATGGGCAATAAAAAAGAACTAAAGAGAAGATGTCAAGGTTCAATTAATTGACAAATTAAATGAAAAAGTGAATGATGATGTAAGGTGAATGAAGATGCACATGAATAAAGAAACAACAGATGGGCCCAGAGGAGATGTGAATATTGTTCATGAAATCATTGCCAGCAGCAGCTATCTGGAATAAAGAGAAACTGGACCAATACTTAATGATCTGAAGTTGTTCCACTCTCTGTTGAGTGATGTCTGTAAAATGCCTTATCGAAAGTTGAATGTCTTGTTTGTTGAACTTTACTGGAACACAGCTAAATATCAAAGTCAAGATTTTAGAGTGAGAATGGGAGAGAGAATTAAAGTGATTAGCTCAAGGCCACACTTGTAGATTCAACAGAGATGCTTTGCTAAGTACATGTGGTCTTCCTATTATAAACACTAAATGTGTTATACAAAATTAGATTAGATTTTTGATTTGATTCCCTACAGTGTGGAAACAGACCCTTCGGCCCAATGAGTCCACACCGACCCTCCGAAGAGCAACCCATCCAGACAAATTCCCCTACACCTAACACTATGGACAATTTAGCATGGCCAATTCACCTGACCTGCATATCTTTGGACTGTGGGAGGAAACCGGAGCATCTGGAGGAAACCCACGCAGATACGGGGAGAATGTGCAAACTCCACACAGACAGTTGCCCAAGAGGGAATTGAACCCGGGTCCCTGGTGCTAGCCACTGTGCTGCCCATTTTAATAGGAGTGACAGCAAACCACCACTTCACCTGATTTGAAGCATTTAGTTCTTTGGCAGATGAGAAGGGAGGAGGTATGTCCTGCAATTCTTCTACTTCAATAAAGCAGAAAAAATAGGAGTGGGATTACGATCATGGCTGAACAGGGTGAATATTTTGGGAAGTGGGCAAGATTTGGCGCCAGTTTAAGACTGGACCTCCGTGTTTGGGGAGAGGTGTGGTGGTGAAAGTGAGGACTGCACGTGCTGGAGATCAGAGTTCAGAAGTGTGGTGCTGGAAAAGAACAGCTGGTCAGGCAGCATCCGAGGAGCTGGAGAGTCAATGTTTTGAGCATAAGCTTTTCATCAGGAACGTGGGCAGGCCCAAGAGGGCTGAGAAATAAGTGGGAGGAGGATGGGGCTGGCTGAAGGTAGCTGGAATGTGATAGGTCGATGGAGGTGGAGGGTGATGGTAATAGGTCAGAAAGGAGGGTGGCGCGGATAGGTGAGAAGGAAGGTGGACAGGTAAGACAGTTCAAGTGGACGGTGTCGAGTTGGATGATGAGCTCTGGGATAAGATGGGGAGAGGGAAAATGAAGAAACTGGTGAAATCTACATTGATCACGTGTGGTGGGAGGGTCCCAAGGTGGAGGCATTCTTTCTCCAGGCATTGGGTGAATAGAGTTTAGCGGTGGAGGCGGCCCAGGTCTCGCATATCCTTGGCGGCGTGGGAAGGAGTGTCAAAGTGTTCGGTCACAGGGCGGTGGGATTGTTTAGTGTGTGTGTCTCAAAGAAGTTCTCTGAAACGTTCTGCAAGTTGGCATCCTGCCTCCCCAATGTAGAGGAGACCACGCCGAGAGCAAAGGACACAGTAGATGACGTTTATGGAAGTACAGGGAAATCTCTGTCAGAAGTGGGGAATGGTCAAGGGAGAGGGTATAATGATGCTTTGGTTTGGGCTCATCTTGGAGATTGGCAAAAGGTGGAGCAGTGTGATCCATTGAACGGGGAGATTTGTACAGCAAAGGTTAAGGACAAGAGCAACAGTGTCATGATTCTGAAAGAGAGAGAGAGTGGGTGCAAGTGAGATGCATAACTGATATGGCTGATGACTCTTATCAACCATGTAAGGAGAACATAGTTGATTGGTGAAAAACAAAGACACTTGGAAAGCTGCATTGACAGAATGGGTACGAGAGAAATGGGGAAGCTGGGAGAATGGAGAGCTTTACGGCAAGGGTGGTAGAAGTAGCTGTGGGATGTGCTGGGCTTAAAGTAGATTATCATGACCAAGTTATCCCAAAAAAGAAAGATAGAAAGGTAGGGGAAGGGAAGTGTTGAAAATGATACCCTTCAACCTGTTATTATAGGTTATATTATTATAGAAGAAGTGTCACTTGACCTGAAACGTTGACCTCGATTTCTCTTCACAAATGCTGCTAGAGCTGCTGAGCTTTTCCAGCTATTCTATTTTTGAACCTAATATTACAGCCTTATGTACTACTGTTGTGAATCATCAAAGAGTATGCTCATACTTCTGAAGTCTGTAATCTACTGCAAAAGATTGTTTAACCCCTCATTTACATTATCTAATGCAGGAATAACAAAGGGGCCAGCAACGAGGGGGCATTATTTTAATATAAAAAGCACAAAATTTATTTTTTGCCCAGATGGTGGTGACAATCTGGAATGTACTGTCTGGAAGGTAGCTGGGGTGGGTAACCTCACAAACTTTAAGAAGTACTTAGGTGAGCACTTAAAAAGTCTTAACATTCAAGGCTATGGACCAAGTGCTGGGAAATGGGAATGGTGTTGACTTAGAACAGTTTTTTTGTCAATGCAAATTTGATGAGCTGAAGGGCCTCTTCTGTACTGAATGATTCTATGAATATGCAGCTAAGCATTTTATAATAGCTAAAGAAGATGTTTTACTGTTAAAAATGCCTGTGTAATAGAATTAACTATGAATTGTGATCTGAAATATATTTGCTGTTGCTTAGGGAAAATTGACTTGCAACAGAGTGTTCCTTGACATTAGAGTGAGTAAAGAATATGATGATAGAGTTAAATGATAAGGAGAGGATATGCAGAATAAGCTTGTATTACCGGTGTTTTTGAGGTGTTGAAGGTGATTAAAGGATTTGATGGGGTATATGGAATAGAACTCTTCACTTTGGTTTATATGTCCAGAGCAAGGTAACTTTAAAATTAGTTGTGTTCTCATGAAGCCACTCTGACATTGGAAAGAACTGACGCAAGTAAAAGCAATTAGAAGAAACAATATGGTTAGAATTGAGGAATGGGAGGTCTCAAAAACTAAAATGGAAGTTGTTCTCCGGTTTCAAGATAGCAGTTGTGTTATTTTAGACATTAGAGAACCTTGTAGCAAAATCAATGTTGTTTTACTGAGAGATTTTAATTGCATGCAGTTACAAAATGCATTTCTGATGTAATATGTTTGTTATTGAAGTACCTTGAAACAGGCTGACTTGGAATTATATTGTCATTCCTTCATTGCCGCTGGGGCAATGTCTTGGAAGTTCCAACATTGGTCAACATTGTTTTTTATTGAAACCTGGGAGATATTCAAAAGATGATCTAATTTGAAAAGGTTAAAAATCACACAACACCAGGTTATAGTCCAACAGGTTTAATTGGGCACACTAGCTTTCGGAGCGCTGTTCCTTCATCAGGTGGTTGTGCTTCCAAATAAACCTGTTGGACTATAACTTGGTGTTGTGTGATTTTTTAACTTTTCAAATTAGATCACCTTTTGAATATCTCCCAGGTTTCAATAAAAAACAATGTTGACCAATGTTGTCATCAGTCTATGTCATTCACATTAACCTTACCAAAATCTAGAATCTTCGAAATTATTTTTTATTGCTCACTTTCAAAGCTACCAGTCATATGATTACCAATAAATAAATATTGCCCTCCTGCTAGTTAAATAAAAATGGCTAATTTCACATCATTAAATCTACCTGCTTTTTTTTAAGGTTATGTGTTTACGAGATATGATCCATTGCAGACTGGACCCAGCATTTATTGCCCATCCTCGATTATCCCGGAGAAATTGGGCGTGAGCGTGGTGTAAGCACAGTCACATTGTTAGGATGGAACTTCCAAGACATTGCCCCAGCGGCAATGAAGGAATGACAATATAATTCCAAGTCAGCCTGTTTCAATGTACTTAAAGAACAAACATATTGCATCTGAAATGCATTTTGTAACTGCATGCAATTAAAATCTCTCAGTAAAACAACATTGATTTTGCTACAAGGTTCTCTAATGTCTAAAATAACACAACTGCTATCTTGAAACCTGAGAACAACTTCCATTTTAGTTTTTGAGAACTCTCATTCCTCAATTCTAACTATATTGTTTCTTCTAATTGCTTTTACTTGTGTCAATGTCAGGAGTGACTTCATAAGAACACAACTAATTTTAAAGTTACCTTGCTCTGGACACATAAACCAAAGTGAAGAGTTCTATTCCATCTACCCCATCAAATTCTTTAATCACCTTCAACACCTCAAAAACACCGGTAATACAAGCTTATTCTGCACATCCTCTCCTTATCATTTAACCTTTTCCACACACTATTATCATATTCTTTACTCACTCTAATGTCAAGGAACACTCTGTTGCAAGTCAATTTTCCATAAGCAACAGCTTAGTCCAACACCGGCGTCTCCAAATCATAATTTGAAAAGAAGTGAGGATACTAAAAGAGGAGACAAAATTGCAAAGGTTAGTTTAGATCCATGGAAATCATAGCCTGCTTCCACGCTGTTGGGATTCTATTTGACCTGTCGAGTCCACACTGACCCTCCAAAGATCATCCCACCTAGACCCACCCCACCACCCTATCCCTGTAACCCTGCATTTTCCCATGACTAATCTAATCTAGACATGCCTGGACGCTATGGGTAATTTAGCATGGCCAATCCACCTAAGCCAGACATCCCTGGACTGTGAGAGGAAACCAGAGCACCTGGAGGAAACCCATGCATACATTGGGAGAATGTGCAAATTCGTGAGAGTGGAAATGGTGTTAACCACTGAGCCTCCATGCTACCCTGAGAGAAGGATTAAGAATATCAAGGAAAGATGTTAAAAAACTGCCAAAAGGAATCCCAAAATAAACTTTTGAAGGATGTTCAAATTTGTAAACAAGGTTGGTGTGATTATGTTAGACGAAAGAGTAGTCAATGGTAATTTGGTCCTTTTAAAAATAGATACAGACATCATTGTAAATGAAAACTGGGAAGTGACAGACGTTTTAAATAATTGCATTGCCAGTTTTCACAGCAGAAGATGATGTACTCGCCATTCCGAGGAAACCAGTAACAAGTCAATCAGTCAAAGGCTGGAGCTCACTAAAGTTAACAATAGCTTAAAACCATATTCGATAAATTGATGACACTAATGACTATACTTCTAAAGTTTTCCTGATTCAGTAAAAGATCCCTTCAATTGCAAAATATAAATTGCAAGTAACTCCATTATTTAAAATCAGTGAGAGAAGAAAACCAGGAAATTGTAGACTAGTTAGTCTAACAATAGTTGGTTGGACGTCATTGGAAACTATAATTAAAGACACAGTGTCTGATCATTAGAGAAATTTGAGTTGCTTAGGGAGAGTCAACATCAATCTGCAAAGTGTAGATCATGTCTATCGGACCTAATTGTTTTTTTTGGCAATGTAGCTATAGTAATTGTGAAACATCTTTGAATGTAGTTGATGTGAGCTTTCAGATGTCATTCAAAGGCATTAGAGAATTTTAGCAAAAACTAAATTACATGAAATCAGAGGTAAATTATTTACCTGGTTCGATCATTGATTAAACCTTGGAAGACTGAGTGCCGAAATAATGGTAATGTATTCAATCAACTTGCAAGGAATTTATTGTGGTCCCACATGAGTTTGGCTTCAGCTATTCACAATTAAAAATCAAATATGTGACTCTTTCTTGTACTATCTAATTCTGGAAATGATTCAATGATCAATATCATTGTAAATAGTGTTGACACGAACATAAAATTGGAAAGATAGATTAATGAATTAAGTAATGTAAAAAGGCAACTGGAATGTTAACTTTTATATTTAGGAAGCTCAAACACAAAGGTGAAAAAGTGTTACTGCAGTTACGCAAAACCTGATATATCTAGAATATATTTCTGGGCACTGCATCTTAGAGCAGGATATGTTGGCCTTGGAAGGAGGACAGTGCAGGTTCACCATCTAAATCTGGAGCGTCCAGGGTAAATTACAGGGAGAGATTACACAAATATAGCTTGGATTCTGCAGAGTGTAGAAAGTTAAGTCATGATGTGATTGGTGGGGTTTGCTGTTTTGAAAGAGATTGATAGGATAGGCAAACCTCTGCTGTTAATGGAGTTGAGTAAAAAGATCAAAGCCTTAAAATTATAGCCAGACCATTCCAGGAGAGAATTAGAAGAAGCACTTCTTTGCATAATGGATGGAGTAAAAGTATACAACACTCCCCCCAGAAACTAGCTTCTAGTTCAGTAAGTAATCTGAAATCTATTATCAACAGATTTTGCCATCACAGAATTTTAACATATATGAAGCCAAGCCATATGGAGACAGTGGGATACAGATCAGCCATGATCAACACAAGCTTGAGGTTTTGAATGACCTCCTACTGATCCTGAATTGGTTTTCTGTAGCCTAGTTGCCACCCCAAGATTAATTGTGTGCCTGTGTGTCTCAGGCAGATGAAAGTTGTGAGACTGTCTGCAGCTTCATGTAGAGAGGTGAAGAATTGGGAAAGCTCAACACAAATCAATGAGCATTACATATTCAGGCAATTTTGGACAAGGAAGAGTTATGGTAGAAATGTGTTTGGTGCACTATTCCGTTATGTTGAATAACTCCAATGAATATGAATAGTTCTAGCTGTAAGTTGCTATGTTTATTTACAGCAGTTTAGTTTAATTCTTGATCCAAATTTGTCTTGAGCATTTTTGAGACACTTAATTTAGAGACTATATACTTGCAACAACTTTTGTTTACAGTTGTGTAATTTATAAATGTGGTAATTTGCTGACTTAACTGCTAATATATTTTATTTATTTTAGGACCATATCAGTAGTTCAAGCTTTCAGATCTATCCATTTGCCTTCACCTTCTCAATATCAGCAAGCTGGCCTTTTCCTAAATGCTATCCGTATTGTAATAACATGTGGAAGAATTGACATGAAACTTCCATAATGTAAAAGTAGAAAAGAACTATGTCTATTTCAAAATTGTATTTCAATAATTCTTTGCATATTCATGTATGTTCCTTTTTTAAAATCAAAAATATGGTCTGGACTAATGCAGATTCCTTGTACTAGATTCTACTTTTGAGATCATTATAACAGAAGCACATGGGGGAAATTGAACAAAACTATAAGAGATCTTAACATGCTGGATGGATTAGAAAGCAGAGGACACAGGTTTAAGATGATTGACAAAAAAATCATGAAAAATGAGAATTTTTTTCCCATAGTGCATCCTAAAATCATAGCACAATGTGAAAGGGTGCTGAAATCTTAAAAAGTCTATAATGTATATATTTAAACATGAAAAATTTGCATGACTGTTTGGAAAATCTAGAGACTGGGAAAATTCAATATTCTTTGTCGAGTTAGAACAGACATTATTAGCTGAATGAGCTCATTCTGAGTTTGAAAATTCCATGATTCTTAACTCCTGGAACCTAAGTAAATGTTGGTCAAGTATCACTCTGGTAGTTACTGTTGTTAAATGGATTCCAGAAGCTTATTCTAATAATTATTACGTTGATTTCATAATTATTAGTTATTAGTTTTGGTGGTTTGTAATGTTTTGTATTTGGAACGTTACTGATAGAATTTAATGTCTTCCATGCTGAAAAGCCATTCAGTATCTATAATCAGCACGCATACAGTTTCGTTGATACGCACGGCAAAATGATGTTGGACTACCCTTCGGCTGCCTGGTCATCGACGCAGTTTATTTCATGCAAAATAATACTAACCCTGCAGTTCATTCATTGGTACAAACATTGACAGTATTATCCATTGCACTTCTGGGTCTCTATTTTAAAATAGAGTGAAACCTCAGTACAGGTAAAACATATCTGTCATGAGTGAAATATGGGAAGGGTATTTTTAAACATTGTGCACTGGTGTCAATATGCATTTGAAGCAAAAGATAGTGCCTTCAGATTTGTAGTTCATTTCTGTACACTGTAGGGTGTAATTGTCGTGCATGATGATAGTTTCAGTTGGAATTCAAGGCTGTTTATTTAATCAAGTTCAAAATTATTAGCAAACCGTCATTTATGGCAATAAATGGATACAAGAGAGATGATTATTCAGAGAAGCCTGAAGGATTCTTCAGAGACATTTTAAAAATATATTTCAGTCACCTATCATTCATAAGGAAAGAAAGCATATTGCAATAAATGATATACAATATATTTATACATTTCTGCTGAACCCCAAAATTCATCATTTATGTGACCTTCAAATATCTAATTTTAAGTCTAATATGGTATTGTAAAATGTTCTCAAACACTTGCTGAAAATAAGTTTATTGTGCTGTTCTGGTGGGCACTTGATATAGAATGACTACATAGATGCTCAGGGCTGCCTAATTCTGCTGGGTCTGCTTTACTGTCACCATTTTCATTGCTGAATAAAGAACCTGTGGATATGTGAAATGGGCTTGGGCAGGCTGATTTAGTTGAACAATTTGGCACCTTTTCTGCAACAGAATAACATGCTTAAATAAATGCTCTGAATTTTCACAACACCTTCAAATGCTAATGAATGACCATGCAAATCTTTTGCACCTCAATAAATATTATAATTTAATTGCAAATGTCATTTCCTGAACAAAAATAATTTTTTGTTCAAGTTTCTTTGTTTAATGAATTTAAATTGTTATTTGATAAATAGTCTGGTTGTTGAGTATCAGTATTTTGTCCTTTCACTGAGCTGCTGCTGCAATCACTTTCAAGCCATCAAAATAAACATGGCTGAAATTTTAAGTCTTACTACTGGGCAGTGTTATGAAGGAGTAAACATTTCAACTTTCTCATCAATCTAATGATCTCTATGTTGTGGAGGAGAAACACAAATATTGCAGGTGACTTGTTTTGATCTTTCTGCCAATACCACTTAGGTCCCAGCTGTTAAAGAGGCATAAAAATGGCCTGGGCCTGAGTTTGCTGCTTCCCCTGTCCTGTGGTACAGCAGCTCACCACAGAAATGTAATTGTGGTGTAGATTATCACTTTATGTCCCTTCAGTGACACTTCACATTCATGCTCTAAATTGCTGGTCTTATATTAATGTTGAGGTTTGTTCTATCTAAAAATTCCAATTAAGTACATTGCTGGTTTATTAATTCAAGGCAGCTTCACATAATGTTGCACAGTCATTATTTCAAACTACATTTTTTTTTAGAAATCTGATCACATGTTTGGCACAAAAGTTCTGTAGATTACAAGCAGTGGGGAACTTTTGCCCCAACTGTCATCACTGGCTTTATGTTCAATATGTAGCTGGGACCATTAAGTTTACACTATGATCCAAAATGCCAGATATGATCTTTAAACTGGATACCTTTATTCTCTACTGCTTCTCCAATTAATTTATGCCTTTATGGAATCATGTATGAATACCATTCAGCTGCAGTTCTGCTGTACGTGTAATGCCAACTTACCATTTGCAGTAAATCTTTAATGTTTTGAGGCATCTTTGTTGCATATTTACAGGCAGCACGCTGGCTCAGTGGTTAGCACTGCTGCCCCACAGCAGCAGGGTCCAGAATTTGATTCCAGCCCCGGGTGACTGTCTGTGTGGAGTTTGCACATTCTCCCCGTGTCTGCGTGGATTTCCTCCGGGTGCTCCATTTTCCTCCCACAGTCCAAAGATGTGCAGGTCAGGTGAATTGGCCATTCTAATTGCACATAGAGTTAGGTGCATTAGTCAGAGGGAAATGGGTCTGGGTGGGTTGCTCTTCGGAGGGTCGGTGTGGACTGGTTGGGTCAAAGGGCCTGTTTCCACACTGTAGGGCATCTAATCTAATCATATTAGTATCTAGTCAGCAGATTCCTGAATTGTCAGTAGGCTTGCTTTTTCTGCAAGTCATTGGCAGATACATTATTATTTGAATTAAATTTTTCTTTCCATTTTGTATGAATGCTTCTTTCAGAAAATAACGGAGTTATTTAACCATATTGTGGCTTACTGTGTAATTCAGTAAGATTTTCTCTTAATGTTTATGAACTCTCTGAAGGGAACAACTGGATTTATGTACCATATGACTAGTTATCTTGCTGAAATGTTGCTGCAGTATTTACTTATATTAAGTATGGATCAAGACACAGATGTTTGATAAAGAAAGTTTTTATTAATCTTTATATCATTTTAATCTAACTTCTATTGTAGTCTTATTTACGGTATCTCTAAATTTCTCTTTATTAAATTGTAACATCATGCCAAGATACAGAGAGCATTAAATCCATTCAGCACTTGGTCAGTCTTGGGGTTATTGGCCAGGAGCTAGCTTGCCTGCACCTTTCACAGGCAGTTTAATTCCTCGCATTGTCCTTTATCCACATTGTTCAGTGAAGATTTGTTTTCTTCTTCCTGAACATAGCCATGCAGGAAATTTCTGTCTGTCCAGCTTTGCAGTTCATGGTGAGAGTCATATTGTGAACATAAAGTTTCAAAGATGCTTGGCCTCGTACCATTGAGGAAATGCCCTTTAAAGTGCATGAGCTAATTTCCATTCTCATTGCTGAACATTGATCCCCTTAGGGGCCACCATGCTTTGATACATTGCACAAAGTTTCACCTAACTGTACATGGCTAGGGTAAATTGATCTGTGCACTGGAATCCCATGACAAGCTAACTTCCCCAGCTGTTTATGATGTATGTTGGTGTTTGACTTGTGATAGAGTTGCAGTAGGATGGATTAATGCTTGCAGCAGTTGGCCATTAAACAACTTGCTCAATACATCTTTTTTGCTTCACAGATAAAGGAATGTACTTCTATGTGAATAGCTTTCATTTAAAAAACGATTGTACCAAGGACAACCTACAGATCTTTTCCATTTCTCATCACAATGCGGCTACTGAGTAGAATGACTGACTGTTTCTGTAGCTGTCGATAGTAAACCCAAGTAAGGTTTGTTCTGTAATGCCTATGGAGTATTGTAGTAGGAACAGCATGTTTCCATTGATTAATTGATATTTTTAAAGGGGGAAGATTATGGCTATTATCAAATATAGATGTGTCCTTAACTAAACTGGGCACTAGGCTGGTATGGACAAAAGGTGCCTCTTCTGTCATGGCCCTTTCAATTATACTACCATGTTTCACATATTAGTATCTTATATCCACAGTGAATATATCTATATTTAGCCAAATGGATGCAAAGGGTAGAGTCATAGAGATGTACAGCTTGAAAACAGACCAATGAATGAACTGCAGGGTTAGTATTATTTTGCATGAAATAAACTGCGTCGATGACCAGGCAGCCGAAGGGTAGTCCAACCTGTCTACGCCAACCAGATATCCCAACCTAACCTAGTCCCACCTGTCAGCACCCGGCCCACATCTCTCCAAACCCCTCCCATTCAAACACCCTTCCAGCTGCCTTTAAATGTTGTAATTGTACTAGCCTCCACCACTTCCTCTGGCAGCTCACTCCACACACATACCACCCTCTGCATGAAAAAGTTGCCCCTTAGGTGTCTTATATATCTTTCCCCTAAACCTATGCCCTCTAGTTCTGGACTCCCCCACCCCAGGGAAAAGACTTGGTATATTTTTCCAATCCATGCCCCTCATGATTTTATAAACCTCTATAAGGTTACCCCTCAGCCTCCAAAGCTCCAAGGAAAACAGCCCCAGTATATTCAACCTCTCCCTATAGCTCGAATCCTCCAACCCTGGCAACATCCTTGTAAATCTTTTCTGAGCCCTTTCAAGTTTCACAACACCTATCCGATAGGAAGGATACCAGAACTACATGCAATATTCCAAAAGTGGCCCAACCAATGTCCTATGCAACCGCAACATGACCTCCCAACTCTGACCGATAAAGGAAAGCATACCAAATACCTTCTCCACTATTCTATCTACTCGCGACTCTACTTGCAAGGAGCTATGAACCTGCACTCCAAGGTCTCTTTGTTCAGCAACAGTCCCTAGGATCTTACCATTAAGTGTATAAGTTCTGCTAAGAATTGCTTTCCCAAAACGCAGCACTTTGCATTTATTTAAATTGAACTCCATCTGCCACTTCTCAGCCCATTGGCCCATCTGATCAAGATCCCATTGTAATCTAAGGTCACCTTCGCTGTCCATGACATCTCCAATTTTGGTGCCATTAGCAAATTTACTAACTAAACCTCATGCTCACATCCAAATCATTTATATAAATGATGAAAAGTAGAGGACCCAGCACCAATCCTTGTGGCACTCCACTGGTCACAGGCCTCCAGTCTGAAAAACAACTCTCCACCACCGCACTGTGTCTTCTACCTTTGAGCCAGTTCTATATCCAAATGGCTAGTTCCCGTTGTATTCCATACGATCTAACCTTGCTAACCAGTTTCCCATCGGGAATCTTGTCAAACACCTTACTGAAGTCCATATAGATCACATCTACAGCTCTGCCGTCATCAATCCTCTTTGTTACTCTCTGCCCTCATTTTGTTACTTCTTCAAAAAACTCAATCAAGTTTGTGAGACATGATTTCCCAAGCACAAAGCCATGTTGACTATCCCTAATAAGACCTTGCCTTTCCAAATACATGTACATCCTGTCCCTCGGGATTCCCTCCAACAACTTGCCCACCACTGACATCAGGCTCACTGGTCTATAGTCCTCTGGCTTGTCCTTACCGCCCTTCTTAAATAGTGGCACCACATTAGCCAACCTCCAGTCTTCCGATACCTCTCCTGTGGCTATTCATGATACAAATATCATAGCAAGGGACCCAGCAATCACTTCCCTGGCTTCCCACAGAGTTCTAGGTACACCTGATCAGATCTTGGGGATTTATCCACTTCTATGCATTTCAAGACGTCCAGCAATTCCTCCTCTGTAATATGGACATTTTTCAAGATGTCACCATCTATTTCTCTACATTCTATATCTTCCATATCCTTTTCCGCAGTAAATACTAATGCAAAATAGTCATTTAGTATCTCCCCCATTTCCTACAGCTCCACACAAATGTGGCCTTGCTTATCTTTGTGGGGCCCTATTCTCTTCCTAGTTACCCTTTTGTCCTTACTATATTTGTAAAATCCCTTTGGATTCTCCTTAATTCTATTTGCCAAAACTATCTCACGTCCCCTTTTTGCCCTCCTGATTTCCCTCTTAAGTACACTCCTACTGCCTTTAGACTCTTCCCAGGATTCACTCAATCTATCCTGTCTATACCTGACATATGCTTCCTTCTTTTTCTCAACCAAAACCTCAATTTCTTGAGTCGCCCAGCATTCTCTATATTTACCAGCCTTTCCTTTCACCCTAACAGGAATATACTACCTTGGACTCTCGTTGTTTCATTTGTGAACGTTTCCCATTTTCCAGCCGTACATTACCTGAGAACATCTGCCTCCAATCGGCTTTTGAAAGTTCTTACCTAATACCATCAAAATTGGCCTTTCTCAAATTTAGAACTGCAATTTTTAGATCTGGTCTATCCTTTTCCATCATTATTTTAAAACTAATAGAATTATGGTCGCTGGCCCAGAGTGCTCCCCCACTCACACCTCAGTCACCTGCCCTGCCTTATTTCCCAAGAGTAGGTCATGTTTTGCACCTTCTCGAGTAGGTACATCCACATACAGTATCAGAAAATTTTCTTGTATACACTTAACAAATTCCGCTTCATCTAAACCCTTAACACTATGGCAGTCCCAGTCTATGTTTGGAAAATGAAAATCCCCTACCATAACCACCCTATTATTCTTACAAGTTATTGCAATCTCCTCACAAATTTGTTTCTCAATTTCCTTCTGACTATTAGGGAGTCTATAATACAATCCCAATAAAGTGATCATCCCTTTCTTATTTCTCCGTTCCACCCAAATAACTTCCCTGGATGTATTTCCAGGAATATCCTCCCTCGGTACAGCTGTAATGCTATCCCTTATCAAAATCACCACACCCACTCCTCTCTTGCCTCCCATTCTGTCCTTCCTGTAGCATTTGTATCCTGGAACATTAAGCTGCCAGTCTTGCCCATCCCGGAGTCACGTTTCTGTAATTGCTATGATATCCCAGTCCCAGGTTCCTAACCATGACCTGAGTTCATCTGCCCTTCCTGTTAGGCCTCTTGCATTGAAATAAATGCAGTTTAATTTATCCGTCCTACCCTGACTGTTTGAGTTGCTTCTGTTCTCAACTGTACCAGTCTCAGATTAATCTCTTTCCTCACTATCTCCCTGGGTCCCAACCCCCCTTACTAATTTAAATCCTCCCGAGCAGCACTAGCAAATCTCCCTGCCAGTATATTAGTCTCCTTCCTACTTAGGTGCAATCTGTCCTCCTTGTACAGGTCACTTCTACCCCAAAAGTGCTTCCGATGATCCAAAAACATGAATCATCCCATACACCAGCTCCTCAGCCGTAATTCATCTGCTCTATCCTCCTATTCCTATGCTCACTAGCTCATAGCACCAGGAGTAATCCAGATATTACTATTTTCGAGGACCTCCTTTTTAAATTCCTGCCTAACTCTCTGTAACCTCCCTTCAGAGTCTCGTCCTTTTCCTTTCCTATGTCATTGGTTCCAATGTGTACAATGATCTCCTGCTGGGCCCTCTCCCGCTTGAGAACTTTCTGCACCCTCTCTGAGACATCCTTGATCCTGGCACCAGGGAAACAACACACCATTCTGATTTTTCACTGTTGGCAACAGAAATGTCTGTCTGTACCTCGGACTAGAGAATTCCCTGATCTCTTGGAACTGGATGTACCCCTCATTGCATTAGAGCCAGTCTCAATACAAGAAACTTGGCTGTTCATGCTTCATTCCCCTGAGAATCCATCACCCCTTACGTTTTCCAAAACAGCATACTCGTTTGAAATGGGGATAGCCACAGAAAACTCTTGCACTACCTGCCTACCTCTCTTAGCTTTCCTAGAGGTAATCCATTTGTGTGAATGTATCTGTGACTTTTCTCCCCTCTTATAACTGCCTTCCATCACACTTCCAAAAACTGATGATCCTGTAGGTTCCAGAAATAATGAACATCAAAAGGAATTGGCATCTTGCTAATGATGAAGTGAAAGTCAGACCAAGGATAGAATCTTCTGAAAGCGTGTTATTCGGCTTTCCCCAGCCTCAAGTGAAGTGTAGGTTTTTGGGTGATGTCAGACGTTCCTGACAGGATTTTGATTTATGGATCTCTGATGACCTGAAAAAAAATGATACTGATCAAGTGTCATGAGTATCACCCACCTTTGATGACATCATGAAAAATATTGAGAGAGAGTAACTAGGGATCTTGAAGAATCAGATGTAAGGCCAGATCATCCTAATAGTCTCTGTAATCATTAATACAATACTTGTGTAACATGTAAATAGTTGCAGGGATGTAGTAAACTATATCTTGCTTATGTCCAGAGATTCTTTTACATTCATACTAGACCAGGCAGGCCCTGGGAAAACATTTACTCGAGGGCATTGATGTAGCACATTGGGAGCTGTTCAGCCTCCCAATAAAACATGGTGAGAAACAGTGGTGATCTGGAGATTTGCTTCAGCTATACATTTCAGCAGGTTTGGGATACATTTGCTGAACTGATCATTCTTATGTCTGTGGGGAAGGTGGCTTCAAAACAGGCCTTTTGGATCACGTTATTATTAATCAGAATTTGATTTATTTATTCCTGGGATACTCCCTTGAGTTATAGAGGAAACAGGCTCATGGTCCTTTGAAGCAACTTATCTGGATTTAACAACAAGTGGATTTTGTTCTCACTGGCAGTAATGAAAAAGTTATAATCCTGTATCTTTAACATATTAATTTGAGTGTGTATGTATTTATTCTGATTAGATTGTTACTGATGATGATTGCGCAGACTTTATTTCAACAGCTGAGACCTAAGAACTTGTAGACTGAGAAGCTGCTCTTCAGGGAACTTGTCTCATATGAAAAATTGAACATCTTTGAGAAAAGGGATTATTTGTTTGGAAATACTGTATTGGCATGAAAGAAACTTCCGTAGCCTTCCGCTGCCCTAGTTACGTAAATTAATGATAAGGAATTGAGCTGCTGGGTAACTCCTTAAAGGCCAAAATATTAAGTTGAAAAAACTGAGAATAGACTGGAGATATTCAATTTTGCAATTTGAAAATGAATTCTTGAAAGGTGTGGTATCTTCTGCCAACAGACTGGAACAAGAGGTCATCATTGTCCATCTGTACTTCACTGGAATTGGACATTGGTGCTGCTGACATTGCTATGTGTCTGTCATTGTTGCCTCTGTCATGCTGATCCATTTGCTGCCCCCTCACTACTTCCAATAGTGCTCTCCTCACCACCACCCTTCACTTGGTGAAGCGAGTGATTCAGGCAGATTTCTGACAGAATCTCTGGCCAATGGTTCTGCGAATTGTTTCAAGGGCAAATTAAAATACAAATTAATTTAGCACTTAGCCTGTGTTTGACAGCTCCTTGCATCTAAAAATTACCAATGCAAGCATTTTAAAATTATATCATGTCAACCATTATGCAAGTCCTGCAGTGTCAATAGCAGACATGCACCAGGCACAGTGACTGAATGGGTGGTGAGTGCACCTCCTGCAGGTTATAGTGACAGTAAACGCAGCCTTCTGAAGCGTTTGCTTCTGAATGTCTCTGCTGGAGAGTTCTTGGGCTGTAACAGACTCTGCATTTGTTGCAGAGCAAACGTGTACTCCGCGTGTGTGTTATTATTCAAATAGAGGTAAATATAGTTTGAACTTGCAAATCAAGGACCACACTTTTACCTTATCCTCTTTGCAAAACATGATATCTTGAAGCAGATTAATTGTGGTGGCATCACCCTTTGGTGCATTTATTATGTTGATGGGGAGAAAAATAATGGATGGTTGTTAAAATGATTAGACTACAACCATAAGACAATAAGTTAATGGAGCAGAATTATGCCATTTGGGCCATTGAGTCTACTCCACCATTCACTTATGCTGATGTGTTTCTCAACCGATTCACCCTCTAATCCTTCATTCCCTTACTAATCAAGAACCTATCTCTGTCTTAAAGACACCCAATGACTTGGCCTCCACAGTCTTTTGCAGCAATGAGCTCCACAGATTCGTCACCCTCTGACTGCAGAAATTCCTCCATATATCCTTTCTAAAGGGTCATCCCTTGACTCTGAAGCTGTGATAAGTGAAATATTTCCTGCAAAGAACATTCTGTGATGATCGTAACATTAGCATTAAATCAATGTGATATGGGAACCAACTCTTTCTAGATAAACTTGGGGCACAACCTTACAGACACATCACTGATGTGTCTCTGCACCTGGTTGAGGAAGAAGTGCCCTGACAGTTAAAGGACTGCCAGAGACCAGACAGCTGCTCAACCCCAGGCAAAGAACAATCCCATTGTCTTGGCCATTAATGAATGTGTCAAAATGTACACTCAGGTACAGGAACAGCAAGCAGAGTCACAGGGATTTCCTCCAACAACAACTTTTTTGACCCACCATGTTGCATTCTGCCAGCTTCTCAGCAGAGCTACCATCTTTAATCCTATTTCACTGCTTCATCTCCATCGGTTTAAACTTTCTTCTGTTGTTTGGCAGCTTCTTTCGTCAATATTAGCTCAATAGCTACTTGTAATAATGTGCTTCATATTGTTCTAATCCTTAATGTAAGAGCCTTTCTTCTCACATTCTCTATCAGACATCTTGTCAAATAAAATGTTCTCCAGGCCTTCTAAGAACAGCATACTCCTGAGTTGAAGTTGGCTCTTGGCAGTACCTTTTCTATGTACAATGATAAATACAAACTGGTAAATTGACCATGCATTAGCTTTTATTGAATCTGGTACTTTTTCATTCGTGGCTTCGATCGCATTTACTTTGTGCATCATATACTCTCAGAGGTCGCTGTAGCTAACATCCCGTAGGTTGTTTCAGTCAACAGCATTCTGCTAGATAAAAACAAGTCCAAAGACTTGAGCTGGTATATTTTCAGTTTGCTTACGGAAACCTAACCCTGAAATTTTGACTTTGATTTATGAGCACATATCCTATGCCATTCATGTGTGAAGTTATATTCCATTTCATATTACATTTTTGTTTCTTTCATGATTCTTGGAAATGTCTTTATTTAGTGTTCTGAAGAGTTGTATTGGACTTCAAACATTAACTTTCTTTCTGTCTCTACGGATGCCGCCAGACCTGCTGAGTTTCTCCAATATTTTCTCTTTTTACTGCTTTAGTTCGTGTCCTTGTCACTCTGTGCTAAGTATTTCTTTCTTATTAACATAACAGATCAATCAAATGCTCCGTCCATCTAAATAGGCATCTGAATCTTTATTTGTGTTGTTGAAACCTCTGAAAGAAATGAGATGATGAGAAATGAAGTGTCATTTCCCATTCTATGGTCTCTAAAGTTCAGTCATGCATTTCTCTTGTGGAGTTTGGTGAGTGAGAAATATGACTCTGCTTAGCAGTAAGATCCCAGTTGGGATTGTTCCTACACTATGGTGCCAGAGATAAGGGACTTCTCTGAGAGGTTGGAGAAATTGATATTGATTCTTTGAAGCAAACTGTGTTCCGGGAAGATTTAGTAGAGGAGTTCAGAACTGTGAAGTGTTTTGTTAGAGATGATAAGAATAAACTGCCTCCACTAGCAAGATAGTCAATAACTCAAGGAAATAGATTGAAGACAACTGGCGAGAAGGTCGTTGTGGAGATGAGTTTGTTTTATGTAGTGAGTTGTTATGATCTGGAACACAATTGTGTAAGCATTTTCAATAGTAGCTTTTGAAGAAGAATTGGAAAAATGTTTGGAAAGTAGAATTTTTTAAAACTTTGAAGACAAAGGCAGGAAGTCATGGTTAATTGGACAGTTCTTTCAGAGAGTTATTTCTGCACAGCTAGAATGAGTTTATCTTATGTACTTCTCGATTCAGTACAGTTTCTGAAAGCTAGAGACCACAAATGTTCACCTTAGTTGCTGATTCCACACAAGATGATTAAATTTTCAACAAATGGCAATTTGTTCCTTAACCAGAGCATACAGAGGCTGCTGTAACAGAATGTACTAAGAAGCAGCCTTCCCACTGAGCACTGCGTAGTAGCAGAAGATTGTCAAGTTTGAATGAAAATCTCTTGGTGAACTGAAAACAAAAATGCTAGAGATCCCAGTGGGTCAGGCAGCATCCATGGAGAGAAAGGAAGCTAACATTCCAAGTCTAGGTGACTCTTCTCAGAGCTGAAATCAAGTGTGGAGGCAGCAGCATTTATGCTACAATGGGATGGGGGTGGGAGTTGGAGTGCTGGGGAAGAAAGGATTTGATAATTCAGGTTAAGTGACCGGAATGTAACAATGGCAGAACAGTGTTGTGTGCCTAACTGCCAGACTGGGAAAAACAGACAGCGCCACTGGGTTAAGGGGAGAGGGAGAAAGGGCGACAGACAATGTAACAAGCAAAGTCAAAAGAAAGGGAAATAATGGGTTCACAATCTGAAGGTGTTGCACTCAATATTAAGTCCAGCAGGCTGTAAAGTGCCTAGTCTGAAGATGAGGTGTTGTTCCTCCAGTTTGCACTGTAATTCACTGGAACACTGCAGCATGCGAGCAAGGCGCTGATTTAAAATGATCAGCTACAGGAAGATCGGGGTCCTGTCTGCGCATGGACGGGAGGTGTTTGGCAAAGCTGTCACCCAGGATAAACCAATGTAGATTAGGTCACATTGGGTCCAGTGAATACAATACATAATATTGGAGGAAGTACAGGCGAAATGCTGCTTCACCTGAAAAGACTGTTGTGACCCTTGTGGAAGTCATGATTTGGAGATGCCGGTGTGGAACTGGGGTGTGCAAAGTTGAAAATCACACAACACCAGGTTGTAGTCCAACAGGTTTAATTGGAAGCACTAGCTTACGGAGCGCTGCTCATTCACCTGATTTTTAAAACCTGAGTTGTGTGATTTTTAACTTTGTAGGCCCTTGGATAGTGAGTAGGGAAGGAGTGAAGGGGCACCTTCTGTGGTTGCATGGGTAGGTACCATGGGAAGTGGGGCTGTGTTGGTGGCTGATAAATGGACTAGGCTATCCCGGAGGAACCGATTCCTACGAAATGCAGACAGGGTGGGGAGTGAGAGGAAGATGTAGTGACACTCTGAAATAGCAGAAAACAATCCTTTGAACATAAAGTCTGGTGGAATGAAGAGTGGGAAAAGAGAAGACATAGTCATTCAGATTCCAGCATCTGCAGTAATTTGCTCCTACATTGTAGAAAATCTCTCGGAGTCTTTGGGTTCTGAGGAAACTTTGCTGTGAAAGGTCTGACCTCCTTTATTTATCACCTTAATCAAAGATTGAAATAAGAACAGAGACAATATTGTAGGCAAAACTAAATAAGAATTAAATTGAATCTGTTTTGTCAAGTAACAAATTGAGCAGTGCAGTGCCCTGAATGTTCTGAATGGAACATAGGTTGATCACATTTTCCTAACTGTGTTCATTCATGTCTTGGTCTTGTCTTCAGTTCTTGTTAATATTTGAGTTTGAACATGTGTGCCACAAATGCTTCAATTCCCTATTCAAGATGAATTACACTCAATCCAGGCAATAGTTTGTGTTTCCAAGAAGCCTTAGTAATAGATCCCGGAATATGTCTAGAATTTTGTGGACACCAAGAGCCCCTTCTAATTGAAGACAGTAATTCAAAGAAATTCCTGTAAAGACAAATCATTTCCTCAAGTTGTAACTGGAAAAAATGTCCTTGATGACCCTCTTCGGAGGGTCGATGTGGACTGGTTGGGCCAAAGGGCCTGTTTCTTCACTGTAGGGAATCTAATCTAATCTATGTGCAACCAATCGTCACCATTATTACCTTGGATTAAGTCTCTCATTTTCATCCAGGTACCTTCAGTAAGAAGGGTGTTATATCAAGGACTGAAGCTTCAATTATTTTAGTTAGACATTATTGAAGAACATGAGACAAAACCTTGAGTTCTTGCTATTCTGTGATAAGTTGTCTACTGATCTACAAGAAACGTGTTGATCTCCAAAGAAAACAGGATGTTTCAGAGATAAACAGATGTTTTTGGAACGAGTATTGAGCACACTGCTCTTTATGTATTTGGTCCATCTTTTTGTTGTACCTTTCATTGTCCTTCATCCTTGCCTTAGCCTGTAGCCTTTACTCACAAACAAAAACAGAAATTGCTGGAAAAGCTCAGCAGGTCTGGCAGCATATATAGAGAGTGACCCTTCCTTCGAACTTTTGGCTGAAATGTTCTCTCCACATATGCTGCCAGACCTGCTGAGCTTCTCCAGCAATTTCTGTTTTTGTTTGTGATTTACAGGATCCACAGTTCTTTCTGTTTTTTTTGTAACATTTACTGTTGCATAGATTGCCCATGACCCACAGTACAGAAGTCACTTTGATCTCTCATAAATGATACCCTCTGTGACTATGATCTGATTAATTATCTATCCTCATTCACTAACATGAATGAATCTCTTGGATGGTTTTGATGTTGTTAACAATTATTAATTACTTTCTGTAACTACAAGCTTTGATTTTGTGATTTTTATTCACCATTTAGATCATCTGTTGCTTTGTCTATTTTGGTAGGAAGAGTAACAATCTTTCATTTCCCACGTTATATTCCTATTTGCCAAATCTTTGTCCACTCATTTAATCTACATACACTCCTTTTCAGTCTCCTTGTGTCCCCATCACAATTTATTATCCTGCCTTTACTTGTGTCATCAGCAAATTTGATAACCAGCCTTCAGTTGCTTCATTCAAGTTATTTACATACTCTGTTAAAAGTTGAGGGCTCAGCTCTGATCCCAAGGACACTTATCTTACACAACCAGAAAACAACCAACCTCTGCCTATTATTTGTTTCCTAGCCAGCTAGCCAATCCATTCATACTTATGTTACCCCTACAATGAGCTCTTACCGTATATACTCGTGTATAGGTTGAGTTTTAAAGACTGTTTTTCTTAAGGTGGAATTAGGGATTTGACTTATACATGAGGTATTTTTTTGAGGGGATGAAATTCATACTTGGCATGAGTCAAAAAATGGACAAACAAGAGCCAGTTGACTATATAAAATAATGAACAACAAAAAAAAAGAATTATGGCCATTATTGAATGTCTGTTTCCAAAATAATTGTCATCATTCTGCTTGCTACAGTAGAACAGTACTGTCGTACCATATTCCAGTTACCAGTACCATAAAGTACATGTAGGTCTACACATATGTACTCAAGTTAATAGGCATACCAGCAGGTGGTCGCGCCATCTACTGAGGGTGTTTGTACAACACATAGTTCTTGAAATAAAAACCGAGGAGCAGTAAAAACAAATAACGACTGGTAGTATTTTATTAGAAAAAAGACTGCATGAAACTGTTAATAATATATGATAAACACTTTATATAAAAAAAAGATATTCACAGCAAAAGGCTCTTTTCACCATATATCACAGATATTATGGGATACTCAGGAAGAAGACCATGAAAAACTAGGGTCGGCTTATATATGAGATGTATGAAAAATACCTGATTTTTGGCCAACATGAGTCAACTTATATATGAAATTACCCTATACATGAGTATATATGGTATTTTCTATGATAACCTTTGATGTGGCACAGTATCAAATGCCTAGCCAAATTAAAATGAAGGAAATCTTTTAATTGTTTAGAATATGAAGATTCAGCAGTCAATTTGCATGCTGCAAATTTTCATAGCAATATTGTGGTAATATCCAGATAATTTGTATTTATGATGTTAATTGATGGGTAAATTGGCCAGGTCAACTGGAAGAAACTTCTTCAAAGTATTATGATAGGATTTTTTGCATCTCCTTGAGCGGACACATTTATCCAAAAATCAGCAGGACATCTTAGTCTAGCTTCTTGTGCTCAGACCTTGAAAAAGACTTGGATCATCTGACACAGACAAGAATCCTACCAACTAAGCCAAGGTTGATAAGCTTGCCTTAAGAGGCTGGCTCTTTCTCCTGATGCCTCTGATCCCCATCTATTGTCCCTCCGATTCCACAGTAGTTGATGAGTAATTCTCCAGAGTTTGTTGAAATTGTCCCTTGTCCCCTGGACTTCAAACCCACTGTACTTGTGCTTAAAGAAATGATGGCAATAGCTTCTGGAAACTTCCATGAATCAAGAAACAGCTGAATATTAAGCTGCCATGTAAACAGCCACTGGAAACACTTATAATCTATTGAAAGACTTATTGGTGACAAAGCTGTGAAATGAGAAATGTTGAATAATTAGGCATTATACGTTGTGTTAAAAGGAGTAGCTCTCAACTGATGAGATGCAAAAGGTGAACTTGCAAAGATACACCTTTGACAACTTTCTTAAGTTATCATATTCTTCTAACAATTAAGATCATTACAGCAGTGGTAAAATTTTTCTTTTTATTTCATTTGGCCCAAAGATTGACAGAAGTTAAATACAATTAATAATAAGGTAATTTCAGTTAATTTAGACACCATTCTGTGAATTTGGTTGAATTATGTTTAGTTTGGATTCAAGTCAATTTTAACATTTCAAAAATGCCTGTTCAGACACATGTACGGGGAAACAATACCTTTGTACATGAAACTACTCTTTCTCATAAACAGCTGACTTCTAAGATTTGCCAGCAATGAAGTTTGTCCCCTCGGTTCAGTGGTTAAGAGGGTGCATCTTTTTCTAATGTTCTGTTGATAGGCTGACTGGAGGAGATCTCATATGTTATAGAATCTAGGTATATGGCCCATTGCTGTTCATTTGTGATCAAGATGGCGGCAGGGTAAGATGCTCCAGTCGGAGCTCCTCTGTTCATTTCCTTTTCCTTTCTTTCTCGTTCTCCTCTTTGCTGTACTTTTTCTTATCCTCCTGCCACTCATCTTTTAACTGCCCCTACCTAGAGAAAGGAGTCAAGAGCGACATACGTGCCCCAAAACAGGGTGGATGCTGAGTGCGTGGGCGGTGCACAGTGGAAACAGACCAAGCACAGACCGAGCACCGAATCCCAGAATGACAGCAGCAGAATGAGCATGGGCTGGGCTGAGTCCCAGAGCAACGGGCAGGCCAAAATCCTGGAGGGCCGGTAGCTAGGAAATTCCAAGTCCCAGTACGATGGCAGCAAGGGGAATTCTGAATCCTGGAGGAGCCTATGGTGAAGTGAATCCCGGAACAGCGCAACTTACCTTGTTGCTGCTTAGTGTTGGTGAGGATAAGACTGGAGGCTGGACCGATGCGGGACAGTTGTTGGACTTGGGCCTGGCACCAAACGCTGAGTTGCAGCTGTTTGGAATTGTTTTACCAGACTGTAGTGTATACCCTTTGTACAATGTTATAACTGCCTCATTTCTTACTCATTCTCAGACACTGTAAATAATGCTACTGCTTTCCTTTTAATCGACTTTTGTATAACAACACTATTTATTTTACTCTAAGACTTGTTCCTAGCTACTTGTATCTAAGATGGTGTCATTAAAAGACAACCATTGTAAAAGGTTTTCACTGTACTTTTGGACTAGAGTACAAATTACAATAAACAATATTTAATATTCAATTCAATTCAATTTAACCCCATTCTCCTGAGCTTGGACTATAATCTTCAAATATTTTCTTTTCAAATATTTACCCAGTTCCTTTTCAAATGTTTTTATTGAATTTTCTTTCGCTCTGTTTCTGGTAGACAGTTCCCTCTTTTGCAGTTCTCTGTGTAAATTTTCAACACAGCTCTCTAACCTTCAACTTGTCCATCACAGTAATAATTTAAATTTCTCCATTTTATCTTCATAATTAAAGCTTCATAACCGCCTTCTCATAGTGGTTTTCTTTATCCTTTTCAAGGGCATTCTTTCTAAAGCAGGATGCGCAAAAGACTTAAGAGCAGATCAGCCCATTAAATCTGATCCACCATTCAATGAGATCATCTTCAACTCCACTTTCCTGTCTTTTCCTTATAATCATTGGCACAGTATTCAAATTGCAACATTTAAAAGGCATTTGGATGGGTATATGAATAGGAAGGGTTTGGAGGGATATAGGTCAGGTGCTGGCAGGTGGGACTAGATTGGGTTGGGATATCTGGTCGGCATGGACAGGTTGGACCGAAGGATCTGTTTTTGTACTGTACATCTCTATGACTCCATTACTCTATTTGTAGTCTCAATGGTTTATATATGTCTTGCAATCTCTGTTTGATTGGGATCTCTACATCCCTATTTACACAACCAACAATCCTAGATTTTTTGCAACTTCACATGCTTTAAACAATGCACACTCACTACTAGGATTAACTGGGCACACATGACAGTGTTGTTTTATCTGCTTAAGTTGGTCAAGTGCCAGCCTTTTACAATTAATTTTCATATAAAATAATAACTTTTAATGATTGATCTTAGCCTTCCCTAAGAGAACAAGGGGCAGTCTTGAATCTGAGAGTTCATTAGTTATTTATGATTTCTAGAAATAAACACCATTTTGGTACTGACTACCATAAAAAGGTATAATATGGTGTACATGTATTAATGTAGCACACACATCCCAAAGCAATTAACGGGAGCTACATTAGGTAATATTATGGTCAAATGATGAAAAAGTCAAAATAGTAGATCTCAAGGAGCTATGAAAGAAGGATGTAGAGGTAATGCATGTTGAGGAAGGTATTCCAGACCTTAGGCTCTGGGCAAGTCATGATACAAGAATTAGACGAGCATTAATGCAACCTATAGAGATTGATAACTTTCAAAGAGATTTGAAGTTTCCAGTTATTAATTGAAAGAATTGCACAACAAGATCTCTCACCATAATAACATGATGACATGTTATTAGTCTATAGTAACATGACTAATCAAAGCATCATTGAGCAAACATTTTCCTTTTCCTTTGGCAACTTCTACTTTAAACTACAAAAAGTGATATTCTACTGTTAAACATATCGCACATGACATTCTTTACATAATTACAATCCTTTTAGCAACGAGTTCACAGTTGCTTACAACTTCTACTAAGTTTCCATATCCATGGTTTGTTGAGCACTGTGCTTTCCACAGTGTTAAGAAATCTTGTTAAATAGCCAAAACAGCCTTTTCTTTATGTTGGTTACATACAACCTCTGCTTCGGTTATTCATTGGTTTGTAAGAATGCCTGTAACCTGATCTCAAAAAAAGACTTCCTCGGCCCTCTTGCCAATGGCAACATGAAACATGTTAACCATGCGTCCAGTTACAAATGCCAACTATCTATCTTTGATCCCAAACACCTCCAGTCTTCGAAGTAAGTGACAGTTTCCAGCACAGCTCTTATAATTGATACAAAGAATACTTATCTGGCATTTTTGAGATTATTAATTGTAAATGCAGAGACAGTTGCCATTGTCTCCAAGTTTAAATTATCTTGCACCTTCTTCTCAGTAAACAATCTCCGCCTTCCTTTGGTTTCTAATAATCAAATTGCCCAGACTAATCAAGGCAAAATATAGTGGATGTTGGAAATCCACAATAAAAAGTAACAAGTGAGAAACTGAGCAAGGCAGCCCAATTCATTTTACCGTGGGCGGCACGGTGGCACAGTGGTTAGCACTGCTGCCTCACAGCGCCTGAGACCTGGGTTCAATTCCCGACTCAGGCGACTGACTGTGTGGAGTTTGCACGTTCTCCCCGTGTCTGCGTGGGTTTCCTCCGGGTGCTCCGGTTTCCTCCCACAGTCCAAAGATGTGCGGGTCAGGTGAATTGGCCATGCTAAATTGCCCGTAGTGTTAGGTAAGGGGTATATGTAGGGGTATGGGTGGGTTGCGCTTCGGCGGGTCGGTGTGGACTTGTTGGGCCGAAGGGCCTGTTTCTACACTGTAAGTAAGTAATCTAATCTACCCTAACTTAAAAATAGAGTCTTGAAACATCATAATTATAGCAACTCAAGTCTTAGAAAAGGCCATAGAGTGGGGGAAATGGAGCTAGTGGTGGAGGTCGGATTAGGTGAGAACACAGAAATTTTTGAATGCACAAGTGACCATTTTAATTTTTGTTAATTAACTTATTTTTCTAATCAACGTGTTCAAAGATGTTATTATACACCTCTTGGACTTGAACCCAGGCCTCATGTTCTAGGATTAGAGACACTACCACTGTGCCACAGGAGGGCGCATGGATGACCATTTTACTTTGATTTCCAGATAAGCAACTCCTTCAATGGAGTTTAATAGAGACAGGGTTGAATGAAGTCTGGTGAGAGTTAGTGTGTGAGCAGTAAAGATTTGAATTACATTGAGCAACAGAGGTAGAGTGAAGAAGGCAGGCCAAGAGCATGTTGGTCGAGTCGAGAGGAAACAAAAATGAAGAGTTTGGTATCAGATGAACCTGAGGCATGTTGGAAGTTGCAAAGTTATGATATGGATATGTGGTCAGATGCTCATCTTTGGGTTGAATATGATGACTAGATTGCAAACGATCTGGTTCTGCTTCAGGCAGTTGTCAAGGAGAGGGTTAGAATCGGTGGCTAGGGAAAAGAATGTGCAGCAGGGACCGAAGAGAATGAATTTGGTCTTCCCCATACTCAACTGGAAGATATTTCTTCCCTTTCAGTATTAGTCGGGGAAAATGCTGAGGCAAGATTAGCTAAGAGTTCTTGTAGATGCAGTGACATGACATGGAACAGGAAGAGCCTTCAAATGTGGTAGGCAACTATTCTGTATGAGATGGGTATCTTGTTCAAACTGATCCAAACCTGCCTTCCAATTTCTCCAATTTAGAAACAATGTTGAGAACAAATTGGAACTTTTGACGAAAGAACCAGTTGAATAGAAACTGATACTTTCAAACATCTGCCAACAATATCTTGCACTTTTGTACAGTGGTTTCTGAAAAATAAACAACACTTTGTACCTGGCTGACTACCATGGCCTAACAAGGCAAACAAACCATGATGCTTTAGGCACTGGGACAAGCCAGAATCAGAAATGTGTTCTCAGAAACACTGCTTGATAATGGAAACCAGCCTACATCAGACCACTGTTCATAGACTTCAGTTCTGCATTTAACACTATCGTTTCTCAGTACCTGATTAGAAAGCTGAGTCTGCTGGGCCTAAATACCTCCCTTTGTAACTGGATCCCGAACTTCCTGACTGGGAGACGTCAATTAGCCCAGATTGGGAACCATCGCACTGAGCATGGGACCCCCTAGGGCTGTGTGCTCAGTCTCCTGCTGTTCACCCTGTGATGCACAGGTTGAATCACATCAAGTTCGCTGATAATAGGACTGTAGTACGTCTCATCAGCACGAACAATGAGTCAGCAAACAGAGAGGAGGTGCAGCAGCTAACGACTGGTGCAGAGCCAACAGCCTGTCTCTGAACGTGGACAAGACGAAAGAGATGGCTATTGACTTCAGGAGGGCACAAAACGACCACTCTACACTGGACATCGACGGTTTCCCCATGGAGATCGTGAAGTGCACCAAATTTTTTGGCGCACACCTGGCAGAGAATTTCACCTGGACCGTCAACACCAGCTTCATAGCCAAGAAAGCCCAGCCACATCTCTATTTTCTGCACAAGCTGAGGAAAGCCCATCTCTCACTCATCCATCCTCGCCACATTCTACAAAGGGTTTATTGAGAGTATCCTGAGCTGCTGCATCACTGTCTGGTTTGGGAATTGCACCGTCTCGGATTGTAAGAGCCTACAACGGATAGTGAGGACAGCTGAGAAGATCATCAGGGTCTCTTCCCTGCATTACCAAAATTTACACTATACGCTGCATTTGAAAGACTAAGAGCATGGTGGAAGACCCCACATAGATTGTTAGATTACTTACAGTGTGGAAACAGGCCCTTCGGCCCAACAAGTCCACACCGACCCGCCGAAGCACAACCCACCCAGACCCATTCCCCTACATTTACCCCTTCAACTAACACTACGGGCAATTTAGCATGGCTAATTGACCTAACCTGCACATTTTTGGATTGTGGGAGGAAACCGGAGAACCCGGAGGAAACCCATGCAGACACGGGGAGAATGTGCAAACTCCACATAGTCAGTCACCTGAGGTGGGAAATGAACCCGGGTCTCTGGCGCTGTGAGGCAGCAGTGCTAACCGCTGTGAGGCAGCAGTGCTAACCACTGTGTCACCGTGCCGCCCACCTAACTCCTCACTCAAACTCTTCTCCCTCCTGTCATCTGGCAGAAGATACTGGAGCATAGGGTCTCTCACCGTCAGACTCTGCAACAGTTCCTTCCCCAGGCCATCAGGCTCCTGATCACAGTATGATTAGGTTCTTTCCCATCTGAAATTCTTTGCATGACTTAGACATTTTTCTAGCAGCAATTCAATTATTCATCATTCTTCTGTAACACTGTAACTTGTGTGTTTTGCACTTCTTATGCACCTTATGCCGTGAGCAATTGTGTAGTTTGTGCTGCCAATATAGCACCCTTGGTTCTGGAGGAACGCTGTCTCGTTTTACTGTATCAGTTATATCTGGTAAAAATGACAAATAAAAAGCTACTTACTCAAAGCAATCCAATTCTTTGCTCAAAAAGCAAGTTTTGCTGTGTGCTATTACATTCAGCCCTGTTTTCATTTGCAATTAATGGAAGCAATGATGTTACAGGGTTCATTGCAAGACTTGATAACCTACACAGGTCTTGAGACGTGCAGAGCTTTTCAGAATGAAGTATTCTTGCTTTCAATAAAGTGTCATCAAGGGACACGTTGGTGAGTGGCAGTCGTTCAGTTGTTATAATTGAAATTCTTGTCGCAATAAAGTGCATGTACTGAACATTTTTGTAAGGGGCAAAGGGTGGAGACAATACTTTTGTAGAATCTAATTTTAATTCAAGTATTTATATCTTATCATTTTTCAATACAAAAATTACAAAACCAGTGAATGAATATGGTTCCTTTTGGAGTTTCTGTATGTAATAAGACCATAAGGTGTAGAAGCAGAAGTAGGTCATTAGGCCACAGAGTCTGCTCCCCCAGTCAGGGAGATCATGGTTGATCTGATAATCCTTAATTCACTTTCCTGCCTATTCCCCATAGACCTGATTCCTTTACTGATTAAAAATCTGGCTGTCTCAGCATTGAATGTACTTAATGATCTCTGTGGTAAAGGATTACACAGATTCATTACCTCTGAATGAAGAAATTTCTCCTTAACTCTTTTAAATTTATGACCCTTCTCCTGCCTTCTGGTCCTAGACTCTCCCACAAAGGGAAACAACCTTTCAGCATTTACCCTGTCAGGTCTTCCAGGAATTTTGTATGTGTCATTCTTTTATATTCCCATGAGTATAGAGCCAATCCATTCCACCTTTCCTCATAAGACAGTCCCTCCCTACCAGGTATCAGCCCAGTGAACCTTGATACCAGTATGTATTTCTTTAGATAAGAGTCCCAAAACTGTTCGCAGTATTCCAGCTATGGTCTAATGAGTGCCCGGTATAGTTATAGCAAAATCTCCCTACTTTTATACTCTCTTTCCTTAGAAATAAAAGTCATATTCTACTTGCCTTCCCTATTCACCTGCAGAACTTGGATGCTGTATTTTGTGATTCATGAGCAGCTCAGTTGAAGGTTCGGGCTACTCTGGTTATCAGCAGGAGTCAAATTCATGCTGGTTAAATATACTTCACTCCAAAGATATTAAAAGTAGTTAAGTATGAATTCTGAACAAGAATTAACAATTCGCCAACATAGACACTGGGGAAAGACCCATTATTTGGGCTTTATTACTGCAAAAACACATTAGTTGTGTTTGATTCACAAATTTAAAACACCACATCGTGTGCTATTCTATGTGACGAGCAAAACATTGTAGATTCTGGAAATGTAAAGAGAAACTTTACAATGAACATTCCAATTCAGTCAAAAGATCACCAAGTTGGAATATTCTTTCTCTCTCTCTCTCTCTCTCTCTCCCTCTCTCTCTCTATCAATGCTGCCTGACCTGTTAGTATTTTCAAGATCTTCCTCATTACTTAGCAAATAATAGTGCACATGATGGATCAGGTGATCAATTAAACAGTGAGGACAAGGTAAGAAGAGCGAGGTAGGAATAAGGAAGCAATAATCAGTATGTTAGAAGAAGGGACTTTGTGTACAGCATATGTTCAAATACTGCACTTTTTGGACTATATCCTGGCTTGGGCTGACAAGTAGCAAGTAATACTCTGGTCACACAAATCTACGCAATGACCATCTCCAATAAGAAACAATCTAACCACCTCCCCTTGACATTCAGTGGTGTTAACATCACTGAATTCCTCCACTAACAACATCCTTGGGATTACCACTGAACAGAAACTCAACTAGATTTGCCATATAAACCCTGGCTACAAGAGCAGGTCAGATACTAGGAGTCCTGTGGTGAGTAACTCACCTCCTGACTCCCCAGAGCCCATCTGCCATCTCCAGGGCACATGTGTGATGGGAAACTCCCCACTTGCCTTATAAGAATGACTCCAATCACACTGAAGAAGCTTAACAACATCCAGGAAAAAGCAGATGCTTGGTTGACACTACATCCATAAGAATCCACTCCACCACTGACACTCAGTAGCAGGAGTGTCTATCATCTACAGTACAGAAATTTACCAAAGATACTCAGACAGCACCTTCCAAACCCACAACCACTTCCATTTAGAAGGACAGGTATAGCAGACACATGGGAAGAACAACACCAACTGCGAGTACTCACCATTCAGATTTGGAAATATAAATAAGTATTATGATCTGATATCCATTACAGAGATGTGGCTGCAGGTGGAACTGAATATCAAAGGCATATTTTACCACAGTTGTACAAGACAATAGTGAGACCACATCTCGAGTATGGTGTATACAATTTGTGTCGTCTTATTTAAGATGGTATAATTGCATTAGAAGCAGTTCAGAGAAGGTTCTCTGTACTGATTCCTGAGATGAGAGTATTATCTTATGTGGAAATGTTGGGCCTGTATTTATTTAAGATAGAAGAAAGAAAAGTGATTTTATTGAATCACGAAACTCCTCTCTAAGAGGAGAGACTAGAATGAGGGGAAATAGTTTAAATATAAGGGGTCTTCAATTTGAGGTGATGTTTAGGAAAAATGCTCACTCTCAAAAGGTTGAGAGTTTGAGGAATATTTACCATCTCGGAGTAGTGGAGGCAGGGTCATTTAAGATCTTTACAGCAGAGGTAGATGTATTCTTGACTAACAGCAGACTCAAAGAGATTGGGGACACCAGGAAATTGGAGTTCTGTTCATGGTTAGATCAGGTGTGATCTTATTAAATGGCCAAGCAGTTACAAAGAGCCAAATAGCCTATTTCTGATCTGTTCACATCTAAATGAAAGTCACTAAGGTAATATGCAATCTGCCAGCCTGTGTTTCAATGGAATGTGCAGTCCTTCTTGGCACGGTGGCTCAGTGATTAGCACTGCTGTCTCACAGTTGCAGGGACCTCGGTTTGATTCCAGCCTTGGGTAACTGTCTGTGTGGAGTTTGCACATTCTTCCTGTGTCTGTGTGGGTTTCTTCCTGATGCTCCAGTTTCCTCCCACAGTCCAAAACATTGCAGGTTAGGTGGATTAATATAGCAAATGCATGATTACAGGGATAGAGTTGGCGGGAGGTCTGGGTGAGATGTTTTTCGGAGGGTCCGCATGGACAGATGGGCTGAATGGCCTGCTTCCACACTGTTGGGATTCTATGATTCACCCTCCATCATTCACGTAGGTTGGTTATTTGTGGGGTCAAATGTTTCGTCAAAGGTTGTACAAAAATACTGTAACAAAATAAACCTCATCTTCTCTGTATGGCTGCAGCTTTTGTGACATGGGAACAGTTTATATCCGGTTGTTGTGTTGTCAGTGACATTATGGTTGCTGTTAAATTTCTTTGAACTTGAAGGCAGCTGATGGAAAGATGGTTGTTGAGAAAGCTGAGCTTGCGCCTGTCACTCGAGCTTCACAGTGCTGTGTTTGAGAGATGCTGCTGTGTTCTCCTTTCAGGTTGCTAAGCCGAGCTGAAAATATTGTCACTGAAGTCAGTGTTTAGAAATAATATTGTGGCCACCCAGTCAGGGATGTTCCTGTTAATAATGTGATTTCCACTGCCATTGAAAGGCTCAAAAATAGAAAACCTCCAACTCTATTTTCACTTCATGCTTCACAGTAATGTGTGTTCTGTTGTTCTGTGTTGCAGGAAATTAATTGAGACTTCAGTTTTTTTCTGTTTAAATGGGCATTCATCAAATTAGATTGAGGCCATCCAACCTTATTTCTAGTAATGGATTTAAGATTCAAAAGTACAATTTCTTAATGTGTGCACAACCCAAATGGAGGACACAGCTCATATAAAGAAAGAATGTGGCAACATATAAGAAGCCATAAATAAATTTGCTGAATGGATTTGTAATTGGGAAATTATTCGAATGTTATCCAAATGTGAGATATTGCATTTTGTTAGGAAAGATATGGAGGCCATATTGTAATGGGATAATGAGAGTTTTCATAGTGGTAGAGAAAGTAGATGAATGTAGGAGTAGCTCTATCGCCGTCACTGCAATGCAGGTTAACTGAAAGATAAGAAATGAAACATTGCGCTTCAGTTCCATGGGAATGACCTTGAAAAGCCTGAGGTAATCTTAAAGTTGTATAAAACCTTGGTTAGATCATTCTTAGACCTATCACACTCTCAGCTACCTATTTCCCCCCCCCCCCCCCCCCCCCCCAACCCTCACCTCCCTCCCATCTATCTCTCAGCACCCCCAGCCCACAAGCCTCATTCCTGATGAAGGGCTCTTGCCTGAAATGTCTATTCTCCTACTCCTCGGATGTTGCCTGACCTGCTGTGCTTTTCCAGCACCACACTCTCGATCTCACAAAAAAAAAGACATCAGTGCAGACTGAGTTGTTAAATGGAACTGTTATTGAGTAAAACGTATACACTTGTGTGTTCTGGAGACAGTAGTAACCAAAGCATCTCTATTTTATTCATTCTTGAGCAGCACAGAATTATAAGGTTCAGTTGAAATTATGTAATTGAAAATGCAAGTTCCTTGCTTTCACTTGTTCAATCAAGCCCAGCTATATTTCTTTATATTGTCCTGCTGGAGTTCCACCTCTTCTGCTCAAGCAGAGCACTTCATCAGACTGTGGTTGAGCACATTCACAAAGCTCATGTCCCAGCAGCTGCATTTTACATGTTCAGATAATCTGTATGCTCATAACATTGACTGAAAGTTTGGGAGATTTGGAGGCACACTTGAAACTCTGCTTTATTCTGCTTAAATTGATTTTATTGCTGTAGATTGAGTTCAATACCAAATAAGTTGATGATTGACTTCATACCAGGGAAAGGAGAAAAGAGAGCTATTTTTCTTTATTGTTTCTCTGGTAAATTATTTGTGAGATGATTGTGCCAAAAGGCTAAAACAAAATCTTACACATAATTAAGAATGCTGTATTGCATATTTATATGATGATGCATCTTTTGAATGGGGATTTGGTAAGAGTTTACTGACCACAATTAATTAATTGTGAATTGATGATAACATCTGCTCAGGATTGTGTGCTTCTGCAGTGGATCTTCATGAAACTGAATAAGCTAGTTTTTGACTCTCTAGTCATTGGGAACAAGGGACAAGGGAACAAAGGATTCAGTTCCTTTTCTTGATGGTCTGCCATCAGTCTGTCTTATTGATAACAAGTTGCAACTGGAAGCACAATGCAACTTGATTGATGAGTCACCATTTTGCATAATTGATAACGAGAACATCCTAGTTGATAATAACGATTCCACAACACTTCAAGGAGAGAGTCGGGGTGATTCAGGAGCAACCTTATGAGACTCATCATTTCAGAGATGGGGAAACAGGGCCTGGCAAGTGAAGTAGCTATCTTCCATCGGTTCGATCAACATTGATTTTGTGGGGGTTTTGCCTGAATGCATGTGGAACTTGTTTCAGGAAGGACAGAATGGAACCTCAAGCAGCAAGAGGGCACTGAGGAAGGAAACTGAACATATCTGTTGGACCTCCACTAACAGGTGACCACAGTGAGGGCAGTTGGAGCAGTTGAATGGACTCTCACTAGAAATGAAGTTTATCTTTGGTGGAGGGATGGGAGGCATACCCAAGAATTGCTCAGCTCCCCTCACTTGTGTATTGTGTATATCAGAGCTGAAAATGTGTTGCTGGTTAAAGCACAGCAGGTCAGGCAGCATCCAAGGAACAGGAAATTCGACGTTTCGGGCCAGAGCCCTTCATCAGGAATGGTGCAGGTGAATTTGTGGCGGATATGGAAGGATCCCTTGGGGCCTTGGAGAGAAGTAAGGGAGGAGGTGTGGGCGCAAGTTTTGCATTTCCTGCGGTTGCAGGGGAAGGTGCCGGGAGTGGAGGTTGGGTTGGTTGGGGGTGTGGACCTGACGAGGGAGTCACGAAGGGAGTGACCTTTGCGGAACGTTGATAGGGGAGGGGAGGGAAATATATCCCTGGTGGTGGGGTCCGTTTGGAGTTGGCGGAAATGACGGCGGATGATACGCTGTATACGGAGGTTGGTGGGGTGGTAGGTGAGAACCAGTGGGGTACTGTCTTGGTGGCGGTTGGAGGGGCGGGGCTCAAGGGCGGAGGAGCGGGAAGTGGAGGAGATGCGGTGGAGGGCATCGTCGATCACGTCTGGGGGGAATCTGCGTCCTTGAAGAAGGAGGCCATCTGGGCTGTACGGTATTGGAACTGGTCCTCCTGGGAGCAGATGCGGCGGAGACGAAGGAATTGGGAATATGGGATGGAGTTTTTACAGGGTGCAGTGTGGGAGGAGGTGTAGTCCAGGTAGCTGTAGGAGTCAGTCGGTTTATAGTAGATGTCTGTGTTGAGTCGGTCGCCCGAGATAGAAGTGGAAAGGTCTAGGAAGGGGAGGGAGGAGTCTGAGACAGTCCAGGTGAATTTGAGGTCGGGATGGAAGGTGTTGGTAAAGTTGATGAACTGTTCAACCTCCTCGTGGGAGCACGATGACTGTATATCGATGACTGTATCGGCGCTGCCTTTAACCTACTATTGTGTATATCATTCATGTTTATCCTTAATTTCCCTTCTGTCTGCAGTGACTTGATGCCATAGAATTAAAGATTTTTAAGCTGCACGTTAAGCTGTTCAGATTTCATGCTACACAAGTAGTTGTTCAATGATCCTCCTGTTTAAATATGGATGTGGTGGAAACATAGCTGAAATGAGTTCATGAGTACTCTTCTGTCTCACTGATGTGCAGTCCACATCACATTGTAGTACTGGAATGTGGTGTCGGCAACTGCTCTGAACATTAGCAGTCAAGGTATTTATTGTCAAAAGCTAACTGCTATGGTTTGTAAGCTGTCACAGCTGAGTGGTATTGGAACCTCTCGCCAAAGGTTTGAGAGAGGCAATTGGCAAGGTATGGGAAGTGTTCACGGTATTCACGTTTCCCCGCATTAGTGTGCCACATATTTGGCTGATCAGGTCTGCATTGTTATGATTTTTGTGGAGAGGCAGAGAATGCCATATGCTAAATTGAAGAGATTAAGAGTGACTAAGCCAATCTGGTGTACAGTGACAACAACTCTGGATTCACATACAGTGGATCATGTATATCTGTGGTGGTCAGCTTGGCTTTGGCAGGGAGGCAACTAAAGTTAAAGGGCTTTCCATCCAGATAGTATTTAACACTGATATGAGGTGAGACATTTGATCTGTGAGGGAAATGAATACTGCTAGTAAATTGTAAATATTAAGGGGCTATCATGCAAACTTCCTTAACTCCAACCTGCATTTTGAAGCAATCTCTTTCAGAACTACCATTCAAGAGAGTTCAGTCATATCACCATGAGGTATTTGAAGGTATTTAATTGGATAAGCACCAATATAATTTATTACACAGTCTTACTCGTGAAAATAAAAATACTTCAGCAATGATTTTGAAAAATCTCATCTCCGTTTCAAGGCTTTGATTTGCAATTATAAACAAACCACATAGTTAATAACACATATTTAACGTTTATTCCATAGTTAGACTTTCTGCCATTTGTGGATCGCTTAATTTCATGTTATCAGCTCATTTGCTGTTCTACTATTTCCTTGCTTTTTTTTTAGTCTTAAGCAAAAAAAAGGTTAAGACTAAAATTGGGCCCTTGAAGACAGAAACAGGGGAATATATTATGGGGAACAAAGAAATTGCAAAAGAATTGAATTGTACTTCAGATCTGTGTTCACTGGGGAAGACACAAGCAATCTCCCTTAGTAACAGTGGCTGAAGGATCTGAACTGAAGGAAATATATATTTGCCAGGAATTGGTGTTGGAGAGACTGTTAGGTCTGAATGTTGATAAGTCCCCGGGGCCTGATGGTCTACATCCCAGGGTACTGAAGGAGGTGGCTCGAGAAATCGTGGATGCGTTGGTGATTATTTTCCAGAGTTCAATAGATTTGGGATCAGTTCCTGCGGATTGGAGGGTGGCTAATGTTATACCACTTTTTAAGAAAGGTGGGAGAGAGGAAGCAGGAAATTATAGACCAGTTAGTCTGACCTCAGTGGTGGGAAAGATGCTGGAGTCTATTATAAAGGATGAAATTACAACACATCTGGATAGTAGTAACAGGATAGGTCAGAGTCAGCATGGATTTATAAAGGGGAAATCATGCTTGACTAATCTTCTGGAATTTTTTGAGGATGTAATTCTGAAGATGTTTGAGGGGGATCCAGTAGATGTAGTGTACCTGGACTTTGAGAAAGCTCTTGATAAAGTCCCACTTAGGAGGTTAGTGAGCAAAATTAGGGCGCATGGTTTTGGGGGGCAAAGTACTAACTTGGATTGAAAGTTGGTTGGCTGATAGGAAACAAAGAGTAGTGATAAACGGCTCCATTTCAGAATGGCAGGCAGTGACCAGTGGGGTACCGCAGGGATCAGTGCTGGGACCGCAGCTTTTTACAACTTATGTTAATGATATAGAAGATGATATTAGTAACAACATTAGCAAATTTGCAGGGTGAAATGTGATGAGGAAGTTAGGAGATTATAGGGTGACCTGGACAAGTTAGGTGAGTGGTCAGATGCTGGCAGATGCAGTTTAATGTGGATAAATGTATGGTTATCCACTTTGGTGGTAAGAACAGGAAGGCAGATTACTACCTAAATGGAATCAATTTAGGTAAAGGGGCAGTACAGAGAGATCTGGGTGTTCTTGTACACCAATCAATGAAGTAAGCATGCAGGTACAGCAGATAGTGAAGAAGCTAATAGCATGCTGGCCTTCATAACAAGAGGGATTGAGTATAGAAGCAAAGAGGTTCTTCTGCAGCTGTACAGGGCCCTGGTGAGACCACACCTGGAGTACTGTGTGCAGTTCTGGTCTCCAAATTTGAGGAAAGACATTCTGGCTATTGAGGGAGTGCAGCGTAGGTTCACGAGGTCAATTCCTGGAATGGCAGGACTACCCTATGCTGAAAGACTGGAGCGACTTGGCTTGTATACCCTTGAGTTTAGAAGACTGAGAGGGGATATGATTGAGATATATCTGATTATTAAAGGATTGGACACTCTGGAGGCAGGAAACATGTTTCCGCTGATGGTGAGTGCCAAACCAGAGGACACAGCTTAAAAATACGGGGTCGACCACTTAGGACAGAGATGAGGAGAAACTTCTTCACCCAGAGAGTGGTGGCTGTGTGGAATGCTCTGCCCCAGAAGGCAGTGGAGGCCCAGTCTCTGGATTCATTTAAGAAAGAGTTGGATAGAGCTCTCAAAGATAGTGGAATCAAGGGTTATGGAGATAAGGCAGGAATAGGATACTGATTAAGGATGATCAGCCATGTTCACATTGAATGGTGGTGCAGGTTCAAAGGGCAGGATGGCCTACTCGTGCACCTATTGTCTATTGCCTTATCAATTATTCTATTCTGCCTGCAATGTTTGGCAAACAGTTCCATCCAAAGAAAGAAGAAACGTACTAAGGGGAGGATGTGGCAACTGTAGCTGACAAGCGAAATCAGGGACAGCATTAAGCAAAAGCAAAAACATGGTGTGATGAAGATTAGTGGTAAGCCAAAGGACTGAGAAGTCTTTAAAAAACAGCAGAGGACAATTTAAAAAGCAATAATGGAACAGAAGATGAAATGTGGCATAAGCCACATAATAATATAAAAGAAGATTGTGGGAGTATTTTTAGACATATGAAAGGTAACAGAGAGGCAAGAGTGGACATTGGACTGCTGAAAAATGAGGCTGGAGAAGTAGTAATGGGGAACAAAGAAATGGCAGAGGAATGGACTCAGTACGCTACATCGATCTTCACGGTGGAAGACACCAGCAGCATACCAGAACTTCCTGAGTATCAGGGAGTCGTGGTGAGTGTAGTGGCCATCACTAAGGAGAAGGTGCTGGGGAAACTGAAAAGTCTGAATTTTGATTAATAACCCAGACAGGGTGGACAACCCCCAGGGGTTCTGAAGGAGATAGCTGAGGAGAATGTAGTGGTATTGATGGTGACCTTTCAGGAATCGTTGGAGTCGAGGAGGGTGCCGGAGGACTGGAAAGTCACTCATGTTTAAGAAGAAGGGAGACAGAAAATGGGAAATTATTGACAGTTAGCCTGACCATGATCATTGACCATGATCCTCTATTAACGATGAAATTGCTGAGTACTTGGAAGTGCAGGGTAAAATCGGAGTGAGTCAGTACGGCTTCATCAAGAAGAGATTATCCCTGACAAGTCTGTAATTCTTTGTGGAGGTAAGGAGCAAGTTAGACAAGGGAGTGACAGTGAATGTGATGAATTTGGATTTCCACTGAGGCCTTTGACAAGGTGCCACACAGGAGATTGCTAAATAGAATAAGAGCCCATGGTATTAGAGGCAAGGTATTGGCATGGATAAAAGATTGGCAGAAGGCAGTGTATGGGAAATAAAGGGGTCTTTTTCAGGATGTCAGCTGGTTAGAGGTAGAGTTCCATAGCGATCCATGTTGGGATCACAGCTATTCACATTATACATTAACGATCTGGACGAATAAACTGAGAGCATTGTTGCTAAGTTTGCAGATGGCACAAAATAGGTGGAGGTTTCGGGTACTGTTGAGGAAACAGGGAGACTACAGAAGGCCAGGACAGGCTAAGAGAGTGGGCATAGAAGTGGCAGATGGAATACAATGTGGGAAAGTCAGAGGTAACACACTTTGGTTGGAAGAATAGTGGCAGAGCCTATTTTTTACATGGGGAAGGGTTTTAGAAATCTGAAGCACAAAGAGACTTAGGTGTTCTAGTTCAGGATTCTCTTACAGTTAACATGCAAAGTCAGAACTCTCACAATACCAGGCTATAGTCTAACAAGTTTATTTGAAATCACAAGCTTTCAGGGCGCTACTCCTTTGTCAGGTGAAGTGATTAACTCCTCTCTCACTTATCCACGATTGAATAGGCATCTGTTTTTTTTGTTAGAGTGCCTGCCCTGTTCTCATACACCGTCCTTCTATCTCTTCAGCTTCATAACCTCCCAGCTGCTTTTACCTGACAAAGGAGCAGCACTCCGAATTGTGATTTCAGATAACCCTGTTGAACTATAACTGGGTGTCGTGTCACTTTTGACTTTGTCCAGCACTGGCACCTCCGCATCATTATTTACGTGCTGGTACTGTTGACAATTAAAAATCGAATGCAATGTTAGCATGCATTTCAAGAGGGCTAGAGTACAAGAGGAGGGATGTCCTGTTGAGGTGGTATGTGGCTCTGGTCAAAGTGTTTTTGGAATATTGTGAGCAGTTTTGTGCCCTATATCTAAGGAAGGATTCGCTGGCCTTTGAGGAATTTCATGGAAGGTTTACAAGAAGGATCCTGGAGATGAAGGGCTTGTCATATGAAGAGTGGTTGAGGACTCTGGTTTCTGACTTGGAGTCCAGAAAGTTGCAGTGGGATATCTTAGAGAGTATTGAGAGGCCTGGATAGAGTGGATATAGAGAAGACATTTTCGTAGTAAGAGAGACTAGGACCTGAGGGCATGGCCTCAAAGTGAAGGAACAACCCTTTAAAACTGAGATGAGGAGGAATTTCTTCAGCCAGAGGATGTTGAATCTGTGGAACTCTTTGCCGCAGAAAGCTATGGAGGTCAATTCATTACGTGTCTGTAAGATGTAGATAAGTTCTTCATAATTAAGGGAATCAAGAATTATGGGAAGAAGGAAAGAGAATGGGGTTGAGAAACATATCAGCCATGATCGAATGCTAGAGGAGATTTAATGGGTCAAATGGCCTTGTTATGCTTCTACATCTTATGTTGTGGTAAGATAATGGGTTCAAGTTGTACACTGATGGATTGTGCCATTGAATTTCATAAATTTAGTAACTTGTCAGTTAATTCCTGAAGAATAGATCCTAGTTACTTTGTTATCAAGGTCAGACTGGTTCACTCAAGTCCTTCACTGAAGGGAGCCTATCTGTTCATGCCACTAGTTTGGCACAGTGTGGGTTGATTACTGGTTGGAATAACAAAGGTAAAGAAAATGATAGCCTTCTGTTGTTTTGCTACGGGTCTCTGAGTCCTCCTTTTTCAATGAATGATCTCATAACTGTCTTTGTCTACACTTCCGAATATTCTACAGTCAGAGATATAAATCGTCTTTTAGTCATTGCCATTTATTTACCCCTGTGGTGCTTTTCTGGAGTTGTTTGCAAAACATTTCTTGTTGAGGAAGAATATTTCTCTGAATTGTTGTTTCACCATTACTGATGGGCATGTTTAATGAAATAGTATGCAATGAAATGCTTTACATGGGTAATATATCTGAATTCCAATTGTGAAACCAGTATGCCTTGGGTGACATAATCCTGTGGTTTCTTTTGACTCGTCTCTCTGTGAAATTCCTTCACCAGCTGAGCACTGGAACACCAGAACTGAGATTTTAAAGTTTCCAATACAGTGGCTTTGTGTGCTTCTGTTCCTTCAGCATAGTCCAACCAAAACCAAGGCAACTGTGACAGTTTGTTGAAACTTTGTCACCTCACTCATAGCTCTGTTCTAAATGGAGTTCTCAGATCTGAAGCTGGCCTAGAACTATTTATTGTACTCTCCAGCTTATACAACAATAACTGTACAGAATGAGATCAATGTTCTTGGAGACTGTTGCCAGGGCCACTCTTCACATTCTGGAAACTGAATTGTCTTAAATCCTTCAGTTCCTGATGGTCGTGACTGTGTCACAATAAAAAAGAAATTAAGAGTGCTGAAAAGATAGTTGTTCAACTCATTTTGCAGACATGTTTCTCATGGGGCTTGGCATTATTGGCTCCCTACAAGATTGGTGCAATTTTATTGTATGTATATTTCCTAATTTTTTGATATTCAATTTAATCTTAAGTTTATTGGTTCTGGCAACTGCCTTCTAGATTTGTGATGCTCCTCAGCTTTTTTTCTGTCTGCTCCATTTCGAAGTTAATGCACTCTTCATCTGAGAGATGTCTGTCCAGACCATCGCCCAAAATACTTGATGAAACAATGTTCCCTCACAGGTGTCATGTTGTTGGCTTGACTTTCACATTTCTATTTAATATGCATTTTTTTGTGAGTTGATTTTCTTTTGTACCACCTAGTTTTGTCACCTTTTCTCTTGACAATGGTGATTTTACTTTGAAGGTTTGATCCCAACTTATGTAAAAAAGTGCCGTTTCAGCAGTTCAAATAATTTCTGCTAGCAAACTTTTTTCTTTTGATGATGCTTTACTGTTTGAGGAAATTGTGATTTCTCCATTCTGATCTCCATAAGCATTTTTCGTGTGTGGCCTCAGAGCAAATGTCAAAAATCTTCCAAAGCTGAAGACATCATGGTAGCCCCAATGACATCCGCACTTGCACATTATAACATGTAATAACAAGCTCCAAATCCGATTCATTCTTCCATGGCTTTGCCAGTGCTCTATTTCTATATATCTCACTCCTCTAAACCGGGAAATATTTATTCCAACATTTTTGCCCTTGATCTTGACCCAAACAGAGACTGAGCAGAGATGAAAAAAGTCTAGGCCTGCGTGTGTCTCACTCTACATAGCTCAGCACCAAAATGGTGGATTTGTCCAATCAAACACTGAAATAGAAAAATACAACACAAAATAGGAAAAGCTACATGTTGGAAATCTGAAATTCAAACAGCAAGTGGTAGAAATTCTCAGCAAACCAAGTGGCAGTAGTGGAGAGATGAAAAAGAGCAAATGTTTAATTTCATGATCCCTTCATTGGTTTCGATCCTTGGTGTGTGACCTGTTTCTGATGAGAGTTTCTTTCCAATTATCACCATCATTAAGATTGCCTTGGAAACATCACATGTCCCTGCCTTTCCTGCTTCCTCACTGCAGCATAATTTTACCTTGAGGCTTAAATTTAAAATGCTTTAAAAGTCAGTTTCCCCATATCCATCTCACTAAATTGTAACTCATAATGTCACTTTCTATTGAAAATCATCTAATGCTATTATAGCTGGCTACCACTGATTCCCTGTATGCATTCAAACGAGTATCAAGATTATTCTAAGCATGTTGCCATATCTCTGGTCTCTACAGTTCTGATTTGTCTACTTCACTGTTCTGGCAATGATCAACTCCTCTCTCAATCTGCACAATTGAATAAGTATCTGTGCTTTTCTTTTAATGTTACAGTGCCTGCCCTCTTCTCAACACTGTCCATGTATCCCTTCAGCTTTTTAACCTCCCAATGGCTTTCAAAAGCCTTAAAAATATATACTTTTTTTGCTCTTTCAATTCTGAATCCAATTTCTTCTTCTTTTTCTCCTTCCTGCCCAACCTAATAATAAAGTTTGTTTTCTAGACCTACCCTGCAGTATTGAACTGTATAATATAATTGTAAAATATAATTTAACACTATTTCAGCTCTGACTTGCAAAAAATATAATTTTGAAGTTGCAGTCCAAATTCACAAAGTCCTTTTAATAAAAACCATAAACACAAATGAAAGTGGCTAATCTTTTTGTTTAAAATTGTCCTTATATAGTTTTGGATGAACTTTTTTTAAATTTTTGCCCTGCTTTCATGTGGCTGCATGAATACATGTAGTCATCTGCAATGGTACACTCTTACTCTCCTCCCAGATTATCATCTCTTGGCCATTATTATGTTGTCCCCATATTAATAATGTGAATTGAATTCTGTACTCTGGAAACAGAAGCTAGATGACCCCAGTTTAGTTTTCACCTGCCAAGTGTATTAGTATTTTGATTTTTGACAAAACAGCACCATGTTTCACCTGGAACAGGTAATTGCTAACTTCAAGATGTATTGTCAATTGCATTAAGTTTATTTGAACTCATGTATTATATTGAATTATTACTAAATACGTGGAAAATTTTTGTTCCTTTTACAGGAGTTTGCTGCACTAACAAAGGAGTTGAATGCCTGCAGGGAACAACTTTTGGAGAAAGAGGAGGAGATCTCTGAACTGAAAGCAGAGAGGAACAATACTAGAGTAAGTAGACCAATCAATTCCATTTTGCAGGCTGAGTTGAGGAGGCCCTGTTTCAAGATTCAGCTGAGAAGGACATCGGCAGCAGTTTCCAAAAGTCTGCATTCAGAAAAGTACATGAGAACAGTTCACCTTAATTTGTTAATGTGTATGTGACTGCTCGTGGCTGCATGGCTGTGAATGTATTTATTTTGCATGTACTAAGGAATTTCTCTACTTTCTGTGGTTTGACCTTAATCTTTAAGGGTTGAGTAGTAAATCCATTTCGTATTGATTTTCATTTGCTCCCAGAATGCAAGTTTATGAATGGCATTCAGTACTTCACAGAATAACTGAGGTCAGGCATGTGATGGGTGATGTATTGAGTTGGTGCTTTGCAGCTCTGTAGGGAGGTATAGCTTTTCTGTCTAAACGTTCCACCCCTGTCTTGCTGATGATGCTCTTTCAAGGTGTGGTAAAGATCTGTGAGTCCTGTTTCTCCAAGTAATTATTCCTGATGGTTGAGTCGATTGGTTACTTGTCTTAAGAGGGAGGCTTATCGCAACTAATGTCAATACTACCTGCACTCAACATCGTTCCCACCCCCCATTGACTCTTCACAGGCCAATGGGACAATTGTCTGCCTTTCAAGACTTAATAAGCAATTCCTTTCTTTTTACTTGACCTACAAACAAATCCTCTATTTGAAACTTTGAAGATGAATCCCATTTAATTAACATATTTCCTCAAATAATTCACACTTTCTGCAACATGTCTAAGAATGTACCTTGCCAGACCCTTTTATTTAAAATTCTCATTTATTTTAACAGCTTTCCAAATGAATTCCAGTTTCTTCAATCTCAATAAATTCTTCCCATCTTTACCAAGCTTCAAGAATCGACCTCCCACTCATATTGTTCCCTCACTAGTCTCCTTACTTTTTTTTCTTCTTTTGGACTGTGTATGCCTAGGCTTCTAAATTGCCCTGATATCACTTTAATTTTGGCTTTGAGATGTTTCTGAAGCTGTATCCCTTGCTTTAAGTTACTTGCATAGCCACCCACAGTGACAACAACACTTGTTCTGAGCTGTGAGCTCTTATTTCTGTTTCACCCACTTACTGCACTTCATTTCTAATGTTCTCCCCGGCCCAGCAGTGATTTTAACCAAACTCACAAACCCTCCAATGTCCTTTCACACTCTGCAGTTGATCCATAATCAGGCCCTATGGTTTTTTGTCACCCTTTGACAAAAAGTCTGTAGCTGCCAGTTGTAATGAGGATTCTAGCTTGCACTTGCTTCTGCTCTTCTCTAACCGGGTCTGGTGCTATTTCTGCGATGGCAAAATCTTGCCAAGAGTTTGTCTGCTGTTTAATTGTTTGCAAGAGTCACTCTGAAAGCTATGACTAGAAATTTCTTACAGTTTGCTGGAATTTATTCAGTATGCCTAAATTGAATTGTATCTGCACCACTACCTACCATGTCATATGAACGTGTGATACCAAACACTGCTAGCAAGTGTTAGGGTAAGTGGCTGCAAGTGCTCTCAGTTTCTGACTGGGTATACATAAGTTACTTGGTCTGGAATGAGAAAGAAAAATCATTAGTTAGTTTAACAAAAAGAGGCTCCTGTCTTAAACAAGATGTATTTTGTTTCATGATGCAAGCTACATTAGTAAGATGGGTATTGTTACGAAGATGGGTTGGTCTGTCTTTGCCAACCCACGAACTAATGAGATCATTAGATTGGGTGGAGTTTAATACAATTTTCAGCATTAATCCTTTCAGAACCATTGCTTACCACACGAGACAGTGAATTTGTGCAATGACAGAAATGTAATTGAAATTATTTGGGATAAATGACATATTAATGTGCTGTTCTATGGCCAACTCTTGATGAAAGCTTTGGAAAAGTTGTGTTAAGTCGTGATCTCATCCTGGCAGTTAAATTGAAAAAAATGTCAGGTGACCTTGCAAAGCTAACTACTGAGATACTTTCAGGGAAAATTCTAACCCTGCTGCTTGTTGACAGACACTTCTCTTCTCGATCACCAGTACTGCAGGAATGATGATGACTTTGAAGATCAAAGAGTAACTGTTTGTTCCTCCATAGATACAAGTTTTATACCACACAATAGCTGTGTTTTTGATAGAAGCACATTTAAGCTGGCTCTAATGTACTGTTAAAAATCTTTAACCTGTGCCATTGTCCATTTTATTCCTCTCATTTATTTCTCCAGTTTTTAAAAATCTGTTAGTTTAAAATCAGCTTCTGCATTCATTTGCAATTTCTTTTTTCCTGGCCTAGGATATGAATTTGAACGTATTCTGTATTTCTGAAGCTCTTTATCTTTTCTTTTTTTTTCTACCTTGGGTGGATTACTCAGCAGTGAATCATTTCTGCTCTGTTCAAAAACTAAAGAGCAAACTGTAACTGCTTAAATTCAAGGGTGTGGTGCTGGAAAGGCACAGCAGGCCAGGCAGCATCCAAGGAGCAGAAAAATTGACACTTCGAGCAAAAGCCATGCAGCAAAGCCCTGATGAAGGATTTTTGCCCGAAACATCGATTTCCCCGCTCCTCGGATGCTGCTTGGCCTGCTATGCTTTTCCAGCACCACTCTCTTGACTCTGATCTCCAGCATCTGCAGCACTCACTTTCGCCTAGTTGAGTGTAACTGCTTAAATTCCAATGCAAAAACAGAAATGCTGGAAATAAATAGAAGTTTCAGTAATTTATTTTAAAAAGAAACAAAATGTTCATACTTAAAATTTAAAACTCATTCTAAACCTGAAAAGCAATGAAAATCTTTTGTGAAGTAGAAGAGCAAAAAGCACAGAAAAGAGGCCAACAGATCAAACAATGTGCAACTTGCTTAATTGATAAACAGAGACCTATTAAGTAGTGTAGAATATCACTGGATAGAAAGGTTTACTTTTATATAGTGCCTTTCGCAACCTAACAACTTCCATTGGTTGTGAAGCACAATTAAATGGAATACTTTCGAATTGTGATCACTGCTGTTATAGAGTCGGAGAGTCATACAGCATGGAAACAAACCCTTCCGTCCAACCATTCCCACCTGCTTGCTCCTAATCCATATTAGTCCAAACCTTTCTTATTCTAAATGTCTATTAAATGTCGTAATTGTACTCATATTCACCACTTCCTCAGGAAGGTCATTCCATACACAAACCACCCTCTGTGTAAAAAGAAAGTCGCCCCTTTTATCTTTTTTAAATCTCTCCCCCCCTCACCTTAAACATGTGTTCCTTAGCCTTGAAATCTCCATCGTAGGGAAAAGGAAATTACCATTAACTCTATCTATATACCTCATTATTTTATAAATTTCTATCAGGTTGCTTCGCAACCTCCTACACACCAGATAAAAAAGTCTCAACCTATCCAGCCTTTCTTTATAACTCAAATCTTCCACACCTGGCAACATCCTGGTTTCTGTCTTCTGAACCCTCTCTGGTGTCGGGAAATGCAATCGCTAAATTGAGCACAGCAAATTCTCTATAAAGCATTTTTTAAAAACAAATAATGTGTTATGTCAACGTTGGTCAAGGAATAAAATGTTGGCTAGAACCAACCAAAGAGAACCACCCCGATCCTCAAAGTTACAGTGCCGTATGTTCCTTTACCTGTACCAGGGTCTTAGATTAACTTCTCACCTGAAAACAGGCACTTCATACAGTGCAGCATCCCTGATTATCACACTAGGCTATAAACCTGGAGGCTGTAATGCAATCCTCTGCAGTGAGACTGGTAAGACGTAAGGGTGATCCCACTGATCACAAGTTAAAAAAACAAAGTACAGAGGAACCTCAATTATCTGAATACCAATTATCCGAATATTGGATTATTCAAAGGAGATCTCGAGGCCCCGATAGAAACATTGCATCAAAGACGTGTTTCCAACAGTGATCGCGTCTTTTGTTTATAATGATTAAACAGGCACCGTCTCCAAATGACTGACGTCCTTCTCTCTCTCTCTCTCTCTGTCTCTCTCTCTCTCTCTCTCTCTCTCTCTCTCTCTCTCTCTCTCTCTCCTTGGAGTTCTACAGAGGGGTGTACACTGATCTCCCCTTCTCCAGATAATCTCTTCAATGTTGTTCTGTACAGGGTAATAGCAAAACTTGTCAAAACATTGCAGTGAAAACTTTTGTGTGTGTGCGCACGCTATTTAGAGACTTACCCTAGGGGACATGAGGTAGCTTTGGCAAATAGAGTTAAGGAGAATCCAAAGGGTTTTTACAAATACATTAAGGACAAAAGCGTAATTAGGGATAGAAAATGACCCCTCAAAGATCAGCAGGGCGGCCTTTGTGGAGCACCAGGAGATGGGACAGATACTAAACAAGTATTTTGCATCAGTATTTGCTGTAAAAAAAACATGGAAGATGTAGAATGCAGGGAAATAGTTGGTGAATCTTGAAAAATGTCCATATTACAGAGGAGGAAGTGCTGGATGTCTTGAAATGTATAAAAGTGGATAAATCCACATGACCTGATCAGGTGTACCCCAGAACTCTGTGGAAAGCTAGGGAAGTGATTGCTTGGCCTCTTATTGAGATATTTGTATCATCGATAGTCACAGGAGAGGTGCTGGAAGATTGGAGATTGGCTAAAGTGGTGCCACTGTTTAAGAAGGATGGTAAGGACAAGCCAGGGAACTATAGACCAGTGAGCCTGACGTCAGTGGTGGGCAAGTTGTTGGAGGGAATCCTGAGGGACAGGATGTACATGTATTTGGAAAGGCAAGGACGGATTAGGGATAGTCAACATGGCTTTATGCATGGGAAATCATGTTTCACAAACTGGATTGAGTTTTTTGAAGAAGTAACAAAGATGAGAATAGAGCGGTAGATGTGATCTATGTGGCCTTCGACAAGGTTCCCCATGGGAGACTGATGAGCAAGGTTAGACCCACGGAATACAGGGAAAATTTGCCATTTGGATACAGAACTGGTTCAAAGGTAGAATATAGAGTGTGATGGTGGAGGGTTGTTTTTCAGACTGAAGGCCTGTGACCAGTGGAGTGCCACAAGGATCGGTGCTGGGTCCACTACTTTTCATCACTTATATAAATGATTTGGATGTGAGCATAAGAGATGTACTCAGTAAGTTTGCAGATGACACCAAAATTGGAGGTGTAGTGGACAGCGAAGAAGGTGACCTCAGATTACAACGGGATCTTGATCAGATGGGCCAATGGGCTGAGAAGTGGCAGGTGGAGTTTAATTTAGATAAATGCGAGATGCTGCATTTTGGGAAAGCAAATCTTAGCAGGACTTATATACTTAATGCTAAGGTCCTAGGGACCTTGGTGTGCAGGTTCATAGTTCCTTGAAAGTAGATTTGCAGGTAGATAGAATAGTGAAGAATGCATTTGGTATGCTTTCCTTTATTGGTCAGAGTATTGAGTACAGTAGTTGGGAGGTCATGTTGAGACTGTACAGGTCATTAGTTAGGCTACTGTTGGAATATTGTCCACAGTTTTGGTCTCCTTCTTATCAGAAAGATGTTGTGAAACTTGAAAGGGTTCAGTAAAAATTTACAATGATGTTGCCAGGGTTGGAGAGTTTGAGCTATAGGGAGAGGCTGAATAGCCTGGGGCTGTTTTCCCTGGAGCGTCGGAGGCTGAGGGGGTGACCTTATAAAGGTTCATAAAATCATGAGGGGCTTGGATAGGATAAATAGACAGTCTTTTCCCTGGGGTGGGGGAGTTCAGAACTAGAGGGCAAAGGTTTAGGGTGTGAGGGGAAAGATATAAGAGACCTATGGGGCAACATTTTCACACAGAGGGTGGTACATGTATGGAATGAGGAAGTGGTGGAGGGTGGTACAATTGCAACATTTAAAAGGCATTTGGACGGGTATATGAAAAGGAAGGGTTTTTAGGGATATGGGCCGGGTGCTGGCAGGTGGGACTAGATTGGGTTGTGATATCTGTTCGGCATGGATGAGTTAGACTGAAGAGCCTGCTTCTATGCTCTACATCTCTATGACTCTGTGGCAGCAGCAGCAGCAGACTTGTGGCTGCCCTGGAGAGGGGGTGGGGGTTGACAGGGTTGGGAGCTGTACAAGCGAACGGGGACAGTGTTGGATGGGGACGGGAGAGGGGGGTGGGGGAGTTAGTTGGAGCTCGCGGCTCGCGCGTGGTGTGCTTCGTCTCCTGAACATGGAGCAGACTTAAAAGAACTCTGAGCCCCAGAGGAAAGGCATTTAATCGATTAACCGAATAATTGATTATCTGAACGAAATAGTGCCCATCCATCTCGTTCGGATAAATGAGGATCCTCTGTATGTGTAAATAAGCAAGCAATTTCAGCACAAAGTCACAAAAAAATGATTAAAATGGTGAAAACGGAGAATTACTGAAGAAAAACTAATTGACTTGTTGGGGTTTTCCCCATTCTGTCTCTCTAATTTTGGCACTCTCTTTGAAGTAATGTCTCCATTTTCTCCCTTTCCATCTTGCTGGGATTTACTGCACGTAGAACTTATAAAACACTTTTTATATAAATGTATAAACTTTCCAACTATTACCTACAAATAAATACCTCATTATCATGAAGGAAAAGTTAGAGGCAAGGTGCTAGCAATGATCGAAATTTGTCTGCCTTGCAGAAAGCAGAGCATGGGGATGAAAGAGTCCTGCTCAGGATGGCAGCCAGTGACAAGCGGTGTTCTGCAAGGCTCAGTTTGGGACCACAATTTTTCACTTTATACATTATACATTAATGATCTGGATGAAGGAACTGAGGGCATGATGATTATGTTTGCAGATGATACAAAGATAGATAGAGAGACAGATAGCATTGAGGAGGTGGGGAGGCTGCAGACAGATTTGGACAGATGAAGAGAGTGGGCAAAGATGTGGCAGATGGTGTACAACGTGGAAAGTGAGAAGTCATGTATTTTCATAAGACTAGAGGCGTGGACTGTTTTCTAAATGGGGAAAAATTCGGAAGTTTAGAGTGCAAAGAGACTTGGGATTTCTAGTCCAGGATTCTCTCAAGATAAACTTGCAAGTTGGCATTGAAAGGACTTGAATTCAAAAGCAGGGATATACTTATGAGGCTTTATAAAACTCTGGTCAGACCACATTTGGAGTATTGTGTACAGTTTTGGGCCCAATATCTCAGGGAGGATGTACTGGCCTCGAGCGTGTTCAGTAGAGGTTTACAAGAATGGTCCCAGGAATGAAAAGCTTAACATACAAGGAATGTTTGAGGACTCTGCGTCTATACTCAATGGAGTTTAGAAGGATTGGCAGGGGTGGTGGGCGGGGAATCTAATTGAAATACACAGAATACTGAATGGCCTGGATAGAGTAGATGTTGGGAAGATGTTTCCACTATAGGAGAGACAAGGATCCAAGGGCACAGCCTTAGAGTAAAGGGAACACCTTTTAGAACGGAGATAAGAAGAAACTTCTTCAGCCAGAGAGTGGGGAATCTATGGAATTCATTGCCACAGAAGGCTGTGGAGGCCAAATCATTGAGTGTATTTAAGATGGAGATAGATAGGTTCTTGAGGATCAAGGGCTATGGGGAGAAAATGGGAGAGTGGGGTTGAGAAACGTATGAGCCACGATTGAATGGCAGAGCAGTCTCTGCGCTGAATGGCCTAATTTCTGTTCTTATGTCTTATGGTCTAAGGGAACAACAGTTTGTTTTTGTTTTTGTCCTTGTGCAAAGGATCATATTTAGCGGAAAATAGCTCTGTTTTGAACATTGTCAATTTCTTCGACCTCAGTAGCTAAATGATCTTTCCTTTCCCTTTTATAATCTTCAAATGTATTTGCATAAAATTTCATTTCATTCCCCACCTTTAATTATACTTTTTGTTCAGCTGGCTATTCTCCACTACTTATTCCAATTGCCGCTTTAAGCTTCCAGCACTAAATTTCTTATCATCCAGTTCGTCAATGGAATGGCCATCTTCAGTCATTATATTCATCCTTCTTACAAGATGGCTAGTTGTTTTTTTAAGCAAAGGCTTTGATTTATTAAAGCAACCCTTTCCCACTTTTAATCAGCCTAGTTCAAAAACAACCTGCCCGCTGTCCCACCAGTTTGCCTGGCATGCTGTTATGCATGGGCAACACTGTATTTGGAACAAATTTCTTGTTCACAAGCTCTGCTGCATTAATTATTTATATCACACTAGCAGTCTGCCAGGTTTGCAGCCTGTCTACAATGTAGCAGGAGTGAAATTGGGGTGTGTGAAAAGACGATTGGCCAGCTATCCATTACATTCTAGGTGCTCTCTTGCTCCTCTTTGCTGAAGATGTGGCTAAGGGTTGCGGGAGAGCTGTAAAATTCAGCCAATAGAAAAATTGTCCATCCTGGTATTCTGTTCTGTATTAGAACACTTGTGTATTGCAGCGTGACTCTGTTAATCCCATCTCAATTTTCATCCATTTCAATTCATCAATTTCTCCCTTTAACTCCTCTTCAGTTAGTGGTTAATTCAGCTTCTTCTCTTGTACTTCCATCATCTCTTATCAACAATGACTTCTAATTCAATTACATTACTATTCTTTTATAGTCCCAAACAAACTAAATTTTCCTCACTCCAGTTCATTTATAATTTGGTTCACCACCATATATTTTACTTTATTAAAAGGTAGATGAATCTGCTATATGCTAGAGGTATTCATTTGAAGTCAGACATTGAATTCAAAGTGTGACTAGAATTAAGAGAGGGAAACCAAATGCAAGACGGTTTAATCTGCTTATTTGCCTGTGTGTCATAGAGTCATAGAGATGTAGAGCATGGAAATAGACCCTTCGGTCCATCTCATCCATGTCGACCAGATATCCCAACCCAATCTAGTCCTACCTACCAGCACCTGGCCCATATCCCTCCAAACTATTCCTATTCATATATCCATCGTGATGCCCTTTAAATGTTGCAATTGTACCAGCCTCCACCACTTCCTCTGGCAGCTCATTCCATACACGTATCACCCTCTGAGTGAAAAAGTTGCCCCTTAGGTGTCTTTGATATCTTTCCCCTTTCACCCTAACCCTGTGTCCTCCAATTCTGGACTTCCAATTCTGGATTTTACAAACCTTTATAAGGTCACCCCTCAGCCTCCAACGCTCCAGGGAAAATAGCCCTAGCCTATTCAACCTCTCCCTATAGCTCAAATCCTTCAACCCTGGCGACATCCTTGTAAATCTTTTCTGAACCCTTTCAAGTTTCACAATATCTTTCTGATAGGAAGGAGACCAGAATTGCATGCAATATTCCAACAGTGGCCTAACCAATATCCTGTCCAGCCACAACATGACCTTCCAACTCCTGTACTTTTTGGGTAAAATATATCCAGGAATGGATCCAGAGATGGGCTGATCATCCTCCAACTGCCGAACATTTAACCTATTCCCACCTTTTCCATCTTACTAACTCTTCTGTCTTTGCACACCATCTCTATTCTCGCTTTGCCTGCCTCACTATCATTTTGCTGTTCTCCCTCAGCTTGGCACTGTCTCTCTCCTCTTTTCTCGTTTGCTTATTCTCCCTCTACTATTGCTTATGGGACCACTGCACAATTAGTCAGTTTGCCAAATTTCATGGGCCATGTTTGCTGTTCTGCCTTCCTTTTTCCACACACTTAATGGCGCTCAAAGAAATAAATTGCAATCATAGCTAAATTGGCTGATTTTTAAAACAACTTGTTTCACAGGAATGAAATAGTAGCTAAAGTCAGAAATTAATCTAAACAAATTCTCAACAAAGGGTCAAATGTTCAAGGATTGGTGACCAAGATATGGTTGGAACCAATTGGTGTGGAAAGTAAGGGTGAAAGATGAAATGAAAAGCTTACATTTGTATCAGGCTTTTCATGACTGTCAATGTGCTTTACAGCTATTGAAGCACTTTTGAAATGTTGTAGGAAATACAACAGTCGATTTGTGTGCAGCAAACCTTGACAAACAGTAATGTGCTAATATTCACGCAAACTGTTTATGTGATATTGATTTGTCGAAATATTAGACAGGACACTGGTGTTAGGAAGATACTTCATTATTCAATTTTTATTTTAATGATTAGTGTTGAAAAGATTGTGGGTACTGAGGGGATACCTGGGCTGGTGGTTTTTGAAAAGAGGTGACTAAAATATCTTTTCAAAATAGACTTCTTAGAAGTCAATGGCTTAGGCTATTGCTTGGATTTAATAACTAGAAACCACATGCCCTGCTTTTTTGGCAGTCATGTGTCAGTTTTTGTTTTGGAGTTCAGTACAGCTATAGCCTGGTGAGAGAAAGAAACTACCCAGTTCATCCTACAAGTGGCAACTCCCTGTGTTTATTGTCGCTGTGAAAGCCTGGGAACATTTCCTATCCTTTCGTTTCTTTCCTCCAAAAGCTAGCAATTATTGTTTCTCTCTCATTTGCAAAGAAAGTCTTTCCTTTTTTTAAAAAGAAGCCTGGTGATTGTGTCTGTGTATTGGATTATTTAAAATGGTAGCTGTATATTCTTTTATGCTCAAACTTTGTTAATTTGATTTACATCTTTGTTTATTGAATCTTATTTTATAATGAATCACTAATTTTGTTTATTGAGTTAAAAATCATACAACACCAGGTTATAGTCCAACAGGTTTAATTGGAAGCACACTAGCTTTCGGAGTGACGCTCCTTCATCAGGTGATAGTGGAGGGCTTGATCGTAACACAGAATTTATAGCAAAAATTTGCAGTGTGATGTAACTGAAATTATACATTGAAAAATTGATTGTCTGTTAAGCCTTTCATCTGTTAGAATACAGTGATAGTTTCACTTCTTTCATGTGTAAATCACAAAACCTTTTTTAAAAAGTTGCATTCTCGGGTTAGCTGTTAACAATGGTGATAGCTAGACAATATGTTGAAGGTGTTAGCCCCCTGTGTTCTCTGTCTATGACTGATGTTTAGATTGATTCTAATCTAAAAAGTGAGATAATGGAGTTTTACATAAATTCATGCAGTTTTTGAGCTCAGAGTTCGACATGAATGCATGCAGTTTTTAAGCAAAGTGCATTGTAACTCTGCAAGTACAAATTCACCCCACAAAATATATGTACGCATGTGGGTCATTGTGTGTGTGTGTGTGTGTTTGTTTGTTTGTTTGTTTGTGTAGGGTGGGGGTTGTGCATGTGAGAAAGTGTGTGTGTGTTTGTCTAGGGTGGGGGTTGTGAGTGTGAGAAAGTGTGTGTGTGTGTGTGTGTGTGTGTAGGAATATCTGCATGTGTGTGTGTGTAGTGCAATGGTGGTCACCTGTAATGTGACATGAATCCAAGGTCCCAGTTGAGGCCCTCCCTACTGGTACCAAACTTAGCTATCAGCCTCTGCTCGGCCACTTTCCTCTGCTGCCTGTCCCGAAGTCCACCTTGGAGGATGGTCACCCGAAGGTCCAAGGCTGAATGTCCTGGACCACTGAAGTGTTCCCCAACTGGGAGGGAACCCTCCTGTCTGTTGATTGTTGTGCGGTGCCCATTCATACGTTGTCATAGCCTTTACTCGGTTTCCCCAATGTACCATGCCTCCGGGCATCCTTGCCTGCAATGTATAAGATAGACAACGTTGGCTGAGTCACATGAGCACCTGCCATGTACAAGGTGGGAGGTGTTCCCACGCGTAACAGTGGTATCTATGTCCACAATCTGTCACGTCTTGCAGCGTCCACTGTGACAGGGTTATATGGAGTTGTCCTTAGAGCCGGACAGTTTGCTACGAACAATGATCTGTTTGAGGTTTGGCGGTTGTTTAAAGTCAAATAGTGGAGGTGTGGGGAAGGTCTTGGTGAGGTGCTCATCCTCATTGGTAATGTGTTGCAGGTCACGAAGAAAATGGCGTAATTTTTCAGCCCCTGGGAAGTACTGAACAACGAAGGGTACCCTGTCAGTTGCAGCACGTGTCTGTCTCCCAAGGAGGTCATTACTGTGGCACGTCAGAACTGGCGGTCAATGAGTTGAGCATCATAGCCCGTTCTTGTGAGGGCATTCTTGAGTACTTCCAGGTGTCCGTCACGTTCCTCCTCATCTGAGCAGATCCGGTGTATGCATAGGGCTCGTCCATAGGGAATGGCTGTTTTAATGTGTTTTGGGTGGAAGCTGGAGAAGTGTAGCATTGTGAGGTTGTCTGTGGGTCTGTGGTAGAGTGTGGTGCTGAGGTGTCCGTCCTTGATGGAGATGCATGTGTCCAAGATTGAGACAGACAGTCAAGAGTAGTCCATGGTGAGTTTGATGGTGGGATGAAACTTGTTGATCTCACAGTGTAGTTTTATCAGTGACTCCTCACCATGGGTCCAGAGGAAGAAAATGTCATCAATGTACCTGGTGTACAATGTTGATTGGAGATCCTGCATAGAGAAGAAGCCTAGTTGATGGTCTTTTACTTCGAAAGCTAATTTAGATAAAGTATGTAAGTGGCTATATTGGTAACATGGCATTTAAATTTATGTTATCACTGGAAAGAGAGAGTGACAGTGCACTTTTTAGCTTTTGATCAAAACTGGGAGAATGTTCCTGTTACTTTTTGAAACAATGCCATATGCTCCTTTATATTCACCTGAACAGACAGAAGGAGCCTCCGGTGAAGTCTCATCCAAAAGGTAGTTACCCAGGAAATGTTGACCAGAAAACCAAAACTTATTTAACTGCTGGGTATTTCTACAACTGACTACCCTTGCTGACATGCTAACTGCCATCTACCTGACCTGTCTAGCTCCCATCCTGACGACACACTTTGCAATTCACATACTGACGTTCTCTCTATAGTCTTTCAGAGAAGTTTGGAACATTTAAAATCTTTATTTACCAGAGTGCAGCGACAAGTTCTATAAAATGTGGGCGTGGTTTCTTTGCCATTTCTTTGCATTGCTGCCTCTGATCTGCACTAAATAGTTCTGAAGGATCCTGCAGCAGAAAACTGCTCAGAAAAATCAGATTTTTTTTATGATTAAGGCCTGAAGAAAGGTTTCGGATCCTGATCAGAAGATCTGGGTCTGTGTTTTCAACATTTCTTTGATCATTGTTTCTGCAGAGACATTAAAGAGGATGCATGTTCAAGGACACATCTGTTAAACTCCTCCTCCTGGTTCTGACTCTCTATTTTCAACCATTGCTGCTGCTGCTGCTTGTCTCGTACAGATTTTGTATGAATGGATGCTCTCTCTCAACTGTTGCTATGTCAAAACCTTAATCCAGGCAACATGTGGAATTGTTTTTTTGTTTTCAAGAGCAAAACGAATTCCTAAACTATGGTCACTCATTACTTTATAATGTTCATTGTTTCTCCCTGGAATCCAAGCCTGTCTTTTCCCATGGAGTTGTGCATCTTTCACCCACTCTCTTATACAACTCTCAGCACAACCTCTGCATGGCAATTGTACAACGTTTTATGAAGGGCAGATCATTGACATGCATTTGGCTTATATCTTGGGTTGATTATAATTGTTTTCATGAAGTCCTCTAGCCATGCTCCTGATAAGTAAAATATCTTTGTAAAGCCTAATAAACATTGATATTAAATATTCTCCCACAATTCAAACCGTTTCTCTGTGTTTCATCAATTTCAGCTACTTTTCCAGTTTGTTTTAATTTGCTGTCCTTTTCTCACTCACCAATTCCATTGAACAAAAAATACTAATACTCTCTTATGGCTCAATCATTTCAGGTTTTTCTTATTTTAACATATATTTCATCAATACACTGTTTTCAACTCTTTATTTCACCAAAGTTTGTTAATGAACACCTTCTTTACTCTGCATTGCTCTCTCTAATGTATTCTGACTAAAGGAGATCTGCTTCTCCTGCCTTATTTCGCATCAATTAACAATTCTCTACCAAAGTGACTAATCTGCAGTGCCTCCCAATTAAGCAAAATTTTGACTTTAAAATTCTATTATTTGTTTTTAACTCCACTTTGCTCTTCACTCTCCCAACTTGTGTAGTTTCCTCTAGTCCCACAACTCTCCAACTCTGTATTCTTTTACATCTGGCCTCATGTGCATCTCTGATTTAAATTTCCTCACTCTTGATGGCCGTACCTTCAGTTACCTTGGATCTAAACCTCTGGAATATTCTCCATTGCACCTCACTGTTTCATGTTCCTCTTTTCAGATATTCTTTAAAACCAATCTCTTTAACCAAGTTTTTGGTCACCTGCTTCTATGGCTTGGTATGATTTTCTTTTTGTAATGCACCCATGAAATTCTTTAAGACTTTTGATTGTATCAAAAACACTACCTAAGTTGTAGGTGATTGGAAAACTTTGTACAGTATCCCACCAGAGTGGTGTATGGAGACATGCCACCCAACAACAAAAGACCCAGGAAATGAAGACCAAATTGAGTGGAGTTTAGAGTTGTCCATTACCAGCTGGACCACACAATAAAATGGCTTGCCCTAGCTTGACTATAATATTAAGGTGACTTCCAACCAGATAACTTTTCCATTGTCCAAACTTCCTACTTGCCAATCCATAAAATCCTAACTCTGCCCTGCCTCAGCTCACCTCTCAACACTTTCTGGCCAACCTCACATTTTCCACTCTCTTTAAACGTGAGCTTCTGCTAAAACTCAGCTGTCTCTGTCCTGCTCGCAGCAAATTCCAGTCACCAGTTTTTGCTATGCTTGCTGACCTATATTTGTTCAATGTTAAAATGTCATCCTAGCATTCTAATCCCTCCCTTTCCTATCTGTGAAATTTCCTTGACCCTACAGCTCTCTGGTATCAATGATTCTGAATTATAGGTTTAGTCTTTCTGTATATCCCTACTTTTATCATGTCACCAAGCCTTTAGTGAATTAGATCCTCAGTGCTCTCATCTGGGAAACCACTTGATGTAAAGTCATACTGGAGCTAAACGTTACTTAAGTTTGCATTTATTTAGAGTGAAACTTTATAAATATATTCCCCCCAACTCAAGTAGACCGCAGTTTCATTAAGTACTTTTATCTATGTGCTGAAATGAATCCACAATTAGTACCCTTCACTTGCATATAATTAAACAAAATTGCTTCACAATTAACACTAACTTCTTGAATTTTTTTCCAGGCCTTTCTACTTCCTTCAAGATTACTCCAGCTACCAAACTCTTTGATCAAACCCTTGAACAATTTGTTTTCACCTTTCCTTATGAGTTTGAAATAATGTCCAAGGTTTCCTCGTGAAGCACCTTGAGCCATTTTACTGAAACAATGTGCTGTATTTCTTATTGCTGTCATGAATATATTAATTTAAAACCACATCAAAGTTTTCTTGGACATGTGAGAAGCTTCAAGGAGAAAGTGAGGACTGCAGATGCTGGGGATCAGAGCTGAAAATGTGTTGCTGGAAAAGCGCATCAGGTCAGGCAGCATCCAAAGAGCAGGTGAATCGCCGTTTCGGGCATGAGCCCGAAGAAGGGTTCCTGAAGAAGGGCTCATGCCCGAAACATTGATTCTGTCGTTGTGGTTCTGCTCGCCGAGCTGGAAGTTTTTGCTGCAAACGTTTCGTTCCCTGGCTAGGGAACATCATCAGTGCTGTTGGAGCCTCGTGTGAAGCGCTGCTTTGATGTTTCTTCCGGTATTTATATTGGTTTGTTCTTGCCGCTTCCGGGTGTCAGTTTCAGCTGCAGTGATTTGTATGTGGGGTCCAGGTCGATGTGTCTGTTGATGGACGTTCTTGCCGTTTCCTAGAAGCATGGCATTCATCCCCAAACTCCATCAACAGACACATTGACCTGGACACCATATACAAACCACTACAGCTGAAACTGACACCCGGAAACGGCAAGAACATCCATCAACAGACACATCGACCTGGACCCCACATACAAATCACTGCAGCTGAAACTGACACCCGGAAGCGGCAAGAACAAACCAATATAAATACCGGAAGAAACATCAAAGCAGCGCTTCACACGAGGCTCCAACAGCACTGATGATGTTCCCTAGCCAGGGAACGAAACGTTTGCAGCAAAAACTTCCAGCTCGGCGAGCAGAACCACAACAACGGATACCCGAGCTACAAATCTTCAATCAGATTTTAAACATTGATTCTCCTGCTGTTTGGATGTTGCCTGACCTACTGCACTTTTCCAGCAACACATTTTCAGCATGTGTGGTTTGTCAATATATGTGCTGGGATGTTTGAGCAGCCAATTGTAAATATTGAACGACTTTGTTTTCAATGAACTTGATAAACATGCTACCATGTTTATTCAACAGCTATTACTTGAACATCTGGAGTGCCTTGTGTCGAGACATGAGCGATCTCTACGAATGACTGTGGTCAAGCGGCAATCACAATCTCCGTCGGGTGTGTCCAGTGAAGTAGAAGTTCTAAAGGCACTGAAGTCATTATTTGAACATCATAAAGCTTTGGATGAAAAGGTGAGAATGTAATTAGTGGCAGAGGCAACAAAGTATTATAACCGAAGTTCATTTTTTTGTGAACACGGGGCAAAATGTATAATAGTTAGCAAGGTTAGATTAATGCTTTGAGTGACTGTTCTTTAAATACTTGGGGTCAGAATGTTGTTTACTGCATATCAATTTACTGCAAACTTGAATTCACTGTCTGCCAATGTGATTTGTGACTTTGGGTTTTCACTGAATTTGGCCAAATGCTGAGAAATGGAAAGATCTGATGCTGTCCCTGAATGTGAAATGCTTCACTTGTAACTGGGAATATCTTACCTCAAGGATAGCAAAATAAAAATTGAATATCTGTTATTTGACAAGTGCCAAGTGGTGTTATGCTTATCTGTGTTGGGTTTTCATTATGTGTGATCCACTGTTCATCAACTTTTGCTTCTAACATAAGTACTGTGGCCTTCAGATTAGAGTTCTGTTGTGGTACTTCCCTGCATCTGAATGACAATAACAATGCTGCATAAAAGAAAAATGGTTGTTGTAAATATGGATTAGTGTAATGGAATTTCATTAGTTAATTACTCCAATTGTTTCTATTTTCACACGAACATGATCATTTCTGGTTAAACTGATTTTATTCTAAAGCGATAAGTTTCTGTAGTTCTTGTCTGCAGACCTGTATCTATGATACTTTTAACCAATTACGCAGTTTGCCTGAAAAGGTGCATGCATTCTGCTGCATCAGCTGTTCACTATTTGGCAAACTTTACATAATCCATGTGAAGTGGCTCTTGTGATACAGTAGTAGTGTCCCTGCCTCTGAATCATGAAATCTGGGTTCAAGTCCCACCTGTGTAATAACATTTTTAAATTTCTAACGCTTGTGAAGACATTGCTTTAAACCTTTCTTAGATTCATAGTGATGAACAGCACGGAAACAGATCCTTCCGTCTAACTCGTCCATGCTGACCAGATTCCCAACCCAATCTAGTCCCACCTGCCAGCACCCGGTCCAGATCCCTCCAAACCCTTCCTATTCGTATACACATGCCTCTTAAATGTTGCACTTGTACTAGCCTCTACCACTTCCTCTGGCAGCTCATTCCATACATGTACCACCCTCCACATGTAAAAATTGCCCCTTATGTCTCTTTTATATCTTTCCCTTATCACCCTAAACCTATGCCCTCTAGTTCTGGACTCCCCCACCCCAGGGAAAAAACTTTGTCTACTTATCCTATCCATGACCCTCATGATTTTATAAACCTCTATAAGGTCACCCTTCAGCCTCCAACGCTCCAGGCAAAACAGCCCCAGCCTATTCAACCTTTCCCTATAGCTCAAATCTTCCAACCCTGGCAACATTCTTGTAAATCTTTTCTGAACCCTTTCAAGTTTCACAACATCTTTCCGATAAGAAGATCAGAATTGCACGCAATATTCCAACAGTGGCCCTACCAATGTCCTGTACAGCCGCAACATGACCTTCCAACTCTTGTACTCGACACTGTGACCAATCAAGGAAAGCATACCAAATGCCGCCTCCACTATCCTATCTACCTGCGACTCTCAAAAAGCTATGAGCCTGCACTCCAAGGTCTCTTTGTTCAGCCACCCACCCTAGGACCTTACCATTAAGTGTATAAGTCCTGCTAAGATTTCCTTTCCCAAAATGCAGCACCTCACATTTATTTGAATTAAACTCCATCTGCCACTTCTCAGCCAATTGGCTCACTTCTTTGGTTTCAAACTTCTGATCCATTGTTACCCAGTTAGTGAACTTGCTAATACAGTCTTTCCTTTTCAATTTTTAAATTTGGCTTGTTCTTTACAAGAAGAACCTGTATTAACTCTCCCCTTGGTTTCTCTGTTCAATGAAAATTGTTCCAGTATCTGAAGTCTGTCCTTTTAGTTACCCCCAACATCTCACTCCCAACATCATCCTTATTAAAATTATGTCATTAAAACTCTGTGTGACATAAGAACATAAGATATAGGAGCAAGTGAAGCCATTTGTTCCCTCAAACCTGTCCTGCCCTTCAATATGATCAGACCTAATCCAGGCCTTCACTCCTCTTTTCTGCCCACTCCTCATTCCCTTCAGCTCCTTGATAATTCAAAAGTTTTTCAGCCTCCTTATTAAATACTTTGTGATCTTCCTTTACCCTTGACAACTCTGAAGCAGAGAATTCCAGACATTCACTACCTTCTGAGAAGAAATTCTTTACACCTCAGTTTTAATTATGTGTCACTTGTTCTGTGACTATATCCCCTTCAGTAGAAATGTTTTCTCAACATCTACCCTATCAAACTTCCTCAGAATCTTGAATGTCTCAATAAGTTACCTCTTATTCTTCTAAACTGTAATGAGGAAAGACCTCACCTGTTTAGCTTTTCTTGGTAAGTCAATCCTTCATCCCAGGAATCAGCCTCGTGAATCTCTTTTTAATCCCTTTCTTAAAAACGGGGATCAGAACTGTACATGATACTCCAATGTCATCAACATCCTGTAAAGTTGTAACAAGACTTCCCTGTTTTTAACCTCCAACTGCCTAGTAGTAGGGGTCAAAATTCCATTAGCTTTTTTTAAAATTATGTGCTGTGTGCAAACTTTTTGTGTTCCATGTATCAGAATAACAAGACTGCACTGTATTGTACAGTTTTAGAGTCGCTCCATTTAAATAATGGTCTGCCTTTTGATTTTTCCCACCAAATTGCAAGCTTTCCTATGTTAGACTCCATGTGCTATAGTCAAAAAGTGTGGCAAGTTTCAAGTATCTTCAGGTGTTTCCTGATTGGACCAAATTAACAACAGCCCCAATAGGGAACTTGTATTCTATGAGGTCCACCTGGCTGACCTTCTTACAATCACTACATAAACTTCCAGTTCTCACCATTCTTGTCCTTCACTAATTGCCTCATAATTATGTCAGCCAGTAACAAGTTGAAACACAATTATAACAAGAATTTAAAAAGCATTAGATTTATTTGCTTCAACCCTTGTTGAAGTTGAGCAGGAATGAAGGGCTTATGCCTGAAATGTTGACCCCTCCCCCTCCCCCTCCCCCTCCCCCTCCCCCTCCCCCTCCCCCTCCTCCTCCTCCTCTTTGGATGCTGCCTGACCTGCTGTGCTTTTCCAGCACCACACTTTTTGACTCTGATCTCTAGCATCTGCAGTCCTCACTTTCTCCATGTGCGATAGCTCTGGGGCTTCTACAAAGTAATGCCTGTGACTGAACGCAATACCCTCATGTTTTACGTGAGTATTTTTTTAACAACCACGTGCGTATGGTGGTGATGAGTTGGGGGAGTTGTCAATTTTAAAAAAGAGAGAAGTTAGTTTTATGAATCTAAAATCAAACTGGGAAAAGGTAATAAAAATATGTTGTGGCTTTTGTGCAAGAACACAAGCATGCATATACTACCGTGCTGGCTCGCTCACTCACTGACTGACTCATTCTCAATATTCACACTCACCGAACAACAGATAAAAGGTGGTGGGGGGAGGGGGGGATTGATTTGGCTAAATTATAGCCTATAAGAATTAACTGAAATTCTCAGGTCAAAGTTTGGGGTCTTCACTGGCTGCAGGTAGAATCCAGATTTCAATGTAGAGGTGGTTTAAAGCTATGGCTGTGACTTCTCTCCTACTGAAGCTACAGCTGTGGAACTGAATGCTCTCTGTCAAGAAGTTTCTCTGTGCAATGAAACAGAATCGAATTAGTAGACAAGTTTCAAGTTTGTTTCAGACATTTGCTTGTCAGTAATTCAAACATTATTCTATATTCCACTTATACCTTCTTGACCCTGTCTGGAGAGTTATCTTAAAAAGTAAGATTTTTTTTGTCCAAGCAATTAAGTTTTGAATGGTTTCCCTTCACCAGTTGAATACTGTTGGTGATTTCCATAATATCTTATCAATAGATCTGAATGGAAGATTTTTCATAATCTCCAGTTTGGTGAATTTTGCAGACTCCTGTCTCATCCACATGTGCTGGAATATGAAATATACAATGTGTTCATTTGTGTCAACCATATTGATATAGGTTGATCTCACTTTAATCATTTTAAAATATAATCTGTATTTTAAAATGCCCCAACTTGTCAAAAGCATGTTGAGGTGACACTTTACTCTTATAGTCTATGATTCTATTTATAAAGCTCAATTATTGTTTGTTTTGTTAATCATTAATAAACATACACTAGCTTCTTATTTGTGTAAACTGAAATAACTACACAGGGGCTGGTTTACCATCAAATCACCCTTTATTGACACGTGGAGAGTTCTGGACACTGATCCAGCTCCCCCAGAGTCAGCTATTAGAGTGAGCAAGATGTCTGACACCTTGTTCTTTTTTTTTCTTTTTTTTCAGACATTCTTTTTTTAGGGTGTCTGATACTTCTGGTTTTTTTTTTGTTGCTTTTCTTAGTAGTAGTGCTTATTTTCCCCCGCACCCATGTCATGTGTGCAAGTGTCGGACACAGTGAAGAACAACAAGTGTGTAAATCTTTATTTATATTCCACCACCAGGAAGAAAGGAAACACCCAAGTGGCCAGTGACCAGCAGTGCCCTTCTCAAAGGACATGGCTGCGTGATCAAGCACCCCTGCTCCTACCTGTCAGACAGGGCTTACTGATTGGACCAAATTAACAACCCCAATTAGGGAACTCATATTCTGTGCTGTCCACCTGGCTAACCTTGTTACAATCACTTCATAAACTTCCAGTTCTCACCATTCTTGCCCTTATAATTATTTGCCTTATAATTATGTCAGACAATAGTGAGTTGAACACAATTTGGATTGATTTGCTACAGCTCCTGTTGAAGTTGAGCCCATTACTTCTTTTCTTAGGGAAATTATGATTTGGAAAAGAGAAATATTAGGGAATGGGCAGTGGAGGAAAGATAACATGACTAGCAGTCTAATCTTGTGAGAATTGAGAACTTAGAATTGATGGCTGAAATGGAGCTTTAGTATAGAAGTTGTTCTGAGTTTCAATGGACTTGGGAGCATTTTCAGTTAGGTTTCTTCCTTAAGTTTTGTTATTGTTTTAAATAAATAACTTCCCAGACTCCATGTCCAAGAACACATTTCTTCATTCTGTTAGTAATCGCCATAGTTCCAGCCGGCCATACAGCTGCTCTCTCATTAGGGAGAGAGATAATGATGTCAAATTTAATCTAAGGGTCACTACACCTCAGGATGAGTAGGCCACTGTGTGGATTAAACCTGTGCGGTTAGCATCACATCACTTTGCATCTCAATCTAGCCATTCAGCCAAACGGGCTAACCAACTCTTCTAGTCCTTTAAAAAAAGCGCCACATCATTAAAATTAATTAAAAATGCAAATCTCTTTAGCTGTTGAGCTATTGCTTCATATGTAAGACAGATTTGATTAATAAACTGTGAATAAAAACTTAAAAACAAATTAACAGAAACATTTCATTCAACCTTGTGCTGGTGAGGATATTGTTGATGTAAAATTCAGATTTGCTAGAGACAGCATTACAAACGTCACTTCTACAGTTAAGGTAATTTCTCTGGCTAAGTCATTGGAGTTGTTTTGGGAGATGTGATGAGTTCCAGAATTTGGTTAGAGCATTGCTGCATCATTACAAGGAGGGCAAGGAATTATATGACCCAGGCTCCAACAGGTATTGGGTTGCAGTTACAGCAGCTATGGGCCTGTAACAAGTCGGAGAGATGAAAAAGTGGATATGAGGAGAGGAGAATCTACACATTCTCACTGGTAAAATGAAACATGACCTCTATGTTGCTTAACCAGAGCAGTCTGACAGACTAACCAATTCACCAATCTCAACAATCTCCTCACCTGAGCCCGAAGTAGCAGAATCCATTCAGAAAATGGACCAAGCTTTCACCACATACTTTTACTTGCTAATTCACTCTAAATCACCCTCGAAGATACATGTGGAATTGGTATCAGACCCAGTGGCTGCAAACCAAATCAGTTGATGGGCTCTTCATGAGTCTTGTGCTGTAGCTCTTCATCATCTTTGGGCTCCTATAGTTGGCGAGATAAGTGTTCAGTATTTCAAAGCAGAAAATCGGCAGAAGGCTAGTCAGTGAAAAGGGTATGGAGTGAGGTCCATGATTATGCCGTCTGCAATTTTCTTCATTTCAAAAGCTTAAACATACGGACCAACAGATTCAAGAATTGCTTCTTCCCCACCATTATTAGATTTCTGAATGGACCACTCAAATTTTAAATTTAAAGTTGATCTCACTTTTTGTGCATCTTCTCTGCAGCTTTAACATTGTATCTCTTGGCTCTGTTCTGTTACTGTAATGCACGGTATAGTATGATTTGCCTGTACTGCATGCAGTGTATCTAGGTACATGTGGCAATAATAAATCAAATCAAAAATGTGTGTGTCAGATAGCAGGATGAGGGTGAGACAAAAACATACTGTCATCTTGAATATTCTCAATGACATCCATATTCTCTACTGGTCTGCTTTTAAAGATTGCCTTGAAGAGCAGAAGGCTAGCTGCACCATGTGTTTTCTGCAAATTGCTCAGCTCCCTCATGTGCAAAAGCAGCTGGTATTGAAAAGGATGTTTTGTCCTTCTCCATAATAGTAAATGATAGCCTTAAATTTGAGTGCTGCCTGTCTCTGTCAGAATTGACCTGGGCAGTGACAAATCACAACAGCCATGATTTGAAAATGTCCCAAATAGGTTTTCCGTTACATATTGCTGAAAGTGGAATGTTCCCAAGTTGGCAGTTGCCAAATTGGGATCTAGAAACGCAGTGGTGTAGAATCAAGGGTTGTTAGATTTATGTCTGCAGTTCACAACATAATTAATTCCAGCTTCATGTCCTTTTGAAGTGACCCCCATAATGACATCAGTCATGGAAACAATCAGCATGCTGATTCCATTAATGGCATAGTTACCTACCAACGTGAAAATAACCCAAAACATCCATGTGTATTCCATTTGCTCAGGTTGCTAATATATCAGAAACTTGGCATGATTACATGGGGAAAGTTGAAAATATGGCATAGAAGAGAGAACTTGGAAAGTGACAGCCATGTTTGTCAGTATGAGATTTCACATGAACTGCCAGTGACACCTAATTGTTAAAATCACTTGGTGCTTACTGAAGGATCGCTGTGGAACTTGGGAGCACAATAGAGTACTTCATGGCTTCAGGAATGGAGTTCCAAAACAGGGAAGTTATGCTGCAGGGTTCCAGTGAGGCCACACCTGGAGTACTCTGTCCAGTTTTGGTTTTCTTACTTGAGAAAGGACTGGCACGGGAGGGTGCAGAAGAGGTTCACTAGTTTGATTCTGGAATGGAGAGGATTAGCTTATGCAGAGAATTTGGAGTAGAATGGGACTGATGCTCATTGGAATTTCGACAAATGAGGGGTATGTTAAAGAAACAAATGTATTTATGAAGGGAATAGCTAAAGTAGAGGCAGGGAGGTTGTTTCCAATGGCGGGTGAAACCAGAACTAGGGGCATAGCCTCAAAATAAGGGAGAGAAGATTTAGGGCTGAGTTGAGGAGGAACTTCTTCACCCAAAGGGTTGTGAATCTGTGGAATTCCTTGCCTAGTGAAGCAGTTGAGGCGACTTCATTAATTGTTTTTCAGGGAAAGGTGCATGTTTGAACAGTAAAACATGCACCTTTAAGTGTTACAATGAGTGGGCAGGTAAATGGAGCTGAGTTCACGAAAAGATCAGCCATAAACTTACGGAATGGTGGAGCAGACTCGATGGGCCAGATGGCCTACCCTTGCTCCTTTTTTAAATGTTATATTCTTATGTTCAGAGCAGCCTGTTTGTTACCACATGTCACAGTATTTTATTTAAAGTCAAGTGGTACTCACTATCCATTGCAACTAATGGTACTGATCAACTTATTAATGACCTGAGCAAACAACAATTCAGCTAAAGGGAGATTGTTTATATCCTGAGAAAGTAAATCTGAGTGATTTTTCTATACTCTGTCTATAGAATGACTTTACATTCTCCACATATTTCCTTGTGATCCTTTTATTTCCTGAGATATATTCAGAATTCAGACCTTTATCAACAATGACTGTGTTTGAATTATTCCAAAAGCTTTCGTTGTCACAAGCCCTATTGACTTCCCTTTTGAATATGCTTGCTATCATGCTGACTATTTAATGAGAAAACAGTGTCAATATGAGCAGTTTCTGTCTCCGTCTCTTCTTCCTGCTTTCCCAGCAGCACTGCTAGCTCTGCATACAATTATTCTGTCACATTTAGATCACACAAAAGTATTTTCTGTTTTAGGGATTGCTGGTGTTATATCTGTGGCATTCAGTTGACCTTGTCTCTTACTGCAGAACAGGATTGCCAATTTATATTTGTTGCTGTATTTTGTACTGGAGTTTCACATGCTCGCATTTCTGGTCAGATTTGTAGCAAGCATGCCGTTCAATGATGAATTTTGTTTTGTAATGTGGCAAAATGTTGATGCCAGATGTACCACCCATTCAGAGGGTGCAAACCCACTCGGGAATTATCAACAGAATTAAAAGCAGAACGCACATGAAGACCCATGTCTTTGCAATCATTAAGCACTTGAAAATCAATTTTTCTCTCATCACAGTGGGTAATGTAAAACCACACCCTAAGAGACTGCTATTCTCAATTCCACAGAATTTGATGATTGCTGGGGAATTATGTAGCCCACTCTGCTTTGACCATGATACTCCATCTCCCCACTATCCTCCACCCCTTTCCTGTTTAAACCCAAAGAACCGCATCACAACAAGGAAATGTAATCTATATATAATAGTGTGCATTTCGGTCATCCTGTTCTTTGGTATGCATTGCACCACTACTGTGCTGCTATAATCCTAATTTCAGTTTTATTAGTTTAATCTACAAAGATGACTTGCAAAGTTCTTGAATGCAATTTCCTGTTCTTACTCTCTCAAGGTTCGGGAGCGTCTTCGAGTTGCATTGGAGAGAGTATCGACACTAGAAGAACAACTGTCTTCAGCCAATCAGGAGGTAGGATTGCACATTACAAACTGTATTGCTTGTTTTCTGTCATTTCGAGCATACTAAAAAGTTTAACTATGAATGAGTATGGGTGCAAAGTTGAAATTTATTGTGTTGAACTTTTTTTTTTGCACAGTTTAGTCTGGAATGTGTAGACCGTATGACATTCATGCTGCACACATGCTCATTCTAGACACCTAGACACTGATAATGTATTCCTCAATTCATTCTCTGTCTTCGATTTATTTGGTGAGCTTGAACAGATTGAGTTAACTCATCTTTAGTAAATAAACTCATGCCATAAATTTAGTGTGAAAATGCAATTTATGTTTCTGTAAGCTGAAATAAAGTATTGCATTATTCACGTACCCTGTCACCTTGTCTGTTTTTGGAGTGGGCAGTACAGGTAATTCTGTATTTCAGAATCAAAGTTTGCTTTTTCCTTTCTAAATTTATGTTCCCTGTCTTTTCAACAGTAATTATTAAAGCCATCTGATTTTCACTGGCACCTTCTTGAACAATGGGTTTGCTCAACTCTAGCTGGACATTACAAGAGATTTCATCACATGACTTTGCAATTGATCTTTCTTCTCTGTTTTTTCCATCCAGTTTCAATGATTTTGTAGCTGAAATAAATGTGTACAAAGAAAATGAATAATGCACCTCCTTTTTGTTTGATGCTCCACTACACTTTTCCTTGGTTACTTGTGGCAGCATCAGGTGATTATTCTTCAATTACTAAAGGAAGGTTGGCAACCCTAATTACTCCCAACATTTTCCCCTTTTGTCTTACTAACATTTGGTCAGTGTGACTTGCTCACATGTCTTATACATTTCTGTTGAGAGAGATTGTTGAGAACAAGCCAAGTGTGAATGCATAAAGGGGTTCTTATCTGTGAACTAGTGAAACAGCTGCAGTTCTACTGTGTGGAAGGTATGAATACAAGGTTTGATTTCCCACAATACTAAAACTGGTAGCTGAAGATAGCCTTCATAGTTTTATTTGCTTGAAAAGAACTGTATGCAGTATTGTACCATGATGTAATGGCACACAGCACCACCATTCGCATTTAATGCAGTAATTAACTTTTTAGTGCATGCTGCTGCAAAACATAGGCTTACTTTACAGGAGTCTTTACAGACTTCTTGATTTTATTGTGATGAAACAAATGACAAGATGAAGTGGATAAGTTATTAAGAACAGCTGTTATGTCAACATTAAGGACAATTAAGTTTTGGAGTATTATTAAAACAATTATGAGTGTCTCAAATAAACTGTTTAGAAATGGTGAGTTCAGCAGCATTGCTTTAGGGTATACATGCTGACTCGAACTAATTAGTGAGTTGGTGCTAGAAAACCAAACATGAACTATGTTCCAGTGATTTTGGTAAGTACATGATATAAAAAAACTATTGTAGGAATGAAACTAAATAATTGAATGAATATATTGATTTAGACACAAGAGTGGGGTGCTGGAAAAACATAGCATGATCTGAGGAGAGGGAGAATCGTCTCTAAATCATATTGATTTAAACAGTCTTGTGTGTCTTGAAATGAGAGTCTAGAATCTTAGAAAGCACTGATAGAAGTTCAAACGAATCATCCTAGGAATCTAATGCTCAATTGAGTAATTGAAACTAAGATTTGATAGAGGTTTCAAATTGTCAGGGTTCTGGACAGAATAAATAGGGAGAGATTATTCCTGTTTGCTGTTAGTTTAAGAACTAGATGATATTGGAAAAAGATGCAGTGGTGACCTGTTTAAATAAAAAAGTTTATGTTTGCAACTGGTTCAGATTTGGAATGGGTGAAAATGAGTACTGCAGATGCTAGAGATTAGAGTCAAAGTGTGGTGCTGGAAAAGCACAGCAGGTCAGGCAACATCCAAGGAGCGTTCCTGATAAAGGGTGTTGATTTTTCTGCTCCTCAGATGCTGCCTGACTTGCTGTGCTTTTCCAGAACCACACTCTTGACTCATATTTGGAATGCTCTGCCTGAACTTGTAATGGAGGCAAAGAGAGTTGATGTCTTCAACAGGGAACTGATTAAGTGTCTAAAGTGAAAATATTTGGAGGGCTATGGGGTAGAGGAGGAATAGGACATGGCAATTTGTTATCTCAAAGTCAGCACAGGCATGACTGGCCACATGGCCTCCTGTACTATAGCCATTCTGTGATTCTATGAATTCTTTTGGAGTGTTGTGTCTTCAAACTGTTTAAGCTTTCATTGTTGTTTAGATTGCATTCAGCATTGTTTAGAGATATTTCCAAGAGATTATTTTACTGATGCCATGGATAGGTGTCTTAATAGATAAATAAGTGGACTCATCCTGTGCTACAAATCTTCTCAAAACTCACTAAGATGATAAGTGAATTGACATCATAGTAAGTTTCGTTTTACCATGGTTTATGCCAGGGCAACATGGTGGCTCAGTGGTTAGCCCTGCTACCTCTCAGCACCAGGGAACTGGGTTCAATTCCAGACTCATACGACTGTCTGTGTGGAGTTTCCTCTAGGTGTTCCAGTTTTCTCTCCGGATGTGCAAGGGAGTTTAGTCCCTGTATCAAAGATGAGCAGGTTAGATGGGTTGGCCATACTAAGTTCCTCTGCAGTGTCCCCATACTAAATGCAGGGTTACAGGGAAAGTGGGGGTGGGTGGGGGGTGGGGGGGTGTGAGTGAGGTCTGGGTGGGATGCTCTTCAGGGGGTCGCTGAGGACCCAATGGGCCAAATGGCCTGTTTCTGCAATGTAGGAATTCTATAATCCTATGATCCTAACATTTAAGAGGACTGCGTACAATAAATAATGTCAAAGCCATAATTGCAAGATGGACATCAGTTTATTTGTTCCGTTAGGAGTTAGTCAGTTTTTGCTTTGTTTTTCTAAATAGAATGAAAACTCAACTGTTTCTTAACTCCTTTTTCACTTGGCAGCAGGAATTCAACCAGGTTTTTTGTCATAACTTTGTTTACCAGAAAACACAATCAGTGAAATGTCTGTGGATATGTGCCCCGGCTAAAGGAGTTGGCAATGCTCTAAAAGAGGAGAGGAATTTCTGTCAGCATTTCCAAACTTTCTAATTACAGTGTGACAATAAATACCCATTGTTCTCACTACCATTTGCAGAGTGGATGAAGTATTATTTTGTCCAGTGAAAATCATGGGTATGCAGATGTGAAGGACTTGTTGAGCTGGGTACAAAGATAAACTTAATTCAAGATACATTCAGGCATCAAAGAACCCAAACATAGCGGAACTCAATGGGAATCAGGAGAAAATGGTCCATTGGTGGGAGTCATATCTAGCATAAAGGAAGTGTATTGAGATTGTTGGAGATTAATCACCTCAGTCCCGAGAGTTCTTTTGAGCAGTGCAGTGAGCCCATTCCAACCAGTGGGCCATTTCCCCCAATTTCTATCGCTCAATTTTGCTCAGGTTTCTTGATGCTGAGTTACTCCTTGCATTATTGTTGTAAAGTGAAAGATGGGTAAACATACCCTGACTAAACTTGACTAGTTTGCAGTAACCCTTTTTAATGTAGGCATGTTACATGGTGAGATAGACAAAGAGACAGGGATCAGGGAAAAGCCCAACACGACTTTATTGAATGCTTTATCAAGGAAAAACAGTATTTATCAGATTCTACCATTGCTCTTTGATTAAACTTTAACAAACTCTATCAATCTCTTCACAGGATTCTTCAATAAATAGCCTTAAGTCTCTAAGTAACCAGTCTGAAATCTACATTAGCTAGATTCTGGCCTGGCCAGTCCATTAGGGATTGCACAGACTCACCACTCCCCAAGTGATATACTTGTTTGCACAAGGGAGGCAGCTAGGCAAATAGCCATGTTTCTGTGATCTGGGAACGCAATGCCTGACTTCTCCTAGGCTTTCATAGGTGCAAGAGATTTGAAAGAAGAGCTAAGCAGTAAATAATGGAGCCTATAATAACCTGAAAGTTGAAACCCTTTTTTGGTTTTTCATAGGTAGGTAGCAGCATTTGTAACAGGAAACTTTCTTCCCTTGTTTCTTCACCAATTTTAATATAGCAAAATCATCTCTTAAAATCAAATGGTAAACCCAGGTGCATTGATCCTTTGCTGAGGAACAATTTTGAGAGAAGTGTTTAGAAACCAGCAAAGCGATACCAAGAAAGTAGATAAAAAGATGGAAAGGAGAACAATAGAGCAAACTAATCAGGATTATAGGAATAGAGTGCAAAAACTTTTACACATATTTAAAAAGGAAACAAGTGACTAAAGTCATCATTGGTCCCTTAAAAGCAGAGACAAAATAAATTACTATGGGCACGATGATATGCACAGACCTTGAACAAATATTTGTGCCTGTATTCGTGGCCTAAACATTGAGGACTGAAATGAGACTTTTTTTTCCTCAAAGCATTGTGAATCTTTGGAATTTTGCAGCTTAGATGCCAGTGCATGCTGTGTTGTGTATTGGATCTAATGCTGGGATAGATAGATTTTTGGCATTTTAGTGAATCAAAGGAGATGGAGATGAAATTACATATTAAATGCTGACTTAGGAACTAAAAAAAAATGAGGCAGTTATTTAAGCATGGAAAATCCTAAGGAAAAAATGTACAAAAAAATCCAAGAATATGGTGGCCTACTTTCTATCGTTCTAAATGATACGGATGCTCTAGCTATGATTTTCTAAAATTCCCTTGATCTTGAAACAAATTCAGCAGTTTAGGAGTTAGCAAATGTAATGTCACTTTTCAAGAAAGGGAAGAGAGAGAGAAAAAACAAGGAATTTTCTACCAGTTAACTGTCAGTTATTAGGAAAGTGTTGGAATCTATGTAGCAGGATGTCTCAACAAATCACTTGGAAAATAATATGATCAAGCAAAGTCAACATAGGTGATCAGTGCGGAGACACCAGCTGTTTCCAAGCTACATTAATGGCTTTGACAAAGAGAATGCGAGGAGTATATCTAAGTTTGTTGAGATTATCAGACTAGGTAGAAATGCAAATTTGATGGAAGACACAGGCTGCAAGGAGATATGCATACATTAAGTGAATAGGTACTAAGGTGACAGATGGAATATAATGTGGGAAGGTGTGAAGTTATTCTCTTTGGTTGGAAGAATAGGTTATTTTTTTAAAAGACATGAAGCTTGTAAATGTTGACGTCAGAGAGATTTCTGTTATGACCATGTGCCAGGTGAGGTTCCAGATTACAGTTCCAGGTGGGGATATGTTGATCTCCAGGCTGAGGCAAGGTAACCTGGCCCAACTTCAAATCCAGGCGGGTACACACAAGAGCATTTGGTCTAGTAGTATACTCCAATAGAGTTGAAACTGGTATTTGTAAACCTTTTCCTAGTGTCTTCTTTCAAAAGAAATACACAAGCACCTGTGGTTTGGAGACATAATCCACAGTGGGATAGTTTGCTCTTGAGTTTGGGTTTTAGCCTCTTGTTATCTTTGTGGTTACAAGTACAGTGTGAGGCAGAGTACAAACTGCTTGAAGTTTTTTTGACACTTCAAATGTTATATTCTCTCTCTCTCTGGACAGACACATGAATTGGTCAATTTTGGCTCGATCAGCTTTTTCTTTTAAAGAAACATTTTGAAATTTCAAATTAAAAATTGTCACAAGTACTTTGGGTTTCTGGTCTGTCATTGTAACAACTCAAATAAGGAGCAAAGAAAATCACGCAGATTCAACAAGCAATTCAAGAAGTTCAACCCCGCTGAAGGCAAAGTTGGATAGATTTTTGAATAGTAAAGGTGCTAAGTATTAAGGTGAGCAGGTGGGAAAGTGGAGCTGAGTCTCTGAAAAGATCAGCCATGATCTTATTGAATGGCGGACTAGGCTCGACAGGCCAGAAGTCCTACTGCTGCTCCTGTTTTCTACGTTCTTATGGCTATTTAGTTTCTATTGTAAGGGTATAGGAATACAAAAATAAACAAGCTTTGCAGCAGTTGTATGGGAATTTGATGACATTACTCCTGGTGTGATGTGTATAGTTTTCCTCTCCATATTTAGGGAAAATTTAGATGCTTAATGGTACACTGAATAAGCACTAGATTGTTTCCAGAGATGGTGGGTTTGGTATCTGAGGTACTAAAAAAATAGAATCTATACTCCCTGGAGTTTATAGGAATGAGAGGTGATTTCAATAAAACATTGAAGATTGTGAAGGTGTTTCACAGAGTGAGGTTGCTTCTACTGACTAATGAATTTCAAGCATATGGATATTCTTTGGTTATGGCCTAAAATATTAAGGACTAAAATTAGAATTTTTTCTGTCAAGGTTTTGTGAATCTTTGGAATTTTGCATCCTGGATGTCTGTGGGTGCTGTATTGTGCACTGGATCTAACACTGGGATGGGCAGATTTTGACATTTCAGTGTATCAAAGGAGATGGAGATGAAAAGAGAAGCTGAAGTCCAAGACCAGCCTTAATTGTATTGAATGACAATGGAGACTCAATGGGGCATGTAGTTTCCTCCTGTTCCTGTTTTGTGTCCATTTTGGTTGATCATCCAAAGTCTGAGAAGTTGGGGAGAAACCTATGGAGGGCTAAGAGGATAAGAATGAAAGTCGGTGCAGAATATGGTAACAAATTGTTCCTTATTTCTCTCAAATGTTAAATTTTAAACTGCCAAATATTTAAATACAGCCATTGCAGCTTACATCATACTTACATGAGGCATTGTCCAACTTGTCTGATTTGAGTCTCACTCTGCAGGTTCCAAAGGATTACTGAACCCCTCACTTACAAAGTAAGTCTCAGCTTCAAACAACAATGTTCACATTATAGCAAAGAATGAATATGTCAGAACTGTACATAGTTTATAATGCTGTACATTTCCTAATTTTGGAGTAAATTTAAACAATCTGCATTGAATTTGATCTGAGGTGCTTTATGTGCTTCTGTTCACACCAACTGCACAACCACTGAAACACACCAGTGTCACCACTCAAACTGTGAGGAGACAATCGGAGCTACAAAGGGATTTAGACAAATTAAGTGAATGGTCAAATACATAGCAAGTGGGAATTGTGAACTTATCCACTTCAGTAAGAAAAGTGAAAAAAAAACAGTTTTACTTTACTAGTGAGAACATAGTTAATGTTGAGACACTTCTATAGCAAACAGCAGCAAGTTTCACATGCAGCTGCAGCAAGCAATTGGGAATGCAAATTTTATGTTAGCCTTCATTATAAGAGGATTGGAGTAGAAGAGTAAATAAGTCCGCCTACAGTTATGCAGAGTGCTGGGGAAACCATGTGGAATACTGTGCGTAATTTTCTTGTTTTCGAGGGAACGCAATAAAGTCGTTTCACAGGATTGGTTCCTGAAATGAGATGATTGTCTTATGTTGAGATTCTGAATCGATTGGGCCTGAGAATTTTGAATCTAATGGAAACATGATATTCCTAAAGGATTCATCAACGATCTTGGTGGGTTGGTGGCTTGAGAATTAGAAATTACAGTCTGAAAATAGAAACTCAAGACCAGCCTTAATTGACTGAATAGAATAGTCTCAAGTAAAATTACATAGCTTTATATTGTCTAAACTCCCATACCGTATGTAATAGCTATGAGAGGCATTAATTTGCAATAGATACATAGATGTCCTACAGTGCAAGAAGAGACATTTGGCCCATCATGTCTGCACTGACCCTCCGAAGAGCATCCCACACAGACCGAGTATCCCACCCTATCCCGTGAAGGACTGAGGAGTTTTTTTTAACTCAACAGGTTGTGAACGTTTGTAATTTTTTTAACTACAGAATTGGTAAGCTAGTCAGTTATTACATTTTTAAAGACTGTTAAATGGAATTGTATGTACAAAGGAAACTGAAGAATGTGAGGGTAGTGTGGGAGGATTAATTTTAAGGCAAAATAAAACAAAGATGGCGGTAATCTGAAGCAAAAACAAAAAGTGTTGGAGAAATTCACCAGGTCTGGCAGTGTCAAGAGTATTTTTCTGCTGATTTTCTCTAGTACCTCCTGAATTATAAGGTAGATGATCCAGCCATGTTGATAATAAATAATGAAGCAGCCTCAAAGGGCTGAAAAGCCGGCCTCTTCTATTTCCCATGTTATTTCATGTTTTCTCATGTAAAATGACGTAGCTTTATATTGTCTGAACTCCCGTACTGTCTATGTAATAGCTATGAGAGGCATTAATTTGCAGTAGAAGCACAGAAGTCCTACAGTACAAGAGGAGGACATTCAGCCCATCATGTCTGCACTGACTCTCTAAAGAGCATCCCATGCTGACTCAGGACCCCACCCTATCCCATAACCTGGCATTTCCCATGGCTAATTGACCTAGCCTGCACATCAGTGGACACTTTAGCATGGCCAGTCCACCTAATCTGCACATCTTTGGACTCTGGGAGGAAACCCATGCAGACATGGGGAGAACGTGCAAATCCACAGAGACAATTGCCCGAGGGTGGAGTTGAACCTGGGTCCCTGGCACTTTGAGGCAGCAGTGCTGTCTGAGCTCATCACTGAGCCGCCATGCTGCGCTACAGTAGATGCAGAAATTGGGGTTTTACACATTTTGATCAAATATGGTGATGGCTTGTTAAATGTTAACATGTCAGATATTCTTGAGGTGCATTCTGTGATTATGGTATTTTTGTTATGGCAACTGCTTTTATCTTCCTCTCCACTTAAAGTAAATAGGAAGTGTCTATGGTATTTGCGGAGTGCGAAGTGAGATAAATTCTTTGTGATAACTCTTGTCTCCGGAGAGTAATTACGGGTATTCTGACACTGGCCATGATGCTTGATCTAGGTTTAAGTGACTGGACTGGTGCCTTGGGCTCTGGCAGAATAAGATTGGGCAATTATTTTTAATTTTAATGATATAGATTAGAACTGTACATCATGTACCCTTGTCAGTTTTTTTTTATTTTGGTCTGTATCATTTTGGGGAAATAGTCAGTCTTGTATAGAGTTTGATACCAAAATTTTCAGGTAACCAATAGGTTTTGTGTGTTGCTGCACAACTATTGAGGAGTTCATTATGCTTCTCATGCACCCTAGATGGTTTATTGTCGGTGTTTTCTCTGCCTCTGAGCCAAGTCAGGTTTAGTTTCAGCCAATAAAGGCTGACATCAGATGATAGAATGTGCCAAGTCTTGGTCATTGTTGCCATTGAAGAGTGAATATTGAGCCTTTTTGAGGCTTCAGAAAATGTTAAATGGGAAATTGTTTTGCCAACCTAGGGACAAACCCCCGAAGCTTTGAATTTTGTGATGTTTTCCTCTGAGGATTCTAAACTTTGATATGTCTGAATGCCTCCTCCCCCCAGTCAGGTGGTATAAATATTGCATGGACCCCCTCTTCCATCCACTCCCAAACAGAAATCAAGTAATTTGTCCGTATAAAAATCCTCCCAAGGCAGTTGCCATTCATCAGGATGTTGCTGCTGTTCTCACAACACTACAGGACAAGGTGGTCCCAACACCACATCCCCTTCCTCCCTCCACTTGCTTCAAACTCCTGATAACCCTCTCCCTCACCTTCTGTCTGAATGATCACCTCTCTCATTGACTATTTCCAGTATATCAGCCTTACCCAGTCACTAATTGATCATCAAGTCAAATAACCCTTTTCACCTCAACTCTAATGCTTTAAGAAGTGGTTAACAAAAATATACATGGAAACAGCAGCCACGTAATAAAGAATATCGAAGTGACTTTGCAAACTGTTAGTTTTGCTGGTGGTAATTGTCAATCTGATGTTGTCTAATGTTGATATATTTCACTCTTCCTCCAGAAAGATACCAGTTGGTCATTTGACTCTGTTAGTCTCTTCACGTGATTGACAATTGTGACAATGCCCATAAGAACAGGACAGAAAGATTGAAATGAAAAACAGAACTGTATAAATGCTGTGAGCTGCCATTGACTGATTTCAGTCTTCATGGTATATTTGAATTGGATGGATTATGTTTGCCACATCTCCTCCTTCTCAGCCAGTGGGGACCGAGCATTAGAGCAACCATCTAGTTTAAGTGTCAGATGACTTCTGAAGTCATCATACATGTTAAAGGAGGTGAATAGAGGACCACATTGGCACCAAAGCCACCACTTTTTGTTGACTTCAATCAAACCTTTTATTCCATGGTATTTTTTTCATTTTCAAAACTTTTCTTTTTGAAAGCCAGAAATTATTTATGGCTGATCCATTGAGGGTCCTTCACAGACCCCTAGTTGTAAACTTCTTCAACCTACTGGATTCATGGAGATTTTTGCTATGATCATGAAATAATCTCAGGTAGAATGCTCCACAGCTGTTGAATATAATTTTTTCACCAGTGCTCGCCTAGTGACCCTGACCTGCTGAGGTTAAATAATTTTTGTCTGCAGTTTGATTCAGTATTGGATCCAGACATTGCTCAGGTCTTTCAAATTTTTGTATCTCATAAGTTTCCATGAAATAACTATATGAACTATGCTTTAGTGTCCTTTGTTTGTTAATGGTAAGACAATGTTTTGAATGGTTTGCTTTGGAGAGTGATTAGGGTTTATCATTAGCCTTATAAAAAACATTGGAAATGATTTCCAAGCACAGTTTTAAGGCTTGAGTTGCTTCGGCTTAATAAGTAATGTGGGGCTAATTAATTTGATCTGAAGTCTTGCATCAACTGTTGCCAGGCAGTCTTTTTTTTTGTTTCGTCCTCTGGATTTCAATGGAATGGTGATCGGTTTCTTCTGTAGTGTGTGACAAATAGTGAGCTCAGTCATTGTAGCAGTTTCTTGATGGCATATCTTTCCCTGCAGCCAGCTAGCTGTGTCACTTCTTTTAACTATTCCTCCACCTTGAGCATTTCTGTTTCATTGCATGTTTTTCCTTTCTTTTTCATTTTACTTTTCAGAAGGACCAATTTAGTTCTTGAAACGAGCTCACTTAGTAACAATGGTTACATTTCGTGAGTTTGAAGATTAAAAGCATGTTTGTTTCATTCAAGCAATGTTTAATCTTTCTGAACCTGTGCTGTTGTGTTTTCACTTGAGTGAACTTTAACTGTGCTTTGTGTTTTGCTAAATGGATTGTTTTGGGTTACTTCATTGTCTGACAAATCTTTGATTTCAGTCCCATCTGTTTATGAGTTTGAGCTCTGGTGGTATATAGGCACTTAGGTGACAACCATTTCTCACAATGTGATATTGGTTGTCATGTGAACTACAAGATTTCATCTCTGACCAGGATGTTCTCTATCCTCTCCCTTTGTAAACAGCTTTGCAGTTATCTACATGCATTTCTAGGTGGGTGTCCTGCAGATTCATGTTTTACAGCATCATTTTCCTGCTTGTTTCATGCCTGACATTTGGAATTGGGTTATTTCACTGCAGCTGCTGAACTCCAGTAAGACTCACCATTATAGTGGAATGTCATGGGCCATGTCCTTATTGAGTGTCTCTGCAGGTTTTTGTTTTGCAGATTCATTGCATGCTTTTGAACAGTGACATCAAGGGTCATTCTGACAGCCAGTTTCGAGCAAGAAATCCTTCCTCTCCTTAATGTTACAACATCAGCCTGTCTGATGTCTGTTATATCAAAGGCAGCCAGAAAGTTTTTATTTGGTCAATCCAGTTTTTGTCAACTGAAGTAATTTGATTTGATCGATGTCCTTCGAAATCAGCAGCCTTTGGCACACATTCATTGCAGCAGAAAATGCAAGTTTCTGAAAGCTATTGCCAAGTTCTTTGCTGCCTCAGCTAATTGCTTGCCACAGCTCCCATCATTTTTGTTCCTTATTCAGACGTTTCCTTTCTTGTATGTCCAGCCGAACCTGCATGTTCTGGGAATCCTTGCATTGACAGTGGACAAAGAAATGCAGTGGATTCATATCTAGTAGCCTTGTTTATGCTTACCACTGCTGCTTTCAGATCAGAAATTTGAGTACGGGAGATTGACAGATTATCAAGTTCATGTTGCATTTTTTTCTCTTGTGTATGCATCTCTGATCACCAGCTTTACCAGTGAAATATGGTGATAGAAACAGCTTGAGTCCAATCAAGCATTATAAAAGTTAATACGAATAGGAATGTAAAATTCCATGTGAAACTAAAGGAATGAGGCCACCCCTTTCAGCATTTACTTAGATTTGTACTGCCCTACTTTGCACCCAAATTATTTAAATATTTCATTGCAAATTAACTTGCATGACTCAGTTCTTAGTCATCTTGGTGCTATGATAAAATCTTGGGCTTAAGACTGAATTTTGAGCTATGAGTTATAAAGTAAAATAAAATCATTCTATAAAGTGGTATCCTCCACACATTCTCTCCCAACCCATAAATAAACCAAACTTCAGATTGTGAATGAGCTTTCCACGATGATGCACTGCAGGGTGTTATTTTAAACAGAAAATCTTTCTTTTGCTCAATGTGTATCTGTCTGGAGGCAACCTTTCAATTTGATTTTATTACCTACAGAAATTCATGCGACCAATATAACCTTGACAAGCAGCTTAGTTTCCTGTCAATGACTAATCGGAGGGTGATCTGCCATGAGCAAAACCGCCCACACATCTTTTCAGAGGCCTTAAAAATGCTTGAATCCTTGAGTCAGATTACTGTTGGAGATGTAAATGAGGTTCCAAAAGATCTAGTCTCCATCGTCAGAGAAGGATGCTAGCTATTTATTCTCAAATAACACCTCCCAAAATGCTTGCATTGAATATTTTTGGAAACTTTTAGACAAAAGATTTTCAAAAGCAGTATATCACCTTCAAAGTGCCAGGTCTGTTCTGCAAAGCGCAATGCAGCTAGATACCCAGCTAAGCAGAGACAACTGGTAACAGAATTTTATCACACTGTTACCACCAATTCTATTTACAGAAGTGCCACATTTGGAAATACGTGCTTTAAAAAGGGTTGCTATTTTGAAAGAAGACTCTTCCATTTATAAGCCAAAGTGTTGCAACACTGTATTTGCAAACAAGATCATTTTAGTTCATTTGCAATGACCTGTATCACAATCTCTAATCTTGCGTTTTATGGGTCCATTGCAAAAGGAGACATGGAAATGGGAATACAAATGGAAATAATCACAGTTGACAGCACATAACTAGACCATTTGCTTCAACAGATTTCCGGTAGTGTTTAAGCTCCACACAAGCTGCCTCCTTGTGATGATCCCAGACCAGACTTCTGTATCTTTATTATGATCCTGAAAAAGCTGACCACATTATGTTACAATCCGGTTAGGAACCGATAGCCTTGACTTTTAAAGGTGAAATCCAGGGGACATATTAAGAGAAAAACATAGGATTCTTCAGTTTTGAACAAACAAAAGTACTATACAGGTTAGAACAATGATGGAATCTAGAATATTTATATAACTTATTTCTAGCACCAAGAATTAACGTGTGATCGACATGGATAATATACGGTGATCGGACACTCCATAGTGCACCCACTGTATTCAAAGAACATCTGCAGATCTCTCAGCAACTCCCCCTGACATTAATGAAACAGGGGATCATGAAATCTCATTCATTGGAACACAAATTTTCACTTCACTTATCCAATCTTGAAACTGCTTCTCAAAGGCCACTATGATGAGAGCTGGTTCCTGTTCTAGTTGATTACTCTCACATTCCCTTGGATTCCAAAAGTGTAATCCAGCACTCGACCATAGGATAACTTCAGTTTTTCACCAACAACCAGCTCCATCAAGCCAGTCCTGCCTTTGGACTTCAGCCAGCCAGTCTTACTCATTCCATTGAACAAATACTGCATGTGAGCTTTCCATCCCTCCATTTTTCAGCTGCACCAATGTATTAATACTGGCAAGCTTCTTTCAAGCCCATCACACTCCCCATGACCATTCCACTTTCTGAACTCCCCAGGGACTTATTCTGAGTCCTAGCTCCAACTCTTAGATGATGACTATTCCCTAGAATTTCTTCCTGAGTTAGTTAATCAAAATAGCATTTTCCCAGAACTGTTTTCCTGTGACCCATACTGTTGTAAGTGACCTCTTGAAAACCTTGCAATGAGGCCAACACCTTTTGCTGGGCAGAACTGAAAGTTGCCACCCAATAACCATGGAAGCGAGTATGCTCTGAATGTTGTTTCACATGCTGGCCCTTTCTTGAGATATCGACTACAACTTGCATTTATGTGGTGATTTCAACCTTCTGTTAGCATGGAAACAGACCCTTCAGTCCAAATTGTCCATGCTGACCAGATCACCTAGTCCCATTTGGTCGCATTTAGCCCATATCCTTCTATACCCTTCCTGTTCATATACCCATCCAGATGCTCCAGGAAAAATAGCCTCAGCCTATTCAGCATCTCCCAATAGCTCAAACCCTGCAACCCTTTCAAGTGTTTGAAACAGAAGCCAAATCCAGCCAATGCTGGTAGGCAATCAACAGCATGTAGGCCCCCATAATCCCTTCTAAAGACAGGTGTTCCAACAATTAAAGGCAATAAAACCTTCTTATTCCAGAAAGTGACTAAACAGGTCGACACTTTCCAGATTTCTCAAGAGATGCCCAATCAAATGAAATCTTACATTGAGTTACACTGGGGTAGGATTTTGGGACAGGTGAATTAATGCTTGGTCAGAGAAATTTATTTTCAGGGCTGTCTTAAAGGAGCAGAAGAGGTAGGGGTGTGCAGAAGTTTAGTGAGAGAATTCCAGAGCTTAGAATGAAAGTGATTGAAGGAATGGCACACAAAGGTGGAGAGAAAGCAGTTTGGAATACAATCTGTTTCGGGCTGCCCATATGCTGTCATTGATTGAGACGTGGACATGGATGTGGCTTTAGTGGGCTGCAAAGCAGATACTGAATCGCTCCCGTCGATATACAATTAACTTTACAGTGTATTTTGAAGAAGAATAATTTGTGTGATTGTTCATGAAGAACATTTTAATTTCATTTGAGCTTTGCTTTTATCCAAATTTCCTTTGAGCCACAAATCTGAACAAGAACTTTTAAGTTTTCAACCTTTGAAAATTTTTAATGTACATTTAAAACTAATATTATAAATTAATGGAGTTTTAAATAATCTGTGTTGCTGTGGTCTCTCTGCTAGCTCCATGTGAAGATTACAGGAATATTCCAGAAAATTAATGAGCTGCCATTAAAAATAAGATTTTTTTTTAGAAATGGTCCAACAAACTTTAGTGTTTTGAACTGAAACAGTGTAACATGGTTACAACAGCATTTTGCAATCAACTTCTTCACAAATCAATCTTTCCTAATTAGGCTAAACATTAAAACCCTTTTCTGTGTCCAGGTATGTAATCAGCTTGGAATAGATGACTTTTTCTCCGCTGCTAAGCAATAGGGTTGATAGAGTTGGCAGGAAAATTCGAAGTTATTTTACAAGCATGCTAACGGATAACTAGGGAAAGAGTAGGGATCATTAAGGACCATAGTAATTGGGAGCACGGTGGTTCATTGGTTAGCACTGCTGCCTTGCGGTGCCAGAGACCCGGGTTCAATTCCCGCCTCGGGCAACTGTCTGTGTGGAGTTTGCACATTCTCCCGTGTCTGCGTGGGTTTCCTCCGGGTGCTCCAGTTTCCTCCCACAGTCCAAAAATGTGCAGGTTAGGTGAATTGGCCATGCTAAATTGCCCATAGTGTTAGGTGAAGGGGTAAATATGAGGGAATGGGTCTGGGTGGGTTGCTTTTCGTAGGGTTGGTGTGGACTTGCTGGGCCGAAGGGCCTGTTTCCACACTGTAAGTAATCTAATCTAATCTTCCATCATTCATCTACAGAGGTTCATATTTAAATAATTGCTTTTAAGCTATGCTTTCATTACAGCATTTTTCTGTCACTCTGTTAGATCTTAGCCAATCTGTTCCACAAAGTCATGATGTCCTTCTCTAATAGAAGACTCAGTCTTGAAGGTTACAAGTATCCCCATGTCCCCAGGCATTTGGACGAGTGAGTTGTAAGTTTTCACGATTATGTGATAAACAAAAGCTCCTCTTTATTCACTCCGGAACAGCTCCAATTTACCCAAACAGCCTCCCACTCACCCTGTGTTATAAATTCCCCAGGAAAGAAAATAGCTTCTATGCCATACTGTCCTGTCAAACTTGTTTGATTTAAAAGCTCGGTAGTTATATTTAGATCCTAGAGAATCTGATCAATTGCTGCCAGTCTCACGAAACATTAGTTCATAAATCTGATAGGCTGTTTCCACTGAAGGCTTTTTTAAACAAATCCATCAAAGGTGCTACATAACTCAACAACTACATAACCAAGATAAAAGATAATGCAGTGGAAGCTACTGAATTAATGCTTGATTAGCAACTGAACGATTGTTTAACTGGCAAAGTCACAAGTAATATACATAGCTGTCTTGTCTATTCACAACTTGATATGCTTGTGTTTTTCCCTTCTGTGATCTCCAACTGCATGCCTGGCAGTTACCTTCCACTTTTATAACACCAGTTTATTCCTCATGTTCGTTTCATCTATCCCAGTGACTCATTCTAACTAAACTTTTGATCTACTGATAATGTTACTCTGAAGCCCCATAGGTAGGGTAGACAGGCTAGTTAAGAAAGAGTTTAGCACATTTGCCTTCATTGCTCAGACCACTGAGTGTAGAAGTCGGAACATCATGTTGAGGTCGTACAGAATGTTGTTGAGGCCGCTTTTGGAGTACTATGTACAGATCTGATTGCCCTGCTACAGGAAGGATATTATTAGATGATTCAGAAAAGATGAACCAGGATGTTGCAAGGACTGGAGAGTTTCAGTTATAAGGAGAGGCTGGATAAGCTGGGATTTCTTTAACTGGATCATAAGAGGTTAAGGGATAACTTTATAGCGGTTTATAAAATCATGTGGGGCATAGATACAGTGAATTGCAAAGGTCGTTTGCCGAGGGTGGGGGAATTCAAGACTAGAGGGCATATTTTTAAGGTGAGAGGAGAAAGACTTAAAATGACCCTGAGGTGCAACTTTTTCACACAGAGTGGTTTGCATGTGGAAAAACTGCTAGAGGAAGTGGTAGATACAGATACAATTACAACATTTAAAAGATATTTGGACAGGTACATGAGTACATATGGTCCAAATGCAGGCAAGTGGGGCTAGTTTAGTTTGGGAAACTTGGTCAGCATGGATGAGTTGGACTGAAGGGTCTTTTCTGTGCTGTATGTCTCTAGGTCTTCATGACTGTAAGTCTGGAATTACATTCCAAATTTTCCAGTGGTTTTTGCGTCTCTCAATACTTAGGAGGATGATTGGACCAAATATTGAATGTGTTTTGATTTCAGGCCATTAACTAAATCCATTCCCTTGTCCTTCCACTGTCACATTGTCATGGTGACAGTCTGTCTTGTGCTGTACTATGTTACCTATTTTAAAAAAGTGAGGAGATTTCCTTGCTAGGTCTTGCTCCTCAGAGATTTTGAACCACACTGAATATTAACATCTGCTCTCTCAATGTCTTTTCCTCCCATCCCAGCACCCCTCATCCTGGCACCCCCTCCTTGTAGCCTTTTCCCCATTGCATCTCCTGCCCCGGCGGTTGCAAAGTCAATGCCACTCCTATCCTGCACCTTCTCTCTCAATTGCTTTCCACTCTGTAGCTCTACACTCAACAGCTCTCCTGCTCTGTAGCTACTCTTTTGCCATGCCAACCTGCTCCGTAGCCACTTCCTCACTGCTTCTCTCAAACTGTAGCTCTTCCCTTACCACACCCCTGCCTTGTTGCCAATCACACATTAACGCTCCCTCACTGCTTCTTCCCTGTGGCAACTCTCTCGCCAACATCCCTATACTGCAATTATTCTTCAATATGTGTCTCTTCCTTGTAGCTGTTGCTTACTCCCCTTTTGCTGCCCCATAGCCACTCCTTTACATCCTTTCTTGGACTGTAACCATATCTTTGCCCCTGCCTGCAGATTCTTGTTCCTACTGCGGCTGCACTCGTCCTCTTGCCAGTCACATTTCTGCAGCTTGCTGCTCTGCCAATCAAAGACTATTTCTCTCCTTTTCTTGCCTTCTTTTATTTAAAAACTATACTATATTCATAAAATATCTTTTATACATAGTCAGTAAAGCAGTCAAGAATGTATTGCTGGAAAAGCAGAGAAGTTAGGCAGCATCTGAGGGGCAGGAGAATCGATGTTTCGGGCAAAAGCCCTTCATCAGGAATGAGGCTCGTGTGCTGGGGACTGAGAGATAAATGGGAGGGGGTGGGGTTGAAACAATCTGCAAGAAGGCGTCCTGTTTCCCCGATGTAGAGGAAACCACATAGGGTGCAACAGATGCCGTAGATGACACTGGTAGAGGTACAAGTAAATTTCTGACGGATGTGGAAGGATCGCTTGGGGCCTTGGATGGAGGTGAGGGTGTGATGTGGGTTTTGCACTATCTGCAGTGGCAGGGGAAGGTGTCGGGAGTGGGGTGTGAGCTGGTGGGGGGCTTGGACCTAATGAGAGAATACTTCTTGCAGATCATTTCAGAGAATATCTCTGGGACACCCGCACCCACCAACTTACTGCCCAGTGGCTGAACACTTCAACTCCCCCTCCCACTCCATCAAGGACATGCAGATCCTTGGCCTCCTCTCCTGCCAAACCATTAACAGCCGACGCCTGGAGGAAGAGCGCCTCATATTCCACCTTGGGACCCTGCAATCATACAGAATAAATGTGGATTTCAACAGCACCCTCATTTCCCCTCCCCCACATTATCCCAGCCCCAAACCTCCAACTTGGCACAGCCCTCCTGACCTGTCCATCATCTTTCCCATCCATCACTCCACTCCCCCCTCTGACCTATCACCTTCTCCCTCACCTTCATCCGCCAATAGCTTTCTCAACTACCTCCCTCCTCCCCCAAACCCACCCTCTCCCAATTATCTCTCAGCCCCCAGCCCACAAGCCTCATTCCTGATGAAGAGCTTACGCCCAAAACGTTGATTCTTCTGCTTCTCGGATGCTGCCTGACCTGATGGGCTTTTCCAGCAACACACTGTCAAATCTGATCTCCAGCATCTGCAGTCCTCACTTTCTCATAGTCATTAAAGCAGTTCAGTTCTGGACAGTAGCATAAGAAGGAAACAACCAAACACTGGAGTTTGAATCTCTCCAGCAAACAAACCAAAGGCATCTTCTTACTTGTACAAGACTATACTTATGTGCATTTGAGACATCAGTGGGATGCGATAACTGAATTATCGCTGAACATTGAACATCACCTCCCTTTCGGTGAGCGTTAATTGCTGGGAAAAGGCTTCCACATTCTGAGAAAGAATCTAAGAGCAAAAAATGAGAGGAGAGGAGACGTCAGTAGCCTGTTTTCTCACCAATGATGCAACATTTTTGACAACAGCTCAATAATTTGGAGGAACTAGATGTGAAACAAGATGAAGGAAGTCAATATCTGCTCAACTTCAATTCAGTAAAGAAATGTCAGATGGTTTGGTGAGGTACAAATGGAACAAGTGTTCACCTTTATCAGTGTGACTGATACATGCTGCAGCTTGATTTTTGTTTGACACTTATTTATATTCACTCATTAGCTATTTTCAATCTGTCATTAATAACCTTCCTTTTGTACCTGGCTGTAATATAGAAATATTAGTATTAGGATTTACTGGAAGCTTGGGGGATAGATAGAGTTAAACACAATCTTCTGACTTGCCATAGAAGGTTAAGGAATTATTTATAATTTCATTTTTCTTCTGTATATCTTCCTTGGCTTTGACCACTAAGAACAGCTTGTCTCTTGTTTAAACAACTTGGTAGATTATTTTATCTGTAGATGTAATAGCGTTCCTATTTTGATGAAGGCTTATATATATTATGATTTTGGAATTTGGATTTTAAACTTGAGGTGAATGGATTTTTGGTTTTAGGTCTGTGCAGATGACTTTTTAAAAAATCAGTAATTTTTGAACAGCGAATTCAACTATCATTTCCAAAAAAGTATGTAACTGAAGCTAAATGACTAAATAAGCTACCTGGGGAGTTAATGGCTGAATGTTTCTGAAGTTGTGTTTTACAACCTACAGAAAAACGAGTTACATTGCACTTTGCTCAAAAACTGCATACATTCATGTAGAACTCTGAGCTCAAAAACTGCATGAATTTATGTGAAACTCTGATTCTAATCTAAAAAGTGAGATAACAATCTAAACATCAGGTCATAGACAGAGAACACAGGGGGCTAACACCTTCAACATGTTGTCTAGCTATCACCATTGTTAACAGCTAACCCGAGAATGCAACTTTTTTAAAAAAAAAGGGTTTTATGATTTACACATGAAAGAAGTGAAACGATCACTGTATTCTAACAGATGAAAGGCTTAACAGACAATCAGTTTTTCAATGTATAATTTCAGTTACATCACACTGCAAATTTTTGCTCTAAATTCTGTTACGATCGAGCCCTCCACAATCACCTGATGAAGGAGCGTCGCTCCGAAAGCTAGTGTGCTTCCAATTAAACCTGTTGGACTATAACCTGGTGTTGTGTGATTTTTTTAACTTTGTATACCCCAGTCCAACACCAGCGTCTCCAAATCATGAATAAATCTTCATGTTAGTCTTAAGAGAATCCTGAACTAAGACTCCTAAATCTCCTTGTGGTTCAGATTTCCAAAGCCGTTTCCCATTTAGAAAATAGTCTATACTTCTCTCCTTCCAATCAAAGTACATAACTTCACATATTAACACATTGTGTTCCATCTGCTACTTTACTCACTCTTCTAGCCTGTCCAAGTACTTCTGAAATCTTCCTTCCTCCTCAATGCTACCTGTCCCGTCACTAGTCTGGGTCATCTGCAAACCTGGCAACAATGCCCTCTGTTCCTTCGTTCACATTGTTAATGTATAATGTGAATAGTTATGGCACCTACACTGAACCCTGCAGAACTGCACTAGTCACTGGCTGCCATCGTGAAAAAGATCCCTTTATCCCCATTCTCTACCTTCTGCCAGTCAGTCAATCTTCTATCCACACCAGTACTTTTCCCTTAACACTGTGGGCTTTATTAAGCAGCCTTCTGTCTGACACTTTGTCAAAAGCCTTGTGGAAATCCAAATAGAACACACCCACTGACTCTCCTTTGTCTAACTTGGTAACAGGCTACGACCTGTCGAGCAGGAACCCATCACTTGAGTCCTTTCTAAAGCAAATCCAGTCCCCATTCAACTCTGTTTTGAGTTAGCCCCTTCCCAATCTCCCTATCTCCCCCTCACCTTTGATCATTTGCATTTTCCTTAACGGGCTTTGCATATAAATATCTAATTAGCGACATGGATGATTTGCAAGTGGTAGTTAATAGCTAAAAACAAAAGAAAGGTCAGTGATGGAAAGAAAAACTGTTGAGTTGTGTGTAAGAGCACTTCTGGACATAGAAACAAAAAAGTGAGTAAAGCAGACCCAGGGTTGGGTCTGCAGAACTGTCTGTCCTGGGCTGACACTATGTAGTGTCCATCCAGCCTATGTATGCCACGAGTAATGACTCTGTCTTGGTGTACAAAAGTAATTGAAGTTCATTTCCAGTTCTTAAACCTCCTCCGGGTTCAAGCAGATTTACTAGGTATGATGAATAAACTGGGGCTATTTTCCCTGTAGCTTTGGAGACTGAGGGGTGACCTTTATCGATGTTTATAAAATCATGATGGACATGGATAGGGTAGATAAACTAGATATTTTCTCCAGGGTAGGGGAGTACAAAACTAGCTGGCATGTGTTTAAGGTGAATGGGGAAAGATTTAAAAAGGGATCTAAAGGGCATCTTTTTCACACAGAGGGTGATGCATGTATAGAATGAGCTGCCAGAAGAAGTGGTGGAGGCTAGTACAATTACAACATTTAAAAGGCATGTGGATGGGCATATGAATAGGAAGGGTTTGGAGGGATGTGGGGCAAATGCTAACAAATGGGACTAGATTTATATAGGATGTCTGGTCGGCATGGGTGAGTTGGACGAAAGGATCTGTTTGTATGCTGTATATCTCTGTGACTCTATGACTCTGATCTCCCATTGACGTAGCCATGCTGACTCTGCCCTATTTTACCATGCGTTTCCAAGTACTCCTAAATCTCGTTCTTCATAATAGACTCTAAAATCTTATCAGTGAACAAGGTTCGGTTAACTGACCTTTTTTTTCCCATCTTACGCTTCCTTTTTCCTTAAGTGGGAGTGTTACATTAGCTACTTTCCAGCCCTCTGGGACCATCACTGACTCCAGTGATTCCTGAAAGATCACCACCATTTCCTGTATAATCTCCTCAACTTACTCCTTCAGAAGCCCGGGTGTAGTCCATCTTGTCTGGGTGATATGTCCACCTTCAGTTCTTTCAGCTTCCCCAACGCCTCCTTCTTAGTGATGGCCATCACAATCATCTCTGCCCCTGACTTTCTTGAAGTCCTGATATGCTACTGCTGTCTTCCACCGTGAAGATTGATACAAAGTACTTATTGAATACCTCTGCCATTTCTTTGTTCCCCATTACTATTTCTCCCGCCTCATTTTTCAGCAGTGTATGTCTGCTTTCGCCTCTCTCTTACCTTTTAGATATTTAAAAAAAAAACTCTTGCAATCTTCTTTTATATTACTAACTAACTACCATCATATTTCATCTACTCCCCCTTAAGGCTTTTTCATTGTCATCTGCTGGATTTTAAAAGTTTCCCAATCTTCTGGCTTCCCACTCATCTTCACTACATTAAATGCACTTTATCCCTAATTGAATAGTGCACCCAGAGGTGCCTTCTTAATTGTTTACTTCTGAGAAGATAATGCTGAAAGGTGCACATTTCGTATAAGAAGGGTTTAGAGTGGACAATGGTCTTGTTGCACAAAAGCTTTTCCATACTTAACACTTACTGGGTCTAATCACGTAAGTGCCTGTTGAGTCTTGATCAAGTGATATACATGTGACTCATGTTTTGCAAGAGGGATAATCAACACATTGCCTTGGATAACTGTAGTTTGGTAGCTATAGCCAGAGTCTATTAAAGATACCAAATCCTGCAGTTGAGTGGTAGGGTCATGTTGATGTAGATAATGTAGGTAATGTCCAAAGTGTTTTAAAGTCTTGCACTGCCTTTCTGGAATTTTTTAGGAAAGCTTTATTCTGGATCATTGGGTTTCAGTACATAAGTTCTTCACCCACCTTTTTCACAGCACAAAATGTTATGTTTTTCAAGATTTTTGCTTCAAACACTGGTGTAATGCTGATAGTAGGAACCATGATTCTCAATCTCCACTGTTGTAGGTTTTCTGTGTTGAGCAAATTCCTTTAAAATTCGACTAATATCCACTAAGTTAGCATTGGATGAGACTCAATACATTTCAGATATAGGAAGAACCTTAAACTATTCTGGTAGGACCCACAAAGCTATTTTTCTTGTGGTTTTTGGAACGCTGAAACATAGATGGGGATGAGCAGGATTCAGATCAGCAACAGCAAATACTTTTCAAAAGGCACAAATGGCTTTTGCGGTGAAACTCTTTATCATTATTGTTTATGTGAGAGAGTAAGCTGAAGAGTTGCATCAAGCAGTTATCAACATTTTCTGAAACCTTCTATCCTTCTGTGGGTGAATGAGTTTCTTTATCCATGAAAGCTCAGATCTTCTCTAATATCTGCACATTTCAGTTGATACCTAGATCACAGGAGCCCCACTGATACCAGTGCTATCACGTCAAGTGGAAAAATGAGATATAAAAGAGCTAGCTCTGAAAGTTATTTCCTGTGGATCTGTCGTTTCCAAGGCACTTGTATCTTGCTTATCTGGTGTTATTTTTATCACTCAATGACTGCCAGTTATCAAGACAAGTCATTTCTTTGCAACAGTATGCATATCTCATTAAATAAAGTGAATGATTAACTATGATGGATCCTAAAGTTTCTTAAAATAATATAGGAGTGGCAAAGTGCCATAGAAAAGGTATCTGTAATGGCTACTTTCCATACGGTCAACTTTGCTATGTGAGATGGTAATACATTTTCCCCTTTATATGTGCCCATCGCTAAAGTCACCTTTGGAGAACTAATTGAACTTGTGACCTGACTTTATTGACAGCCATTTGCTTTCTGTTTTGATTTCAAGAATTGATTTTTCTTCAGTGTACCTAAACTCCTCCATCTAAAATAGCCAATATTCCAGTCTATCCTCCTTATTTTTCTCTTACACATTGCACGTGGAAGTTCATTCCATGTATTGATTGCTTTCTGTTGATATCAGTCCGAATTTTATAAGAATTAATGTTGTCCCGTTAAAGTGAAGTTGGGTTTCAGTTCAGCTTCTTATATACCACTTATTTCATAGACACATTTAAGATCCACCTCTTAAGTCTCATTTTGCAGGTTTGTAATGATCACATATTTCCATTGCATTATCACAATTGAGACTTCTGATAATAAGGAATTAGTCTAGTAGCTCTCTTCTGCTCTATTTTCTACCACTTGAATCTTTTCTCTCAATAATTAGAACTGTGAACAGTACTTAATGTCATCCTGACCAGAGCATTTAATGATTTAATGAGAACTTCAGTTTTCTAATATTTTGGATAGATTATTCAAGTATTCTGTTGGCTTTATTGACTGCCACACTATTGATTGGGCATGTTTCTAAAAAATATTTAGAGCATAGACACATGTCTGTGTTAGTGTTTATAGTCTACATGAGACCTTCACCTTTCTTAATTCTCACCCCTCCAATCTATCCTTCAGTTCCTTTCTGTATCATCTGCTTATTTCACTTCTCCCTCACTCCATCTATGATTCTCCCATGTTATGAATTCCACATTCTAATCACTTACCTTTTCAAACCATTTCTCATGAACTCCCTGTTGGAATTATTAGTGGCTACCTTAAATGTATGGTCCTGTGTCTTTGCCTGTAAATGGAAATCATTTTCCAAATCTAGCCTCCCAGACTCCCTCTTATTCTTAGAAATCCCTATCAGGTCACTACTCAGTCTGCAATCTTTTTGAAAAAGGAGACCCAGCCTGTTCAATCAGGAAATAGTAGCATAGCCTTTTGATATTGAGTATTGTGTCTGCTAGTAAAACTAAAAAATAACATATGGAGCAAATATCTCACTTTCCCTTTCTACCTCTGTGCAGTATGTTATATTTGTTTGTATAAAATTTTCTCTGCCATCTTTGATTTGTTCACCCTTCATGTTCTGTCATCACTGAGCTTCCACAACTGATTCCACTATACTTTCCTCTTCGGGCTCAAATCTAACAATTTTGTCCAAGGCATTTATTAAAATTCTCTAGTAGTCACAAATGACCTAGACCAGGATTTCCCAAACTGGGACCAGAGCCCCTAAGTGGGGTCACAAGTTAGAATTTTGGGGGCGTGAGATCTGAGACAGTTTAGGGTGTAGGTTTGCTCGCTGAGCTGTAGGTTTGATATCCAGACGTTTTATTACCTGGCTAGGTAACATCATCAGTGGCGACCTCCAAGTGAAGCGAAGCTGTTGTCTCCTGCTTTCTATTTATATTTTGTCCTGGATGGGGTTTGTGGGGATGTCATTTCCTGTTCGTTTTCTGAAGGGTTGATAGATGGTATCTAGATCTATGCGTTTGTTTATGGCATTGTGGTTGAAGTGCCAGGCCTCTAGGAATTCTCTGGCATGTCTTTGCTCAGCCTGTCCCAGGATTGAGGTGTTGTCCCAGTCGAAATGGTGGATTTTTTCCTCCATGTGTAGGGCTACGAGGGAGAGAGGGTTGTGTCTTTTTGTGGCTAGCTGGTGTTCATGTATCCTGGTGGCTAACTTTCTTCCTGTTTGTCTTACATAGTGTTGTGGCAGTCCTTGCATGGAATTTTGTAGATGATGTTGGTTTTGTCCATGGGTTGTACTGGGTCTTTTAAGTTTGTTAGTTTTTGTTTGAATGTTGGTGGGTTTGTGTGCTACTAGGATTCCAAGGGGTCTTAGTAGTCTGGCTGTCATTTCTGAAACTTCTTTGATGCATGGTAAGGTGGTTAGGGTTTCTGGCTGTGTTTGGTCTGCTTGTCGTGGTTTGTTCTTGAGGAATCTGCTCACTGTATTATTTGAGTATCCGTTCTTCTTGAATGCGTTCTATTCTGAGACAGTAATGACTGCTGTGGAGTTGGACAAAGATACAACCGCTGTACCACTCTAACAGGCCCTGTGTACTCAGTTCTCATTGAGGTGTCATGACAATTTTCATATTTGGAAATGGGGTTACAGTGGAAAAATGTTTGGAAAGCAGTGACGTAGCCATCAGCATTTGATACTAGCTTACTGAGTACTCTTGCCTCACTAACGTTCTCCTTCATCTGTCAACATAAGATAAAAGGTGAATAATGTAATGCCACAATTAGCTCACTTCCAAATACCTAAATTAGTTTCATTTTTCCACAATTATGAACTGCCTTTGCTGTGATCCTGTCTGGATTTGTTCAGGTTATTAACAGCACAACCTCTGTTTCCCAAGCATTAAAATATACCTTCAAAATTAAAAACATTGCTTTGTGCAGTTTCCTGATTATAAAGTAGAGGAAATGATATCCTGTCTGTATAAAATTGGAGTGTTTTTGATGGTAATCTGAGAACAGCCAATTTGCATGATGACCATTGAAATAATCTTGCTACCTAATCATTAAAGAGACTGCCTAACCAATACAGCAGCTTTCTTGTTGGACACGTGTGGAGAAATGCTTCTCCTGGTAGGTTTACCACTTGAAGAAAATAGGCTTTCTTCATCGTTTTGATAAAGTTAAGGATAAGTGATACACAGCTTAAAACATCCAGCTGTTTATAATTCATGGAAATGTATAGTACTAATATTAGGTGAGAGACATAATTCCTAGAACTGAGATTTAGACTGAAATCAGCGATTGGAAGGATGTCTGAACTTTGGAGGTAACCCATTATTGTGGAGGAGATCCTGACTCCATTTACCCCAAGAAGGCCAGACTTATACCCAGACCTCCTGAGGGAAATCTATCCCCTCTTGACTTCATTAAAGATTCCTGATCCTTCCTGGCTTTGCCTCTGCTAAGTGGCAAAGAAAGACGTTGTATGGCCTGGTATCTTTGAGGGTGCAATGAGCAAAAAGGTGAGACAATGCAAGTTAAGGATGCTGTGAGTATTCGGGTAGATTCAGAGTTAGTGGGTGAAAAGAATGGAGAATGCAGCCTAATCCAGTTCATGAACTAGCTGCATATCCCTGAATGTGGCATTACCATGATAATTCCGATGTTGCATTGAAGTGCAGAGGCATCTTGTAAATTGATTGAAGATATGCCATGATAGTTCTCAGAGGCTGGGACATAACAGATACCAAGTCTGTGGATGTGGGATGTTTGTGGCTGGTAACCATAAATGTGCCCTGAGGTGTTTGTGCCCGGAGTCAATCGTGGAGATCTTTCAGAGCAAGAAGTGAGCAGAATCTATCAGTCACATGTTCTGCTTTCCGGATTGGGTTTTCTCAACAACTACCTGCTTTGGTAAGATAGGAAGCTGAATATTAATAACATAGGTTGGGCTGGCAATAAGACATTGAAGAATAATTCCCCATAATTGGCAATGAACCTCTGCTTGATAAGAAACTTGCCACATCACTTGTATAAAGATGGCACAAAATACTCCTAACATCAAGATGGATCTTGGCACATCTGTTGTCCAATTCTGCCATATGTTTGACCACAGCCCATTTCACTCAGACCCCTATAAGATTGCACCTAGTTGTTTTTAATTTGAAAAAATTGAAATGAGCAAGAGTAAACCAGCTGGGAGACTTTTCCAATCATTTGAAGAGGTGGACATGAATAGTTTCTCTGGTGTTTTACTTTTGGCATCAAGTACCTTTTCATGTTTGTAAAGGGACAATTCAATTAGAGTCAAAAGACAGATGAAGTAGCTGACGTGGATTTGGTTTCTTCAGCACAATCACCTCTGGATAGAAGAATGAAGTACATCAACCTGACAACATCAGACACAATGTGAATAATGTATCTTTACAATGTTATGCAGAAGTGGCTGAAAGTCGCCTCAGGACTTCAAATCATGACAGTGCTGCCATAAATTAGATAGAGGTGCCAGAACAAAGCATGCAAGAGGACAATTCCATAGATGGTAGTTCACAAAGAAGAGCAGGAGAGCCTGCTTTTTTGTTTTTTCCCTGACAACTTTGATTTTCGGCATGGCAGATGACGATGTTATTCAGGTTGGTAGATGAATGCATATATACAGTCTCTGATGCAGGACAGCTCAATATTGCAGAACTTGTCTTAGTGAATGTCCTAACAGAGGATGCCTGTTGTGGCCAAAACTCTAGGAGAGCTAGAAATATTTAGCTGTTGTCTCTATGCATCTAAACAGGTAGATTCTACACTGGTATCATTACTCACCAAGGGAAAGTGTTTCATTAACAGATTAAAAATCACACAACACCAGGTTATAGTCCAACAGGTTTAATTGGAAGCACACTAGCTTTCAGAGCGACGCTCCTTCATCAGGTGATTGTGGAGGGCTCGATCGTAACACAGAATTTATAGCAAAAATTTGCAGTGTGATGTAACTGAAATTATGCATTGAAAAATTGATTGTCTGTTAAGCCTTTCAACTATTAGAATACAGTGATAGTTTCACTTCTTTCATGTGTAAATCACAAACCCTTTTTTTTTAAAAAGTTGCATTCTCTGGTTAGCTGTTAACAATGATGATAGCTAGACAATATGTTGAAGGTGTTAGCCCTCTGTGTTCTCTGTCTATGACCTGATGTTTAGATTGACTCTAATCTAAAAAGTGAGATAACAGAGTTTTACATAAATTCATGCAGCTTTTGAGCTCAGAGTTCTACATGAATGTATGCAGTTTTTAAGCAAAGTGCAATTAACTCTGCAAGTGCAAATTCACCACAGAAAATATATGTGCGCATGTGGGTCTTTGTGTGTGTGTGTGTGTGTGTGTGTGTGTGTGTGTGTGTGTGTGTGTGTGTGGTGAATGCAGAGTGTCTGTGAGGGGGTACATGTGAGTGTGGGAGTATGTGTGTCTATAAGGGTGTGTGTGGGCGTCTGTGTGCACCTATGTCCGTGTGTGTAGTGCAATGGTGATCACCTGTAATGTGACATGAACCCAACGTCCCAATTGAGGCCCTCCCTATGGTTACCGAACTTAGCTATCAGCCTCTGCTCAGCCACTTTCCTCTGCTGCCTGTACCGAAGTCCACCTTAAGACACTCTGCACTCACCACACACACACACACACACACACACACACATACATACATATATTTTTTATTTTCTTAACTGAGAATCTTGAGGTCGAAGTCAGTGTGTTTTTCCTGATCTTAATGCTTTTGACTATCATGAGGGCATCACATGGCGAAAGCCAGACAATTAATGCATTTGGATCTGACAGTCAGATACTCCTTTTAAAAAGCTATCCCTTGTAGAAAGGAATAGGGTTATATTTCATTCTGTTAATGGTACTGTAATAGGCTTTGATGGGTGTCACTGACTGAAATGAAGTTATGTTGAAATTCTCAGCTTGCTGTCTGTATTTTCAGAAACAGTTTCATCTCAAGGGGGAAACAATGATACAATGTTTGAACTAGAGAGTTGCTAAAACAAATAGAACCATGCCGCCTCAATCTCCAATAAGTGATCTTCAGCTCCGCATGGAATAATGGTTAATGCAATGATAATCTTCCATATTTCTCCGAAAGTATATGAACGATATTTCAAGTGGGCAGTTAAGGACAAATCAGGTGTGCAGAGTAACCCTGCTGAAAATAAACCTAAATAAATACTTTGTCAAGATTTATTGTGCTTGTGTCTAAATATCAGTAAACTTCAAGTAATTCAAGAATTCAAATTACTTTAATAGGAAAGCTTGAATATCAAGCTATTTTTTTTGAAAATCTGGAAGGAAACTGGTTGAAAATATAGTTTGCACTGTTCATATGAAAATCAGGACTAAAGGAAACAATAATGACAAAGAGGTGCTGTTTTGAGGTTATTTTCGTGTTCATGTGCAAACCGCTCTCATTTTCAGACCATTCTTTATGGTTCAAGGCTTCATTTCAACTTCTTTACATATTTCCAAGTATAAAATCTTGCAGGAGTCAATGCAACTGGGATACATTTTGGAATATAATTAGAAAAGAAGTGAAGAACAATTATTGATTTGAGTGGAAATTTGAACATTTATGATGCTGCTAAAAATGGTTTATCCTGAAAAAGCAGCATGCCCGAAACGTCGATTCTCCTTCTCCATTGATGCTGCCTGACCTGCTGCGCTTTTCCAGCAACACATTTTTAAGCTCTGATCCCCAGCATCTGCAGTCCTCACTTGCTCCGCATTTGCAATCTGCCCATCTAATCCACCACTTGTGAGCAGCCTGATTTGAAATAAATTTAAAAATTTGAAATTAAGAAAAATATATTTATAAAAACTAGACAATACCGTTCACTTGTTACATTGGTGAATAAGAGCTGGTTTATTAGTCTTTCATACTTATTAGTCCCTGCATCTAAAAAAGACCAGCTTAAATGATAGCATGTCAGAGACGACAATAAACGATATAGACATTAGGAACAAAACTAGGCCATCCAGCCATTTCAGTCTTTGTCATTCATTAATTGTAAGATTGCACGTTCAAATTCATATCCCCACCTAGCCCTGATAACTTTGAAACACCTTACTTAAGAAGAATTTGTCTATCTCTGCTTGCAATATCTTGCCATGAGAAGAATTCAGAAGACCCATGAACCTCTGAAAGATTTTTCCACATCTGTTTTAAATAGGTGACCCTAATGCTCCACCCACCTTCCCATTCTGTTTCTCCCAGAAAAGTAAACATCATCTCCATAAACACCTACCAAGACCTCCCAGGGTCTTATATGTTTCAGTTAAATCATCGCTTATGCCTACAAATTCCAGCAGATACAAGCCTAATCTTTAGTCCAACCTTTCCAAATAAGACACTCCTCTCCCACTCACCTCAACCATTCCAGGTATTAGTGAAGTCAGGTTTCTCTGAATTGTATCCAATGTATTTATATCCTCCCTTAAATGAGTTGACCAATACTGTGCATAGAATTCTAGATTTGGTCTCACTAGAGCCTTAAATTACTGAAGTATTTCAAAGTTAATGAAAATGTAAATAGCAGAAAATGGTTTTGATCCATTCAGTGCTGAGTTCTGGGCCCGTGCAGTCCCACTGCACCACGTTACAAAGGATCACAATTATAAAAGTAACTCACTATTTTTGTAGGTTGGCTAACATCTAACTCACTTTTGCTTTAATCAAGTATACAAAAAGTTTAAAGAGGACGTGATGGCCTAGTGGCATTACTGCTAAATTATTAGACCAGAAATTCAACTAATGTTCAGAGGACTGGGAATAATCTCAAATTGAGAATCTACTGATGACCATGAAATCATTGTTGATTGTCAGGAAAACCCATCTAACTCAGTAATGCCCTTCGGAGAAGAAAACCTGCCAACCTCACTTGGTCTAGCCTACATGTAACTCCAAACCCCAGTAATGTAGTTGATTCTCAACTGCCCTCTGAAATGGCTTAGCAAGCCACTCAGTTGTATCAATTGCAACAAAATCTCAACAAAGAAACAAAACCAGATGGACCACCTGACACTGACCTAGGCACCGGAAATGACAGCAGAAGAAACAGCCCTGCTGACCTTGCAGAGTCCTCCTTGCTAACGTCAGGGGGGGCCAGTGCCAACGTTGGGAGAGCTGTCTCACAGACTCGTTCAAGCAACAGCCTGACACAGTCATACTCACTGAATTATACCATACAATGTCCCAGACACAATCATCATCCCTGGATATGTCCTGTGCCACCTGCAGAGCAGACACAACAGAAGTGGTGGCACAATGACATAGTGGGGAATCCTCAACATTGACACTGGACTCCATGAAGTCTTGTTGTTAACTGCCTGCTGATTACCACATACTGTCATCCTCAGTAGTCCTCCATTTTGAGCAATGCTTGGAGGAAGTACTGAGGGTGGCAAAGGCACAAACTGTATTCTGGGTGGGGAATTTCAATGTCCACCACAAGGAGTAGCTTGGCAGCCGAATTACTCTTGGGAAATAAGACAGGGCAGGTAACTGAGGTGTCAGTGGGGGAGCAGTTTGGGGCCAGCGACCATAATTCTATTCATTTTAAAATAGTGATGGAAAAGGATAGACTAGATCTAAAAGTTGAAGTTCTAAATTGGAGAAAGGCCTATTTTGACGGTATTAGGCAAGAGCTTTCAAAAGCTGATTGGAGGTAGATGTTCGCAGATGGCTGGAAAATGGGAAGCCTTCAGAAATGAGATAGCAAGAATCTAAAGAAAGTATATTTCTGTCAGAGTGAAAGGGAAGGCTGGTAGGTATCGGGAATGCTGGATGACTAAAGAAATTGTGGGTTTGGTTAAGAAAAAGAAGGAAGCATATGTCAGGTACAGACAGGATAGATCGAGTGAATCCTTAGAATGTAAAGAAAGTAGGAGTATATTTAAGAGGGAAATCAGGAGGGCAAAACGGGGACATGAGATAGCTTTGGCAAATAGAATTAAGGAGAATCCAAAGGGTTTTTATATTAAGAACAAAAGGGTAACTAGGGAGCGAATAGGGCCCCTCAAAGATCAGCAAGGTGGCCTTTGTGCGGAGCCACAGAAAATGGGGGAGATACTAAATGAATATTTTGCATCAGTATTTACTGTGGAAAAGGATATGGAAGATATAGACTGTAGGGAAATAGATGGTAACATCTTGCAAAATGTCCAGATTACAGAGGAGGAAGTGTTGGGATGTCTTGAAATGGTTAAAGGTGGATAAATCCCCAGGATCTGATCAGGTGTACCCAAGAACTCTGTGGGAAGCTAGAGAAGTGATTGCTGGGCCTCTTGCTGAGATATTTGTATCATCGATAGTCACAGGTGAGGTGCTGGAAGACTGGAGGTTGGCACTGTTAAGAAGGGTGGTAAGGACAAGCCAGGGAACTATAGACCAGTCAGCCTGACCTCTGTGATGGGCAAGTTGTTGGAGGGAATCCTGAGGGACAGGATGCACGTGTATTTGGAAAGGCAAGGACTGATTCGGGACAGTCAACATGGCTTTGTGCATGGGAAATCATGTCTCACAAACTTGATTGAGTAACAAAGAAGATTGATGAGGGCAGAGCAGTAGATGTGATCTATATGGACTTCAGTAAAGTGTTCGACAAGGTTCCCCATGGGAGACTGATTAGCAAGGTTAGATTTCATGGAATACAGGGAGAACTAGCCATTTGGATACAGAACTGGCTCAAAGGTGGAACACCGAGGAAGGTGGTGGAGGGTTGTTTTTCAGACTGGAGGCCTGTGACCAGTGGAGTGCCACAAGGATCGGTGCTGGATCCTCTACCTTTTGTCATTTACATGAATGATTTGGATGTGAGCATAAGAGGTACAGTTAGTAAGTTTGCAGATGACACCAAAATTGGAGGTGCAGTGGACAGCGAAGAGGGTTACCTCAGATTACAACAGGATCTTGACCAGATGCGCCAATGGGCTGAGAAGTGGCAGGTGGAGTTTAATTCGGATAAATGCGAGGTGCTGCATTTTGGGAAAGCAAATCTTAGCAGGACTTATACACTTAATGGTAAGGTCCTAGGGAGTGTTGCTAAACAAAGAGACCTTAGAGTGCAGGTTCATAGTTCCTTGAAAGTGGAGTCGCAGGTAGATAGGATAGTGAAGAAAGCATTTGGTATGCTTTCCTTTATTGGTCAGAGTATTGAGTACAGTAGTTGGGAGGTCATGTTGCGACTGTACAGGACATTGATTAGGCTACTGTTGGAATATTGCGCACAGTTTGGTCTCCTTCCTATCAGAAAGATGTTGTGAAACTTGAAAGGGTTCAGTAAAGATTTACAAGGATGTTGCCAGGGTTGGAGGATCTGAGCTACAGGGAGAGGGTGAACAGGCTGGGGCTGTTTTCCCTGGAGCATCGGAGGCTGAGGGGTGCAGCTCCAACAGAATTCAAGACAATTATGAGGGGCATGGATAGGGTAAATACGCAAAGTCTTTTCCCTGGGGTTGGGGAGTCCAGAACTAAAGGGCATAGGTTTAGGGTGAGAGGGGAAAGATATAAAAGAGATCTGAGGGGCAACTTTTTCACGCACGTGGTGGTATGTGTATGGAATGAGCTGCCAGAGGATGTGGTGAAGGCTGGTACAATTGCAACATTTAAGAGGCATTTGGATGGGTATATGAATAGGAAGGGTTTGGAGGGATATGGTCCGGGTGCTGGCAGGTGGGAGTAGATTGGGCTGGGATATCTGGTCGGCATGGACGGGTTGGACCGAAGAGTCTGTTTCCATGCTGTACATCTCTATGACGCTACTGATTAAGTTGGTCAGATCCTAAAGGACATTGCTACTAGATTGGTTCCCTCATCATCTGGCACAGACCCAATGAGGAAAAATATACTTGACCTCATCCTTTCCAATCTCTAGCTGCAGGTATGTATGTCTATGAAAGTATCAGTAAGAGTGACCACCACACAGTCCTTGTGGAGATGAAGTCTCAACTTTCACACTTTCACCCTTTACTGTATTGTATGGCACTGTCACTGTGCTAAATGGGTTAGACTTCAAACAGACACAACAATTCAAGACTGGGCATCCATGAGGCGCTGTGGGCCATCAACAGCAGCAGAAGCATACACTCTCTCAATCTGTAACCTCATGGCCACCATATTCCCCACTCAACTATTACCATCAAGCCAGACAATCAACCCAAGTTCAATTGAGAGTGCAGGAGAGCAAATGCCAGACAATGACCATCTCCAAAAAAGGGCAATCTAACCACTGCCCCTTGACATTCAATGGTGTTTCCATCACTGAATCCCTCACATCCTTAGAATCACTATTGACCAGAAACTCAACTGGACTTGCCATATTATCACAGCAACTATGAGAGCAGGTCAGAGGCTAGGAATACCGTGGCAAGTAGCTCCCCTCCTGACTCCCCAAAGCCTTTCCATCATCTCCAAGGCACAAGTCAGGAGTGTGATGGAATACTCCCCATTTCCCTGAATGTGTTCAGCTCCAATAACACTCGAAGCTTGACACCATCTAGGACAAAGCAGCCTGCTTGAATGGCACACGGCAACAAGCATCCACTTCCTCCACCATGTTCACTAGTAGCAGTGTGTACGATCTACAAGATACACTGCAGAAATTCATCAAAGATTATTAGACAGCCTCTTCCCAATCCATTTCCATCTAAAAAGGGCAAGGGCAGGTGATACATGGACATGCTATCACCTGCAAGTTCCTCTCCAAACCACTTATCACCTTGACTTGGAAATATATCACCATTGCTTCATTGCCAATGAGTCAAAATCCTGGAATATCCTCCCTAAGGGCATTGTGGATCTAGCTTACAGCATGTAGACTGCAGCAGTTCAAGAAGACAGCACACCACAATCTTAAGGGCACAAGAGATGGGCATTCAATGTGGGATTGCCAGCAATGCCCTATCTCATGAATGGTTGAAAATAGAACAGCTTGATTTTCACTGGAATGAATTTGGGTTTTTTGGGGAAAATTGCACTTTGAAAAGACATTGCATCCTCATGGAAGCACAAGCACAATGGCTTAATGGTGTGGAAAAGAGTGCCAAAGTCACAAAGATAATACTAAAGATTTTGAAGAACACTTGGGTTGCAGGACTGACAGTGAGGTGTCAGTTATGGAATGTCACTTACTTGTGCAAAGAAACCAGTTGTTAGATTTTTAATGGCAGGAACAGCCTGTTTGAAATGCAAATGTATGAAGATTTACAGGCATTAATGTAGTACATACTCACTGATAATTATAAAATCTAGTCTGGAGGAAAATACTCTTGAGAAACTGCAATTTCCAATCATGAACATACCACATCTCTAGTGTAGCCAACATTTTATTTTCTTGATTCAGAATTTATGGCTTTATCTGTTAAGAAATTTTGAAACAATTACATGGAGCCAATTGCTAGCCTTCTATTCTGACATGAGGAGTTGGACCGTGTATTGTTCAACATGTCATCTGAAGGTCAGTGAAAGGCATTGAATGGATATTGATGAACGTAGCAGTTACTTTGGTGCACAGCAAACTCCCATGAACAGTGAAAAGATGAATAAGCACTTCAGTGTTGGTTGGAGGAGGGCTTTGTGTTGCGATAAAAGGAGAATTGCTCTTTCAAAGTAAACTAAGAAGTCTTGAATATCTACCTGAACTATGAAAATGTGGAGCAGTGAGCTTGGCTCAACATCTGATTCAAAAGACAATATTGCCAAGAGTGTAGCATTCCTCAACAGAGATTGTGGACTCGAATGCTGAAATAGGATGTACTTGAACCACAAGTTTGTAATACAGAGGCAAGATTGCCATGCCATTTGTCAAATTGAAATGCACAGGTTTAGGCTAGTTTCTAGCTTTTAACAAAATCTGTCCGCATAATGCAGATGTTTCTAAGGCCAGTGTTTATTGCCCATCCTGAATACCCTCTGAAGCTGATGGAGAACTGCCTTCTTGAACTGCTGCAGTCCATCTAATGTAGGTACACCTACAGTGCTGTTAGGAAGGGAGTTAATGGCAAAGTCTTCCAAGTCAGGATGGTGCAGATATGGACGGGAATATGCAGGTAGTGATTTTCCATGCAACTGTTGTCTTTGTTCTTCAAGGTTGTAGAGCTTGTATATCTGGAAGGTGCTGTTTGAGGAGCCTTAGTGAATTGCTGCAGTACATTTATTGTGTAATGTGTACTACTGCTGGCTGTAATGTATAATGTGGTGGGCATGGGTTTTTAAGCAATGGAATTTGATTCAGTTGGGCTGCTCTGTACTGGATGGTGTCAAGTTTCATCGGGGTTGTTGAAGTTACACTCGTGTATGGTTGTAGAATGTATTTCATCACAATCTTAATTGTTGTCTTGTGCAGGGTAGACATTTCTTGCAGAGTCAGGCATTAAGTTACCAACCTCAGAATCCCCAGGTTGGCACTGTGGTGGCTGAAATAGATTAGTCCCTCCATCCCCAAAACTATTTTGACTTCGTTCCCTCCTTTGTTGTCACCACCATTTTGATATTTATTCATGCCACACTAGCCCTGGAAGGTAGTGTTTATAATTGGGCAATTTGGCGGTAGATTCCCAAAATAAAAAAAAATCTGGCTTCTTCCTCGGCATGCAGTTTTTGTTATTTGTTCATTTGTTGATTAGGAGAAAGTGAGGACTGCAGATGCTGGAAATCAGAGTTGAAAAGTGTGGCGCTGGAAAAGCACAGCCAGTCAGGCAGCATCCAAGGAGCAGGAGAGTCGACGTTTTGAGCATAAGCTCTTCATCTCGATGCTCGAAACATTGACTCTCCTGCTCCACGGATGCTGCCTGACCAGCGGTGCTTTTCCAGCAGCAGACCTTTTGACGTTTGTTAATTAGGTTTATTTAGAGAAAAATAAAGAGATGGATTCTTCCTCAGTGGGGTGTTGGTTTCTGGAGAGGGAAATGATCCAGAAGGGAAAGCTTTGAAACTTGTATTTGTAATAAACTATAGACTTTTATTGAAAACTTTGTAAATCTCTGAAGTCTTTTGCTGTCTAATTCAACATATGAGTATCAGTCTTCAAAACGTTCAGGCTGATTCCTTGATGATGATGGTAGCATAAGTGATAGGTCAGATCACAGGTTTCAAATTGGAGGCAAGGTTAGTGTTAGTTTCAGATCTGGCCAATTAGTGTTAATAACAGAAACCCCAAGAACTACTCTTGTTACATGTCAATACTCTGCCTTAAAATGAAGTTTAAGTATGAGCAGTTCTCACGTTGCTGTCATAATTACAACCTTCAATGCTGTTGACTGTTGACTTGAACATTTTCCAATTAGATCTATTGACCTTTAAGACCTGCAGATGGGGTTTCTCTAAGACGTGAAAATAGGCTTGAGATGTGTCATGACTGAGAACAAATTGATTAAAAATAATTTTTGCAGTACAGAAACAGTTCACAGCATATGAGACAATTCTTGGGGATTGTCTACTTGATCCCATTCTGCTGTGCTTCCTTTTTTATTTACAGAAATCTCTTATCTGTTCCCCTTTTGAAATCTGTTAGCAAGTCTGTACCAAAATCGGTTTTGATATTGCCTGTCCTAACAAAATAATTGATCATAACCTCCACTTATTTTTAATGACTTTTTAAACCCCTGCTCTCTACTTAACAGCAAACTCGCCAGTGGGAATAACTTTCCTTGTTTACCTAATCATTGCTTTCATTATTATAAAATGCTGAAAGCTGCCTGCTAAGAGTGGGGTTTTTTTTGCTGACGTCATTGCCACTTGGCTACCTTAGAATTTTTAAAATCCGATTAGAAAGTCAAGAGGCTGGAGGCTTCTAACAGAGAAGGTTTCCTCTCCTTTTTGAGGAAAAGTACATATGAAATTCAGTGGGTCATCATTCACAGAGGCAGCATTTCTGTGTTGAAAATAACAAATCAATTGCCTGTCACTGTCCAATTCTGTCTCACTACCCTTGTATTTTTAGGCCACTATTGCTCTTTCCATTCTTAATGAGACAAAGTTGCTCTTGATGATATCCATCAATTTATTAGAGAAGGTGAGAAAGGCTGGAACCCATGTAAGGTAAGAAAGAGGAAATGAAGTGTATCATGACTTATCAATCAGGCAAGCATAGTATTTGGTTTTGATCGATTAGCCATAGAAAAGCATAATGCACTAATGATTCTATGTCTGAAGTCTGTTACAACAAATAAATTGCATAGAAGCAATATTATTGCAATTGAATGCATTATATACATATGGATTAGGCAAAACAGCGTGGTCTAATGTGTGCACAAGCAATTTATAAATAAGTATACCTTGTAAAGGTAATTAAACTTCAAAGTAGTTGCCAAGCTTAGTTCTATTTGACCCTGTTGAAGACTATTGTGAAAGATGCCCTTTGCAGAATAAAAGTAGTAGTTCTTGTTGTAAGAACTAGATTGTTCAATTGCATATTAATTGTATGCCTTAAATTAATTACTATTATAGACTGGGTTGGAAGAGTTAATCTAAGCAGTTCTTTCAGTTGTGACTTGTTACAAGGTGCACATATGCCTACAAAGGTTTCCTCGAAATTTCTTGCATTTAGCATGATGAGTGCAGAAAAGTGATACTTGATAAAGGCAGTGAAGTCAGTTGATTCATTTTGGGACACCAGCTCAGGATCCCCAAGGAAGAAGAATCAGATTAGAATCAACATTGACTCTGTTTCTCTCCACAGATATTGCCAGATCTGCTGAGTTGCTCCAGCATTCTCTGTGCTCGTTAACTCAGGACATCCAGCTAACCAGGAACTTGACTCTGCTTTATTCTGTTGCTGAAATCTCTTTTCTTTCTTCTCCTTCTGCTGTATGATAGGCTGCCAACAGTCACTGTTTATTAATATTTGCTCGATCCAATAGTGACATCCCTGAGTTCTGGTTGTCTTGCCACTGCATGGATAAAAAATAATTAGTCGGTCTGACATGCGATCAATTTCTGATTGGTTTGTCAGGGGTGATAGTCATATCATCTCTGGTCATCTCCTAGCTGGTTCCGCAAAATGTTGGTTACTTTAAAAGGGCATGACTATTTTTAACAGGATATTTACAAAGTATTCTCATTAGACCATGCCACATGAGTACAGAAGTCAAATCTATGGTGCGTGGCATGGTGACACAGTGGTTAGCACTGCTGCCTCACAACACAAGAGACCCGGGTTCAATTCCCACCTTGGGCAACTGTCTGTGTGGAGTTTGCACATTCTCCCCGTGTCTGCGTGGGTTTCCTCCGGATGCACCCGTTTCCTCCCACAGTCCAAAGATGTGCAGGTTAGGTGAATTGGCCATGCTAAATTGCCCGTAGTGTGAGATGAAAGGGTGACTGTCAGAGAATGGGCCTGGGTGGGTTGCTTTTCGGAGGGTCGGTGTGGACTTGTTGGGCCGAATGGCTGTTTCCACACTAAGTAATCTAATCTAAAAAAACGTAAGCTTGAAAAGGGATCAAGACAACAAAAACAGAAATTGCTGGAAAAACTCAGCTGGTCTGGCAGCATCTGTGGAGAGAAATCAGAGTTAACGTTTCGGGTCAAGCCACCCTTTCTCAGAATTTGACCTGAAACATTAATTCTGCCAGACTTGCTGTGCTTTGCTCGCAATTTCTGTTTTTGTTTTTGTTTCTGATTTACAGCATTCACAGTTTTTTCAGTTTCTTTTATACAGCCTAGGTTGACTTAAAAGAAATTAAAGGCAAGATAATTTTTGAAAACAAACTCAATCCTATGCTGTTTCTGTTCCCTGATCATGGAAACACTTGATGTGTTGCAATGTGTCAAGTTTTTATAGTCAGTGGGGAAAAGAAAAAGAGATTTGCAACATCTTCAAGTCACACTGAAGAGTTTTCAATTATTACTTGACTTTGTAGCGCTAATTATGTTCAGGAGAAGGGAAGGAATGTTTTTGTACTTGCCCTGATGCCATCATGAAACTTTATTTCTGTTATAAAAGTCATGAAATATTGTACATTTCTGTGCTTAAAAAAACCTCTTGCAGATAACATGACTCTGAGAAAAGTAAGATTTATGATCAACACAGTGGTTAGCATTGCTGCCGTACAGCACCAAGGACCAAGGTTTGATTCCAGCCTCGGGCAAATCTCAGTGTGGAATTTGCATGTTCTCCCCATGTCTGCATGTGTTTCTTTTGGGTGCTGCAGTTTCCACCCATAGTCCAAAGATGTGCAAGTTAACTAATCCAGGTTAGGTGGATTGGCAATGGTAAATGCAAGGTTTTGGGAATAGGGTAGATGGGAGGAGGGTTGGTGGCAGTAGTAGGATACTCTGCTTAGCGTCAGCTCAGACTCGATGGATCAAATAGACTCTTTTTGCACGTAGGGATTCCATGATAAATGTGTCATGTTTCTATGTAAATGGAGCTTTACAGTATGAAGCAGACTGTTTCCTGATTTTTAATAAATGTGTTTGTTAATAATAACAAAAGGCTTTTTTGGTCATTTTGCTTTATTTGACTGAAATAATTTTAGTAGAGAGCAGATGGGCTGTTGCAGGATGAGAAGTTTGATTGTTTCACTTATTAATGTTCAGTTATCTCAGCCAGTAAAGTGCATTAGTGGTAAACTTCACTGTTTATTTTGGCAAACAACACTTCAGTCTTGGGGAGCGTTATTTAATACAGTATTTATTGAGTAAGTTTGTCTTGAAAATTGAGTAGAGAGGGATGGTATGCTTATTATGGTAGTGTTACCTGTATTGAGCTACCAGTATTATTGGTTGGTTTATTCATAATGAGGAACATTGATATAGTTATAGAGTCATAGAGTGAACAGCAGGGAAACAGGCCCTTCAGCCCAACTCCTCCATGCTGACCAAGTTTCCTAAGCTGAACTAGTCCCATTTTCCTGTGTTTGACCCTGATTCTTCTAACCTTTCCTATCTATGTATGTATCGAAATGTGTTTTACATGTTTTAATTGTAGCTGCCTCTACTACGTCCTCTGCAACTTTTTTGATCCATTGCAATCTCTGCTCTGACCTATACCATTAATCCACAGGATAACCATTTTTCCTTCCTTTCCTTCTTGGTTATGTTTTCTATTTTGGGATATTCATATGTAAGATGTGGATTAACATAAAATGGGTCAATTGTTCCTGATTGGTGTTTAGATCATTGTTCCATAAGCAAATGAGACTATCCAATAAAAGCATAATGCTGCAATTACTGGAGATCTGACATAAAGCCAGCAAGTGCTGGAGAAACTGGGGTGGCCTGGCAGCATCTGTGGAGAGAGAAATAATGTTCAAGTTTTGAGTCCAATATGGCTTCTTTAGAACTACTCTCCATTGCCTGCCCGTTTAAAGTTCTTTATATGAGAACCAATGAGAGGTTTAAATGTGGAAGACATCTCAACCATGCTCCTTTTCTCACCTTCACTGTTTTGCTTGCTCAGCTTAGACTGAAAACCAAGATTGAAATCTTTTTGATCTGAACGTCAATGATGTATTCTTATCGAACAGTCCATCAAAGGTGTTGAATGGGTTCTAAGATAGTTTTGACAAGTAACATATGTCAGCAAAATGTAACAAATTTATTTAATTAATTGTTACATAGTTGATATCTAGGACTCAATAATTTCCTTCCAACTAATTTACTGCACTCGATCATATGTTTAAAAATGCTTTAAACATTTATGACTTAGTGGGCCATTGAGTTGTACCAATTGCTGCAAAGTCTCAAAGAAATGAAACCGGATGGATTACCAGGAATCGACCTAGGAATCCAAAAAGACAATGGCAGAAACAGCCTTGTTGACCCTGCAAAGTCCTCCTCACTAACATCTGAGGGCAAGTGCCAAAAGTGGGACATATCCCTGGCTATGTCCTGTGACGTCACAGTGGTATATAGTTCGGAGAGAGTTGCGCTGGGAATCTTCAACATTGACTCTGGACCCCATAAGTCTCATGGCTTCAGGTTACACATGGGCAAGGAAACTTGTCTTTGTCCCTCAGCTGATGAACAGTACTCCTCCATGTTGAACAACACTTAGAGGAAGCACTGAGGATGGCATGGGCACAAAGTGTACTCTGTGTGGGGGATTTCAATGTCCACCAATAAGAGTGGCTCAGCAGCAGTACTACTACATCAGGTCTGCGGCAGGTAGTGAGGGAACGCACAAGAGGGAAAACATACTTAACCTCTTCCTTACCAATCCCCAGCTGCAGATACACCTATCCATGACAGTATCAAGAAGTGACTATCACACTAAGTCCCTCCTTCGCATTGAAAATAACTTCCATCGTGTTGTGTGGCACTATCACTGTGCTAAATGGGACAGACTTCAAACAGATGTAGCAACTTTAGACACGGCATCCATGAGGTGCAATGGGTCATCAACAGCAGCAGAATTGTACTTCAGCACAATTCTGTGACCTCATGGTCCAGCATATCCTCCACTAACCATTACTATCAAGCTAGGGAATCAACCCTGATTCAATGGAGAATGCAAGAGCAGCACGAGGCATATCTGAAGATGAGCTGTCAACCTGGTGAAGCCACCAAACAAGACTACTGTATGCCAAACAACATAATCAGCAAGTGATAGACAGAGCTAAGCAATCCCACAACCAATGAATCAGATCTAAGCTCTGCAGTCCTGTCGCATCCAGTCGTGAATGGTGGTGGACAGTTAAACAACTCACTGCAGGAGGAGGCTCTACAAATATCTCCATCCTCAACGATGGAAGAGCCCAGCACATCATTGCAAACAATAAGGCTGAAGCTGTAGCAGCAATCTTCAATCAGAAGTGCTGAAAGCATGATCCATCTCAGCTTCCTCCAGAGGTCCCCAACATTATACAGATACCAATCTTCAGCCAATTCAATTCCATCCACATGATAACAAGAAATGGTTGGAGATACTGGATATTGCAAAGGCTACAGGCCCTAACAACATTCCTGCAATAGTATTGAAGGCTTGTGCTCCAGAACTTGCCATCTCCTAGCTAGGAAGGAGGCTGAAAGAACACAAGCCAGACAGCATTAGTAGGTGGAGAAGTCGATGTTTTGGGTGTAACCCTTCTTCAGGACTGGGGGTGGGTGCAGAGGGAGCTGCAGATAAAGGGGGTGGCAGAGGCAGGATGGTGAAGTGGGGATAGGTGAAGGCAGGCAGAGGGTATGACCTGGTTCGTCAATGGGAGGAATTCATCTGCTAGGTGGCTGGGAGCGGTGGAAGGGAGGGGGAGGGGCTGGGAACGAAGTCAGAGGATTGGAAGGGAAGCTATTTGAAGTTGGAGAACTCTATGTTGAGTCCTCCAGGCTGTAAACTGCTCAGGCATAAGATGAGGTGTTGTTCCTCCAATTTGCGGTTTGGTTCACTGTGGCAAGAGACGGGGCCAAGAATAGTCATGTCGGAAAGGGAGTGGGAAGGGGAATTAAAACGGGAGGTGACTGGGAGGTCTGGTCGGCCCCTGCAGGCCTGGCTGAGATGCTTGACGAACCATTCCCTCCATTTACATTTGGTCTCTCCATAAGTGATAAATAGGTTGGAAGAGAGGCAGGTGAACCTCTGTCTCACCTGGAATGACTGTTTGGGGTCCTGGATGAAGGTGATAGGGGTAGTGAAGTACAGTTACAAAACCAGCATCTACCCGACAATGCGGAAAATTGCCTAAGTATGTCCTGTACATAAAAAGCAAAACAAATCCAACCCAGCCAATTACTGGGTCATCAGTCTACTCTTCATCATCAGTATGTGATGAAAGGTGTTATCAACAATGGTATCAAGCAGCACCTGGTCAGCAATCACTGCTTAGTGACAGGACCAGGGCCACTCAGTTCCTGACCTCATTACAGCCTTGGTTCAAACTTGGACAAAAGAGCTGAATTCCAGAGAGTAACACCCTTGACATTAAAGCTGCATTTGACTGAGTGTGGCGTCACAGAGCCTGAGCAAAACTCGAATTAATGGGTATTAGTAGAAAACTCTCTGGTAGTTAGATTCATACCTGTCACATCGGAAATTAATCATTATTGTTGGAGGTCAATTATCTCAGCTCCAGGATATCTCTGCAGGGGTTCTTCAGGGTGGTGTCCTAGGCACAACCATCATCTGCTACATCAATGACCTTCCCTCCATCAACAGGTCAGAAATGGGGATGTTTGCTGATGATTGCCCAGTGTTCAGCGTGATTTGCAAATCCTCAGATTCTGAAACAGTCCATGTCCAAATGGAACAAGATCTGGACAATATGCAGGCTTGGGCTGGCAAGTGGCAAATAACATTTGTGCCACACAAATGCCAGCCTATGAGCATCACCAACAAGGGACAATCTAACTACCACCCCTTGACATTCAATGGTGTTACCATCACTGAATCCCCCACGATCAACATCCTGGGAGTTATTGTTGATCAAAAACTCAACTAGACTCACCACATACATGCAGGTCAGATGCTAGGAATACTGCAGCGATTAACGCACCTCCTAAATCCACACTTGCCTGGATGAGTACAGCCCCAATAACACTCAAGAAACTTGATACTATCCAGGACAAAGCAGCCCGCTTGATTGGCATCACATCCACAAACATCCACTCCCTCTATCACCGATGCTCAATCGTAGTAATGTGTACTATCTGCAAGATGCACTGCACAAATTCACCAAAGAAGGACGAGGTCAGCTGATATATGGGAATACCACCACTTTCAAGTTCCTCTCCAAGTCACTCACCATGCTGACCTGGAAATGTATTGCTGTTCCTTCACTGTCGCTGGGTCAAAATCCTGGAATTCTCTCCCTAATTGCATTGTGGGCAAACACTCGGCAGATATACTGTAGCAGTTCAACAAGGCAGTTCAACACTACCTTCTTGAGGGCAATTATGGACGGGCAATAAATGCTGGCCAGCCAGCAATGCCCACCTCCCACAAAATGAATAAGTAAAGATGTAACATCTCGTTATTCAGTTGGCTTGGACTAACTAACTCAGTGTTACATGTAATAATGGATTACAGCTTGTAACCAATGATTCTCTACATGGGAAGGTATCATTGGCTGAGAGAAAGAAACCTGAATAAACCTGTTTATACGTTATGGAATGATGGGTAGCAAGGATGGGTGGGATGGAGGAGAAGAGAGGAAATAATTTGGAGCACATATTACTATTTTCTGTTGTTTAACTGTGAGAGGTGGAACTGGTGTTGTAAGTGATTTTTGCTTGGTCCTGTTTGTTTCTATTAAGCATTTAATATTGAGAATCTCATTATGCTGCATATCAAACGATTGAAATATTTGTATTTAACTTTATGATGATAATACTTTGAGTTAATTTGTCATCCAGTAATCCTTCTGACATTTCAGAGTGACATGGTGGCTCAGTAGTTAGCGTTGCTGCCTCACAGGGACTGGGTTCAATTCTAGCCTCGAGCAACTGTCTGTGTGCGGTTTGCACATTCTTGCTGTGTCTGTGTGACTTTCATCCAGGTGCTCTGGTTTACTCCTAAAGTCCAAAGATGTACAGGTTAGGTAGATTGATAGTGATAAATTGCCCATAGTGTCCAGAGATATGCAGGCTAGGTGAATTAGCCTTGGGAAATGTCAGGTTACAGGGACAGCTGGGCAGGCAGGAGGGGAGCTCTGGGTGGGATGCTCTTCAGAGGATCATTGTGAACTCGATGGGCTGAATGGCCTGCTTCCACACAGTGGGGCTTCTATTCTATAATTTAGTCATTCTTAGGTGTACTACAACTATCTTCAAACATCAGGCAAGATGCACAACAAAACCTCTTGTTCTTGATGAAATATTGGACATATATTTGTTTAGCTCCAGTTAAGATTATTTTTTGATTTGACCCAGTGTAAATAAATAATTAGTCTTGGGCATCATTCATTATCCAATATCATAAATTGTTTCAAGCAACACCTTGGGCATTCTGCCCTTTTATATGTTTTGTGGTTTGCTGTTAAATTTCATTTGAGTCTCGATTTCACGAAATACAAGTTGGACATCCAAAATCTAGAGGCCTGAAAGCTTGATATATGTATAAAATAAATGTTTACTAAATGACTAAAGAGGGTTAAATTAAGCTCAAACATTTGTCAAAATACTGGAACAAATCAACAAAGTGCTAATTCTCAATGATGCACTAAACTGATTATTGATTTCTCCACCTTGTTTACAGTGGAAGGTCCAGAATCCAAGCCAACCTGACCTGAGTGTTCAAAATCTAAATAAATCTGAAAATTGGCACAATCTTGGTCTTGGGGATACCAGATTTTAGACAATCAACTTGTATTTTTTGTCCACAATTGTAAGCAATCCATCATTGGCATTTGTGCCTTCAGTTGTATAGGCGCTGAGCTCTTCACCATCCCTAAATCTCTCTACCACTCTTAAGTTGTCTCCCTTCCTTTAAGACATTCCTTACAAAATCCTTGATTATTGAATTTTCTGTCATCTTTCTTCAAATATACTTTTGTGGCTCAGTGTCAACATTTGAACAGTGAAACATCTTTGTTTGACTTGCAGTCACTCTCCAAATTCAACTCACTGGTCTTTTTTTTGTGTACTTTGGTTTTTACCTGTGTGGTATTTTGACCCTGTAGATAATGAGTGGAATGGATTTCGAAATAGTTTCTCTTATCTTGACCTCAAAGCCACACTTATTGCAGAAGCTCAAACACAAAACCCTGATATTTCAGTGTACTACTGAGTGAATGCTACACTTACAGACTCAAAATCTTTCAAATGAAATAAGGCATTGTCTGCCCTTTCAGATGGATATAAAAGGGCCTATGGTAAAAATGTAAAGAAAAGCAGGGAGTTATTACAGTCTCTTCCCTAATATTTAGCCATCAATTAACAGCTTCTAAAATAAAAGCTCAATATCACATTGCTGACTGTGGGACCTTGCAAATTTGCCACTGCGTTTCTTCTGTTACAACAGTGACTGCATTTCAACGATATCCTATTGGCTGTAAAGCACTTTGCAGTGACCTTCGATTTTAATGTGGCACAGAAAAATGATTTTTCTAATAAAACAAGAATAAGCTGACACCTCGATTGAAATGCTGACAGTGAGCTTAAACAATGATGGATACATGTGGCATCTGTGCTAAGTGAGCAGTATTCAAAGTATGGATAAAGTGAGCTCTGTTAAAACTCTGCCAAAACATTTGGACTTTTTTTGGTAAAACTTTCAATAATTTTAAACCCACAAAAAGAGAAAGCAAAAAAAAAAGCCAATGACAGATTAAAAAGTCTTCGTTCTTCAAATGTATTTTTTTCCCACATTGCATGTGATGACTAAGAGGTATGGGAGCTGCTAACTCTGGAGAATGTAGCAGATGATGAGGTCAGTCCAGGAACCATCTGGAGAGAGCATTTATGAAACTTCCCCCAACAACTTTGCACGCACCTTTCGTTTTCCTTGGACATGACACATTATTTTGAAACCTCCTTTTTATTTTTTTTGACATAATTTGATGACCTGGACTTTACAGCCAATGTCAAAGCGACAACATGCAGGTACTAATCTGAAAAAATGACCCACAAAGATTAATACAGTTCTCTGGTGTGAATTTAATCTTTCTCAACATTAATTTCATCCCAGCACCAGCAGTAGCGGATCTCTGGTGTCTAGGGTTAGTAATGTCATGAAGTGGGGGAAGCAGATGGTCAAATTGAAGAACTTTCACTGGCAACATAGCAGCAGTCAGAAAGTATTTATTATCACTCATTATTTTACAGGAAAGTTAACAAATGAGGCATGTACATAAGATTAAGTTAGAGACAAAGTTGCTTAACTGTTAACAAAAACAATTCAGTGTAGATCTCTCTGTTCTATCATATTTGGAGATAGTTGACTTTGCACAAATATAAAATTATTTTCTCTGAGCCAGCAGTAATTACGCCATTAAATACATTTATTTCTTCCAATAAGATGCATCTTTTCAAAGGCTTTTACAGAAGGAGCAATGTAAACACAATTTCAAGTCCATTTAATTGATTTTCAAGACTTCTATCCTCAGGCTGAAATAGCACACACTGTTGAAGACTGGGGAATCATTGATGACTACTTCTTTATTTAACTGGTCATGTGGAAATTTCAGAAATTGTTGAATTTCATAATTGTACTATTGATGAATGTTGACAGTTTCTTAGCATTTTGAGCGCTGTTGTCTTTTTTTTAACCAGAGAGGCTGAGGTGGTGGGGTAGTGCCACTTGACTACTGATCCAGATAGCCAGCCTAGTCCTGTGACTACATGGGTTCAAACCAAATAACAAATGGGGACTTTAAATTCAATTAATGATTGAACTTAGGGTGGCACGATGGCTCAGTGGTTAGCACTGCTGCCTCACAGTGCCAGAGACTCTGGTTTGACTCCACCCTCCAGCGACTGTCTGTGTGGAGTTTACACGTTCTCTCTCTGTCTGCGTGTGTTTCCTCCAAGTGCTCTGGTTTCCTCCCACACTCAATAGATGTGCAAGTTAGGTGGATTGGCCATGTTAAATTGCCCATAGTGTCCAGGGGATGTGAGGGTAGGTGGATTAGCCATAGGAAATGCAGAGTTACAGAGGTAGGGTAAAGGTGTGAGTCTGGGTGGGATGCTGTTTGGAGGGGTGGTGTGGATTTGTAGGGCCAAATGGCCTGTTGCTGCACTGTAGGGATTCGATGGTTTTGAAATTCAGAATTCAATCTCAGTGATGATGTCCAAGAAACTATCTCTATTGTCATAAAATCCCACTACAATGATGGTAATTTGCCATCCTTACCTGGTCTGACTTAAACCTGCTCTCTGAAATGACTTTGCAAACCATTCAGTTCAGAAACACATAGGGATGGACCACAGATGATTGTAAGGCCAGCAGTGTTGACATCACACAGAAGAGTTTTTAAAAAAATAGTTAAAAGAACCTAAATGATGGGACTTTTTTCCTCACTGGTCTCTAATTATCCTGGCTATGTCTTTACCTTCCTGCTGAGTTTCTGTCTTATTTGCTCCATTGCTAATATTCAGACAGACAATGACTTACAGGCAGAGATCTTCTGGTCCATACATTTTGTCCAACACAATGGTGATCAATTGCATTTTGCAATATGTGCTTCCCACCCAAAACCAGGTAATCTTAAAGGTGAAAATCTAGAATAAAAAATCTTGCTTTAGTTGAGCAAAATCTGATATTTGACCCCACTCTCTTTGGTGTTCAGAATTTATCGGGGAGATCACTTTAGCCCCAGCTAAAGGTCTGTCTCTTGCTTGATGTTAACTGAATTGTTGCTATGGAATCAACATACTTTGTTCTCCCACCGTAATTCTGTGTATACTTTTGTTACAGTAGAATAATATAGCATCTGAATAAGGCATATATTGTTAATTGCTTGCATCTCATAGCTGTCACTGCATGTCTGCTGTTACAGATGACTATACTGAGGCAACAGACTGTGCACACGCAAAGGAAAGCAGGAGCTAGTGAGCATGCAGAAGATAGACAAATTTCAGACAGCAGTGAACCTACTCAGAAACCAACATGGAAGGTAAATAATTTGAGTCATTGGAAACTCTGGTACTGTATGCAATTTTCATCTTCCATGCAAGGATACAAGGTGCCTTTTTTGATTATTCCCAGAATCACTCAAATGTTACAGCAAAAAAGGTGGCTTTATGGCAGCATCATGTCTGTTCTGGCTCTCTCAATTAGCAGGTCACTTTGTGCCATCTCCTGTATTTTCCCAGTAACTTTGCACATTGTTAGTTTTCAAATAATTACTTATTACCTAATAATATTGAATCCCCTCTCTTATACCTCAACTGAACCTGCCCTCACACATTATAAGGCAGTGGTTTCCAAATGCTTTTCCTCATGTCATCAATTACTTTAAATCTGTTCTTTCTCCAGAGTACTGCCAAAAAAAAAGATTAATTTAATTTCTAGTTTAGCTATCATGAACTTTTCATGAACTTGATTGAGAAAATAATACAAAAAATGTTGAGGCTTGTTTTGTGGTAATTTTTTTTTAAAATGATCAAGTTGTGATCCTAGCTGATGATACTAAATGGACAAGTCAGATTCCAGGACAAAATGTGCCTCGACAAATTATATGTTTAATGTTTCAATAACTTGCTTAATATCCTGATTAATTACTGAAATATATTCGAACTGGCTTGAAGGTAGAAGACAGAGGCTGGTGGTGGAGGGTTGTTTTTCAGACTGGAGGCCTGTGACCAGTGGAATGCCACAAGGATTGGTGCTGGGACATACGTTTCGTTATTAATATAAATGATTTGGATGTGAACATATGAGTTATAGTTAGTAAGTTCGCAGATGACACCAAAATTGGAGGTGAAGAAGGTTACCTCGGATTACAATGGGATCTTGATCAGATGGGCCAATAGGCTGAGGAGTGGCAGATGGAGTTTAATTCAGATAAATACGAGGTGCTGCATTTTGAGAAAGCAAATCTTAGCAGGACGTATGCACTTAATGGTAAGATCCTAGGGAGTGCTGCTGAACAAAGAGACCTTGGAGTGCAGGTTCATAGCTCCTTGAAGATAGAGTTGCAGGTAGATAGGATACTGAAGGCAGCGTTTGGTATGCTTTCCTTTATTGGTCAGAGTATTCAGTATAGGAGCTTGGAAGGTCATGTTGCGGCTGTATAGGGTGTTGGTTAGCCCACTTTTGGAATATTGCGTGCAGTTCTGGTCTCCTTCCCATTGGAAGGATGTTGTCAAATTTGAAAGAGTTCAGAAAAGACTTACAAGGATGTTGCCAGGATTAAAGGATTTGAGCTTTAGGAAGAGGCTGAATTGGATAGGGCTGTTTTCCCTGGAGTGGAAAACTGAGGGGTGACCTCATAGATGTTTAGATAGGGTAGATAAACAAAGTCTTTTCCCTGGGGTGGGGGAATTCCTGAACTAGAGGGCATGGTTTAGGGTGAGAGGGGATAGATATAAAAGGGATCTATGGGGCAACTTTTCACACAGAGGGTAGTGCATATATAAAATGAGCTGCCAGAGGAAGTGGTGGAGGCTAGTACAATTGCAACATTTAAAAGGCATCTGGATGGGCATATGAACAGTAAGGGTTTGGAGGGATATGAGCCAAGTGCTGGCAAATGGGACTAGATAGAGTTGGGATATCTGGTCGGCATAGATGAGTTGGACCAAAGGTCAGTTTCTGTGCTGTACATCTCTATGACTCTGAGTCTATATGAGACTGCAGATATTTTTTAACAACAGAGCCTAAGTTTATTAAACAAAAGAAATAAAACAGACAAACCATTACATGATTAGAAGGATCTTGAAACGAGCATTGTACAACAACATCAAATACAGTCTTTAAATTTCAATTAAATGGTTCTCTATGTTTCTGTTTTTGGAACTATAGTGACCATTTAATGGTATCTTGTGAGTCTAATGGTATGCACTTTTCATAATTCATTGAATCCCCACACTTTGGAAGCATGCCATTTAGCCGAAGGAATCCATACTGACCCTCTGAAAAGCATCCCACCCAGACCCACATCCTTACTGTATTTCCATAACCCCACCCTGGACACCATAGGCAATTTCACATGTTCATCCACCTAAACTGCACATCTTTGAATTGTGGGAGGAAACCGGAGCACCTAGAGGAAACCCACGCAGACATGGGGGCGGCACGGTGGTTCAGTGGTTAGCACTGCTGCCTCACAGCACCAGGGTCCCTGGTTCAATTCCAGCCTCAAGTGACTGTCTATGTGGAGTTTGCACATTCTCCCCATGTCTGTATGGGTTTCCTCCGGGTGCTCCGGTTTCCTCCCACAGTCCAAAGATGTGCACGTCAGGTGAATTGGCCATGTTAAATTGCCCATAGTGTTAGGTGCATTAGTCAGAGTTAAGTGGGTCTGGGTGGGTTACTCTTCGGAGGGTCGGTGTGGACTTGTTGGGCTGAAGGGCCTGTTTTCACACTGTAGGGAATCTAATCTAATCTAACATGCATACTCCCTACAGATAATTGCCCAAGGGCAGACTCAAACTCGGATCCCTGGAGCTGTGAGGCAGCAATGCTAACCACTGAGCTATTGTGCTGTCCTTCCAATGGCCTAAACATTTTGCAAATCCAACAATCTGAATATTTCTATCCCAAGCTCTTCTAGCTTGGAAACTTCACAAACCAGAAATAAAATGTTGCTGCTGTAGTGACTGATTTTCTCTAAACTGAGCTGAATTAAAACCTGAAAAGTTGCTTCTGAACTTGATTTCTGTCTATTCTTCTCGACTATGATTCTGATTGTGGTTTTGGAGAAGATTTGTAGCTCAGGTTGTAGATCAGATTGTATGTTTCCTTGCTGAGCTGGTAGATTTGTTTTCAGACATTTTGTCACCATGCTAGGTAATACCATTAATGATCTTCTGCTGAAGTGCTGGTGTGCTGTCCTGGTAGTTATGCATGTGTCTTGGTCAGTTGTTATGGGTGATATCACTTCTGGTTCTTTTTCTGAGAGGTTAGTAAATGGGGTCCAAATCGATATGTTTGTCACTGAGTTCCAATTTGAATGCCAGACCTCGAGGAATTCCCATGCATGCATTTGTTTAGATTGTCCCAGGTTGGATGTATTGTCCCAGTTGAACTGGTGTCCCTCTTCATCTGTGTGTATGGATCCTCATGGTAGTTGGTCCTTTAACAAACATATTGATTTGGACCCCATTTACCAACCTTTCAGAAAAAGAATTGGAAGTGATATTACCCACTACAACAGACCAAGACACACAAATAGCAAGTCGGACAGAACACCAGGACTTCATCGAAATCTCACTGATGATGTTATCTAGCATGGTGATGAAATGTCTGAGAACAAACCTATCAGATAAGCGAGCAAAATTACAACTTATAATTCTGATGTTTTTTGGTCTGAATTGAAAAGAAAATAAACATTCAAACATATTCACATGAGGCTGCAGATATTAGTTTAAAAGATTTTAAAACTACCATTGAAAGTTGAATAAGCTAAGTGTGGTATAAACCCAAAGTATAAACATCATATTCCATTAATAATCCAGGGCTTCTCCTAACCCCTTGATTACAGTTTACGTGTCTTCCTGGAACTGGTGCATGTTTTGTTATTCCAAAATGACATCTGACCTTTTTAAACAATAAAATTCCCAGCACTGACCCACATCATTATGCCCCTCTTTTTAAACCATCAAAATTTCAAAAATGAGTATAAAATATTCTATAGACCTTTCATCATACTCAAGAAGGGAATTAGAGCCTTTCAGTCTTGAAATTCTTGTGAATTAAAACTCCGTGCACTGTTATGCAATCTTTTCTCCACATTATGATCAGCTTGCTAGAGAATCGCTTCCATCATTAATATTCCTTTTGAATTAAGTTTGATGGAAAAGGAAACTCATTTTGAAGAAGGTATTTGAGATGCTTGATTATCGTGCAGAAATCAGAAAAATGATTCTATTAGAACCAAATTTCAAAGGCAAAAAAGCCTCGCTTTTGTATAAAGACTTGCACTGAAAGAAGCCATTAACACTTTATATTAGAAGTAATTATTTCACTATAATTAAATTATTAATCTGTAGAATTGAACATTTTAGGGTTAATTAAAGTAAAATCTGTGATTGGCAAAGCAGCATAACATTTACTGAATTAATGAAGTAACCTAACTAACTGCTGACTATGATATTACTTTATATTTCCATTCATGAAATAAAAGTCCATATTATAATATCATCAATCTCTAGTCTATGGTTTAACAATTATTCCTGTTAAGTAAGAGGAGACAATTAATGATGGTCCTTCCACTTGATTTTCTTTCTGTCTGTCAATCCAAAAAGACTCCTCAAAACTGCTTTATCAAAAATGCAAATAATGGTATTTTGCAATTGATTTTTGTCAGGTCATATAAAAAGGAAAGGAATAGGGCATTCTGCTTGTATATGTGTAATACTTCAGTTTGATTGTGTAATAATCTTATGTTCAGGTGGGAGTGTAGAATGCTAGTAACAGGAAAATTGTTTATGGTGCAATATTCATCTTACTAAATCATCCTCAACTGAGAAATGTACTGCTTCACAATTCATTTGTCACACCTGGGGATTTGCATCCAACTTCAGCTAGAAGTGCCAAGCGGATGCTCCATCTGAGCTTCCTCCTGAGGTCCATAGCTTCACAGTTGACAGTCTTCAACAAATTTGAATCAATGCACCCAACATCAAGAAAGAGCGTGAATGCTGCAAAGGCTATAGACCCTGACAATATTCTGGCAGAAGTACTAAAACGAACGAAAGAGAAAGAAATTTACAGCCCAGGAACAGGCCTTTTGGCCCTCCAAGCCTGAGTTGATCCAAATCCACTGTCTAAACCTGTCGCCCAATTCCTAAGCATCTGTATCCCAGTGCTCCCCACCTACTCATGCATCTGTCCAAATACATCTTAAATGCATCTATCAGTGCGTGCTTCTACTCCCTCTGCTGGCAATGTTTCAGGCACCTATCACCCTCTGTGTGAAGTACTGAAGACTTGGGTTCCTGAACTAGATGCATCTCGTGCTAAATTGCCCATAATGTCCAGTGATGTACCGGCCAGGTGAATTAGCCATGAGAAATGCAGGGTTACAGGGATGTGGTCGGGGTGGGGGATGGGTCTGGGTGGGATGCTGTTTGGAGTGGCAGTATGGGCTCGATGGGCCGAGTGGCCTGCTTCTGCATGCAGGGATTCTATGATTCTAGCGAAGCAGTTCCAATAAAACAACACTGTTTTTACCACACAATTTGGAAACTTGCCAAGATGTGTTCTATGTACAAAAAGTAAAATAAATTTAATCTATCCAATAACTGCCCTGTCAGTCTACTCTTGATCATCAGCAAAAGTGTGGAAGAGATCAACGATACTATGGTTGAGTAGCACTGGCAAAGGAATAACCTACTCACTGGTGCCTAGTTTAGGTTCCTGAATGGCCAATTAGCTCCTGCCCTTATTACGACTTTAGCTCAAACATGAAGCAAAGAAGTGAATTCCACTGGTGAAGTGAGAGTTGACTACTGTTGACATAAAGGACACGTTTGACCAAGTGTAGAATCAAGTATGCTTAGTAAAATGTGTATAGATCAAGAGAAATGTTCCACTGCTTGGGATAATACTAGGCACAAAGGAAATGGTTGTAGTTATTTGAAATTAATTCTCAGCAGTAGGAGTTCCTCAGGTCCAACTATTTTTAGCTGCATCATCAATTCTTTCCATTACAAGGTCAGAAGAGGGTTTTTCACTAACAACTGCATAATTTTCAGCATCATCAGATACTGAAGCAGTCATTATCCACATTCAGCAACACCTACACAATATCCAGGCTTGGTCTGACAAGTGATGTGTAGCAATGCCTGGCAATTGTGTGAAATAAATGACCACTTCCAACAAAAGAGATGTAACCATTCCCCCCCCCCTCAACTTAACATTTAATGGTATCACTGAATCTCTTACTATCAAGATCATGAAATTGAATTGGACCAGCTATATAAATATTGTAATTATAAGAGCAAGTTAGAGGCTGGGAAATCTGCAGCAGGTTAATCACCTTTAGCTCTACAAAATCTGTTCATCATTTCCAAGACCCAAGTCAGGACTCTAATGGAATACTGTCCAGTTGTCCAGTATATTTGATAAGAAACAATTATTGAGCTCGGCTTTGTTTGTGCCACATGTTTTAGGTGCAACTCTAAAGTACATAACAACAAAAATAGAAATTGCTGGAAAAACCTAACAGTTCTGGCAGAATCTTTGAAGAGACAGCAGAGTCAAAGTTTTGGGTCTAATGACCCTTCTTCAGAACAAGAAACTTGACACTACCGGGACAAAGCCACCCATTCTACCACATTCAACACTCCCTTCCTTTTACAACAAATCACAGTGGCAACAATGTGTACCATCTGCAAACTGTATGGCAGTAACTCACCAATGATTCTTTATCGGCACTTTTTAAAACTGAAATCTTTGCCACCTTGAAGGATAAAAACAGCAGATGTATGGGAACACCAATTCTATGACTTGGAACTATATTGCCGTTTCTTCACTGTTGGTGTGTCAAAACCCTGGAAATCACATTCTAACAGCACTGAGTGTCCCTATCCCCTCCCAAATCAGTAGCAGTTCAAAAAGACAACTCACCACTACCTTCTCGATGGCAATTAGGGATGGGCAGTAAACTTTTAAACACACATTACATGAAAACATTTCAAAAAAGATAGTTTACCAATATGAACATTGAGAAAGCCGATCAAAATACTTCCATTTTCCTCCCAGTTTAAGATGCCAACAAAGCCTCCTGTCAATGAGAGATGATAGGGTGAATAACATTAAGATGAGGCAAATATAATTCTCAGTAGCTATTTGAGAAGCAATCTGGTCTTCTCCCAATATACGAGAGAAACTTGGCTGAAGCAAAAACAGAAATTGCTGGTGAAGCTCAAAAGACAATGAAGAGTCACTGCACACCCAAAGATGCAGCCAGACCTGCTGAGTTTCACCAGCAATTTATGTTTTTATTTCAGAAACAATGACTGCAGTTTTTTGTTTTACTTTAGTATAAATTTGGTGGAATATTTGTGCAGCAGCTCATGTACAAAGCCTTGAAGCAGGCAATCTAGGCACAACCACGTGACAGGAGAGGGTTCAATTCATATTGCGTTTGAAGGAATGCTCACTGCTTTGAAGATTCTGTCCAGTATTTTCTGTGCATGCTTAGCCCAGTTCTAACATAACAGGGTAGTTTTGTTATAATTGATAATAAATAATTATTGACCTAGGCTATGTTTGTGCCGCATGTGTTGTGTTGCTGGCATGTGACCAGTTAATATTGGAGTTGTACTTGTATCTTAAATTGCTTTTCGTATCACAGAGGCTAAATGTTAGCCTGGGCTGGACTGTCAAGGGTATTGTGTATGTGTGTGCAGCTATTTTTATAAGATACATAATGCAATAATGTACCAAACCAACTACATTAGAGTAGTACTGAGCCATACATTTATTTAGACAGTGTAGGTGGGAAATGAAGTTTAGCACTATCAGTTACGTCTCATTACAGGAAGATAAATGGACTGTTGTAGTTTATCTGTTAATTTCCCAAGGCAGCACTAGCACTTTCATATGTTTTGAATGTTTTTCCTTTTTATGAGTTCCTTTGGAACTCCTGTTTTGCAATAGGTCAGGAAGGATTAAAACAAAAAAGTGAAATATAAAAAGTTGAGGAAAAGAAACTGTTTGAAGATTGAGAAATGGAATTGCTGAAATGGCATGCAAAGCTATTAGATCTGTTTCAACTTGGTGAGAAGGGGTGAACTGCTCCCGTTTGTTCATCTTCTGCACTTGTTCAGTACAATGATTTTAAGTTCTTTTTAGCATAAGGCTATACCTCCCTCCAAGTAAAATCCTATCAATTAATAAGTTGCCATAAACTACAGTCCAGGTCAGCATGGATTTACTAAAGGGGAATCATGCTTAACAAATCTTCTCGAATTTTTTGAGGATGTGACCAGGAGAGGGAATAAGGGTGAATCAATGGATGTTATGTATCTGGACTTTCAAAAGGCTTTTGACAAGGTCTCGCACAAGAGATTAGTAAGCAAAATTAAAGCTCATGGTATTAAAGATAATATATTGATGTGGAGAGGGAATTGATTAGCAGACAGGAAGCAGAGAGTTGAAATAAACAGGTCCTTTTCAGTGTAGCAGGTAGTGATAGATGGGGTATTGCAGGGTTCAGTGCTGGGATCCCAGCTGTTCACAATGTACGTTTATGATTTAGAAGAAGGAACTGAATGCAGTATTTCCACATTTGTAGATGACACTAAGCTGGGTAACAGTGTGCACTATGAAGATGATACTAAGAGGCTGCAGGGTGACTTTGGTAGACTGGCTGAGTGGGCAAATACTTGGCAAATGCAATGTAATGTGGGTAAATGTGAGGTCATTCACTTTAATGACAAAACAAGAAGGCAGATTATTATCTGAATGGCACAGTTTAGGAAAAGGTGAGGTGCAATGAGACCTGATTGTCATGGTGGAACAGTTACTGAAGGTTGGCATGCAGATACAGCAGGTACTGAGGAAAGCTAATGGGCATGCTGGCCTTTTCAGTGAGAGGATTTGAGTATCAGAGTAAGGTTGGCTTGCTGCAGTTATTCAGGGCCTTGGTGAGGCCACTCCTTGAGTATTGTATGCAGTTGTGGTCTCCTAATCTGAGGAAGAGCATTCTTCTGATTGAGGGAGTCCAGCGAAGGTTCACGAGACTTTTCCTGGCATGCCAAGACTAATATATGAGGAAAGACTGGATTGTCTGGGCTTGAACTGGAATTTAGAGGGAACCTAGAAACATATGAAATCCAGATAGGACTGAACCAGGCTGGATGTGGGAAGAATCTTCCTGATGTTGGGAAAGTCCAGAATAAGAGGCAAGCCATTCAAGACTGAGATGAGGAAGAATTTCTTCAGTCAGAGAATTGTGAACCTGTGGAATACTCTACCACAAAAAGTTGTTGGGGCCGGTTCATTAGATATATTCAGGAGGGAGCTGGACTTGACCCTAGCAGCTAAAGGGATCAAGAGGTATGGAGAGATAGTGGGAATGGGATACTGAAATTGCATGATCAGTCATGATCATATTGAATGATGGTGCAGACTCAAAGGACCGAATGTCCTACTCCTGCACCTATTTTCTATGTTTCTCTGCTAATTACTTTTACTCTAAGCAATAAGGAGCCAATCACAAAGTTTTCTGAAGTGAAAGAAAATTTACATTTTCTGAGAAATACCTGACAAAGATAAGAAAGGCATCATATGTCTTACCTTTGTACAATCAAGTAAGCATGCTAACCCTTCCCCCCCCCCCCCCCCCCCCCCACCCCATATCTCCCCAAAACCTTACTCACCCCTCTCTCTTTCTCTCACACACACACTCGCACGCACACTGTCTTTATCACACCCAGTACGTAGCAGAGAAAATAAATGTTTAGAGTCCATTGGCTGTCTTTGAGGCCAAGCCTGATTAACCAGTACCTTAGATGCTTAGTTAACAGCAGCTTTTGATGATTTTCAATTTTCTAGCTGTTTCTGTAGGAATTGGTTGAGTTTTTTAGAGGAAGAGAAAGAAAGAGACAGCAGTTTCTCTTTCAGTGATATCCCAAAAACATTCAGAACTGCTTTGAAATACTCATTCTAGTGAGCATTTCGAAGAGGTACCCTTCAGTGGGTCTGTCATGACAATCATAATGCAAAGTACTGTATATTTGCACTTTCTTCATGTCTCCTTTAGACTGAAATAGATTTTGGTTGTCTGAATTGTAGAGTGTCTCACCGCATCCCGAAGAACAATTTGATCTTATTTCCCTCACCTTCACCTCAATATGGCTTTACATTGTTAAACAATTTCCTTGTTTCAGTTCAATTTGCTAACGAGTTTAAAAATCATAACTTCAAAAATAAGGTGGTCTGGCTCTTCATAGATGTGAAAGAGAAGAGATGCTGTGGTTTTCAGAGAGGAAGGATTGTGTAACATCTCTGTCGATAGTGAAATGAAATTTTTTTTCTAGTGCGGTCTGCGTTATGTTCTACACTTGTTTTGCCATTTGTTCTGATATATTTGTGCACAGCTGCATGTAGTGCCTCGGTTTGCTGTAGGCAGTAAAGTAAGGACAAGTCAGTTGTTAATCAGTCTAGAAAATTACAGGGCTCATCCATTATTTTGTAGAGCTTGCATTGGTGAAACTCGGTCGATGATTTTAATTCACTTCCCCTGTAAATAAATGTAATGCAATCTTGTAATGAAATTACTAGTAATTATGTTAAAAAGCTGAAGGCTACACATCCATAACTAAACCAGTATTTGTACTGAAAGGGATAAAAGAATATGAAGAACAGGCAGAAATAGGCTATTGAATTGGATGATCAGCCATGATCACAATGAATAGCAGAGCAGGCTTGAAGGGCTGAATGGCTTACAGAACCATCAAAGATGCCTGACACTCTATCCCCCATTCACATTTTGGGAAATCAGACCACAGTACTGTGCTCCTCTTCCTCCTCCCGGCTTACCAGCAGAAATTGAAGCCATTGAAGAAATTGAGGACCCAGTGCAGAAAGTGGTACAGTGTCGTCTGAGGCAACAGAAGGACTTCTACGGGGCTGGTTAGAGTCCGTGGACTAGTCCATATATAAGAACTCAGCAGCAAGCCTAAACGAGCATGCCGATAATGTTACAGACTTCATAGTTGGTGTGCAGAAGACTGCATGCTGAAGGGATTAATCCAAATATTCCCCACCCGGGGACCATGGATGAACCTGGAGATACACTCCCTACTGAAGTCCAGGTCTGAGGCTTACAAGTCAGGCAACCCTGACCTGTACAGGAAATCCAGGTACAGCCATTCCAAGGCCATCAAAGACACTAAAAGACAACACCAAACTAAGTCTGAGCCAGACCAACCACATGGACACCTGTCATTTGTAGCAAGGCTTACACAACATATCAGGTTACAAAGCGAAATCAAACAGAATCGTGGACAAAGCTACATCCCGACATAATGAGCTCAATGTATTCTATGCACACTTTGAACAGAAGGGCAGTGAAACAATGTCACTGATCCCAACAGCCTCGGATGCATCTGTACCCATGGTCACCACAGCAAGCATTAGATCTGCCATGCAAAGCAATTGTCCTGGGTGGAGTCTCGGTCCATGCATTCAGATCATGTGCAGACCAGCTGGTGGGAGGATTCACAGACATCTTTCACCTCTGCTTACTACAACGTGAAGTCCCCACCTGCTTCAAAAAGACCACCATCACCCTGGCGCCAAAGAAAGTCATGTAGTGTGTCTCAGTGATTACTGCCCAATAATCACCATAATTATGAAGTGCTTCGAGAAGTTAGTCATGGCTCATATCAACAGTAACCTCCCAAACTGCCTACCAGACTGCGTACTCTGCCTCCACTATACTCCCCATACACTAATGGCTGTGTGGCCAAATTGCACCCCAACTCCATTTACAAGCTTGTTGACGATACCACTGTTGTAGCTCAGATCTCAAACAATGACAAGACAGAATACAGGAAAGAGATTGCATACTTAGTGATATGGTGTAAAGACAGCAATCAATGCCAGAAAAATGAAGGAGCTGGACACTGACTTCAGAAAGCACAGTGGAGAGCACACCACTGTCAGTATCAGTGGTGCTGAGGTGGAGATGGTTGACAGTGTCAAGTTCCTGGTAATGATGATTGCCAACAATCTGTATAGGTCCATTCATGTTAATGTGATGGTCAGGAAAGCACAACAATGTCTCTGCTTCCTCAGGATGCTAAGGACATTTAGCATGTCCACAAGGACTCTTATCAATTTTTATGGATGCACCGCAGAAACCGTTCCATCTGAATGGTATGGCAACTACTCTTCCCAAGACCATGAGAAACTACAGAGTTGTGAACACAACGCAGTTCATCACGCAAACCAGCTTTCCATTCATTGACTCCATCTATACTTAATAAATGTTGCTGAATAACAGAATCTCATGGTGAACATTGTGTTGTGAGGCTTGCAAGTCTCAGAAATTAAATACTTTGGAAGTTCTCTATTAGTACCAAGTGCCATCAGAATAAAATTTAATGTTGCCATCCTAATGTGGTTTAAAGAATCCCTACCAGGTTAAAATCAATCTATAAAGTTCAATGTTCTTGTCAAATTTTACATAATGAGTAAGTTTTAATTTGTTTCAGCATCCATTCTGATTTTTGTTCAATTTCAGTTTTACAGTTTGCTTCCTATTTTATATGAAATTTAGCATGTCATACGAAAATTTGATTTTCCTTGTTGCTGCTGGTCTCCATTTCGGAGGTGGTTTGTTAACTGTGTATCTAATGTTTAATTGAATACAGCTAGAGGACATTGTTTGGGTTGTGACTTGGGCTGGTATGCAGGGCCACTAATTGAAAGAAGGCTGTGTTTTACTTAGGTGGTGCATGTTTGTAATGTTTCACTCTGTAAATAAATGTTAGACTGAGTAAAGATTGACTCCAGTTCTGTCTTCACCAGTTTTTTTTAAAAATATAACATGGTGATGGTGGTAAGGGTTGGGCAGGCATTGTATGACAAAGGGCAACTTCCATTCCTGTTGGGGAGCTTTTTCTTTACTGCTTTCTCATCCATTCAAACCCCTGGATTTTGAAACCCCTTGTGCTGATTTCTCAGGACTGCTGAAACTTATCTCTGAGGTACTCCAATATCTTCAAACCCAGAAGAACTGCTGACTTCGCATGTTTTCATCACTGCAACTGAATTCTAACATTGCCTCAATGAATAAATTCTCCCACATTTCCCCTCAGCTGTGCTGCAGAGGTAGTCAGAGGATTGCAAACGTGACCTTGAATTACTCAGCAGCACCCACATAAAGCAAACCAATAAAGTGTGTTCAGGTTCCATAAGTGTTTGGAGCTATTAGATTTTCCTGCAGATTAAAATCTTATTCACAAGTCATTCCATTTGAATTTCTTCCTTGTGTTACTCACTCTACATTTGATTTCTTTCCTCTTTCACTTGGCCTCTGCTTTGGTGAATTTATGTTTAATATAATTCTTCCATTTCAGTTTCAGACCCTGATTAAGTGAAATATTTTCACAGACAACCTGTTTATTTTGTCCTGAAATTGCTCCTTTCTATCAGAGTTGCATATTAATTAGGGCTGATTTGAATATGTGTTGCTGGTCTAGGCATCATTATGGGGAAACGTTAAAGTCATAGAATTTAACAGAGCATATTCGCTGGGAAATTGCTAGGATATGAAACTGTGCTCATGAAGGAAATTTGAGGGCATGTGGACTATTTCCATAGGGGTAGGGCAAAAGTTTGAAAGGAAATTTAATTTTGAAATTATGGAGGATTTTGACAGAATGAATAGGGGAGAGACTTTCTCTATGCAGAATATTCATGTTGAGAAGTCATCTGTATTCAATTGTTTTTAAGACAGCATGACGAGAGGGTAGGAGAGGATTTTACAGTAGGAAGATTGTTAAGTTCCTTGCTCGTCATTGAAGCTTATGGGAACATTGGATCACCATTTAAACAGAGTGAGCTACATGACTATTGGAGAGAGATCAGGTTTGTGGGAATAAGGTCAGGTTATTGTAGAAATGATGGGTTGTTGTCACCAAATGTACATCTCTGGAGGATGAGACAAGAATGAGGATAAAAAGGTTTTTGGAAATGGAAGGGTTCCAGTTGGTTTGAGCGCACTTACACAGAAATTAATTTCTATCCAGTTTTCGGCAAGAGGATCTGCCACATCAGAATGTACAGAACTCATCCTGAGTGATGCTGATCTTTCAACACCAAGAATGGACATGTTCATTTTAATACTTATTCAAAGCTCTGATCAGGCGATGTTATTAATAAAATGTTACATTGCATCAAAATGGCCTCAATCTGTTCGCTGACATTTGTCAAAAGGTAGTCATTCCATAGCACTAACTTACTTTGACTCAAATGAGCACAAACGTTTACTGTTTTCCAAAAAAAAGTATTGATGTATATGAGCATATGTCAGTCATTATCAAAATTCACTGAACTAATTACAAATATCAATGATACATGCATTTAGTTTTAGCGAATCACCAAGAAAACATTTTAATCCTAGCTTTAAGCACACAGTTATGAATTCAATTCCCATGTTATAAAGCCAAGCTTTATATCAAAAATAGCTTTATTTATTGAATTCAAAAGCCAACGTGATTTTAATTTTCAAAGACTGGACAACATTTAAATAAATAATTTTGAAAACATCTTCTAAGGTGGCTGAACATTCACACAACTTCATTATAAATTTCAAAGCTAATAACGTGTCTGGAAGAATCAATCAGTGACCGTCACTTTGCAGGAACATGATTCACTCCATCGACTGCACAATTCACGAGTCATCGAGACAATTAACAGTATATTCATCTGGGCATAGGATAAACCATTATATGAAATTACTGAGTGTGATATAAGTTATTGCATGCAATTACTTCGGACAATGCACTGTAGCTAAGAAATGAATTCCTCCAGCCAAAATCTAATCATGTCTCAGCCATGGACCTAGTATCAACTGCTATGACTATTGTTTGAGTAACTGGTCACTCAGTGAGAAGGGATCCTGTAATAAGTGAAGGAATTTTTTTGATGTTTTAAGAATCTGATTCTCTCGCAAGTAGGTAGGATAGCGAAGAAGGCATTTGGTGTGCTTGCCTTTATTGGTTAGTGCATTGAGTATAAGAGTTGGGGCTATTTTCCCTGGAGTGTTGGAGGCTGAATGGTGACCTTATGGAGGTTTATAAAATCATGAGGGGCATGGATAGAGTAAGTAGACAAGATCTTTTCCCTCGAATTGGGAGTCCAGAACTAGAGGGCATAGGTTTGGGTCAGAGGGGGAAAATTTAAAAGGGACGTTAGGGGCAACTTTTCACGCAGCGGGTGGTGCATGTGTAGAATGAGCTGCCAGAGGAAGTGATAGAAGCTGATACAATTACAACATTTGGAAGTCATCTGGATGGGTATATGAATAGGAAGGGTTTAGAGGGATCTGGTCCAAATGCTGGCAAATGGGGCTAGATTTGTATGGGATATCTGGTCAATGTGGATGAACTGGATCGAAGGGTCTGTTTCTGACTGGTCAGAACAGAAGGAGACTGGAAAGGAAACCTCTTTAATGGGTGCTGTGTCACTTTCCATCCTATTTTCAAGCTCAAATCCTCTCTGTTTTACTGTCCATGTGCCAGAGGCTTAGCTTTAAGAATCAGTGCAGTAGTTGCTGACTCCAGGAAACCAGACAAAAACTGTCCATCAATATTTTTTAAATGGCCTTGATACAGAATCCAGAACACCCCTTCAGCCCAGTCTGAACGCATCCAAAGTATCAATCTGTGGAATTAGTGCATAATTGACCTTTTTGGACATTTACCAGCTACTTAATCCATTGACCCACCTTACTTTGATTTGTTTGTATCTGTGTGCGTTAGGGACAACATTTGTATGTATGTGCATGAGAGAGACAGAGCATTTTGCAATTTTTACTCTGATCTTTATTACTTTCAATAAATTCTATTTTATTTTCACAACTTTGAAGAAAACCTGTGCATGTGCCTTTTAAAGACACTGCACTTAAACAGTTAATCATTCACTGAATTGGCAAATGTGTTATTTTTAACATTGTGGTCAAACAGGAGAAGGAAGCCATTGGATGTTCCGAGGCCTGAGTATAACAGTCCATTGCAGTTCTGAGCATGGGATTTGAGCTGACACTGGATTACATTGCTAGAGCTTTGTCTAGTGGGTGATACTGAGAACTGAGGTGTTGTCTTCCTAGTCCAGTGCTTCAGGTAGACATAGAACATTCCACAACAGTATTAAGGGAAGAACTGGGAGATGCCATTGTAGCTAGATCAAGATATTTTCCTGATCTGAACGCACAAACAATACAGAAACTGAACCTTCATCTCACTGCTGACTGCAAGGCTTTGCTGAGCACAAAGCACCTACTACCTTTACAATCAAATGTGACTGCACCTCTAAAGTTAAAAATCTGACAGCACCAGGTTATAGTCCAACAGGTTTTTTTTGGAGCAAATAAGCCTGTTGGACCATAACCTGGTGTTGTGTGATTTTCAACTTTGTACACTCAGTCCAACACCGGCACCTCCAAACCTTGTGTGCCTCTACAGTAATTCAATAGAAGATAAATTAATTAATCAATAAATAGTTGACACTTCGGAATTCCTTTCTGAAGCAATTGTGCAAATATTACTTTCCCAAAATATACTTCTTTCTTAAGACTTCACAGCTGCTCAAAACAAAAGGGCCAAATCTCTGAGACAAATCTTCTTAAGTAGCATTTTAACAAGAGCAGATCCTCTCGATGAAAATGAACCTTCCACTCAGCGACCAAATCGAGATCCAAAAGAGCAGATCCAGTGAGCATACTCTAGGTGTTACACATATGGGATTACTAATTTTAATTGAATACTGTTCCTCTAGACAGAAAAAAAATCATCAAATAATACGGAAAAGTTAAGGAAATAAACTTTCCATTACAGATCTTCCATGGAGGTTTGGTGATTTCAAATATCATGTTGATTTGACAACAAATGAAAATCTGTGAATAACTGGTTAAGATCGATTGTTAAATCAAAGATAATATCCAGAAATGTTCATCAGTAATTTACCATCACAGAGTTAGAGTGCTTTACTTTTTATCTTAATTAACATCAGCTCTGTACAAAGTAAAGATCTTCTCATTGCATGCATCATTTTCACCTTTTGTAATTCAGGTATCTATTTATATACTAATTATATAACTTCTGAGGTTAAAATAAGCCTACTGTTTGAATTGAAAGTGGCTGCAGGTATTCTGATGTTGCTTTCCAGCTATTTCTAATTAGTGCTTTGTCACAACTTTAAGCTTCATCAATTTCTGTTTGACTGTTATCGATCTACAAATCCACCTTTTAAGCACAGATGAAATGTTGTTTGCAAAGTGCAGGTCATGCATAATGTTGAAATAAAGTGTAAAATAGCCTCATTAATTAGTTTTATAAGGATGTTACAAAAGTACTACGTAACTGTTATATTTGATATTAACTATTTTAGACTCTTACTTTGTATCTTTGCTTTTTGAATAGAGCTACTAATTTTCATGGTGGCCGCAATGTTGAGCATGCAATCTAGGAGAAAAATGTTGCTGATGAGAGTGATAGTTGTTTGGTGACTGCAGCTAAAACCCTGATACGGCACCGTAGCCACTCAGCTGTACAAGGAATAGAGGAGGAAGGCTGGGAGTACAACAGTGACAGGGGATTCTTTAACTGGGAAAAAGATAGGTGTTTCAATGTCCAGAGATGCTTCATGGGGTCAGAGTCAGGGAGGTCATTGGATAGTTTCAGAAGTCTCTGGAAGGACAAGATGAACCATCTGAGGTTGTGATCCATATAGGTACAAGGCAGAAAGAGCAATGAGGTAGATTTTAAACATCTAAGAAAGAAAGTGGAAAGCAAGAGCTCGAAAGGAACTAGAATAACAAAATAATCGGGCATTAGGTTGGGTCCAAGTAAAGGGAAATGTAACAATGTCTGTATTAAGTTTATAATGAATGTGTGGTGTGTGTTTAATAAGCTTGTTGAGCTGTAGGTACAGACAGTCGTGTAGGAATAGAATGATCCGGTATAACCTGATGATCTGCCTTAATAAAGGACAATATTGGGTTTTAAATGTCATTGAATCCAAGATAGTCAGCAAAGTTTGGGAATGAAAGAAGAGGTAACAGAATTGATCAATGACAAATTGTATTTGGTTTCTGGTAAAACTATCATCACATTAGTTATTAGCTCAAACCAATCAGTGGGAAAGTTATAAATGAAAAACAATTGCAAGGAAACTACAGATTAGTTACAATATTGGATTTTATTTTATCCTAATATAGACTAGAATAGTAAAAATTGAACGGACAGAGGAGAAAAGTTGCTGAAGTGCATTCAGGAGATTTTTCTCGATCGAAATATAGAAATCCTTTATTGTCATGTGTCTCCAGTACAGGAGTACAGTGAAACATTTTTACAATGGCTGCCTCTAATGGCACCATCTTAGGTATAAGTACCTAGGTATAAATCTTGGATACAAAAGAGGAATAAAAGGAAAAGTAGTAGCATTAATTAGAGTGTCTAAAAAATAATTTAGAAATAAGATAGTCATAACATAGTTAAAGGATTGACATGACAGTCGAATAAAGATTTTCTAATAGCAGCAGCTCAGTATATGGTCTGACAGCCTGCACCAAGCCCTAGTCCAACAACTTCTGTTCCGCTCTAAATCTCCAGTTCGCTCCACACAGGCACTCAGCTGCACTGAGATAAATTGCACTGCTCTGGGCCTTGCTCACCCTCAGGCTGGTCCAGGACTAATTTCCCCTTGTGCTGCTCTGGGACTGCTAAAAACAAAAGAAACAAAAAGAACAGGTGGAGCAGAGGAGCTCTGGGTGGAGGATCCTATTCTGTCGCTATCTTGCCAATGGAATGAGTAAGTGCAATAAATAAGGAAGGACACATTATTTGCTTTCTGGGGAATGAATCAGGACAAATGTCATCAAGGAATGTTCAGCCAATAATCGCTAGAGTATCCAAATGGTTGATGTGAGCTATGAAAAGGACAAGAAGCAGTCAGGCATAAAAATACTAGGGACAGACAAATTTCAGTGGAGTGGTTTGAAAAAAAAACAATAGCACTGGTATTATCACTCTGCATTCCCATGAAAGGGGAACAGTGAGGTAACCAAAGTCAGAGTTCCCTGGATAACGGCAAAAGTTAGAAAGTAAGACAGAGAGAGAGAGATATGACAGATGTCATGTGGATAATACATTGAGAACCCAACTAAGTAGAGAGAGGAATTCAGAGAGGAACTGAAATGCTGATAAGTGTAGCAAAGAGAGAGGATGAGAAGAGACTGGCCTTCGAGTACAAATGTTAATTTTTCTAGAAGATTATAAATAGTCAAAGGAAGAATGGAGTTGACTGAGGTGCTAAAAAGGGATTTTAAATATGGAGGCGGAAGCAAAGTTGCATTACTTATTAATACTTTGCATCTGTCTTTAACAAAGAAGAAGATTTTGCCAAAGCTGTACTAGATGGGCTGTAATTTAATAAAGAGGAGGTACCAGAAATTTTTTGTGTTTAAAAGTTGATAAATCATTTGGATTAAATAAGACTACTCCAAGGATACTGAAGGATGTAAGAGTGGAAATTTTGGAGACATAGGTCATAAAGATAATTTTCTGATCCTCCTTGCATACAGAGGTGTTGCTAGCGTTTGAAGAATTGCTGCTGTTCAAAACCAGGATGTAATGAGAAACAGAATAATTACGGACCTATCAGATTAACCTCGGTGGTAGGGGAGCTTGTAGAAATGATTATCTAGGTCAAAGTTAATCATCAGTTGGGAAAATATGGATTCATAATGAAAGCCAGCATGAATTTGTTAAAAGGCAAATTATGCTTAACTAACTTGTTTTCGCTTTTTGATGAAATGACAGGGAGGGTTCATGACGGTAATTTGGTTGATGCTTGGGCTTGAGTGTACAGAACACAATTTCAACATTTGCTGTTAATACAAAACATAGAAGTTTTGTGTACTATGAGGAAGATACTGTTAAACTTCAAAAGATATAAACAAACTGATGTAATTAACATAAAACACACTTTTCAGGAAGGTGTTCTGTCCAAGCCATTTGTGTAAAATCCAATTGTTGACCAGTGCTTTCTTTTTTATTGAGATGTGGTAGTTTCTCATTTGGTCCCACTGAGGCCAATGGTTCCTCTGTGCCAACAATTGGGCTAGAATCCTACAATACAGTTATCTCCACAGGCACTTCAAACCTGAGTTAGGCCTCACCTCATGAATAATACTTGATTTTTATTGATATGCTCAATTCTCTACTTTTCAACTCTAAACACTTTGCTACTTCTCCCAGATTTCTTGAATAATTGAACTCTTGAATAATTAGAAATCCTTTACAATTAAATACAAGATTGTCGACAAGAACTAATGTTCTACTTGCAGTTACACTGACAACCACTCAGGACAGTCAACTGCCAGGGGAAAAAACGTCAAAGTGGAATTCTGACCGCCAACTACAACAAATTCATAGAACTCATAATTTGGAGCAATCAAAGTGATTTAATATTTTTGTTGCCCTGAATCTGTCCTGTTTATACTGAAGGGTGTGTCCACCAGCAATGAGCGATTAGATATGCGCATTTACATATTTGGTTTTATCACTGTAGGCAAAATATTTGCCGAAAGAACTGTGGATGCTGTATTTCAGGAACAAAAACAAAAATTGTTGTAAAAGCTCAGCAGATCTGGCAACATCTGTGAAGAGAAATCAGAGTTCACGCTTTGGGTCCGCTGCAGAAGGGACACTGAAACATTAACTTGGATTTTTCTTCACAGATGCTGCCAGACCTGCTGAGCTTTTACAGCAATTTCTGTTTTTGTAGGCAGAATGTTGCTTATTATCAGGAAGGTGTTCTATCCAAGCCATTTGTGTAAAGTTCTATTGTTGACCAGTACTTTTATTTTATTGTTCATTTATGGGAAGACAGCATCGGTGGCTAGGCCAGTATTTATTGCCCATCCCTAATCACACAGACAGCAATTAAGACTCAAACACATTACTGTGGGCCTGGAGTCACTTGTAGGCCCGACTAGGTAAAGATGGCAGTTTCTTTCCCAACGGACTTCAGTGTAGCAGATGAGTTTCTCTAACAACTGACAACAGATTCATGGTGATCATTAGACTCTTAATTCCAGATTTTTATTTTTCTGAATTTAATTGAATTCTAATTCCACTATCTGTCATGGCGGGATTTGAACCCATGAGCCCAGAACATCACCTGGGTCTCTGGATTAACAGTCCAGTGATGATAGCATTAGGCCATCGCCTGCTCTCAAAGTTTAAAACGTTATCTGCATTTAAATTAAGATCTATATTTTATCTGAAATAAAAACAATGAATGGTGAAAGTATTTAGCAGATGAGGCAGCATCTGTGGAGAGAGAAACAAGGTGACCTTTCATCAGAACTGGGAAAAGTAAAAGATGAAATTGATTTTTTAACAAAGGGTTGGTGAAAGGGACAAAAAGAAAAAGAAGGTATGTTGGAATTGATTGAAGTCTTAATAACTCGGTATTAAACTATGAGGGGCAAACATCTAATATTTCTCTCCTTAGTCTCATAATTGCGTTGTTTGATAGGTAGGATGACAAGAGAGAAGGAATGAGAGAAGAAAGTGAGGACAACAGATGCTGGAGATCAGAGTCGAAGAGTGCGATGCTGGGAAAGCATAGCCGGTCAGGCAGCATCCGAGCAGCAGGAAAATCTGATGAAGGGCCTGTGCCCAAAACATCGATACTCCTGCTCCTCAGATGCTGCCTGTCTGGCTGTGCTTTTCCAGCACCACACTCTTCTAGAAGGAAAGATGGAGTTATTATTCCAACGCCAAATAAAAGATGAACCAGAACTGGGAAAATAAATTAGAAATTGCTGGAGAAATTCAGCAGGTCTGGCAGCATATGTGGGGCGGAAATAAAATTAATGTTTCGAGTTCTGAATGTTTCTGTGTGGTTATGATGAGTCACCGGATTCAAACAATAACTCTGCTTTCTACCACAGATGCTGCCAGATGTGCTGAATATTTACAGCAATTTCTGTTTCACTTCCAAAATTTCCAGCATTCGCACTTCTTTGGTTTTATTTAAATGTACCCAAATCTAATGTGCTGCTGACTGCAAACAAAAATGCAACACAAAGCAAACAAAACTGGGATAGAGATTAAGGTCTGCTGTAGCTAAATAGTGGCTACAAAATTCCTGATAAAATGGTGCGGTGCTGTTCCTCAAACTTACATTGACCCTCACTGGAACCATGCAATGGGCTGAAGATAGGAATGACAGTCTAAGAGCAAATTGGAGAATTAAAATTTTCAGCTGTCAGAAACTCAGGGTCAGGCTGGTGGACTGTACGGTAGTTTTTATCTGTACTGTTTAAAGGACATCTCTGACTGGTAGGAAGAGTTAAAACGTTTTGTTGTCCTTTTACAGAACTAGCACAAATACTAATCACTCGGTCTGCCATAGGCTGTGTACTTTGGGTAACTAAATATTGTACATTGAACATTTTCTCAAAATACCATAGCACTATTCATAATTTTTTGGTGAGAAATTTGTGACTTATTGTTTTGAACAAATATCTTTCAGTTGCAGTTAAGTTTCGCTTGCAAATTAATTTATTGCATGTTGTAATTGAATGAAGTCTTAATAACTCAGTATTACACTGTGAGGAGAAAACATCTAATATTTCTCTCCTTTTGTTTCATAATTGCGTTGTTTGAATTTTCAAAGTGATTTATGAAAGAAATGTGAAACATTTACATTTTTACTGGCTATTTAGTCTATGATGTAAATAATTTGGATGTTTCAGATTAGATTAGATTAGATTACTTAGTGTGGAAACAGGCCCTTCGGCCCAACAAGTCCACATCGACCCGCCGAAGCGCAATCCACCCATACCCCTACATATACCCCTTACCTAACACTACGGGCAATTTAGCATGGCCAATTCACCTGACCCGCACATCTTTGGACTGTGGGAGGAAACCGGAGCACCCGGAGGAAACCCACGCAGACACGGGGAGAACGTGCAAACTCCACACAGTCAGTTGCCTGAGGTGGGAATTGAACCCAGGTCCCTGGCGCTGTCAGGTTAAATTAATTTCGACATGAACCTGTAATGAGAACCTGCTTATCAGTAAAGGTGACTTAAGTATAGCTGAGTTGGTAATTAGAAATACTTCATTATTAAGCTAGCTTTATTATGTGATGTTACACTTTTGTCTTTAAAATTGTATCTCCTAATTATTATGGTTCCCCAATGTTCACTGTACATAGAACACCATGTAGATAATGCCTGCTGTTCTGTCATTAACATTGCAGAGACTTTCAAATGGATCAATTGATCCCAACGATGAGGTCAGCCAGGTTGTGGAGATGCAGGATTTACTGGAGAAACAGAACTTTGAGGTGACCCAGATGAAAGAGCGTGTGTCTGTCCTATCAGCACGTGTGGCAGAGCTGGAGGAAGATCTGGACACTGCCAGGAAAGATTTGATCAGATCAGAGGAAATGAATAACAAGTACCAGCGAGACATCAGGGAGGTGAGGTGTGATCTCATTGAAATGGTCTAAAATGCAAATAATTTAAATGTGCCATATTTCTATACATTGCGAGAAAAAGGTTTTTGTCTGAAATGTTAACAAAGTTTTACAAGTGTTTGTATTTGGCCTGATTGTTCTTATTTTGAGTATCAGGAATCTTCAGTGTGAAGATTTTTCACAAGTATTTATGGAAGCTGCAATAATTTATTATTGAGAATTTTTCCCCAGTAATTCTGTGTCTGGAAATTGGGTCAAACTATGATTAAATATTCCATAAACCTCACAGTATACTTGATTCCATATCGCTGCATGCATAATGTTGCTGCCTTTAATTACTAAATGATCGAAGGTATTCTGTATTTTACTTTTCCCCTGCCATCACATTTCTTTGATTACCGTGATTTGCTGGGGCAAGAGGGACAGGCCTTTTATTCTGAGTCTGATGAGATAATTTTGAACAGGGTAGAATAGAGGCATGACAGTGGTAAAGATTTACTGTCCCTTTCAATGCAGAAGAATTTTCATTTTGCGAGTTCACATTTGGCATTCTCATTGTGGTGAAGGGAGGGATAGACTCCCTCAATTGCTGCATAATCCTGAATATTGAACTCAGATTTTTGTAGCTTCTTGGTTATTACCCTTCGTGCACACACTATTATACTGTATGTGGAAGCAGGAAGCTGCTTTATTGTTTGTACCTTGACTAGATCACAGCTCTTTAATTAGAAAATGTATGAGAGAGTCTAGATGACCCGCAAACAATTATTCTACTATCTGCAAGATCATCAGTTTAACGATTTCCCATGAAACAAATTCATACATGCAAAGCTGAGATTGGGAACTTATCATGAGATAAAGTTTCCTCTTTCCTCTAGGTACAGAGAAATCATAAGCACTATAAAATCTTGCTACATCTGATTATTACCCCAATTTTAACTTATACAAGAGCTTTACAACTGTAGACATGCTCAGAACTGAGTACCTGTGTGGCCAAGCCACAGTTTAGTTGTCTGACTGTCCATGTCAGACTTTGACTCACCTTTCAGATTCCAGGGCTAAAGCAAAAAACATTGGAGTTGTGGGTCTCCAACCATAGAAATTTACGATGGCAGAGAACAAGAAATAAGTGGTGTTGAGGTTTGACTTGAACTGTCCAGTCTACTGGATGGCAATCACGTACCATGACTTAACTGATGTTGGTGGACTTGAACATCAAATTTCATTTTCTCAGTTCCGCACTTCTCATTGAATGACAAAATTTATCAGCTGAATGATTTTGGAGTTTTTAAGTTGTTGATTCTGAGTCACAGGTCTAAAGCTGTTAAAGAAATTTCAGACTGTCCCAGCATGCTCCACAGTCAAAAGAAACTTTGTGTTTGAAGTGCATGCAGTGTTGTTATTCAGATAAACATGTAGCAAGGTATCAGTGAGCCATGAGATGAATTACCAGTTAGTTTTTTTAATTGTGTTGATTGACAGAGAAATATTGGCTCAGGGACTAGGGGGAAAGTGCCTCAACTTCTCTTTATATGGTACCTTTGGCATTTGTATGTCAGTTAAGCACAGCTCTGAAAATGCAGAACCAAGCTCATTACAGCACTGAAATATCAGTCTTGATTGTCAAGGGGTTTGAATCCACAACCTTCTGGCCTGAGATGAGAGTGAACCAGCTTTGTGGTCTCCTGGTGTTAATTTAATATATACTTATGTTGGTTTTAGGCAATGGCACAGAAGGAAGATATGGAAGAAAGAATCACAACACTTGAAAAGCGTTATTTGGCTGCACAGAGAGAGTCCACGTCAGTGCACGATCTTAATGACAAACTTGAAAATGAACTTGCAAATAAGGAGTCTCTACACCGCCAGGTAAAATGCTTTTAGTTGATGTTAAAACTTTTTATTTTCAAGCATGGAACAATAAAATGACCATCACTCCAACAATTTGGCATGTTTTTAGTGAAATGTTCAGGGTAGCTGTTTGAAATAGAATGCTCAGTAGATGAAGCTGTTATAATGCATATGCACTCAAGAGAAACCATTTCTCCTCTTGCTCTGCTTCAATACAAACAGGGCAATGACTTGCTTGACAGCTTTTGTAAGTAATGTGCACAGGGTGAGTTAGGTTAACTCTGCCTCTTAGTGAAAAACACGCCAATCCATTCTCTGATAACCTGCTGAAGATTGAAAATGCACTATATAATAAATCTCTTATTTTATCATATGTTCTGCCACAGTGCATTAAAGTACTCACCTATATCATGAGGCTGACTAGTCAGCAGCACTTGTAATGAAAGAGTGCCCATGTCAGTGGTGAACCACATATACCTGCATGATGAATGTGATCCAGGGGTCACAGTCTAAGGAAATGGGTGAGGCCATTTAGGACTGAGATGAGGCAAAATTCCTTCACCCAGAGAGTGGTGAGCCTGTGGAATTCACTGCCACAGAAAGCGGCTGAGGCCAAAACACTGACTGTTTTCAAGAATTTGTTAGATATAGTTCTTAGGTCCAAAGGGCTCAAAGAGTTTGAGGCAAAAGTGGGAACAGTATACGAAGTTGGATGATCAGCCATGATCATGTTAAATAGAGAACAGGCTCAAAGGGCCAAATGTTCCTATTTTCTATGTTTCTATGAATGAAACAACCAACTTGGAGGTGTGGGGTCAGTGACAGAATTCAACCAATGTTGTGGCTTAAATCTTTAGTCTCTTAATTGCTATACCCAGTTGTTTATCGTTTTTAAATTGCCACCACAAATTGTTTCTGAACCATTAAACATTTTGATTACATGATAGTTACAGGAGGACTGTGTAGGTGCGTTAAGATTCTGTCATGTGACTGCAGTTGCTCACTGCATGGTTTATGCTTGGGATGAGGAAGTAGTCTTTGATGGTCATCTGAGAATGAAGACAGTCCCCTTATTTGGTGTTGTCTAGATTTTGGATCACTGATGTTGGCTTCTTTCTGGTCCAGTATTGTCTACCTGTTTTCCCCCTAGATCTAGTATAATGTGTTCAATGGGTATATCGGGTGGATCTGTAAGAAGTTGTCCAAGATCAGTTTTTAATCTCAAAACAAAGGGAAAATGTCAATTGCCCTATTGGCACTTCAGATGCAAATGTAGTTTGCATAATTCCTCCCTACTTACAGCATCAGAAAACAAATTATCATTGTTAAAAATTATAGTATGTTGTTTGGAAAGAACAATAGATGGAGAACAAAAATGAAACAGGTGGCAGTATAGACATGCTATTTTAATCATTGAGAGATATTTTCCTCTGCTAATTTTAATCATTGAGAGATATTTTCCTCTGTCTGCTAATTTTAGTTGTTGAAGTAAATGCAAAGTGTTGTACTTTGCTTGTCAGCTCCAGGCTGTCTCTCCGGTATTCATTATAAATTGATAGATAAAATTCAGAATTTAATAACATCAAGTTGCACTGCAGGATTTAATGCTTACTGTTTCCAAATGTATAATAAATTAATTGACTAACTTCATTTAACATCCTTCATCTATTAAAAGGGCATGAAATGCAAATGGTGATGAAATGCTAGTGGTGTAAAAATAGCCTATTTTGCTTCTTTTCAATTTTACTCAGCTGTTTAATGTACAGATAATGCAAGTTAAGAGGCATATAATTTTTTTTTGTTTGTTTTCATCTTCAAATGGAATGGAAAAAGATGAGGTGAGAGGGCTGGAGGTGAACCATGCTGGTTGAATGCACCATGTGGATACATTTTTACTCTCTCTTGCTTAGTTAGTGGTGGGTGGCACAGTGGTTAGCACTGCTGCCTCACAGCGCCTGAGACCCGGGTTCAATTCCCGACTCAGGCGACTGACTGTGTGGAGTTTGCACGTTCTCCCCGTGTCAGCGTGGGTTTCCTCCGGGTGCTCCGGTTTCCTCCCACAGTCCAAAGATGTGCGGGTCAGGTGAATTGGCCATGCTAAATTGCCCGTAGTGTTAGGTAAGGGGTAAATGTAGGGGTATGGGTGGGTTTCGCTTCGGCGGGTCGGTGTGGACTTGTTGGGCCGAAGGGCCTGTTTCCACACTGTAAGTCTAATCTAATCTAATCTATGTCTCAACCAGATCTTAAAGCTAAGCAGAGAGCCCAGTGCTTCACTCAAGAATAAGGGTAAAACTGGCATTAATTGGTCCAGACTCTGACAGATCACCGCATCAGATTAAGTAACAATGTTTGCAAATGCTGAAGGGGAAGTTTCTAGTCCCAGACTCAATTGTAGTGAGTCACAGATGAAATAAGAAGCAATGGTTTAGGGTATAATTAAATTTTAAAATGCCTTGTTTTAGTTCTATGTACATTAATGAAAAATAACCTAATTTAAACAATACTTTGTAGAGTAGTTTTAATACAAATTTTCAAATTAAAATTAAACTTCAAATTGATTTGTGTGATGCAGATGCTTGATGGATTCAAATAATGAAGGGATTGACTCAGGTGGTTGACAGAAAGTGGGCTGTGTTTTTTTTCTAAGTACTTCCTACCCCCTTGCAGAAAAGGAAAAGAAACTTCAAAACATCTTCCAGCAGAATGCATGTTATTGTAGCACTCATGTACTACTAACGCATTGTTCTCTTTTAAATAGAGTGAAGAGAAGAATCGACATATCCAAGAACTGTTGGAGTTGGCTGAGCAAAAGCTACAACAGACGATGAGGAAGGCTGAGACATTGCCTGAGGTGGAGGCTGAACTTGCACAACGGGTTGCAGCTTTAACCAAGGTGTGTGCTGTCAGTGTGGTCACCAGTCTTCAAATAGGCAGGGAACTCTCCTAATGAAGCCTATGAAAGCATTTTTTAAAATCTTGATTCAGTTTTTTGCTATACACCAAAAGATAAATGTTTTTAAATAGAGTCCAAAACCACTTTTCTTAGTTTGAGCTACATTTCAGTTAACCACAATTTATAGAACTCTAGCTCCCCATATTTAAACAGCCAGTTTTCACCCAATTAACCCTTAAACAATATATCAATCACCTTAGGCATCCTTTTAGATCTTATTAGATAATATTTTTCATCTCTCTTTTGAAAAGGTTTTTGAGTTTGTGTTTGTTGATTTGGGATTTGAAGTATGGAATCTAATGACCTACTTGAATAGTTTGAGAAATAACAGTTAGAGAAAGAGTACTGTGGTGATAAAGCACAGCTCTGGCTGTGATATTTCATTCTTCATCTGAAGGTTGGAAACTTAATTAATTAAAGATTTGTCTCTCATTTTGCAGTAGTTACAGCTGCAGAGCTTCACTTCAATAAATTCTCTAAGAACACTTTTGTTCTGATTGACTTTAAACTGTCCATTTAAAGCTCGTTGCAAATATCTGTACATGACAGACCATGTAATGCTTAACACCCTTAGTGGAGACATTTTCCCATCTACCTTCATTTTGTTAGATCTCTATACCTTTCTTAGAATTTCAGCTCAGAATAATAACAATTTGATTTAAGCAATTGAAGTACTATAGTACTATCATTCATAAATTGGTGCTAATTTACAACTTTATGCGATGCTGCTGATGTTGCCCAGCTTGTAGCTACTCCTACCAGGAAACCTACTGTAACATATGCCATGTTTGTCTGGCTTGCACCATCCTCTCACACTCATTAGATTAGATTACTTACAGTGTGGAAACAGGCCCTTCGGCCCAACAAGTCCACACCAACCCGCCAAAGCACAACCCACCCATAGCCCTACATTTACCCCTTACCTAACACTACGGGCAATTTAGCATGGCCAATTCACCTGACCCGCATATCTTTGGACTGTGGGAGGAAACCGGAGCACCTGGAGGAAACCCACGCAGGCACTGGGAGAACGTGCAAACTCCACACAGTCAGTCGCCTGAGTCGGGAATTGAACCCGGGTCTCAGGCGCTGTGAGGCAACAGTGCTAACCACTGTGCCACCGTGCCACCCAAGAAATCCATAGATTGTATTGAAACCATGTCCCCTGAATATCACTACAAATGAAATGAGGAACTCAGAGTCCAGAGAGTTATGTTTAAGCTCCTATGCATACTCAGATCAACAACTGTAATACATTAGTTCTGGCCATCAAGACAAGAAAAGCATCTCAATTCTGGAAACAGTTGGAGAGATTAATTGGATTAATGATGAGATTGCATCCTTCTAACACTGAAAACTAGGATGCTGTAGATAGTCTGCAACTGTTCTGACATTTGTCATTTAGCTACACCTAAGTTGATCCCTTTTTCTATTCACCTCCACATTGTCCTCTAGCAGAGATCTCTGTAGCTCTCCAGCTCTGATCAGTTGGTCCTAATACTGACATTTAATTTCCTGGATGCCTCATTTTAGCATTCCATTTGCTCATGCGATTTCAAGTGCATTGGTTGTAGTGGGGGTTATTAACTTTCCAAACATAGACCAGGACTGCCATAGTGTTAAGGGTTTAGTTGGAGAGGAATTTAAGTCTGTACAAGAAACTTTTCTGATTCAGTATGTGGATGTACCTTCTAGAGAAGGTGCAAAACTTAACCTACTCTTGGGAAATAAGGCGGGGCAGGTGACTAAAGTGTCACTGAGGGACTCTTTTGGAGCCAGCAACTATAATTCTATTAGTTTTAAAACAGTGATGGAAAAGGATCGACCAGATCTAAAAGTTGAAGTTCTAAATTGGAGGAAGACTAATTTTGACGGTATAAGGCAAGAACTTTCAAAAGCTGATTGGGCACAGATGTTTGCAGGTAAAGAGACGGCTGGAAAATGGGAAGCCTTCAAAAATGAGATTAGATTAGACTTCCTACAGTATGGATACAGGCCATTCGGCCCAACAAGTCCACACCGACCCTCCAAAGTGCAACCCACCCAGATCCATTCCCCCACCCTATATTTACCTCTGACTAATGCATCTAACACTATGGTGTGTAGTGTTATGGGCAATTTAGCATGGCCAGTTCACCTGAACTGCACATCTTTTGGATTGTTGGAGGAAACCGGAGCACCCAGAGGAAATGCATGAAGATACAGGAAGAATGTGCACACTCCACACAGACAGTGCCCGAGGCAGGAATCGAATCCGGGTCTCTTGCACTGTGAGGCAACAGTGCTGGCTACTGAGCCACCGTGCCGCCTAATGAGAGTCCAGAGACAGTATATTCCTGTTAGGGTGAAAGGAAAGGCTGGTAGGTGTAGGGAATGCTGAATGACTAAAGAAATTGAGGTTTTGGTAAAGAAAAAGATGGAGGCGTATGTCATATATCAACAGCAGAGATTGAGTGAATCCTTAGTCGGTAAAGGCAGTAGGAGTATACTTAAGAGGGAGATCAGGAGGGCAAAAAGGGGACATGAGAAAGCTTTGGCAGATAACTTTAAGGAGAATCCAAAGGGATTCTATAAATACGTTAAGGACAAAAGGATAACAAGAGATAGAAAAGGGCCCCTCAAAGATCAGCAATGCAGCCTTTGTGTGGAGCTGCAGGAGATGGGGGAGATACTAAACCTATATTTTGCATCAGTGTTTACTGTGGAGAAGGGCATGGAAGATATAGAATGTGGGCAAAGAGATGGTGACATATTACAGAGGAGGAGGTGTTGTATGTCCTAAAATGCATAAAGGTGGATAAATCCCCAGGACCTGATCAGGTGTACCCTAGAACTCAATGGGAAGCTAGGGAAGTGATTGCTGGGCCCCTGGCTGAGATATTTGTATCATCGATAGTCACAGGTGAGATGCTAGAACACTGGAGGTTGCCTAACGTGGCGCCAGGGAACTATAGACCGGTGAGCCTGACGTCAGTGGTGGGCAAATTATTGGAGGGAATCCTGAGGGACAGGATGGACACGTATTTGGAAAAGCAAGGACTGATTAGGGATAGTCAGCATGGCTTTGTGTATGTGAAATCATGTCTCTCAAACTTGATTTGAGTTTTTGGAAGAAATAACAAAGACGATTGATGAGGGCAGAACAGCAGATGTAATCTATATGGACTTCAGTAAGGCGTTCGATAAGGTTCTTCATGGAAGACTGGTTTGCAAGGTTAGATCTCACTGAATACAGGGAGAACTAGCCATTTGGATACAGAACTGGCTCAAAGGTAGAAGGCAAAGGGTGGTGTTGGAGGGTTGCTTTTCAGACTGGAGGCCTGTGACCAGTGGAGTGCCATAAGGATCAGTGCTGGGTCCACTGCTTTTCGTTATTTATATAAATGATTTGGATGTGAACGTAGGAAATATAGTTAGTAAGTCTGCAGCTGATACCAAAGTTGAAATTGTAGTGGACAGCGAAGAAGGTTACCACAAAGTACAACAGGATCTTGATCAGATGGGTCAATGCGTGGAGAAGTGGCAGATGGAGTGTAATTGGGATAAATGTGAGGTGCTGCATTTTGGAAAAGCAAATCAGAGCAGGACTGAGGGCAGGTTCATAATTCCTTGAAAGTGGAGTCGCAGGTAGACAGGACAGTGAAGAAGGCATTTGGTATTCCTTCTTTCTTGGTCAGAGCATTGAGCACAGGAATTGGGAGATCCTGTTGCAGCTGTGCAGGACATTGGTTAGGCCACTTTTACCTGCAATTCTGATGATCTTCCAATTGGAATTGTGAAATTTGAAATGGTTCAGAAAAGACTTACAAAGATATTGCCAGGGCTGGAGAATATGAGCTATAAGTAGAGGCTTAATAGGCTGTGGTAGCTTCCCTGAAGCATCAGAGGTTGAGGGGTGACCTTAAAAAGGTTTATAAAATCACGAGAGGCATGGATAGGGTAAAAAGACAAAGTATTTTCCATAGGGTGGGGGTGACCAGAACTGGAGAGCAAAACATCTTCACGAAATTACATATGGCTATTTTGATCCTTCTAACTTCTGCATCACGTTTGCACTCTTCTGTTGTCGTTTCTTCTAATGGTTTATTTTTGTCTTCTGGTGTTTGAGCCCAATCCATATTCTGGATATCTCGGTTTATGTGATCAGTGATATTTTGTAGGTCCTCTTTTGATTCTGGTTATATTCCCAGAGCACCTCAAGTATGCTGTGTACTTGTTTTCAGTTTTTACCAGATCTTATTCTTTGAATATCTGTCTGAGTACAGATTGAATAATTTCAACAACTGTACACAGTCCTGTTGTACATCCCGCTTTGGTTAATGTATGTTTGATTCACTGTCTTCTAACCTGTTGCGTCCTACCTTGTCCCACTAGAGACTTAGGAAAACAATTACATCTTTCCTCTACAAATCACTGTTCAGCAACATGTCTCTTTGAGACATCATCTATGAAGCATATGCAAATATTCTCATTTACTTTGAGGTAGTTACCCTTTTTTTTAAAAAAAGTAAGGATCAAGTATGAATATTTCAGGATGGATAATCAGTTATCAGAACAAGAAACAGAAGGCAAATGAAATATCTTGAAAGAAGCAGACAACATGTTGGAAAGGGCACATTGGGAAAAGGAGAAAATGAAAGCGCTGGATGTTTCATGAATCCAAGCAATGATGATCGAGAAGAAATACACCTGAGTATGATAGCATTGAAAATAAAGAATATACATGACGCAGGTTAAAGATACAGGGTGAGATGAAGTGTGTAATGTAGTATTTGGAATGAAAAGAAACCACAAGATGAGACTTGTGTATGAGAAGGTGAAATTTTGATGGAAAGAATGGAATCAGAACAGGCAATGCGTGTCTAAAAGACAAAGATAGCAAAGTATTGTTTGAAAGGGCTGCAGGGACAAAACAATGACCAAGATATATGAGAGTTGTGCAATGACTCAAATGAAGGGAATCCTCAAGATATAGAGGCAAATGATGGACAAAGCATAATGATATTAGAGGTAAGGAATGCTTTGAACTTGAGTGCCAGAAAAGCGCTCCAAATAAATTAAATCGCAATAGAACATTTAAAAGCCCTTGGAGAAACAGAATTGGAAGTGATGACTCAAATTTGTGATCTAATTATATACCAAAGGATAAATTCCAAGTGACTTCAGGCATTCATTATTCATTATGTTACTTAAGAAACCCAAAGCAATGGAATGCTATCATTTTTGAATTCTGAGCTTAATGAGTCATCTCATTAAAGTGACTTTGAAAATCATAATAGGAAGAAATAAAACACATTTGAAGTAGAGATTTACAAACAGTCTGGATTTAGACCTGAAGTAGGAGCAAGAAAGGGAATACTTTACCTGATAACCATTGTCAACAAATATCAAGAACCAAACAAGAATGTTGTGTGTGTATACACACACACACACACACACACACACACACACACACACACACACACACACACACACTCTTGATGCCATACTTAGTGAATAGAAAAAGCTTTCAAATATTCCCCTGTGAACTGTATTTCTATGCTGATTTGGGAAATAGTTTGGATTTTTAAAGGAAACTCCTCTCATGTCCTGCTAGCTTTTATAGTTGTCTCTGCAAAAAATAGATCAGATGTAGCTCTTAACAAGTACTTACCAGCTTCAACATTGCTCGCAGTACAAGTGGCATTGAAAACTGCAGAGGTAATTCACGTGTAAAGTTCATTATTGAGCTCAGTAGTTAACAGCAAAACAGTAGTCCTGTCATTATTTTGGTGCTCTGAAGTTGACCCATTTGCCCTTCCTTCCCAAGAATGATGAAGGCAAGTTGTCTAGTATTGTTTATGTCCCTTAAATCTCTGAACTGTCTGTGAATGCCTTCCAATTTACTTTCTCCAAAGGATGGATTAGATAGTTGCTGGATGTATGAGAAAGCAATAAATTGTATGCTGAATAATGGGGAGACAGCCATAAAGCATGTGTTGTGGAGAGATGATTGGTAAAATCCTTTATCTGTGAGAGTTATAAAGTAAGAGTTCTATGATGATGCATTAAACAGTTTTCTTGTAATGAAACGAGAAGTTTCAAACATTTTATTATTGTAAATTAGCTAAGCTACTAAATTAGTCAATACCAGGAATTAACATTACAATGAAACTCCTCTGCCTTCACTTTTTTTACTTCCATTTTCTACTCTCCTTCCTATTTCAGCATTAACCTCATTTATTCTTTGCCTTTAAATTGCCATGATAAGTTACTTGGCAATCCACCTTCCCCATCCATATATTATGAAGGAGGAAGAAACTTCAAACAAAGAAATGTGGAGCTAAACTAGCATTAATGTCTGCTTTTGTCGCGAACAAAAAGCCTAATCAAAAATGTTGGGTGGTCACCAACATTTCATGTAAGGTTTTGGTTTTGTGCAAGCTTTTTTTCCATGCATTGAACCTTTAATTAGTTTTGTATGGGAGCCCATGTAGTGTTCACTCTGCAACAAGCTCTGCATGATAACATGGCAACAGGTCATTGGACAAAATAGCACACTCTTAGCTTAAAGGGAATGCCAGTGGTCAGGCTGCCAGATCAATCTTTGCAACAAAAGTTGTGCCACAGCAAGGAAATGTTTTGCTGTAAATGAGTGAACTCATCAGCGATATGTGCTGTCAGCAGGCTAAATTGCAGCAACACTGCAGGAAACTTTGCAGCAGTGCTTCGTGAAAGCCCTGATCACCTCCATCAGAAGCATAAGGGCAAACCGTACACCATCCTGGCTTAAATACGTATCAAATTCTGGAAATAGTGACGGAACCATGTTGTGGCCCTTGTACATGTCACTCCACAAATGCAAAAGTACAGGGCAGTTAGTCTCCTTTTTCCCGAGGATGGCCGATTAATGCTTGCCTCACCAGTGACACTTGTGGCTTGAGAATTAACACTGAAAACATCTTTAACAATATTCTCAAGGATAAGGTGCTAGTTTCACAGTTTATTTGATATCTTTATGCTGGCAGATTCTTAACAACGTGTTATTAATTGTTCAAAGTTTGTGCGAAGATTTGTAGCTCGGGTGCTTGTTGTAGTGGTTCTGTTCGCCGAGCTGGAAGTTTTTGTTGCAAACGTTTCATCCCCTGGCTAGGAGACATCATCAGTGCTCTGGAGCCTCCTGCGAAGCGCTTCTTTGATGTTTCTTCCGGCATTTGTAGTGGTCTGTCCTTGCCGCTTCCGGGTGTCAGTTTCAGCTGTCCGCTGTAGTGATTGGTATATTGGGTCCAGGTCGATGTGTCTGTTGATGGAGTTTGTGGATGAATGCCATGCCTCTAGGAATTCCCTGGCTGTTCTCTGTCCAGGAAGCGGCAAGGACAGACCACTATAAATGTCGGAAGAAACATCAAAGCAGCGCTTCGCAGGAGGCTCCACAGCACTGATGATGTCTCCTAGCCAGGGGACGAAACGTTTGCAACAAAAACTTCCAGCTCGGCGAACAGAACCACTGTTATTAATTGTGTTTGGGACCATTGCAGTATCTAAAACCTGTAAAGCGTTATTGTCAAGAGACTTACAATGACGTTCAATTTTCAAATATACCGGATTTTCCAATGGCTACATAGTTGTTTCTGCTGGTGGAAATTGTGCTTCGGGATCCTGTAGAATTCCCACTCTATTTTACTCTGTGGGAATTGCCTGGGAGTTGAAGACTCCCCTCGACAATTCTTAAAACCCTCCAAAAGTATCCATTAAATCAGAGAGTTCTGAGAGTTTTACTGCAGTTAGTACTTACTTGGGAAAGGTTAAATAATGAAAAGCTGAGTTTAAACACCTGACTAACTTAATTTGACCCTCCTCCAACTACTCCATGCCACAACTTTCCTACCCCAACTGCACCAAATCCTTACACTCTCCAGACCATGGCCTGAAATCTGGGCCCAACGCACACCTGCTCCTCCATCAGAACCTGACACTCTCTGTCTCCCCTCAGCACCTAATGTCCTGTATAAAATCACAGAATATGACAATTACTGTTGTTAATAAAGGAGGAGAGGTTTGCCTCTCTCCAATTATTCTGCACTATGTGAACAAAGAGGACTAAGGCATACTGCACATTTCTGTAGGATCCATAATTGCAATCTCCTGCTGGAAATGCAGAGTTCATTCTTAATGTATAAAAGAGCAGAATGGCTATCTGACCATGAAAAATCCACCCAATATTGGTACCATTTTAATTTAATTTTCATTATATTTGTTGCTAATTCATTGACAAGAAATATCTGTGTGTGGGAATAAGTGAAAAGAAGTTCTCGTTTTTGTTGATCATTTTCAGACCAGGAAGTTTCACACTCAGCATAAAAGTGCTTGATGGAATTCCAAGGTTGAAATGCTTGTTCTTCTTGCGCTGGTGCCTGGACCATTGCTGTTACATGGACATTAATTTAAATTTCTACAATGGTATCTGTTTGAAATGGATAACTCTTCAAAGAGCTGGCACTGGCATAATTGCCTGAAAGACTTCCTTCTTTCCAAAGCATACAATGCTTCCACTAAACCCATTTAATCCAGTCATGGTCTTAGTCATTACTGTTTGGAGCCGTGTTAATTTAACCAAAGTAAACACATCTATATTCATCACGGAAATTGATTTGTACAGCTTTCATACATCACTCATTAGTAATGCATTCAATTCAATTTATTTTCTTTCTACTTCTAAAAGATGTTAGTATTGATCCTGAGCAAAGTCAAATGCTTGAGGATAACCACAGACTTGGGAAACATTCAATGCTCACTCAGTACCTGTGAGAATAGTGGACAAATAGAAGAATTTGCTCGGTTATGTTAATGCTTCCTCCACAGCTGCTGACTGATAAGCTCAGCAATTTCAGCAGTTTCTGTTTTTACATTTATAGCTTCTACAGCAATTTATACTTGTTCTCCTTCCTGTTCTGTAGAGTTTGGATTAGATACCTGTCATTCCTTATTTCCTATTTTGCTTTATTTTCAAAATCATTATTGGTCAGTGGACAGGAAGAAATGCAAATGCTGTGTGCAATTAGAACAGAACATAATTTCTTGGGAAGCCAGCAGAGCTTTTAATAACCTGGAGAAACCATTACCAACGTAAAGTGTGATTTTGCATTGATGTAATTAATTTATATTTAAGCACAAAAGATTGTTATAGACTGGACCAAACCCCCTGAAAATATATGAAGAAGATAACCGAGCTCCTAACTTTTTCTTATTTTAAATGCAAGTGCCAAGTGTTGTGTTCCAGGAGCAATTCAATTGGTCAAACTACCAGTCTTGAAGCAAAACACACTTTGTTCGTACACTGTAGTTAAAATAGAACAAAAGAAAGAAGTGGAATAACTTAACTCAATGGGAAAACTTAACAGAATAATAGATCATTTAACTACTAGACAGTAACTGTTCCAATATTGGGAAGATGGTTCCATTGGTGGGAAAGACTAGGACCCGAGGGCACAGCCTTAGTGTAAAAGGAAGACCTATTAGAACAGAGATAAGGAGAAACTTATTCAGCCAGAGACTGGTGAAAAATGGAATTTACTGTCACAGAAAGCTGTGGAGGCCACGTCATTGAGTACATTTAAGAAGGAGATAGATAGCTTCCTGATTGTCAAGGGGATCAAGGGTTACAGGGAGAAAGCAGGAGAATGGGGTTGAGAAATTTATGAGCCATGATTGAGTCTGCTTTGCCATTCAATGTGCTGAATGGCCTAATTTCTGCACTGACGTCTTATGGTCTTATCCCATAAACAAACCCTTGGCAAAGGCAAATTCAGTAAAATGAATAGATTGTCTCACATGCAATTCTAGCAGCTGTAAGAGAGAGAGGAAAACCAGCTTCCATATTCAGCTTCAGGACCCTATCAACTGCAGAATGCTAAAACAAAAAAAAAATGCTGGCTCAGTGGAAGCTTGATCCCTACCCACTCAGGTTGCTTCTGTTGTTCCATGGCCCCTCAAAGTATTTACTTTGAGTTCTGGTGCAGACTGCTCGTCATCTGTCGCAGTCTTTTCTCATTAAAATGAATGACCAAATACACCACCAAAAGCCATAGTATCATCACAAGATATTTTGTCAAACTATGAATTCCTTGGAAATCAGCAAGATAAAATTCAGAAGAGGAAATGCAGATGCCCTGTTCAAACATGATTTCCATTATTCTCTTTCAAGACTTTGTCTGCCAGTGTATCTGTGCATAGTAACCTCAAGTGGGCAACATGTACCTTGCAATTTTCAATACACTACAGTCTAAACGATAAAGAAAGTTGTGGAATCTTTGTCAAAAGTGACCAGTGAAAGCTGTAGCCATTATTCTTCAAAAGTCAGAAACATTGCATAGGGATATTATTGTTTAGTAAGAGGCGATTGGGGTTGGGGAAGAGGTTATAATTCTATGAAGGAGTGGACAGAAGGTGTGCATTTTTAGTGTAGCAACATTATCACTGCTGAGATCAGGTGTATTTATCAGTGATCTCCGTAAGGGCATCTATTTGTAGGTCTTCAGATGACTAAAGAGGCCAATGGGGATTCACAGATTCTATTGCAGTGTGGGCGGTGGGGGGTGTGTGAGGGGGGAGTGATCGTGGTGGTTGGAGGTGATGGTGAGTGGGCCTTCCTGATGTTATAGGAAGAAGTGGGTACTGCAGATGCTAGAGATTAGAGTCAAGATTAGAGTGGTGCTGGAAACGCACAGCAGGTCAGGCAGCATCCTTCCTGATGTTCTGTCTCTCTTTGCGCAAGAGTCGCTTCTGTTCAGTGGCATGGCAGTGGTTGATTCCGTGGTTTCCTGCTGGATAATGTTTCTTCATTGATTCTGATTTGTAGCCACGCCCTCCCAGTTGTTGATATTGATGTGGAGTTTCTTGAGATTTGTCCAGACGTTATCTTGAAGCATTTCATTTGGCCACCAGATCACCCTGACATTCTTTCAGCTGTGAGTCCATGATCTGTTTCGGTAGACATGAGTTAGGCGTTTGGATGGCATGGCCGATCCATCGGAGTTGTTGAATTATGGTGGTTGTGATGTTGGCCATATTGGCCTCCTCCAAGATGCTAGTTTTAGTCCACTTGTCTTCCCAGGTGATCTGGAGGATTTTTTGTAGGGATCTCTAGTGAAGTTGTTTTGGTGTTTTATGGTGCCTACTGTACATAGTCCACGTTTTAGCTCCATGTTGTACAGTGGGAAGGACAATGAATTTGTAGACCAGAAGTTTAGTCTGGGCCCTTTGGCCATGTCTTCGAACACCTGTCACAGGGTCCACTGACACAGCTCAGATGGTTTTAGTATTTCTGCATCAGCGTTGGCGTTGGAGGAGAGAAGGCTGCCAAGGAATGGGAAGTGATCCATATTTTCAAGGGAATGGTTGTTAACCCTTTTTGTAGGAGAGATGAAGTGACTGTTGGGTTGTGGTTGATGGAGTACTAGAGTCTTTTTATGTTAAGGGTAAGGCATAGGAGCTTATATGCCTTGTCAAAACCATCCATGATGCATTGTTTACCTTCCAAGAGTGTGGTATGATGATGTCATCAGCATATTGAAACTCCAAGATGGAAGTCGTGGAAACCTTGCCCTTGGCCTTGAACTTTCATGGTTGAACAGCCTCCCACCATACAGTAAATTATTTGAATTCCCTTTGGCAGGTTTTGGCCAGTGGAATGGAGGATGTCAACAGTAAAGATGCTGATCAGGGTGGGTGCAATAATACAGCCCTGCTTGACCCTTATCTCCACAGTGAAAGGTTCACACTCCAACCTATAGTTGCTAAACTCTGTCACACACTTGTCATCATGCAGCAGCCTCTGCATCCTTGCAGCCAAATCGTGACTGAATCCACCAGGGAGCCTGTCAGTTCTGTGTCACATGTCTTCATTAGGTTGATGAAGTCAATGTAAGGCTATTCTTTCTGTTCCTGATGTTTTCTTGTAATTGATGTGCTGTGAAGATCATATCTGTTGTTCCTCTGGATTCAGGGAATATTGCCTCAGATAACGGCAGAAGTCTATTGGCAAGGGCATGTGCGAGTACTTTGCAAGTGGTTGACCAAAGGGAGATGCATCTGTAATTCCCACAGTCAGCCTTGTCATCTTTTGAAGATTGAGAAAACTTTAAAGGTCAACAAAAAAATCACAAAAATAGCTATAAAGAAAAGTAAGATAGAGTATGAGAAGAAAACTAGCACAGAATATAAAGACAGATACCAAAAGTTTCTAATTATATATAAAACAAAGAAGGGTGTCTAAAGTAAATGTTGGTCCTTTCGAGAATGAGAGGGGACGGTTGGTTATGGGATATGATGAAATGGCTGAAGTATTGAACAGATATTTTGCATCTGTCATCACAGTGGAGAATACCAATAACATGCCAGTCAGTGACAAAGAGACAAAGGTAGGTGAGGACCAGGAAACAATTATTATTACGGAAGAGCTAGTGTGGGGTAAGCTAATGCAGCTAAGGATAGATAAGTCTCCTGGCCCTGATGGAATGCATCCCAGGGTACTAAAAGAGATGGCAGAAGAAATCGCAGGTGGGCTGGCAGTAATTTTCCAAACTTCGCTGGAATTTGGTGCAGTCCCAGCAGATTGAAAAATAGCAAATGTGACGCCACTGTTTTAACAAGGGAAGTAGACAAAAGGTGCGGAATTATAGACCAGTGAGCTTAACCTCTGAAGTAGGGAAGGTGCTTGAGTGTTTTAGTAAGGAAGAAATAGCAGGGCATCTCGAAAGTAATTGTCCATTGTACAGGCGCAGCATGGGTTCATGAAGGGCAGGTCATGCTTCACAAATCTTATGGACCTCTCTGAAGATATTTCAAGCAAGGTGAATAATGGTGACCCAGTAGATGTGATGTATCTAGATTTCCAAGAGGCCTTTGACAAGGTGCTGCACAAGAGGCTGCTGCATAAGATAAGGAAGCATGGTGTTAGGGGTAGAGTATTAGCGTGAATAGGGGATTGGTTGACTGACAGGAAGCAAAGAATGGGAATAAATGAGTGCTGTCCTGGCTGGCAATCAGTGAGTAGTGGTGTGCCTTAGGGATCGGTTGGGACCACAATTATTTATAATTTATATAGATGTTTTGGAGTTGGGGACCACATGTATGATGTCAACATTTGCCGATGACACTAAGATGAGTGGCAGAGCAATGTGTGCAGACAACTGAAACTTTGAAGAGGAACACAGATATATTGAGTGAGTGGGCAAAGGTCTGACAGGTGGAATACAATGTTAGTAAATGTGAAATCATACATTTTGGTAGGAGTAACAGCAAAATAGATTATTACTTGAATGGTAAAAAAGTGCAGCGTGCAGATTTGGAGAGGGACCGGTGCATGAATCACAGAAGGTTGGCCTGCAGGTACAACAAGTAATTAGGAAGGCAAATGGAATTTTGTCCTTCGTTGCTAATGGGGTTAAGAGGTAATGTTACAGCTGTACAAGGTGCTGGTGAGGGCGTACCTGGAGTACTGTGTGCAGATTTGGTCTACTTACCTAAGAAAGGATGTACCGGCACTGGAGGAGGTGCAGAGGAGGTTCTCTAGGTTGGTTCTGGAGTTGAGGGGATTGGTTTATGAGGTGAGATTGGGATTATGTTCATTGGAATTCAGAAAAATGAGGGAGGAAGTTATAGAAACATACAAAATAATGGAGGAAATCAATAAAATAGAAATAGAGAGGATGTTTCCACAGGTAGGTGAAACTAGGACAAGAGGGCATGCCTCAAGATTAGAGGAAGCAAGTTTAGAACTGGACTGAACTGAGAAGTAACTTCTTCACCCAGAGAGTTGTAAATCTATGGAATTCCTTGGCCAGGGAAGTTGTTGGCTCTACTTCAGTAATCGCTATTAAAGCTAAGGTAGATACTTTTTTGAAAAATAAAGGAATTAAGGGATATGGTGAAAATACAGATAAGTGGAGTTGAGTCCATGAAAAGATTAGCCGTGATCTTATTGAGTGGCAGAGCAGGCTCGAAGGGCCGGAAAGCCTACTCCTGCTCCTTGTTCATATGTTCTTATGTTCTTTTTGAATATAGTCACAATCAGAGCATCCCTGAGGTCCAAGCGGAGTTCTTCTCTGAGCCAAATCTTCAAGAGCAAAGCATTTATATGTTCATGGAGCTGTGGGACACTCTCCTTTAGGATCTCTGCAGGAATCCCATCAGGTCCAGCAGCTTTGTTGTTTCTTAAGCTCCTTATGGCGCCTTGTACTTTGATTGCTCTGGGAGGTTCTCCCAAGTCACTTTACATGGATTGCTGAGGGATTTAGTTAATGATTTCAAGTTAACATTGATATTACGTTGAGGCGGCATTGGAAATGCAGGTGTTTGCTGTCTCATTGTCCTTGAGTGGTGTTCGTCAGTCTTTAGAATTGAGTGAGTTTAGACCATGGTAGCCTGGACTGTGTACTGCCTTGGTGGCACTAAAGAAGCCTCTTGTGTCACCAGCATCTGCCAGCTGCTAGATTTTCAAGGCTTTATCAGTCCATTTGTCAGAGGGAGATGGATCTGGGTGGGTTACTTTCAGAGGGTCGCTGTGGACTTGTTGGGCCAAGGGCCTGTTTCCACACTGTGAGGAATCTAATCCGTAATTTGTTTGTGAGCTCCCTTCTCCTATTTTGGACATCAGCCCTTAGCTTTGACAAAGGCCCTTCTTTTGGCCTTACAGTTGATTTCATTCTGTCAGTCACAGAAGGCTGTCCTTTTCTTGGAGATGAGATGTTCAATTTCCACATCATTCTCATTGAACCAGTCCTAATGGTTACTGGACTTGTACCCGCAAGTGTTCCTGCAGATACTGAGAATGGTTGATTTAAGCAGATTGTGTCATCCAGGCTCTTGATGTTGAATCTCGACAAAGTCTGCTTCTACTGAACCTTCCTCTTTGTATACTCTGATAGATGTTGTGGAATAGATATGATGGTGATCAGTCCAGCAGTCATCTGAGTCAATCATAGCCTTGGTGATATTCATGTCCCAATCATCCCTGGAGCGAACAATGACATAATCATTAAGATGCCATTATTTTGAGAATGGGTGCTTCCAAGATGCTTTGAATTTGCTTTTTTCTGACAGCAGTGTGTGTTTATGATGGTGAGGTTGTATTCAGTGCATTTTGAAAGAAGAAGGACTCCATTGGAGTTGATGTTGGCAATATCTTTCCCTCCTATGGTGCCATTTCAAAGGCTGTGATCTGAACCAACCCTCTCCTGTCCTCCATAGGGATGCTTGACAACAGTGTGTCAAAGTTGGCATAGAAAGTCTCCTTTACTTCCTCATTCGAGTCAAGGGTAATAAACACTCTCAATTTGTGGCTATCTTGTTGTTGGTGACATCAAGCAGATGGTCTCGAGTCGGTTGTTAATCCCCATGGGAAGTTCAGCTGGGTTCATCAGAGTTCTTACATCAGCAGCAAATCAATCTTCCAAGGTTAAGCAATGATTGCAGACTTGCTCTGTTCCTGCCTATTTCTGGGCTAACAAAGTTAGCAATCTTGTTTCACATACCTGTAAATGTCAAGCTTTTGATTTTAGATTTTTAGGGCAAATATAGAACATTAGCTTTACATGAGTAATAGTTTCAAGAATTTGAAATCCATGGTGGTTCGTTGGAGCTACCAATGCAGCTAACCACTCTGAAAATAAGAAATGCTAGGAATCATAGCAGGTCAGGCAGCATCCGTGGAGACTGAGCAAGCCAATGTTTTGAGTTGAGATGACTCTTCATCAGCTTATCTGGACATGAAATGTTAGCTTGCTCTCTCCCCACAGATGCTGCCAGACCTGCTATGATTTCCAGCATTTTTTTAGTTTACAATACAGAATCTATCATCTGGAGTAATTTGCTCTGAGATGTTGCTAACAATGCTGCCTCAGTGGTTGCTGACCGTGATTCTGAAATCAGGAGGCAACAGCTGCCCCAACCTGTTCATTTCTGATGGTTTGTAAGAGGAATGGCATTTGTGCTAAAGACTCACTGGTCCAGCCCTGCCCCCAAAACTAGCATGAGGTTTACGAAAAACTAAACCTGTTATGGCCAACACTTAATAAAGTCAGCTATTACTTCAGTGTATGCCATCGTTCAAAATCATCATGGTTGTTAATTTTCCCTTTCTGTCAGAGAAAATAAGCTCTTCATATGGAGAGAATAGCTGCACTTGATTATAAGAAGAGAAAGTGATATCAGTTTTTGATTAAAATGGAAGGATATCATATCTTTAAATTTAAAATTCAGGAAGCCGTATTTTTAGGGTATAGTACCTGAGTAATTTGAAACCTGCTGTTTGGTAAGCATAACATTTTTAAGGGGAACAGATGACTTTGGCTCTCCTGTTTCCATGACAGGTTCACCTCACCTCATTCTATGTTTGTTACCAACTTGTTGATAATTGACTAAATGTTGCAACTAGTCAGCAATTCTCATTGTACCATGTTACATTTAAAATTATTAGAAAACATTCTAGGTTTATCTTAATCCTCTTCTATTTGGCAATTGCAGTGTTCCTACATAGAGCTGTGTACCTTCCTCCACAGCACAAGTGTAAGCTTGACCGAAAGCAGTTCTAACATTAGTGTAAGCCTAGGACTGTCCTCAGAGTGGAAAATTTAGCTGGAGTGTGCCTTCTTATCCATGAATAATCTTCAAAATGAGTATACTGATATACTAAAGACTTTTGTTCCTTTCATCCAAGAATATTAGCTCACCTTTGAATCAAATAAACATTAGATAGTTTTAAAAAATCCATGATCTAACTTGCTGTGCTCTAATGCACTTTGACGTGACTAAACCTATTCTCAAAAGGTGAGTGATATTTTGAAATAATTTGGAAATCCTGAAAATTTAGTAGTGTGTTGTAAATTGGATAACCTGTCTGAAAATGCATTTCCCTTGACTACAGATTGCTAAGTTTTGATTTGTCGGTGTTGTCTTGAAGACAAGGTCAACTATGGTCATATAGCACCTCCAAGTTCAGTATCGGGTATCGTTGACAAAGTAAAACAACTATATGAATCAATAATGGCCTTTCACTTCCCTTTCTGTTAGGCAGAAGAGAGGCATGGGAGCATAGAAGAGCGCTTAAGACAACTGGAGAGCCAACTAGAAGAAAAAAATCAAGAACTTGGAAGGGTAAGTCTTCTATTGTTACTTACAGAAGGATATGTAATTTGAGCAGAAAATGCCTTGAGGAAATTTGAAAGTAAATTAGGTGAAATCTTCCAATGAGTTAATCACTGGCTGCTACATATATCAGTTCTTTCAGTACTTATTTGTTTTATGGCAGACTGGGGAGTAAAATATACCAATCCATTTAGTGTAAGGTTGAGATTTTTGCTGTTAAAGAAGATAATACAGATCTTGATGGAGCATCTGACCATTTTGAAGACATGAATAGTTTTGCTAGTCTTGTACAATAGTCTGTAGTTAATGCTACAGTGACATGAAACATAGGGCCATATTAGTGAGCTCTACAGACAAAAGGTGCACAGTAAATGTGTAAGTTGTAGTTGCAATATTTGACACAAGGATGTTCCCAAGTGGGACAATTTGATGCTCCCACGTCAAATCTATACTTTGAGAAGATACTAATAAATTGTGACTTACTTTGCAAAAGCAGAATAATATTGATTGGAAATCTGCAAAGAATGAATTGTAGATAACGGTATGCTGGTAAATTAAAGAGTTGGAAACTTGGAAAAATTGAATGCCAGGCTTATCAAAGTGAGCAAGAATTTCTGTATAACACAGAATAGAACATTCAGCAGCTTCTGTCTGAACAAGACAATTCACCTGATTGTTATTACCTTAGATAGTCATAATTCTGAGAGTCTTTACCATGGTGTCCTCATCCATATCAATTCTTTCTTATACAATGGCTTGCAACTCAAAGCTTTATGGGAACAGGGTTGGGAATGAAGAAGCTGAAAAGTAAGGAAGAAGTGAAAAAATTCAGCGATAAACAATAAAATACATACATTGTATGGAATTGACTGAAGCAGGGATAGAATATATTCAGTTCCCTCATCGAAGTCATTGACATATATTGTAAATAATTGTGGCCCCAGCATTGATCCCTGTGGCACTCTGCTAGATACAAGTTGCCATCCTGGAAATGTCTCCCTTATCCCAATCTCTCTCTTATATGAGATATGCAATCCTCTTTCCGTAATGCTTCTAATACTATGTACTCTTCTCTTACCAAGTAACCAATATGTAATATCTTTCTGAATACCTTTTGGAACTGTACCAGTTCCCCTTTAACTGTCCTGTTTGTAATGTAAAATGTAAATTCTGTTTTTCCACTGAACCTCCTAACATTTTTAGACTTGCTTCCATATCTAAAATAGAAAGACATAACCAAGAAAGAAGGAAAAGAAATGTGTTTTTACTATTGATTAATAATATGGGACAGAACATGGACTGCAGCAGTTTAAGAAAACTGCAGGGGAAATGTAGACAATTGCAATGTGTAAAAGACACTTTGACAAGTACATATATAGAAAGAGTTTCGAGGGATATGGGCCAAACGCACGCAACTGGAACTCATTCAATCTATGAAACCTGGTTGGCATGGATGAGTTGGGCCAAAGAGCCTGTTTCCATCCTGTATGACACTATGATAGGTTACATTAACAGGGGAACAGTTAAATTATCAGGAAAAGCAGAAGAAATGAGAGGGAAATGAATAAAAATAGGTGACATTTAATTCTTTAATGGGTTATGGGCATTGGTGGTACGGCTAACATTTGTTGCCCATTCCTAATGTTTTTGAACTGATTAAGCCATTGCAGAGGAGGGTTGAGTTAACCATGAATTAACAGGGCATGGAGTTATGGATTAGTTTTCCAGTGAGATTACCACTCTATCATCATCTTTCCTGAGAAGCAGAAGAATTTTTAATTTTATTAAAATAAAGTTTTTGTACTGCTAAGGTGGGTGTTACCCTAATATAGCTACACCTAAATTTATAATAATTTAAATACTATTAGCATACTGTTTTTGTAAAAGGTGCAGTAACATGGTGTTTATGGTATTCAATTTAGTGAATTCAGGTCCCACCATGGTAAAGTGTGAAGTTGAGTTTTATAAATCTGCTCATTTATGGTTGGTAACACGAACAGATTGTTGTAAAAACCCAATTTATTCTCTAGGAAGATATCTAGCAAAGTAGGCTTAAGGAAAATTAAGTATTGCTTATAATTACTCATGATTCTACTTGTGACTGTAGGCTCGCCAACGGGAAAAGATGAACGAAGAGCATAACAAACGCCTGTCAGACACAGTGGATCGACTGCTCTCGGAATCAAATGAAAGACTCCAACTCCACCTGAAGGAGCGAATGGCTGCTCTGGAAGAGAAAGTAGGTGGAGGTAGTGCTCAGTGTTCAGGGAGGAGAGGCTGGTGAATGAAGAGATTGTGGTTGGACATATGGTGATCCATGTGATCTGTATTATGGGGGGGCTGGTGGATGGAGGGAATGCAGGTAGACATGGTGATCCATGTGTTCAGGAAAGCTGCTGAATGGTGGGAATGTAGGTGGGGATGGTGCTCTGTTCCCAATGTTCAGGGATGCTGGTGAATGGAGCCTCGTCAAAATATGAAATAGATCACATGACTAGAAAGAAGGCTTGCCTTTCAAAATTGCTCCACGCAAAGTTGAAGGTCAAGCTTAAAGTGAATGTAAACCAAAAGAAAATCACCACTTCACACACGTATTGCATGTAGCAATTGTTATCTCCATGAAAAGAAAAGCAAGCTGTTTTGTGGAGATGAGCATTTTTAAGCCAGGAACATGCATGGGTTAACACAAATGATCCTATTTTAACAGTGGAAACAAACACATGCAATGACAATAAATCAGTAGGATTTTCCCATAGATTTGGCAACCAATATATTTAGAGCTGCAGGACAGTGAAAATTAGATAGATTAATATTCAGTCTACTGTGCAATTTCTGTTTGTATTCTGAGCCCTGCTTCCCAGATCTATACAGTTTATAAACAACATTTGATGTGGCCAGAGGCAGCACTCAGTATCTGGCAATGCTCGACTAGTAAAATATCATTGACATTGAGTAGACAAGTTTAGAATGACCAAGGTGTCATCCACAACAGCAGGAGCACAATCCTTATAGTTTGGAGAATACTGCAGTGAATTGACGCCATGAAGCCAGGACCTTGTGCTTCACAGGGTTTGCAATGAAAACATAAGTCGTTTATTTGACAAGCATTGTTTGTCATAATTAGGTCAGAAACATTCTTCATTGTTTAAATGCATCACGTCCAGATCCAGGACTAGTAATGGCATATGGCATCTAGTGGTTATATTGTGATACTGCGAGTGGTTCCTCAGTCACAATATAGAGTTTCATGTTAAAATTTGAGTTTGATGACAGAAAATTATTCCAGAAAACATCAGAGCTTTTCAATGTTTTGGGTATGTTTACATTCAGTGGCATCAGTTTTCTTTAATAGGGACCATCAAGTCTTCATATCATTCTCTTAAACCACCTTTTGACATGTGAAATGTAGTCTCAATCAGATCACAGAGCACAATAAATATATCAATCAATGGTGAGACATGTCCTAGAGTATCAAGCACAGTTTTCGATTGAGTGCTCAAAGAAGGAAAAGAAGGATTAGTGAGATGAGGCAGGCTTTCAAATTAATAAAGGATAAAAGGGTTAAAGTGAACAATCTACTTACATAATGAGGATGACAGAACAGGTCCAAATTCTATCAGCTTTGAGAGAGATTAAAGATTAGGAGAAGATCTCCTCAGAATCTAATACATCTGAAGCTGGCTTTGAGTAATGACCCATGACTCAAGGTCAGTTTTTGTGTCAAAAAGGGGGGCTGGATCATAACTGCTAAAAAGGAGGATAGTTAGTTGTAAAGGTATTGATAGCATTGTCTGGGCATCCTAATGGAATGAATTTTTGGAAGGAATTTGATGTGTTTTCATTAAAAGGAAAGGTAAGTTGCTGATGTGAGTTATCTTGGACCTAAAAGTTTGAAGGCTTCCCATTCCAGATGTTATTAGCTTACATTTCATTGAACCAGGTTTCTCGGAATATTGCTGAAAATGTGTTGCTGGTTAAAGCACAGCAGGTCAGGCAGCATCCAAGGAACAGGAAATTCGACGTTTCGGGCCAGAACCCTTCATCAGGAATCTCGGAATATTGTTGACTTTGTCAGTTTGGTCTCTCCAAATTGTGATTGTGCTAGGTCAGTGTTGAGGGTGGAGTGGATAAGTCGGAAGGAAGATGGACAGGTCAAGAGGGCAGTATTGATTTGGAGGGTTGGATCTGGGGTGAGGTGGAAACTAGTGGTTGATGTTGATGCCATGTGGTTGAAGGGTCCCAAGACAGAAGATGAGGCATTCTTACTGTAGTCATCAGGTGCCTTGGTTTTGGTGGTGGAGGCGGCCCAGGACTTGCATGTCCTTAGCGGAGTGGGAGGGGGAAGTGAAGTGGTCTGTCACAGGGTGGTGGGGTTATTTGGTGCGTGTTTCCCAGAGATGTTCCTTGAAATGTTCCGTGAGTTTGTGTCCTGTCTCCCCAATGTAGAGAAGATCACATGTATGGCAACTGACACAGTAGATGAGGTGTTTGGATGTGCAGGAAAATTTCTGCTGGATGTACAAAGATCCTTTGAGGCCTTGGGTGGAGGTAGGGGGAAGGTGTGGCCACAGGTTGTACATTTTCTGTGGCAGCAAGGGAAGGTGGAAAGTGGGTTGGTGGGGGTTGTGGGCCTAATAAGAGAGTCACAGAGGAAATGGTCTCTGCAGAATGCAGATAGGGGTGGGGAGAGAAATATATCTCTGGTGGTGGGGTCTGGTGGGGCAGATATAGCGGAAGACAATGAGCTGTGTCCAGAGATTAGTGGTGTGGAAGGCGAGAACCACAGGGTTTCTATCCTTGTTGCAGTTGGAGGGGTGGGTTCAAGGGCAGAGGTGCAGGATGTGGAGGAGAGGAGCTGGAGGGCATAGTGATCACGTGGGAGGGGAAATTGCAGTCCTTGAAATAGGTACATCCAAGCAATCTTTTCACATCCAAAGAGTGTGGTGTTGGAAAGGCGCATCCAAGGGGCAGGAGAGTCAACATTTCAGGCATAAACCCTTCATCTGATCTGCGACTCTGATCTCCAGCATCTGCAGTCCTCACTTTCTCCTAATCTTTTTACATCTGACAGAGATTTTCTTGCACATCCAAACAACCTTTTCACATCCGGCAGAGATTTTCCTGTACATCCAAGTACCTCATCTACTCTGTCAGTTGCTTTGGATAATGTTGGGTTTATATAAAAAGGAGGATGGAATGCCAACTCTGGAAGTAACAGAAGCATGGAAAAGGCAGGAACAGAAATATTATGGAGGTAGAAGTAGGTAATCTTTCTGCAATAGAGGGTATGAAGTTAGGAAGTTGGTTTATGTCAAAGTTACAACTAATCTGGTTCAATGTAAGACAGTGAGCTAGAGTGGAGTGGAATTGAAGGTGAGGCTCAGACATTTTCAGAAAGAGCTGAAATAAGTGGCTTCAATCTTCCCAATAGTTAACTTTAAGAAATTCTGTTTTATCCAGTAAGGTACCACGCAAGCAAATTCTTAAATCAAAATGAGCCCAGAAGAAGGAATAAGGTCAGAGAGGGATTAGAAGAGACAAACTAATAGGAAAGAGTTAATGGGTTTGAGGACTGAGTAGAGGAGAACTTTAGGGCAGGTTTTACCAGCTAGTCAAGGAGATGGGGGTACATATGATAAGCATAGCTTATCTGGTGGTCTTAAATTTAGTGACATAGAAGCCCTTTGACATTTTGGTTTTGGAGGTAAATTATTTTATTTTCCACCCTGTACTATAAAGGATACATTCCTGTTGGTAAAATTAACAGATAAAATGATGTTTTAAATATATACTTCAATTTTCTATTAATTTCAATGCAATGATCAAACTGCCCAACACTGCAGGATATATTCCAAATTGTTGGATGTGCTTGGACAGTGTCAGTTCTTTTGTTTGTTTGATTTCATTCTCTCATAATATTAGCTTTCCACTTAAATGAACATTAGACACAGTCTAAGATAACCGTGTTGATAGCAAAGCTCCGTCTCTTAAATTCTTTTATCTTCTTTTTCTCCATTCAGAATACATTAATACAAGAGGTGGAAAGCACAAGAAAACAACTAGAGGAATATCATCAGGACAAGGTACAAATCTCTGCGATTCCTTGGGTAATAAGGACATGTCTGAAATATCTAATGTTCCTTGTTTTGCTTTATTTTCAAAAAGATCATTCATGGAATGTGAACCTCATTGGCTAGGCTTGTATTTATTCCTTATCCCAATTACCCTCAAGAAAATGGTGATAAGCTGTCTTCTTAAACTGTACTATCCTTGGAATGTAGGAGTACCCACAGTGCTGGTCGGAATTGACACAGATTTTGATGTAGCAACAATGAAACAGCAGTGATGTAGTTCCATGTCAGGCTTAGAGGGGAATTTGGAGGTGTCGATGCTTTCTCATAGCAACTGCTCGATCCTTCTAGGTTACAGGGGTTGGTGGTTAAGGGAATGATGTACAAGATGATGGTTGGAGTGTCAATCAAGTGGGTTACTGTGTGATGAGTGGCATTCATTGAGGCAAATGATCCATTGCATTACACTCTTGATGATGAACAGGCATTGGAATAGTTAGGTCTAGAAGTAAATAACTGCATGGCTGAAGGGTGCACCAGAAACAGATCAGCTGAAGGAAGATGCAGCAGGATAACATTATTTAGGGAGAAAGGAGTGATGATGTGCATGTGTTTTGTCAATCATCTTGTGGCTAAACATGGGACCAAGGTTGAGGATAGTTTGATTTAATCTCAAACAGTTGCTGAGGAAATTGATGAAATCACTGACCATGGAACAGACCTGTGGTGGCAGCTGAAAACAATGATTTCAGTCTTCCCCATATTTGTTTGAGGTAAACATTTTCTAATCCATCAGGCTGAAAAATTGGTGACAGTGGATGAGTTAAGAGATGACAGGGAGGTCAAGCTAAGTGTCATCAGCATAGATATGATAACTCTTGCTCTGTTTTTGGACGATATTGTTGAAAGACTGCATGTTGCTGAAAAATAGGAGGGGGCCAAGATGAGATCATTAGGGTACCACAGGTATTACAGTTCAGGAGTGTAAGAGAAGCCAATGCAGGTGATGTTCTGACTTCAATGAGATTAAATAGGAATGGTATCAGATGAGTGTAGGAGAAAGTGAGGACTGCAGATGCTGGAGATCAGAGCTGAAAATGTGTTGCTGGAAAAGCGCAGCAGGTCAGGCAGCATCCAAAGAGCAGGAGAATTGACGTTTCGGGCGTGAGCCCTTCTTCAGGAATGAGGAAAGTGTGCCAAGCAGGATAAGATAAAAGGTAGGGCGGAGGGACCTGGGGGGGAGGGGCGTTGGAAATGCGATAGGTGGAAGGAGGTTAAGGTGAGGGTGATCGGCCGGAGTGGGTGAGAAATAATCTGGCTCTTAAAAACGTGTATTTTTATTTTCTGTAAGGTGCCATAACTCTGATTTTGAAAATATACTAATTTAATATTTAGACAAAGAATTGAAATGCATAGCTGGGTCTCAAAACCCATTAACCTTCGGTGTGCTGATGTAGCAAGTGTAAACTAGCAGCCTTGAGGTACTTTTCGTTTTTTTTTAGTTACAGATTGGTTTATAATTATTTTAGATTGACTGCAAAGAGGAAACAGCAGGCTTCTATTCACAATGCTAACCCTGATAACATAAATCAGGCAAACTCGGGAAATCAGAATAATCAAGCTGAGATGCATGTCTCCGTTAGGGAGCTATTTTAAGGAAAACATCCCTTTTTTTTCTGTGCTACTGTCTCATTTGACATATACTAAATGGTCAGTTAATGTCTTGAATTCACTGAGATTTGTCTCTGATGGAAATGTTTTGGAAGGTTACACAAAGTACATTTTTCTGCATGGCTATATGTATCCTTTACTTCAGTATTTACAAATGTGAGGGACCGTATTGTTGAAGAGGAGAGTATAAAACAGACTGGTAAGCTAGAGGAGATACTTGTTAGGAAGGAAGATGTGTTGGGCATTTTGAAAAACTTGAGGATGGACAAGTCCCCCGGGCCTGACAGGATATATCCTAGGAATATGTGGGAAGCAAGAGAGGAAATTGCAGAGCCGTTGGCAATGATCTTTTCGTCTTCACTGTCAACGGGGGTGGTACCAGGGGACTGGAGAGTAGCGAATGTTGTGCTCCTGATCAATAAAGAGAATAGGGATAACCTCGGGAATTACAGGCCAGTTAGTCTTACTTCGGTGGTAGGCAAAGTAATGGAAAGGGTACTGAGGGATAGGATTTAGGAGTATCTGGAAAGACACTACTTGATTAGGGACAGCCAGCATGGATTTGTGAGGGGTAGGTCTTGCCTTACAAGTCTTATTGAATTCTTTGAGGAGGTGACCAAGCATGTGGATGAGGGTAGAGCAGTGAATGTAGTGTACATGGATTTTAGTAAGGCATTTGATAAGGTTCCCCATGGTAGGCTTATGCAGAAAGTCAGGAGGTATGGGATAGTGGGAAATTTGGCCAGTTGGATAGAGAACTGGCTAACCGGTCAAAATCAGAGAGTGGTAGTAGATGGTAAATATTCAGCCTGGAGCCCAGTTACAAGTGGAGTTCCACAGGGATCAGTTCTTGGTCCTCTGCTATTTGTAATGTTTATTAATGACTTGGAAGAGGGAGTCGAAGGGTGGGTCAGTAAATTTTCAGATGATACGAAGATTGGAGCAGTTGTGGATAATGAGGAGGGCTGTTGTCGGCTGCAAAGGGACTTAGATATGATGCAGAGCTGGGCTGAGGAGTGGCAGATGGAGTTCAACCCTGTCAAGTGTGAGTTTGTCCATTTTGAAAGGACAAATAAGAATGCGGAATACAGGGTTAATGGTAGGGTTCTTAGTCAGGTGGAGGAGCAGAGGGATCTTGGGGTCTATGGCAACTTTCAAAGAGCTATGAACAATCAGGTGGATAGAGCTTGTATGAAGGCCTATGGTGTATTAGTGTTCTTTAGCAGAGGGATTGAATTCAAGAGTCGTGAGGTGATGTTGCAACTGTATAGAATCTTGGTAAGGCCACATTTGGAGTACTGTGTGCAGTTCTGGTCGCCTCATTTTAGGAAAGATGTGGAAGCTTTGGAGAGGGTGCAGAGGAGATTTGTCAGGATGTTGCCTGGAATGGAGAATAGATCGTACGAGGATAGGTTGAGAGTGCTCGGCCTTTTCTCATTGGAACGGCGAAGGATGAGGAGTGACTTGATAGAGGTTTATAAGATGATTGGGGAATAGATAAAGTAGACAGTCAGAGACTTTTTTCCCCTGGTACAACAGAGTGTTACAAGGGGACAAAAATTTAAGGTGAAGGGTGGAAGGTATAGGGGGGATGTCAGGGGTAGGTTCTTTACCCAGAGAGTGGTGGGGTCATGGAATGCGCTGCCTGTGGGATTGGCAGAGTCAGAATCATTTGTGACCTTTAAGCGGCAATTGGATAGGTACGTGGATAGGTGCTTAAGCTAGGACAAATGTTCGGCACAACATCGTGGGCCGAAGGGCCTGTTCTGTGCTGTATTGTTCTATGTTCTATGTTCTATACATACACATTGGCATTTAAAGGTTGCTTGTCTGCCAATGCCATTTTTGAGCTCATGCTGCAAATTATATGTGACCACCAAGTCCAGTGCCACTTTTATTCACCACCCCCATCTTCAGTGATCAGCAAGGGCGTATTTTCACAATCTCCATTTTCTTGGTATTTTTCAGTGACAGACTGTTTGCAGCTTTATCTTTCATCTGTCAGTAAATACGTGTTCAAAGTCTCTCCTGATGAACCATATCATTACCACTTCTATTGCCTAATTTCTCTGGCTTTTCCTGTACAATGGTGCAGCTATGACAAGACATCTAAAGCAGAGAATTTTCAAGAGAAATAATATTGTTTAAGTGATAGCTAACAGTTCCACGTATTAATGTTAATCTGGTGAAATGGTACTGGACATCAAAGATATTTGTTCACAGGTTTCTGACAATAATATTTAACATGCACATCTTTGACTCACACAGGAGAGACTGGCAAATGAAATTGGCAAGTTAAGGGCAGAAGTGGAGCAGCTGAAACTGAGGACAGGAGCATTTGCAGAAAGTGTGCATCCACGGTAATTACACTAACATTGATCCCTGATCTTGCAAAAGTGATGTTGTCATAGTTCTGTTTGAGGATAGTTGGGATATTCCAACATGAAAACCTTTGTTCACCAATTTCTCTTGGCAAGAATTGTCTTCTTCCATTGTTAATATCTGTGCAAAATTTTATTGAATATGTAGCAAGTGAAGTTATTTCATGTGACCAGTCAAGACCAGCTGATTGCATTTAAAACAAAAAGTACACAAACTTCATTGAAAAAAAGATTTAAAAGTCGCCACCAAGATTGTCTTTCTATTATTCAGAAATAATTAATCAACACAAACAAACATTTTAGAATGAGAACACTATAACTGTGTTAGAAGCAAATGAACAGTAAATGTATGTTTATTCACAAATGACGCTTCTACAGGAAAGATTGAAGGCAATTTGTTCATATGTCACCCTTTAGTAAAAAGAAGAATTCAACATCTATTGCACCTATCATGATCTCATAATGCTCCAAAACACTTTACAATCAATACAATACTTTGAAGCATAATTACTGCAATGTTTAAACTATCTAACAATACACTTTTTAAAATTAGTTGAGAGAACGTGGATGTTGCTAACAAGGTCAGTATTTGTTGCCCATCCCTAATTGTCCTTGAACTGAGCAGCTTGTTAGACCATTGTAGAAAGGGTTGGGTCTATATGTAGGAGTCCTCCCACTTTCCATTGGTGACCTGGGATGGAGGGTGTTGCATGCAGCAGTCTCATGTAACCACAGTTTGCAATGATTCATGGACTTCCAGCCAAATGGTCCATTTTACGATACAGTGGAGTCTGTGCACTATTTATATATTGACTGTGTGGGTGATTGCAGCCCCTCTTTACATTTTTAGAAAAATGTTTTGTATTGTATTTAGATTTCAGCCCTATGCTTCTGATCTTTGGGCACCCGATGCGGAGGAGTGTGGGCATATCATGGGTCTGCCTCTGGACCTGGTCAAGTTAACTTTTAACAGACCCAGGCAGCAGCAGTGAGGTATTCACAGTTGCCAACTGTCTGTCCTCCTTCTATGGCTATGTGCAGGTTTGGAGAGGGAGGAGTCGGTATCCACCATTACCTCCCAATACCTTCAGAGAGAGATGGGAGCTGCAAAGGGTAGAGTGCTTTATCTCTTCTAACTGCACGTTGGTTTCACTCTTCCTATCTCTCCCTCACCTTTGATAGTCTGCATTTCCCTTAATGGCTCTGCAGGTAAATGAATCAATTGGAAAACACAGGTAATTTACTGGTGGTGGCTGGTGAATGAAAAATACATAGTGATGGGAAAAGAAAAGTACGTTCAGTTGTGTGTAACAGTATTTTTGGAGATAAAAAAAGGTCAACCACAGTGATTTGGTTCAGATAAAAAGTGACTTCAATCAAAAACTACTGGTGGAAAACTGAAGTGCATCTTCCATATTTATGTGCATGTGAGATATATCTTTGATGTAAAATTTGCAATACAGAAGCAGGCCATTCAAAGTTTATGGTGTTGCATTATCTCCTGTTGTCTTTGTTTCAAATTATTATCAACATTTCCTTCTATTTATTTCTTCTTCACACACTTAGCTAGGTCCATTAACTAAATCTAAACTATTTTCTAAAATCGCTCCTTCTGGTTGTAAGATCCATATTCTTGCTATGCTGAGTAAAGAAATTTTAATGATGCCTTCTTTTTAGTGCCCAGAGTTTTGAACTTCCCTGCAAATAAAAGTATCATCCCCACATTCAATAGAATTGGAGGTTAAAATGAGTTGGTGCTTGTGCTGAAATTTCAACCACGGATTGCCATTCACTGGAAGTTAGGTGAAGGCCAGCAGAGAGCTTGGTTTTAGAATGACCCATTGACACTTGTCACTGGGGCTGGTTGTGAGAGCTGAATAAAGTGACTCACTCAACACTGAAATATATTTCATGCTATAACCATTGATGATCGTGGCCCTACGAGGTTTCAGCTCACTGTCTTTAATTCTAGTTGGAAGTTCAATCTAGTTGGAAGTGGTCAATCAATAAAGTGCCCATCACTACGCTTCTAATCTCATGTTTTGAGCAGTTAAAATGGTTTTTGGGAAAGACGAGAGGATACGAAGAGTTATGAAAACGTCAGCAAAAGATGGACACTCCTTCTAGCACCCTTTTTTTCTCAACTTATGAAACCTCAGCAAAATGAAATTAGTGATTAATGAAAATAGCTTTCAGTTGGCATAACAGGATGTGCACACGATTTGATATTCTCAGAAACATATTTGAATGAATTGAAATTAATAAAATATGTCCTTTACTTACAGTAATCAGAATGCTTCCTTTTAGATCTCACTTGGGCAGCTCAACAGATCTGAGATATCCACTTGGTTCTGTCGTAGAAGCACCATCCGATCATTATGGGACACCAACAGTGCTGCGACGAGCTCAGAAAGGGCGTTTCACACCTCTGCGGGATGAACCGACCAAGGTACAGAGAGAACTTCTTTGACAATTGCAGAGATTGGAAGAACTTTTGCTTTTAAAGTGTTGAAAATTTCTGAGTAAATCTTGCAGTTTACATCATTTTGCCATTGAATCTGTCCTTCAAAAGTTGAGAAGTCCTGATATCTTTGTAGCCTTCAGAAATGTATCCAGGTATTTTACACATGATGAATAACTGTTAAAATAGATTGGAGAGTGCAGTACGTGGGTGATTCTGTACAATTCGGGAAGTTCAGATGAATTTGAGCTTGTCTGAATTAACAAAAACAACCAGTATAATGGATCCGAGCTGAGAAATATTCAGAGGAAGTATGTTCTTAGAAGTCTTGTATACAAACATATTAGTGACCGTTATCTTTTGCAGGTTTATTTAACACTACTTGCACCAGAAAATTATGGTATTCCCCAAATGTCATTACAAAATGCAATGATGTGTTTAATTCTTACCTCAGGTTTGATAATAAACCTTTAACTTGAAATTATTGTTTTCAGGTGTTGAATCCAAAATGTTTGTTTTAAAATATGGACTTCACTAAGCATGTGTTTATGCTAATAATTTTCATTGTGTGTTTTCCTTTGTTGTCACAGCCCCTTTGATATTAAGCAAGGAATAATTCCTACCTTCTAATTCCATTTAGATTAGATTACTTACAATGTGGAAACAGGCCCTTCAGCCCAACAAGTGCACACCGACCCGCCGAAGCACAACCCACCCAGACCTATTCCCTTACGTTAACCCCTTCACCTAACACTACTGACAATTTAGCATGGCCAATTCACCTAACCTGCACATTTTTCGACTGTGAGAGGAAACCGGAGCATCCGGAGGAAACCCACGCAGACAAGGGGAGAATGTGCAAACCCCACACACAGTTGCCCAAGATGGGAATTAAACCTGGGTCTCTGGCGTTGTGAGGCAGCAGTGCCAACTGGAAGTTATTTTCATAAATCACTAATTTCATCTAGCTGAGATTTCATAAATTGAGAAAAAAGGGTGCTAGAATTTGTTCATCTAATCTGAGCAGATTGATAATTACCTCCTGATAGGCTTTCTCCAGTATTTCTCTGAACCAAGTCAGCAGATATATAGGAACACCCCTATCTAACTGAATACATTACGGTTTAATTCTGCAATTTGTATACCTCTATTGGAGAGAGCAAGCCAGCAGCAAATGGATAACTGTCCAAGTAAGAACGTTGATAGTTTAACAAAAATAATGCTGCTTCATTTTTGTTTTACCCAATTTCTTCTCTCCTCTACTAAAATTCTACAAAGCTTTTCAGTTTGCTTACCAAGGTTTTGTCATTTTATCAAGTGCTAAGCCTCTGGGGAATTGTGTTCCATGTAAAGGATCTAGTTTAGAAGGCATATTGTTTTACTGTAATTAAGTACCTTTTGTGTCTCAAATGGTAATTGCTGCTGTTTTGTAATGAGTCCGAAAAAAACTTAGGAAGATCTCAAGCTTTTGTGTGTTAAAGAATCTCTTGGGTAAAAGCATTTTGGTAACTAGCTGAATTATACCTCAGTTGTATCTCCTTAGATCTTGGGGAAACCCACACTCATGAGTGATAGACTAACATAAAGTTGTATGGCAACAAACTCTTAACTTCCACAATCTTTCTACCTGCCAATGGGTTATATTCTAGTCTTACATATATCTATTTGTTTAACTGGATACAGAACTCCTACAAGAAAGGACAAGAGGTAGAATGAAAAAGAAGACTGAAGAGTTTTTGTGTCAAAAAATTTTAGATAGGAATTATTTTAAAAATTATAATTATTGTGCAGTTGGCTAACTGGAAAGATGTACACCCAAACAATAAATAGAAGTTTACTTGTGTCCTAAATACCCTCACTGTCCCATCCCACGCCACTTCCCCTCTATCCTCAATTAATGTAAATGCATTGAAACAGTTCAAAACATGCAGGGTTTTAAACAGAAAGCACTGATTGTATAACGCTGATGTGTTTTTTTCTAATCCATCTTGTATCCTTAATTTCCAAAGAAGCCTCCATAACCTGACCAATCTGTGTGATGTGAGATAAGAGTCCCCTTGTTCTGGTACTAATTACCACATGCAACTCTGGTTACTCCTTATGAATTTAAGCCAATGAAGCAGCTGGACACACTAGATCACTCACAGTCCTCCCTCCCTTTCCAGATTGTTAATGCCGGTGGGATCATATGTAGGTCCAGATGAAAATGAATATCATTAGGACCGCTCTTACCAAGCCACCTTCAAGCTTGTTGCCTTGATGACTTGTCTTCCTTTACGAGTGAGCAAAGTTATGTTTGTGTCAGCTTTTACATTTCAGTTAATATCAGCTATTTCCTTTTCTTGCATCGTCAGTTGAAATATTCTGCATTCCTTTTTCATCAAACAGATTAATTTTAATTTCATGCGTTCCACATTTTCCTCATTAGCATCTAAAGTATTCTGAGAGATTAGTTTAGGCAGGCAACTACCTCCCAGACCACTGCCAGTGGTGTAAAATAGACCAATCACGAGAAAGCTCTGGGTGAATCTTCCTTTCCGTAAAGAGACATACAGCTTCTAAGAATCTTGTCTTACATTGGATTGAATAGCGATTAGGACACATCAACAAGCCATTTAACCTGATCAGTGCATGTTCAAGTTTATTTTCTATTCAAGCATTGTCCTAATCCCATGTGCTTGCCTTGTTTCCAGATTGCTTTATCCCTTAGCCATCTATCGAATGTTTTGAATACTGAAATGTTCTTTGCCTCAACCGCTCTATACTTCTAAGATTTGTACTTTTTAAAAAAAATTCCTTATCACCATCCAAAGTCATTTAAAGGCAATCTGTGTTGCTGTATTCTCATTGATGCAGTAGAAAGTCTTTCAATATACACTGTGTTCCTAACTTGAAAATGTTTACCAAATTATCATTTCATAATCTGAAATACGATGAAAACGTTCATAATTATCCCAGTCTTTGAAGTTGAGATTCCTCAAATAGGCAGTGAACTAATAAATGAATATTTGGCTGTTCACTTTCTATATCATGGATCCAAAAAAAACTGCATACATTATTCCAACTGTATACGTTCTAGATTTGGCATCAAATGTTGAATTTAATGTTCAATGTCTCTTGACAAACACTAACTCTTCCATTTACCTTTTTCTAGCCTTGTCTGTTTGAGTAGCAGTGTTTAATGTTTTATGAACCCATGCTTACAAATCCTTATGTTTGATAACATTGTCTAATCTTCCATTTAAAATGCTTATTCTTTTTCAAAGCTAAACATAGCACCCCTCATTCACAGGCTTTGAACTTCATGTGACAGTTGCTGTTTATATCCCACCATCTTATCAATAACCTTTTGGAGCTTTCACTGATCTGCAGTTACCAAATTGCTTATTTCTGCTAGTGCTGTCTATTCCTTGCCAAAGTAAAGCCCCTACATGCTGTGAACTCTGGGTGTTAATAGAAATCCTGGGATTTCATGGAACAAGATGCTGTGATGACTTTTAGCATAAATCTAAATTCAAACAGTGTAGCCTAGTTGCATCATAATCATAAATTTACACCAAGTGGTGACACTTTGTGACTGACTGCTATATTTATGCCAATGCAGATTCAGACTCTAAATGAGCAGGACTGGGAATGTGCTCAGCAGGCAAACATAATGACCAGTGTGACGCACACCTTTGAAAGTGACCCAGAAATGTCTGATGTTGATGATGAAGATGGAGACACCATGTTCAGTTCAGCAGACCTGCTTTCACCTAGTGGACACTCAGATGCTCAGACTCTAGCCATGATGCTGCAGGAGCAACTTGATGCCATCAATAAAGAAATCAGGCAAGGCAGTTACTGAGCATGAAAATATGACAAAGTCATTGTGAGCAAAGCTTTGTCTTATCACAACAAAACAGTTGCATCATGAGTAATAACTGCTATGCTTCATAAGGACATGAAACTTACTTTATAAGCTAGTTTGAATGATGCATTTTTTTTTGACATATGTATAATGTCATTGCAGTACTTTGGTATAACAAAATCGTAATTACATGAAATGGTATTATAACCTATATCAATGGAGACATTCAGTTTATTATTGAGTGGTTTTGTATGTAGTTATATCATACTTAAATTATCATTGCCCTTGTATGACTAATCTGACCAAGTCTTTTCTATGCCAGAATGATCCAAGAGGAGAAGGAGTCCACTGAGCAAAGAGCTGAGGAGATAGAGTGCCGTGTGGGTAGTGGAAGCATGGATGGGCTAAATTTAACACGAATTCGAACAGGGACCTCCATTCCAACTTCTCTCACTGCCCTATCTCTTGCCAGTTCTTCACCACCTGTCAGTGGGCGGTCCACACCCAAACTTACTCCACGCAGCTCCTCACATGACCTGGACCGGAAGGGCATCATGACACTGGTGAGTGCTGCACTGAATGAGAAAGGGAGAGTTGAGTTCTGCAGGAGAATACATGTGTTTGTGCTTGTATTTAACCTGTGCTTTCTAATATTTGTGCTATGTGCAGGAAGTCTTAACCAAACTGAAGCAAACACTCAAACCAGTTAAAGCTTGGTACCAGGTTAAGAAAGAAAGGAGCAACTGCCTTTCTAGTTCCTGTTTAAGAAATTATTCTGGAATTTGAAAACAAAACCCATCTTATTCATCATCTTGATGCATTCAGAACAGGGCTTATGATTGAGGCTGGATGTGTACAATGCTTATCTCTCTAGTTCCACTACTGCACTGGCCACCACATGCAGTGCATGTAAACATTCCACTCTGTTATCAATGGGGCCAGATTATGTACTTCATTAGTATTAGTTTCAGAATACAAAGAAGACCTTCAACCAAGTTACCTTAATAATCAACAAAATAATTAACATGACAAGATTATTCAATACAGATGCAAAGCTGTTCAGCACACGATTTGAAATATGAAAAGATAAATATTAACCTTTCTAACCTAATTCTTTCTTTCTCTGTCTCTCACATACACACACACACACACACACACACACACAAATGAAAGAAAAAAATACACTTTTTCTACAAAGATCAACTGTTCGAAACGACATCTTTTTGGGTAAATAATTGTTAGCTCTTGAATAAATGAAAATGATCAGATATATAATCCAAATGACTTTGAGTCTGGAGTCCTGGTACATGTCGATGGATGTTACTGGACTCAACGTAAGTTTTACTTAGACCTTTTCATTGGTCCATTCAAGACTTGTTGAGAGGAATTCTTCCAGAAGCTTCTCAGGAAAATTGCTGCCCCATTTTCTTTAGCTTTCACATTGTCCTCTGTGAAGAGTTGCCTCAAAAGAGTAGGAGAGGATGAGTTGTACGGCTTCTTTCTTAGCAGGCTGCATTCTGACTGCTTTTTCCAAACAAAGCCCCAAAATATCAGGCAGCCAAAAACCAAGCTTGTGATTTCTTTGTAAACCAGACCAAGCAGTTTCATTCTCTATAAGATTCCACAGTTTATTTAGCTTAATGTTCTCTTCCAGTGCATGAGGTTTTAAAGGAAAAGTCTACTGTCTGTACAGTATTTGTTATTTTAAAAAAACACCCAGTTCAGGCATCTCCCAGTCTTTCAAATGAAATGAGTTTAACAATTTTTCTATACAAGTCCTCAAAAATATTAATTTGTACACACCTTCATATCACAGAAAGTTACAAAATCATGATGAAGTAGATATTCATCAAATACTTTAGATAATCACAATTTTCAAACACTAAACTATTTCAAAGGATTTTTTTTTGGCTAATTTACTTGTTCCAACTGTATAGTGCACACTGATTAAGCTAAACTATTTTGCATCCGATATTTATTCATTGTCCAGCATTGACACCTGTGGCTGATTACTGAACATTGTTCAATCTTAGCAAAGATTTGAAAGCAGACTATGTTGCTGGGGTGAAAATCAGCCAATATCTATTTGACCAGCACTTCAGCTGTCATATTTCTGAATATCTAAACATTTATCATTAACCACTCATGCTAATAGGTCAAATGTTTATTTAAATTGCTCTCAGTAACCACAGGCAATATGGCTTTGAGGGTTTCCTGAGGTGAACAACATGATGCAGCTGAATTATCTTCAGTAAAAAGATCCATGTTCCCAGAATGCACCGGTGTTTCCAATTTGCCCGCACTGAATTCCTTGCTGATGTGATTGCTGTTGTGGGTATTCAAAAACAGGAGTGTTATAGTTTTAGAATAAGGAGTAACAGATTTAAAACACAATTGAGGAAAAATTACTTCTCTCAAAGGGTTATGAATCTGTGGAATTTAGTATCCTAGAGTGTGGTGGATGCTGAGACATTGAATAAATTTAAGGAAAAGATAGACAGATTTAGTAATGGATTAAAGGGTTATGAAAAGTGAGCAGGGAAGTGGAGTCAAGCCCACGATGAGATCAGCTAAAATAGTACTCAATGTGGAGCAGGCTCGAAGGACTGAATTGCTTACTCCTATTCCTAGTTTTTATGTTTTTATGCTCCTTGTTTAAAATCAATTTTCAAAGCACTTCCATCCCAGAAAAATATAGAAAGGAGAAGTGATCTGTGACAAATAGTTTGGAATTAAGAACTCAGCAAGCTGTTTTCAAGAAAATATGCTGTCTATCCAGATGCCAAATGTTTTGAACTTTAGACCTTTGCTATCTCATGTTTTATGTTGTATGGTTGCAAACTGAATGCTCAGCATCAGTGCTGACTTGAGTGAAAAATTGCAAAAACAGCATTAATTGATGAACAACTTTGCAGATTGATTAACAAACAGCCTGAATTGGTGAATTTATGTATATCATTGATCTCACTCTCTTTAGTGATACCTCTGATAGGGCTCAGATTGGGCTATATTATAGCTTTCCCTTCAAAACAATGCCTATAATTTCCTAATCTGAGCTGATGCACTTGTTCCTCATTGACTGTTTTTCTCTCCTTTCTCATGCGGCGGATGTTCAGCCTAGTGATTTAAGGAAACACCGTCGGAAGGTAATTACAGTGGATGGGACATATTTATATATGCTTTCCCCTTGTGATTTATTTGCTTCTTATTTTTCCATTCTTCTCTTCTGGTGATTCATAATGTGGTAAAACTCTACAGAAAGTGGCAGCCATTTACTGGCAACCTCACTCAATGACCATATTTCATGTCTGAACCTAAGGAAATGATAGATATTTGGGAATGTGTGCTCCATTCTGTCTTCACCCAGCATCAACCATTCCAATGCTCAGCAGTTAGCAATGGGCAGCATAGTGCAAGACCAACATTTCCACTTCTCCTCAGCAGGAACATGGCAGACAATGGCAGTGTCCTAGAGTCACCCAGTCTGATATTAGTTAACTCTGGTCAGACCAGAGACTTTGAAGATCTCCCTGCATCTGTGTTAGCTTTATGGTAGACCAAGCCTTGTTTATTTTTGTCTGTTCTCTTTATTTTATCCTTTTTCACTAACTTTCTCTAATTGGTGGGATGGCACAATTTGTTATTCTTTATGAAATGTCTTTTATGACAAACAAGTGTCAGTAGCAATCTGTACCAAACCATTGGGAGGCTCAAGAGGAGAACAATCCGATGCATCATTTTAAGTTGAGGGGATGTAAGAATTGCCAATCTCTGGCAAGGCACTTCTGTTTCAGTTGTAGCCATTTCCCAAATAACGTTCTATTTCTCTTTAGTGTTTATAGATTGGTATCAAGTTGTGGGGAGTGATCATTGGACACAATTGCAAAGAATTTGTGATTATTCAATGGATCAGGGTAATGAAGGAAAAGGTCAAGGATTGGTTCATGTCATCATCAGTAATTGTGCCCCGGATTTCACAGTCTTAGACAAATAAGGATGCTGAGTCTGCCTTCACTAACCTGGACATTCCAGTCCACATTCCTGCTATTCCTCACTCCATGTCTTATCACTTTGAGTCCTTTTTCATGAGATCTAAAATAGGACAACAAATAGAGAATTGTGGCTCTGATTCGTTGTATTATTGGGCCCTTATCATCTAATAAAACCAGTGCCAGCTGACCTAGCCTTTTCCTCACGCCTTGCTGGAAACATCTGGAGGAAATGGACCTGTCGGGAATCCACTCATTTATTTTTATTCCCATTGTTTCTATTGTTGAAATTTGTTAACTTGATTGGTGAAATCTTGCATTTTAATCTTGATTGAGTAGTATGTTATGTTTTGACCGAGTTCACTTAATTGAAATTTCTTACGCAAGAGACTTACCCTTAGCTATAATTTCATTGACCTTGTTAAAAATCACACGAAACCAGATTACCTTCCAACAGATTTATTTGGAAGTACAAGCTTTCAGAGCACTGCTCCTTTGTCAGGTAGCTAGTGACCTAATGAAAGAACAGCACTCCGAAAGTTTGTACTTCAAAATAAACCTGTTGGACTATAACCTAGTGTCGGGTGATTTTTAACTTTGTCCATCCCAGTCCAACACCAGCACCTCCAGTTCATTGACTTCAATATCTCAATATTGCAATTGACATTGATTCCATACAAAATATGAATCATCTCATTTAAAAAATGTAGTTACTTTAGAAATAATTTCCTGTTCCACTTGATGGTACTGTAAATGGGGGTAGGCATTCTGAAATAGTTTTTAAGCTGCACCATTTTGACCTACAAATGTGAAGATGTGATCTGTACACTGGTGTGAGTATTCACCTGTTTAAAATTTGTGGGTATCATATTAACAATTAGCACCTGCTTGAGAAGGAGTGAAACACAAAAAGCATAACTAATTTACTTTTTCTCTCTTAACTTACTGTGTATTTCTAGAACTTCTGTTTTCAACCTTGAATGTCCAGAATTTAGTTTTCTTTTTCTTTAAGTGTACACGTTGTAATTTGCAGCTTGATTCAGTGTTTTTCCCAAGATTTCCTACTACAGTTAAAAACTGAAGAGTTTCAACTCATGGCCTGACTCTCTTGGCCAACAGTGTGTCCTTAATAAATTAATGTACTTTTCTTGTTAATTCTGTTCCTCGTGTCCTAATTTAGATTGTTTGTTACTATGCTGTGGCCTTTGATAATAATTGTACTTAAACCAATGAATACTTGATCACATCTGAACCTTGATTTTGAATGTTGGGAAAGCTATTCAACTATGGCAGCCCTCACAGTTAAGTCCAGTGTTGTGCTTATACAGGTCATATAAAAGATCTCGGGTGTAAATCGATATCAAGTGCCCTGAAGTGATTGTAATGGGATACTTGGTTGACCTTGTACTTACCTTGTGGCACAGAGCCATTTCCTCAAAGCCAGCAAGCCAACACAAACTGGCAAGCCATCCTTATTCTTTACTCGGTCTGAATGGATCAGCTGCCCATTGTTTAAACTTGCTGACCACAGGGTCAGGAAATAAAAATGTGAAGGAGCTTTACTCTTGCATTAACTACCTTTGCAGCTGGAGATTAGTTTAGATCAGTTGGCTGGACTGCTGGTTGTGATGCAGAATGACGCCAGTGTTGTGGATTCAATACCCACGCTGGCTGAGGTTACCAAGAAGGATTCTCCTTCTCAACCTCTTCCCTTGCTTGAGGTGTGGTGATCCTCAGGCTAACTGCCATTTTTTTAGATTAGATTAGATTACTTACAGTGTGGAAACAGGCCCTTCGGCCCAACAAGTCCACACCTTTTGTTTCTCTAATGAAAGAGCAGTCCTATGGTCCTTGTAAGACCATGTCAACTTTACATTTATCTTTTATCTTACAATGTGGCACACTGTGGATGATCTAGACTTTGGTTCGATTTGATATTGTTGATCCTCCCAATGACAAAATGTCTGTGCAGTTTCCCTGAATTCAGTCGTCTTTCCTGGCTCAGCTAAACTGAGCAGTGTGTAATTTCATATCATCCAGTTTTGGTATTATTCACTCCAACAATGAAATGATTCTCAAAAGTTTCATTGTTTCCAAGCTTCACCCATCTTTCCTCACTGTTTCACAACTCCATTGGCACAAACTCATTTCAAAACTCCTTTGTCTATTTGATGCTCCACACTTAGTTGGCTTGCTATTGCTGCAATCTCAATCCATCCTGGTTCCCCAATTTTTCAAATTCCCATTTCAGAAGTCTCACCTTTGGTTACAAATTTACCCTGGTCTCTCTTCACCTTGGCCCTACAAACCAAGTCTGTGCTATTTTGAACTCAAGCCCCAAGCATCCCATCTCTTTCATTCAACCATTCTATTATGTGAATCTTATTATTTACAATTCCATCTCTGAACCATTCCACTTTAGTAATCTCCTCCTCCAACTTCTCAAAACCTGTAGCTGCAACCATGCTTTAAAGTATCAGTTTTTTGTCATCTCCTACTGTCAGGAACCTTGTGATGTTGTCCAAATTACAAATGCTTTATATATATATATATATGTGTTGTAACCTGTGCATCTCCACAGTTACCCTACTATTAAAGTAATCTATATTGTACATAGAAAGAAAATAACATAGGACTGTTTGTGTTGAAAGTGCTGTCACTTTCCTGCTTTTGATCAATTGGACTGTGTTGTCAGGACAGAAATTCTGTCACCATGCTCAGTTCACCTTTCATTTTGTGATTTAGTCTTCAATAGCAAGGGATGACAACCGTGAAGATAAAACCACAATAAGATGTGAAACATCCCCTCCTTCCTCACCAAGGACCATGAGGTTGGAAAAGCTTGCGCACACACTCCAATCAACCAGTCAAGAAGAAGGTCGTGGGTAAGGAAACTTAGTTGTTTTCATACTACTTTTCAGGTTTTTTTAAAAGACACAATCTCCTGAAGCAAGTGCATTTTCAGGTGCATAGATGTCCTGGACTCAGCATACATTTGTCCCAAATTGATTTGTGGTATCAGCCAAATACAGACAGCAAAATCCTCATATGTCATTTGCGTCATGTGACACTTATCCAATCTTTGTCCCATTAAAAAAAGACTTGAATTTTATAGCACCTCAATAGGACATCTCAAAGCACTTTGCAACCAATGAAGTACTTCTGATGTGTTATCACTCTCTAATACAGGAAGTGCAGCAATATTCTCACTCCAAACTGCAGCAAGCATTCATGTGTTAATGAGCAGACAGTGTCTTCTTGTGATGTTTGGGAGATAAGTTTAAGAAGGATGCCAGATAAATCCCCAGCCCTTGTCTGAAGTAATGAAATGGGATCTTTTACAACCACCCAGACAACTCAGCTGAAGGACAGTCACCTCTGACAACGCAGCCCTCCCCTCTGTACTCCGTTGTGGCGTCAGTCTTGACTTTTAGGCTCCATTCTGGACTGGCACACAAGCCCAGAACCGTGTGACTTTGAGACAAGAATGCTACCAATTGAATCATGTCTGATTTGATCATCTCTTGAAGTGATTCTGCTTCTCTATCACAGACTGTTGTTAGTTTCTTATTCATAACATTTTATTTGCATAATTTATTCAGGTGTGAGGACGAGCAATAATTTTCTTCTCCCGTTAGACCCAGGAAGTGCCTCTGAATTCTAAAATAGTCTTTTAACAGTTTGTCACAGTTTATCTTTGGGGCATTTTAATTGCAAATAGATTTTAAAATCAGCATTTCAGGAAGGAAGCAACAGTAATTACTTGCATTTATATAGGCTCCTTAAGCAGAGTAAAACACCTCAAGGCACTTCACAGAAACATGTTTCAACAAACAAAAAGCAAAGTAAGGAGTGCTTTCATAGTTGCTTAAACATGCATTTGGTATTTGGATATGCAAAGGGACAGTAGGAATGAAAGTTACTTGGGTATAAGTGACAAGATATTTGAGTATAAAGTTGTCAGCCTATCTGATTAAATTCCCATGTATTTAGTGTTTCTGACTGTGTAAGATCTCTGAACATCAATCTTGTATTGCTGGGATCTCTGCCCTCTTGTGCTGCCATGTTGGTTTAAGTTTAATATTGCTTCCTTGGTTTACAAAGATGTGAAGACCTTGTCTGTCTTAATGAAACCTGTCCCATCACGCAGATCAGCCTTCCATCCATTGACTCCATTTATACTTCCCACTACCTTGGGAAAACAGCCAACATAATTAGAGACCCCTCCCACCCTGGTTATACTCTGTTCCACTTTCTTCCATCAGGCAGAAAATATAGAAGTATGTATATATGCACAAATTCAAGAACAGCTTCTTCCCTGCTGTTGTTAGATTTTTGAATGCACCTCTCAAATTTTAAATTTAATGTTGATCTTGCTCTCTGGGCACCTTCTCTGCAGCTGTAACATTATATTCTCCCCTCTGTTCTATTAGCCAATGCACTTTGTATGGTATGATCTGCCTCTACTGTATGCAAAACAAACCACCACACCTAGATACATGTGATGGTGATAAATCAAATCCAAAAAATTAGCAGGCATTTACTTTTCCCCAAGTTATAGAGATTTGAATTTCATGTCTTTTTCTTCTCTCTAACTGGGTGAGTGTCAAACGTGGATCAACTACCTGGCTGCCCTGTTTCATTGCATCATTTCATTGGGAACTGGCAGCAGAACTCAACTTGTTACTTCGAAAAGGCCCCTTAGTGCAGTGAGATGGTTTTCCAATTCAGTTTAATAATGGCATGGTTCCATATTCCTTTATATATCTCCAACATTATTTTATCACGTTTAGTTTTCACGGCTGAGAATTGCAGATTTCCATTGACAGTCCCGAAATGGCCTAACTCTAATTTCAAAGTAATGCCCTTTGTTCTGGACTCCCCACTGGAGGCAGTAATTTCTTTCTATCCATATTATCAAATTGTTTAACCATTTTAAATGCCTCCATTCGAAAATCACTTAATCTTTGTTGCTCAAGTCTAGCCTGTACAAGCTGTTATTAAATTTGGCCCTGATATCATTTTGATGATTCTGCATTGTTCTTCAAGACGAATTACATTCTTCCTGAGGTGCAGTGTTGACTCAGACTTAGAACATGAACTGCAACTGGCACCTACTATATTAACTTGTCTCACATTTTTAAGAGGTCTATAAAGTATTTCCTGTTTTAACAGCAGTCTAGGTTAGAATAAGGTGAAGAGCAACATAAAGTAAAACAACATTTGATGGCAAACATTTTGGAACAGAATCTATGAAAAGTGGAAGCAGCTTATCCAATATTATTACTCGCATTGAGAGGCTACCTTTCAGTATGTAATGTGTCCTCTTGTGATTATTTTGTTTTTGATCGCTATTGTGGTGGTTGCTTCTCAGCGCATTAACAGCCGAGGAATTGGCTAGCAATCCCAGCAGCAACAACAGCAGCCAGGACTCACTGCATAAAGCCTCAAAGAAGAAGGGCATTAAATCATCTATAGGGCGCCTGTTTGGGAAGAAGGAGAAGGCACGACTTGGCCAGCTTGGAAAGGAAATGGCTTCAGTTCACGGTATGTCCGACTAGTTTTCACAAAGTGAATTAAATTTCCTAAGGCTCATTGAATTATTTTTCTGTGTGTAACTAAGGAATCTGAATGAAATCAGTTCTTTTAGTCAAATGGGGCATTCCTATAGTACCAGCCAGTGTTCCTGCTCTAGCTGGAAGCATACCACATGATATTATGTTCCCCAAACAGTCACATTTGATGAAACTTGCTATCACCCCGATAAAAGACAGTGGGCACCAGTGGAATGGAATATCAATATATAGACACATGGCAGAAATGGAAAGGTGGGGTAAGAGTATTTTGACACCAAGATAGCAATCAATCACATATGTCATCAATGTCAAAGAGCCCCACAAAACTGAACTCATGGGAATCGGGGAAGAGTCTCTCCACTGCGGGAACTCATGCTCAGCAAAAAGGAGGCTGATTGTGGTTGTTGGACGTCATTCATCTCCAACTTAGAAAATTACTATGCAAATCACTTTCTTCCTCAGGGTAGTATCCAAGGCCCAATCATCTTAAGCTGCTTCATCACTGATCTCTCCTCCAATTATAAAGACAGAAGTGGGATGTTTGCTGATAACGGCACAATGTTCAGCACCACTTGCAACTCCTCAGATACTGAAGTAGTGTGTTATCATATGTCGCACGAGCTGGATAATATCAAAGTAACATCCATGCAATGACCATCTCCAATAAGAGAAAATCTAACCATAGCCACCCTGATGTTCAAAGGCATTACCATCAATGAATCCTACACTGACAACATCCTGGGAGGGTTACCATTTACTACAAACTGAACTAGACTAGTCTTACAAATACTGTGGTTAAAAAAGCAGGATAGGAAATCTGAAATGAGTAACTCACCTCTTGTTTCCCCAGTGCGTGTCTTCCATCCATAAGGCACAAGTCAGAAGTGTGATGGACTTGTGCCTTATAGATGGAAGACACGCACTGGGGAAACAAGAGGTGAGTTACTCGTTTCATTGGTCTGGATGCACACAACTCCAATAACATTCAGGTTTAACATCATCCAGGGCAAAACAGTCACTTGATTGACATTTCATCCAAAACCTTCAATTTCCATTCTCTTCACTATTGATGTACGGTGACAGCAGTGTGTACCATATACATGATGCACTGCAGCAACTCAACAAAATTCCCTCGACCTTCAGAACCTGCAATGGCTACCATCGAGAAGAGCAAGGGCAACAGATGTACTGGAACACTACCACCTACAAATTCCTCTCCAAGCCATCCACCATCCTGACTTGGAACAATATTGCTGTCTCTGCAATGTGCCTGGGTCAAAATCTTGGAAGTCCCTTCCTAACAGTGTCATTATACCTCAAAAACTTCAGTGGTTTAAGAACATACCTGACTACAACTTTCTCCCGGGCAGTTATGGATGGGCAATAAATGTTGGCCTAACCAGTGATGCCCACACCCCATAAATAAATAAGACAATATTTACAGTGAGTAAATTAGTTTTGCCCATCCTGAAACTAATATTGAAGTAATGTTGAGACCACTCTGATGGGGAACAGTGGACATACCAAGCAGTTTGATGGAATATTATTGGATGGATATGTGGTGTTGTTAGTCTGAAATGTTAGAATTTCACAACTGTGACCTTTTACCCTTTCTCATGTTAAGTTGTTCTTGGTTGTAGTCTTTGCTTTTCATGGTATGTATGACACTTGCGTTTTAATACACCTGTTCTTAGCTGCATGAGAAACAAACTTTGACTTGTTTTTGAAAGACAAAAGTGGGGGCAGGGCACTATATTTAATTTGACTTCCCTCTTTTCCATTGCCTTTCACTTAATGAAATTCTGAATTTTACTTTCCAGATTTTACAGTTATAAATATAAGCCACTTGTCAGAAAACTTTTATTTTTACTTTGCTAAAGCAAAACTACCCCCACAAAATTCATTTACACATAAGAATGCAGTTCCCAATTCACTGTGTAAACTGTTAAATGGTCTGCCATAGTTTGGAACAAACCTGCTCAGTTTTGTAACTTGGAGCTGTTTAAAATGTGCTCCTTCCCTGGAATACTTGAGCACAATTTTCCCCTGGCGAGGAAGATGGTGGAAAAGGCAAATAATTGGGCAAACTGGCCACAGAGAGATATTTGCCCCTTTCTTGTTTCCTCAGCTGTTAAGTGCTGGCAAGAAGGGTCCCTGGGGACCTTGTTGACAGCAATTAAAGCTCTAATGTCAGTAGCTTGTTTCTCAACTTACCTGTCAAATTGGGACTTGGCCTCTATTCACCCCAAAATTTGACCCATTGAGGACCAGCATGGCCCCCCTGGGTGGCCACTAGCAGCCACTCCCCTGACCTGCTCCAATCCTCTTCTCCCCAAAACCTCTATCCATGAAGTTGAAAGGAAAAGACCTGGATTTTTGCTGTTGATGCCCCAAAAACTAAGCCTCCAATGAAGTTCTCCAGGACCCAGAAGCTGATAGATTTTGATTGGTTGGCATTGTCTGACAAGATTGGGCTTCAAAGTTGACATAAGTGTTTCACATTGATGTGATTCACCAAGACCTTTACCTATTGTACCCCTAGACATGCTCCCATTACTTTTTCCTGTGTTTTATCTTGATGTTTTCTGATCAGTTCTGGACTAGCTGATTGGCGCTCAATTTGTTGAATTCTTTCACTAATTCGGGCAGAGTGTCTGTCACCGCTAAATATGCCTGCCCTCAAACTTTGGAGCTTGGTGCAGTCAATATCTACCTCTATCTTGTTTAAGGAGAATTGCCCACATCAAGCTAACATGTTTGCCAATATGTGTAGATTAGTGCAATGAGTTAGTTACAACAATTACATAAGTTGTAAACAGATGCACAATATACTGAATGTATCTTACTTTATATTGTAACATGGAAACAGGAGGACATTATTCACTGCCTTGAGTCGTCTTAGTGCACAAGGATATAAGGACCAGAAAAAGAATAGAACATATGACATCTCAAGTCAGCTATGCCAGTCAGTATTATCATAGCTGATCTTCTACTTCAGCTCCATTTACCTGCCCTTCCTGATATCCTTTGATTTCAGGAATGTATTTGTCATTCTTCAATATACTCAAGCAGCCAAGACCCTTGGGTCGGGAGTTTTAAAGATTCACAGCCATCTCAATGAAGAAATTTCACCACTACTTCAGTCCTAAATGATCAAATTTCACCATGACACTGTGTACCCATGTTCCAAATTCCCAGCAAAAACCAAAATTGCTGGAAAAGCTCAGCAGGTATGGCAGCATCTGTGCAGAGAAATCGGAGATAACACTTTGGATCCAGTCACCCTTCTTCAGAACTCAAATTCTCCAGCCAGGCCCAAATATTTTGGTCCATCATCAGAGGACAACCCTTCTCACCTCAGGAATAGATCTAGTGAAACTTTATTACACTGCCTCCAAAGTAAATAAATCCTTCCTTAGACAAGAGACTAAATCTTTTGCACAGTATTTCAGTTGTCATCTTACCAAAACCCTTTACCGTTGTAGCTAGATTTCTGTATTCCTGTACTGCATATTTCTTTTCAACAAAGACCAACATGTCACATGTCTTCCCAATTGTTTGCTGTGCCTGTATACTAACTTAATGTTCCTTGTATCGTTACACCAAGTCTTTTTGAACATCGACAGTTAGAAGTTTAATGTCACTTCAACAATATTCTGCTTTCTTATTCTGTTGCCCATTAATAGCTTGTCCATATCTCTTTGCAGTCTTTTCTTATAATCCTAACAATTTGAATTCCCACCATATAGCTTTGTCTCACAAAAATCATCAGTCTCTGTTTTGAAATGTTCAACTAATCTCCTCAATAAATATTTGCTCTGATCACTTTCCAATCCTGTGCCTATCTATACTTTATTTTGCAAAGCTGCTATGCTGCTGATCTTTATGATTTTAAGCAGTGCAGGAGAGTGAGCTCTCTAATTCTACTCCATTTATGTTGAATTAACTGACTTCAGCTGAAATATTGAAGTTAGTATTGGTTTTTGCTTTGCTACATTAGGGAGGAGTAACCATTACCAAAGTGTCCACCCTGACTATCATTCAGTATACTCCATTGTAAAGGATGCAGGGGTGTACATGTGAGGTGATGTGGTCATGATAACTGTGATGCTTTTCACAGCTGAATGGACCATCAGTCCCCACAATCAATATTCATACTTGAGGATGGAACGAATAAACCGTCTTTCGAATGGAATGGTATGCCATTAATGATATGCAATAATACTGAGCTTTGATTGCACTTCTACATCAAGAATTAAATACTGTATTATTTAAAAAAGCACTTCAGAATTAAGCTGTTAATTTTGTACATGAGTAAATCTACATATTGTTTTCTTTCTCTCTCTTGTCATAGGATATGGATACTTTGGTAAGTAGAAACATTGTAAGTGATCTGCTTAGTGCATTCATCATTTTCTGTTGTGAACAATTTAAATGATGTAGTATGTGCTTGAGCTTGAAAGGGAGAGATATGGTTATAATCTGTGAAATGATATCTTTTTAAGATTTTTAGTAAAGGTTTATGGGGATGTAATAGGATACTACAAGAATCTAACATATCCTTTATTGCTGCTATTAGAACCTTTGTTTTGACAATTGGAATGAGCATGATGAGAAGAGCTAATGAGACCTAAAGGAGTCACTTTTACTCAGAAAATTCTCTGGTTATATTTTTTCAATTCACCTGACAAGGACTGATTAGTGTTTGTGACTTTGTTTAGCCTGTAGAAAATTTAAACTTTCCCATTTTGTAGGCCCTCTCGCTCTCTCTCTCGTTCAGTCACGTTTCCACCCCTATTCATGCTGCCTATCTAAATATTAAGAAAAGCAGCCTGCCTATTGCCAGGATTAATGTAAGAAGGCATTGATCCTGTTCATTTTGATTTCTGACCTTCAAACAGCACAGTGTACAACATGGCAGAGATAGAACATGGGCCCCATTGAGAGTTCTGAGTGTGAAGCCTGACCTATTAGTGAGATATAGACGCATCAACATCTTCTACTGCTGCGGTTTATTGCCTTTGCAGTGTCATATGTCGAGTTGCAGTGACATCTTTGTTCTCTGTTCCATCAGTTGATACAGGAATGTTGAAATAATTGGAGCTTAAATTAAAATGAGAATAACATAACTGTTTTTCTCAGTATTCCTGTATTGTTAACTAGGTGGCATATTGGATACAGAAATGGGCATCCAGGACTCCCTTACTCTGGGCAAACTTGGAACACAAGCAGAGAGGGATCGAAGGCTAAAGAAGAAGTAAGTTTTAAGCCAGTTTAAAGAAGTGCACACATCCTTATCATGTGATTGTTTTCACTGTGAATTGAATAGAATTCATTTATTTATTTGCAGCGAAAGTCTAATAAACCCACTCTTGAGCACGTTCTTCCTCCTCTTGAACCACCCTACCAGAAGTATTCTTATTTCTGCTGGCATGGGTGGTATGTAGTTTATTACACAGTCACTGAAACAGCTTCATCAAAGAAAAATTAAACAACTGGGGAGAAATGTTGATGTTCATCATAGGTGGATAGAATCATAGAATCCATACAATGTGAAAGCAGGCTATTCAGCCCATTGGGTCTGCACCAACCCTCTGGGTCTGGATGGGATGCATTTCATTCTATCCCTATAATCCTGCATTCCTCGTAGCTAATTCACCTAACCTGCACACCCCTCAACACTATGGAAATTTATCATGACCAATTCACCTAAGCTGCACATCTTTGGACTGGGGAAGGAAGCCCATGCAGACACTGGAAGATTGTGCAAGTTCCACACAGTTGCCCAAGAGTGAAATCAATCCCAGGTCCCTGATGCTGTGAGGCAGCAGTGCTCACCACTGTGCTGCTTCGAATATTTTAATATTCATACCTTTTTTTTCTTGATTTTGCACCAGTTTTGTTTTTTAATACCAGCTAGCAGAATATATGCTGATATGATAATTTTCTTTATTCCTTCATTCAATCATCCCATCCCACCCCATCCATCCACTTATGAACAGCTCTAGATAAACTATGTTTGGAGTATGTTTAAATTAGATGCATTTTTCTTCCTCACCTTCATGACCTCTTGCAGTTTTGTTAAAAAGTGTTAATAACAGGCTGGTTGGTTGTTTGTCTGAAGAAGTTCAATGCATCTTGGAAATCCAAACTAGGTCATGTCACAGAGTTGTACAGCTCGGAAACAGACCATTAGGTCCAACTCATCCTTGCCAACCAAACTAAACTAGTCTCATTTGCCTGAATTTGGCCCATATCCCTCTTAGTAAAAAATGAGGTCTGCAGATGCTGGAGATCACAGCTGCAAATGTGTTGCTGGTCAAAGCACAGCAGGTTAGGCAGCATCTCAGGAATAGAGAATTCGACGTTTCGAGCATAAGCCCTTCATCAGGAATAAGAGAGAGAGCCAAGCAGGCTGAGATAAAAGGTAGGGAGGAGGGACTAGGGGGAGGGGCGATGGAGGTGGGATAGGTGGAAGAAAAGGTAGGGAGGAGGGACTAGGGGGAGGGGCGATGGAGGTGGGATAGGTGGAAGTCCAGGTAGCTGTGGGAGTCAGTCGGTTTATAATAGATGTCTGTGTTGAGTCGGTCGCCCGAGATAGAAATGGAAAGGTCTAGGAAGGGGAGGGAGGAGTCTGAGACAGTCCAGGTGAATTTCAGGTCGGGATGGAAGGTGTTAGTAAAGTTGATGAACTGTTCAACCTCCTCGTGGGAGCACGAGGCAGCGCCGATACAGTCATCGATGTAGCGGAGGAAAAGGTGGGGGGTGGTGCCAGTGTAGTTGCGGAAGATGGACTGTTCCACATATCCTACGAAGAGGCAGGCATAGCTGGGGCCCATGCGGGTGCCCATGGCAACTCCTTTAGTTTGGAGGAAGAAACGCCATCCCATATTCCCAATTCCTTCGTCTCCGCCGCATCTGCTCCCAGGAAAAACGCCATCCCATATTCCCAATTCCTTCGTCTCCGCCGCATCTGCTCCCAGGAAAACGCCATCCCATATTCCCAATTCCTTCGTCTCCGCCGCATCTGCTCCCAGACTACACCTCCTCCCACCCTGCCCCCTGTAAAAACGCCATCCCATATTCCCAATTCCTTCGTCTCCGCCGCATCTGCTCCCAGGAGGACCAATTCCAACACCGCACAGCCCAGATGGCCTCCTTCTTCAAGGACCGCAGATTCCCCCCAGACGTGATCGACGATGCCCTCCACCGCATCTCCTCCACTTCCCGCTCCTCCGCCCTTGAGCCCCGCTCCTCCAACCGCCACCAAGACAGAACCCCACTGGTTCTCACCTACCACCCCACCAACCTGCGCATACAACGTATTATCCGCCGCCATTTCCGCCACCTCCAAACGGACCCCACCACCAAGGATATATTTCCCTCCCCTCCCCTATCAGCGTTCCGCAAGGACCACTCCCTTCGTGACTCCCTTGTCAGATCCACACCCCCCACCAACCCAACCTCCACCCCCGGCACCTTCCCCTGCAACCGCAGGAAATGTAAAACTTGCGCCCACACCTCCACACTCACTTCCCTCCAAGGCCCCAAGGGATCCTTCCATATCCGCCACAAGTTCACCTGTACCTCCACACACACCATCTATTGCATCCGCTGCACCCGATGTGGCCTCCTCTATATTGGTGAGACAGGCCGCTTACTTGCGGAACGCTTCAGAGAACACCTCTGGGCCGCCCGAACCAACCAACCCAATCACCCCGTGGCTCAACACTTTAACTCCCCCTCCCACTCCACCGAGGACATGCAGGTCCTTGGACTCCTCCACCGGCAGAACACAACTACACGACGGCTGGAGGAGGAGCGCCTCATCTTCCGCCTGGGAACCCTCCAACCACAAGGTATGAATTCAGATTTCTCCAGCTTCCTCATTTCCCCTCCCCCCACCTTGTCTCAGTCGGTTCCCTCAACTCAGCACCGCCCTCCTAACCTGCAATCCTCTTCCTGACCTCTCCGCCCCCACCCCACTCCGGCCTATCACCCTCACCTTGACCTCCTTCCACCTATCCCACCTCCATCGCCCCTCCTCCCTACCTTTTATCTCAGCCTGCTTGGCTCTCTCTCTTATTCCTGATGAAGGGCTTATGCTCGAAACGTCGAATTCTCTATTCCTGAGATGCTGCCTAACCTGCTGTGCTTTGACCAGCAACACATTTGCAGCCATATCCCTCTTAACCTTTCCGATTCATGGACTGTCCCAAGACCTTTTAAATGTTGCAATTGTACCTGTATCTACCACTTCCTCTGACAGTTCATTCCACATATGAACTACTGTATATGAAAAGGTTGCCCCTCAGATCCCTGTAAAATCTTTTCCCTCTCACCTTAAAACTATGCCCTCTAGTTCTGAAGTCCCCTACCCTAGGGAAAAGACCTTTGCCATTCACTTTACCTATGCCCCTCATGATTTTATATGAAGCTGCCTCTATAAGGTGATGCTTCAACCTCCAATGCACCAGTGAAAACAACAACTAGTCTACCTAGCCTCTCCTTATAAATCAAATCCTCCAGTCCTAGTAACAACCCTGGGTCAATCTCTCAAAATCAGTGAAAGTTCTGCTCTCTTCACTTCTTTAACCACTGACTAAATGCAAAAAAAAAATTTTAATCCTTCTCTAACTTACTGTGACTGCCCTTAAGTCAGGCATTATTCTCTGCCAGTGAGCATGCATCAGAGCAACTTTGTGTTGTGTCACCTTCTGTCCATGTTTTGAAGTGTTTACACTTGACTCAATATCTTTCCCAAGAACATATTCTGTTAATTGAACTACAATTGTTACTTATGTTCTACTATCCTAAATGCTAATAATTGCCCAATGATGTAGATCAATTTTATTCAGTGTCTGGGAGTGAGACTTTTAGAGAACTTTAACAGTACCTTAATGTGCACCAGGAGTCAGACCGATTAAAGTTAAATTAGAGCTCTTTTTATCACTCAAATTGGCCATTCTGTGTGTTTCAATAGACATTAATGTTGTATTAGTCCTTTGATTTTGGTTTGCTACAGAATTACCGTCTGTCTTCAAACCTGCATGTCCTCTTAACATTTGCATGAATTTTGATTTGAGGAAATCAGTGTTTAGATTAGTGTTGATACTTTGCACTATCCTAATCTGAAAAAAACTTTCTTTTGGAATCAAAATGCCTTTTCAAGCAAGAGAAAATAATCAAAACACTGATTAGACAAATTTGCGCATTGTTTGGCCTATGTGACAGTGCAAGACTGACAAGAATCCCATTCCTGAAATCGCCTCAAATGTTAAATCCTACACCTGCAATGCTAATTCAGCAGATTGCTAACACCTGACCCCCTATTGTTTTGATTCTATTTACATACAAGATATAACTTGAAAGAAGTACTGCTTCTGATACTTTGTGACGCAGGTGAATTGTTAATTTCTTATTGTGCACATCAATGATGGATTCAAAAGAAATCCTCGGGTTTCCTTCAGTTTTTGAGAATGTGGTTTTATTTCCACTCTCCATTCTATTGAAATATTCCTAAATGTTTTCGCTTGCTGTTCATAATTCTTAAATTTCTATCATAATTATGATTCCTCTTTGCAATAAGCAAAACAAAAAACAGATGAGAATCAACATTATGAAGTTATATTTCCAGGGCCAGAGAGGTGGTGTAATAATCATCATTTAGAATGCCAACATTAACTCCTGAATCTTTCTGAGCCACTTTTGGCATGAAATTAATGGGTAGATGTTCTAAGTACAGACCATAGCAGTCATTTCAAATCTGAAATATCAATGAGGACCATGCCAGTGTGCCTACTAGAGAAACAGCCGAAAAGTCTGCCTTTAATTGGACTAGAAGTTGTTTTCCTGCTTACCCTGTAATAATGGAGTGTATGACAGCTTCACCATTGCTATTACAACAAAATCTAGACTGTTATATTTTGTTGACTTTTATTACAAGAGGATTTGTGCATAGGAGTGAAAATGTCATCTTAGAATTGTATGCAGCCTTGATGAGACCACACCAAGACTACTGCATGCAGCTTTGGCCATCTTCCTGACAGTAATATATATTTGTCATAGAGAACTGCGCAATCAATCTGAGAATAAGCGAAAGCCATCTATGACCGAGATTTGAAGGAATTTCTCCACTTAGCAGGTGGTGAATTGTAATTCAGTGTCCCAGAGAGCTGTGGCGGCTCATTTATTGGTCTTGACCTGCAATCTTCTTCCTGACCTCTTTGCCCCCACCCCCTCTCCGGCCTATCACCCTCACCCTCACCTCCTTCCACCTATCGTATTCCTGGCACCCATGCCCCAAATTCCCCCCCCCCCCACACACGCGCACACCTTTTATCTCAGCCCGCTTGGCACCCAGCCTCATTCCTGAAGAAAGGCTTATGCCGAAAACGTCGATTCTCCTGCTCCTTGGATGCTGCCTGGCATGCTGCGCTTTTCCAGCACCACACTTTTCAACTATGGGGATAATGCCAGAAAATGATGTTGAGGTAGAAGATTAGTCATGACTATGATCTCAGAGCAGACATAAAGAGCAGAATTGCCTACTTCTGCTCCTGTTTCTTATGTTATCTTGCAGCTCTCTCAGAGATTTATATCCTAACCCAGCATGTGACATTCAGCAAGTCATTAAACAAGGGACATGATGAACTGATCTTAAATATAATTGAATTCTAGGCATGAACTACTGGAAGATGCGCGGAGAAAGGGTATGCCATTTGCACAGTGGGATGGACCAACAGTAGTATCATGGCTAGAGGTAAGTGCCACAGAGCTGCATCCATGGAGTTCTGACAATCTGATCATTATGATTGAGAACACAGATGTCTTGCTGGCTACAGGGTGGCGTGGTGGCTCAGTGATTAGCACTGCTGCCTCACTATTACAGGGACCCAGTTTGTTTCCACCCTTGGGTTACTGTCTGTGTGGTGTTTGCACATTCTCGCCATGTCTGTGTGGGTTTCCTCCTGATGCTCCGGTTTCCTCCCAAAGGTTAGGTGGATTGGCCATGGAAAATACAGGGTTCCAGGGATAAGTTTGGGTGGGGTTGGATCTGGATAGGATGCTCTTTGGACAGTTGATGTGGACTCGATGAATTGAATGGCCTGCTTCCACACTGTAGGGATTCTGCGGTATTTATTACCCAATTCTTAACCTAAATTTTTCTCATCTGAAATTCAAATGAAATTCTGTTGCAATTCAATGGATTTTGAGATAATTACAAATGCTCATTTGTATTTTGGACTACACTTTCCAGATAAAACTGCAATCAAAGACCTGGCAATTAATCGAAGATGCCAAGAGAAAGAAAAAAAAATTAAATCTAATATTGTCTAAACCTCTGTGTGGATATTAAACATCCCTAAAAAGAGAGACCGAGTTAAAACTTTTAATCATGTACTCATCAGGATATATTCTGACTGCATTAAGCTCTACCTTAATTCTCATGTCTTTGTGGATTAAACTGAAATCCACCTCGAGATCCTGATGGAGGCAAGTGGTGTCATCGTTCCCTGATATTCTTAGTTATTATGTCAAACTATCCAATAAGACTTTTACCTATTGCTGTTATGCCACAAACTGGTTAAGACAAAAGATTCTTCTCATTAAAATTCATCAGTATTTATCTTCACCCACTTTTAATTGAATAAGCTCTTAGACCCAACAGAAGGCAAAATTCCCCACCGGGGTTGTCATGCCCGATTAATGCTGTGTTTCAAAAGTATAGAAAGAAGGATTGATTTATGATGTGCAGCAGACCAGAAAGGAGAATTGGGTACATTGCCAACCCTAATTAATATTGGGATTCTGTGATTTTATTATATGATTCTAATTGTGATATTTTGATAAGTGTCCGTTAACTTTTTGGTTTTATGTTACAGCCCCCACTTGGGGCACTTAGAATCCCTACTATATGGAGGCAGGCCATTCGGCCCATCGAGTCTGCACTGCCCCTCTGAAGACCATTCCACCCACGTTCACCCCCCTATCCCTGTAACTACCACAGCCAACCAACTCAACTTGTACATCCCTGGACACTATGGGCAATTTTAGCATGGCCAGTCCACCTAACCTGTACATCTTTGGGATGTGGGAGGAAGCTGAAGCACCCAGATGAAACCCATGCAGACACAGGGAGAATGTGCAAACTCCACACACAGGGTAGAATTGAACTCAGGTCTCTGGCGCTGTGAGGCAGCAGTGCTAACCACTGAGCCACTGTGCCACCTCTTTAATCCTGTTAGTATTTACTGATTTGGAAAAGTAGAGAGGAGGATTAGTGGTAGCAATCCAATCATTGATTGGTGGTGGCTAGATTCACAGAGCAAGAAATTCACATGATGCAGGAAGTCATTTCAGAAAGGGAGAAACAATTTGTACAGCATGGGAAGATGCTGGTGATTCGTTGCCACGGAATTTCAGCAGGGACTGTTGACTGCCGGACTTAGCTGATTGAACACAGACTAAGGCGGACTGAGGTTGATCAAGGCATTTCCATGAGGAATGCAATAGGATAGGCAGAATATGCCGCCCTTTCCTCACTGAAAAGGATGCAATACATGGACCCACAAAGAATCAGACTTGTGGATGACTATAAGTAACATTGAACACATGCAAAGTAAACACACTGATAGCCAACTGAACAACATAACTTGGTTTTCAGTGTAATTCTTAGCACAGTCAGGGTTATTTAATAAATACTGACCAATAAACAGAATCACATCTAATGTTTGAAGAATCACACCTAATGATTGCAAAGTGAAAGATTTGACAATATACTAATGTTTTAAGTTTTCTATGACCAAACAATTGCAGGTTATTAATGTTTCTCTTCCCAATCAGTTAATTGGAGATGGATGCTCTGTAGAAATAACTACTCATCCCAAGTTCATTCATTTCTCCAAGAAGGTATTCTTGTACCTTGTCTTCCTCCTGATGCTTCATCACCTGCAATCACTGGGACAATTTCCACATGTACATGAGAGAGACTCCAAGCTCTATTTTCTGCATCTGTACTATGAGAATGCTTGTTCAATTGCATAAACCTTAAATTCCATCTACCCCTGCTTCACATCCCAGCTAAATGTTGAGAAAATCAAAGCCATCATTTTTGGTTCCCATCAGGGGCTCCAATCTTTGTCAATGACTCCACTCCCCAGTGATTATCGCAAACTCCTCAATCTGCTTGATCTCAAACACATTTTCTGACTCTATATCATTCCAATCAGAAAGACCACACTTTAACATTATCCACGTCCATTCCATCCCAGCCTACTCAGCACTAAAACCATCTGCAGAACTTCATCATTTACAGACTCAATTACATAGGTATGTAGGTCTTCCATCTTACACTCTCTTTACATTTGCAGCTCATAATAAACTCTGCTGGGGTCAACCCATCCTGCATGAAGTCCTGCATATTTATTGCCTTTATTCTCTTTGACTTGCAGTGCCTGTAATTGAAAAAATAATATTCTCTCCTCACTGAATCTTCAAACCCAGTCTGCCAAACTCACTATCCCAGTTCATTGTAACCTCACTTTACCTATGCCTTTCTCATTTCTTTCCATAATTCTTGAGTTCCTCAATTGTATGGTCTGCATTTTCCAAGAATTGTCAATCAGGTGCTGATTATGACCAGGTCTCCTTTTTAGCGAAATGGAAGAACTCCACATTTGTAACAGGAGATTCCAATTAGGCCTCATTCGGAAAAGCAGAGCTGTTCTTTCATTCTGACAGATCCCACTTAGTGCATGGGGGAAGCAAACGATTTTCACAGTAGCTAGTTGCTATAGTCTGTGATTTCATAATCCAGCTTCATAGACAGCCACTTTGACAGTTTCTGTGACAGTATAGTTAAGGTGCCAGATAGGTAAGACTAGTGTGCCAGGTGAGTAGGAGTGGGAGAATGTGAAGAGAGTCATGTGCCAAGGTACAAAAAAAAATGTGGCAAGGAGGCCAGGCAAGTAATGGAGTGGTTCGCGTAGCTCAGGGTCTGATAGAAAGTTTTGGGTGTCGTGTCAGATCAGGATGTGATCAACAAGACAAGGGGGGGGGCGTGTAGCTGTGTGAAATAAGTTTTGGATCAGTTACATAATTATCTAGAAGTTAGACAAAGTATTTAACAGTCTAACCTTTTCCAAGTAACTATTTACTTAACTGCAGCAGAGCCCTCCAAATTCTCCAATTTTGGAGCGTTCCAGGCCAAGGGAAATTGCCAAGTGGAATCCTCAGATTCACAGGCAGCTCCTTTGAAATCTACAAGACGGGGATTCCACAGGGACCTCATGCACAATCCCCATCCATGCTTCGGAAACCATTGGAAAATGAAGACTTCCCAATTTTTGTGTCCCTTTAAAAACGTCCTTATAATTCTTCATCCCATCTAATCTGTTGTAAAATTAGGACTGAAATGTGATTCTGTCACAAAGCTGCCTTGTCAACATAACTGACATTGTTTTTGAATTTCCTTTTATTTGTCCACTGCAACAATTGCTTCATTTTTTAACATGGCATTCTCAGGGCTCAAACAGTCTGTTTTAGATGCAAGAGCGTTAAGTCTACAATGAGAAGTGTTTGTTGAACTTTTTAATTTGCGAAAGTAGAATGGGCAGAGGAACTACGAATTATTTCTGATAGATATCCAAGTCATGTATTGGTATAATTTGACATTGCTGAGGTTGGAGTGTTTATAAGAAAACAAAACACAATCTTTGGAAACCATTTTCATTATGAGTCAGATGATCTGTATATCCAGTTTGCTCTGAAGTATGCCTGAAATGGTTAGCTTCCAATATGAGAAGCTAGCTTGTTTGCTATTTATGCCATTTATAGACTAGCCTAAAATGCAACAATGAGGTCTTGGCTGTAGGTTCGCCCGCTGAGCTGCATTTCCAGATGTTTCGTTACTCTAGTAGGTAACATCTTCAGTGGGCCTCAGGTGAAGCAATGCTGAAAATTCCTGCTTTCTATTTATAAGTTTGGGTTTCTTTGGGTTGGTGATGTCATTTCCTGTGGTGAAGGCACTTCCTGTTCCTTTTCTCGGGGGGGTGGTAGATGTGTTCTAACTCAATGTGTTTGTTGATAGAGTTCCACTTGGCATGCCATGCTTCTAGGAATTCTCGTGTGTGTCTTTGTTTGGCTTGTCCTAGGATGGATGTGTTGTCCCAGTCGAAGTGGCGTCCTTCCTCATTGTATGTGAGGATACTAGTGAGGGGTATGTTAGACTGAAGCCTCATAACCAACTGAACAGAATTGTTGGGGAGAACATCCTGAAGGATGTGTTGTCCTCTGTGCCCAAGTTAAGGTTATGTAAGTTTACATAATCATTATTGCAAAAGGCCCACACAAATATCACTGATGTCTATTCTCTTGCCATATCAGTAATAGTAATTAACATTTTCCTTACAACTGGACTGCGCCAAAATATAATGCATTTTGTTTAAGAAATAGAGGTTTCTACTGTATAAAACCAGAAAATAATGTTAATTTTCCATGTTTGCTGTAACATTAAACAGCTGTGGGTGGGAATGCCAGCCTGGTACGTAGCTGCCTGTCGAGCCAACGTGAAGAGTGGTGCTATCATGTCTGCCTTGTCTGACACAGAGATACAAAGGGAGATTGGAATCAGTAATCCCCTTCATCGATTGAAACTCCGACTGGCAATACAGGAGATGGTGTCATTAACAAGTCCATCAGCACCACCCACATCCAGAACGGTAGGTTTTTGGCACTCCTTTGTGTTTTCAAAATGTTTGGACAGATTATAAATATTGTGAATCAGGTCAAGTTATTGTCTTCTCTGGATAGACAGTAGGTAATATGAATTCTTGTCAAAAATATTCTACATTGGCATTGTGAGGCAGAGTGACACTTGTGCTTTGATCAGTTTAAGTTTCCCAATTGTGTATTAGACATTGCGGTTGGCGAGAAATTTTGTCCCAACCTGCATTGTAAAGATGACTTTACAGCTTTCTGATCACTCCTATTAAGATTCTACTTTAATAGTCCTATTTGGAAATACTCCCAGATATTGGCCACTGACATGACTGGATTGGAGTACTCTGTGAATGTGGAGATGCTTATGGTGACCTATCCTGTTTTCACAATATATACATGGCAGTGATGAATAGCAATGCTTGCACTGAAAAAGATGTGATGCTAAGATAATGTGAAGGTAAATGTAAAGCACGCACTGTAATATGTCATACTGTGGGTGTTAGATCATCATCACTTTATCATTATGTTGTATTTATATTTCCCATACATAACAGATATTTCAGTGGTGAACTTTACAATCAGTTACAATTGGAAAATATGCTATAAATGTTGCTGGGACAGCAAGTGAGTCTCATGCATTGTGAAATTAACATGTTAATAATTTTAGACCGTTTTAATTGACACATACATTTGGCTTACCTAGACGGGTAGCTTGAGTGGAGAACTTTCCTGACTTGGAAGGCTAATTTTTTTTAAAGAGGCCCAGAAGTCTGAATTTTCACTTCAACAAAGCAGTAACAGGATAGATTCTGGGCTGCCAAACCAATTCCTCTTCCCACTCCCTTTCCGACATGACCATCCTTAGCCTGTTCCATTGCCATAATGAGTCAAACCACAAATTGGAGGAACAGCCACCTCATCTTCTGCCTAGGCAGCCTACAGCCCAGAGGACTTGATATTGAGTTCTCCAATTTCAGATAACCTCCCTTTCCATCCACCGACTCCCTTCCCAACCCCTTCCCCACTCTTCCATTCCTCTCAGCCACCCACCGGATTCATCTCTCCCATTGACCAACCAGGTCATACTCTCTAACTTTCCCCATTTCACCACCCTGCCCCCACCATCCCCTTTATCTGCAGCTTGCATTATACCCTCAGTCCTGAAGAAGGGTTACATCCAAAACTTCAACTTCAACTTCTCCATCTCCTGATCCTGCCTGGCTTGCTGTGTTCTTCCAACCTCCTGCTTATCTGACAAACCTAGAAGCAGATTGTAGGAAACAGACTGGTTAGAAGGCCCTTCGGTATTCTGGCGTTTCATCCCAGTTGTTTCAGAAGATCTTAGCTTCTCTCGCCCTCACCCCCACCCATCCCCATTACCTTCAATGCCAACTCAAGAACTCGTGGTCCTCATTAACCTGTACTACCTTCATAGCGAGTCATCTCCCATGGAGGGACTTCTGTGTAACATGAAGGTGAAAAACTGAATCTACATTAAATTGTTAGATTTATCATGCCTTATCTCCTGGCCACCATTTTTAAAGGTCTGTGGAATCTTCTTGACTGCATTTCCAACCCCATGTCTCTGTATTGATCACCAAACATTCCAACTCAGAAGCATGGCTGTAATTATATTGCAATTATTAATTGCATATCTGGTTGTAGTGAGTGACTTGCTCGAACTTTTATATTGGAAATATTTCAGTGTTCAAGTAACTTATGCCCTCGTATTAATTAATACATTTAGAACCATGTCAAAACAAACATGTTCATATTTGAATCCAAGAATACTTGAACATTTTTAAACTACTGGACCGACTCTGATGATCAGCTTATCAAAATCAAAACCAGTTGTGTTCATCCAGCTGCATTGCACAGTTGGAGAATGCAAATAGGGGACAGTTTTAAATTTTTCCACAGCTTCAGCGCATTCAATTGTGCTGATTTTTTTTTTGCCAGTGCAAGTTCTGAAGGGCACAGTGATGAAACATTCATCCCCTAGGCCTGTCAGTGCTGAAAAAAAATTCACAAGCCCGAACACTATGTGACATGGGATTGCACTAACAAAAAGGCAACATCTGCCTGAGAGTTTGGATGTGCCAAATAATTGAAAGCCCTCTCTTTAAGTGTTGGTCAGAGGAGGTGAATTTTTGAACTATTTGTGTGTTGTCATTGAACAACATAGAGAGGTCCAATTGTTGTTTCTTTTGCTGATTTGCTCAAATGATTTTAAAGCTTGATGTACTGAGTTAAAATGCAGCCACATTTAAAGGAGGGATGAGTGCTCTGTGTGGTTGGTTTGAAAGAAAAATATTACTGGAAGCTGAATTTGGAAGGAGAAAATGGTAGCTCATACTTGATCTAGAACCAGCGTGGTGATATAAGTATCAGTGAAAAAGGCATCCTTCAAAGAAATGCTCTTCAATTGGTATCAAAAAACTTGTTCAGATATTCAGTGCTTAACAGAGAATAATGGTGATGTTTAAAATTGATCTTTTATTAAAAACAAAGGTGTGAATGTCCTGAAACTGATTGCTGATTTTAAATCTTAACCCAATATTCAATTTTCTTCCTTCTTTCAATGCAGAAAAGTCAAACCCCTTTCTTTTAGTTGCTCTTATACAGTTTTATTCACTCGCGTAGTTAAGTGAGTTTTTCACACTCTTGATCCTTTATGAGCTACTTTTGGAAGTTCTTAGCCAGATGGTTGGGGTAGAATTCTCTCTGAAAATGTAGCGGCCCTTAGGGGGAAGGAGGCAGAGAGCCACTCCCAGCCTGTGAATTTGCAACTTCTGCTAATAGATCAGGAAGAGTATTCATAGATTCAAGGAATGCAGCACAAACTCTCCTGCCTTCTCCATTGCAGAAGGAAACTAATTAATGGGTGTGGGGTCATGTATTTTGAAGAGAGTAATTGTTAGTGAATCCTTAACTCTTTACCTGTACAGTTTTATGGCATTCATTCAGGCAGCAACAATGCATGGAAAATGTGTTATTAATAAACTATCTCTTGCTTCACTTCTTCCTTTGTGTAATACTTTTCTCCTCTAACACTACTTACTGGACTGTCCTTGTGCCTTCCACATAGTCCTCTGGAAATGTTTGGGTGACTCATGAGGAAATGGAAAACATGGCGGCTTCAGCAAAAACGGTTAGTCTATCCCCGTCCACCTTTGTTGTGCTTCATTGAAGAGTTTCTTATGAACATTATTTTCGTTAACATGTTCAAACCCTCTTCTTTTTACCTATTTGTAAATATTAAGCTGAATTTGTTAACTACAATAAACAAGTATTCAGCAGCATTGCATTTTTAATTGCTTTATGATGAGATGAATACCTGCTCATTTCAATGAACCTGTATCAAACTTAGCAATTTTCAGGAACAGAATGAATTTTAGTAATGTGAAAACATGACAGATCAATGATGTTCAATTAATGTTAAAAACAAAAACCTGGTTAACTGTTTGTTAATGATAGGGCACTACTTTATAACTTTGGAATTCTTTGTATCGGAGAGTGAAGGCTAGATGCTTACCCAACAGGAAAAGAGGGGCACTTGAAGGAACATCAACAGTTATTGGTTCAAGAGTAGTGATGGTTGGAAGAGAGGAAAAGTTACTTGTATATCATCATAGAATGATGTTGAGGTAATCTGAAAAACACAGGAAAGTACTGATTTCTGCACAAACTGCAGTGAACTTTTTTCACTGCATCAGGAAGGCAAAGACGTAAAGTGCTCAACATTAAAGTTTTCAATCAGTTTACTAGTACCGACTTGCACAGGAGGCTGAACAAGTTGGTGTTCCAACTCATTGTCCAGCCATCTCTGTCACTTCACTGTGTTATGGGTAAACAATAATATTGCATCCCATGCTATCAGTGATACTTCAGAATTTAGGATCAAGTCCTAGATTGATGTGTTAGAAATCTCATCAGCCTCATGGATGTAGGGGTGGTTTTAGCATTCTCAATTAGAATTGCTTGTTAAATTCAGCAGCACGGAATCTCAGTGGTTAGCACTGCTGCCTCAAGTACCAGGGACCCGCGTTTGATTCCTGCCTTGGACGACTGTCTGTATGGAGTTTGCACATTCTCCCCATGTCTTTGTGGTTTTCCTCTGGGTGATCCGGTTTCCTCCCAAAGTCCAAAGATGTGCAGGTTAGATAACTTTGCCATACTTAATTGCCCTTAATGTTCAGGGATGTGTAGGCTAGGTGCATTAGTCAGGAGAAGTGTAGAGTACCAGGGTAGGGGAATGGGTCTGGGTGGGATACTCTTCAAAGGGTCAGTGTGGACTTGTTGGGCCAAACAGCCTGTTTCCACATTGTCGGGATTCTATGATTCCATGAACTGCCAGACAGTGGATTGTTAGTTAAAAAATCTGGTGGTTGGAAAATTGTGTTAAATAGCTTGGGGTTCAGTATGTTGCTGAACCACTATGGAAAAATGTTGACGGTGCATCAAACCCATGCTTTTCTTGACTCAGGCGTGTTTGATTTTAACATTGACTGAATAATAAGAAGTGTTTGAAATTACTTGTAATCACCTGGCTTGGTCATGACTCACCTCAGCAGCCGGTGGGTCTTGAACCTGCATCTTTTGATGCAGAGGTAGGGACACTATCACTGAACCACAAGACATCTTCAAGAGAGTATTTTATTCTGTCAATTAAAACATTTAAATGAATTAGAAGGAATTTAATTGTGGAGTTTAAGATTTATTCTGGTGTTTGAATGAGGAGATTATTGTTTTAAACAGGATGTAAGTGGATCATTTCACCATGGGTAGGTTTATGCACATCTGTTGTGCAGCATTTCTTACTTGTTTTGCCATTTGTTTTATTGTGATGGCAAGCAGTTTTAGCTCTTGTTATGTATAATTCATGGTACTTGTTTGCAGGCTCAGTAATTTCCAGTGAACTGATTTTCTGGAACAGGAATTAAAGGGAACATTTTCCTGTGGGTGATGCTTGAAATAAACTGGTTGATACTTGACTTAACATAATGCTGACAGGAAATTGATACAGTGCCCAACACCGAATATACTATCAAGACTGTAATACGTAATTTCAAAAAATTCAGGCATAATCTATTTTGACAAGGTTCTAGTGGAATTAAGCTTCTGATAATACAGTCCAAGTGAGGGTCTCCTAGTAATAGACTTAATGAGGGTTGACAAGGGGTACTTATCACACAACTAGAATAGACTACTGCATAAGACTGTTTTTGGGAGTGAAGTTTGACAAGGGGTGTCTGCACTGAAGGGGAACGCATTCTGCAATTCTTCCTAAAGCTACATCTTAATAAGCAATATTGTCAGGGAGTACATTGTCATATCTTTCATGCAGGCGAGTCAATTCAACTCTTCAATAATATTTCTCCCCTTGAGCTGAATTTACTGTGTTACTGTAGATGATAAATGTGTCAAAACCACATACGTTCTTCATGTCAGAATCAAAGAAAATTATAATTTGGAAGGAAGCCACTTTAAGTTGTTATCAAATTCCTTTTTACAAATTTATTATTGAATCTCCTTCCACAAGCCTAACAGGCAGTATTTTTCAAGTCATCATTACTCACTGTAATTCGTTAAGTTGTCTTTGGTTACTTAAGTAATTACCTTATATCTGTATCCTTTTGCTACTGGCGCTATATCCACAATAATATTTTAGTCCCTGTCTAGTCTGTGGATCACCTCATAATATTGTACACCTCAAACAAGTCTTCCCTCATCTTCTCTGAGGAGTGTGGCACCTCATCTGTTTACATCATTGAATTGACTCATCCTTGGTACCATTCTGGTACACCTGCTGTGTGCACACCCTCTAAAGGCCAAGGCATCACTTTTCAAGTGCATTGCACAAACTGGCCAAATACTTCAGCTGAGGCCAGGCCACTGTTTTAGCTTAATGTCCTTGATTTTGTACGTAATGGCCTGGATTATCAAAAAACCATTTAAGATTGGTTGCAGGACACAATTCTGGGATTCCCACTCCCATTCCTGGTGCTCCCAATTTTAGTTGATGTTGGATGAGGATGCTGGTTTCAAGCCTGACCTCCTAACTTGGTTGACTCCATTTGGGGGCACCATTCCCAGCACTCTACAATTTTTGAGTATTTGGGATAACTTCTGGATGACAGGTCATTCACGTCCTCTCAGAGGAATCTAGATTCAGGAAATTTTGTAAAGCAAGTTTGAAAGATCTTGGACATGCCCACTGATGATTCCTTTCTGACTTTAAAATAACTCTTTGTCATTGTTCATTAATTTCCAGCCCCTCGACAAAATTGTAGTTATTTTAATCAACCTGTTTGGACATGTTTTGACATACCTCTGGGACTATCAGATTTGAACGCAAACCTTCTGGCCCAGAAATGGAACACTAACATTGCAACATAAAATTTCCATTAAAAGAAACCACATCCATCTATTAATTTTTTTAAGAATTCCTCGAACTCCAATTTTATTAAGATGTATATTATACAGTACTTTATAATCAATTTACACAAGATTACCTGTATTGCCCTCATTAACCTCCAAGGCGATCCCTTCCCTGTTGCCATGGTTTATAAGCTAACCAATATCTCTGCCCCATTGCCTAACTGAGGGTGAAACCCTTACTTTTCTAGAGATTGGTTTGACTGCAAATCATTTATTAATATTTAGCCAAGCATGTTTACCTTGGTGAGGTCCAATCTCTATCTGATTTTATTTTTGATTGCAAGAGATTTTAAGGTAATGGAAGATTAACAATGTTTGTTCTACAGTTTAACCTGCTGATGCTCACTGTGTTCAAACTGGAATTTCCATACAGAGTCTGATTTGCCTGAATTATTGAGGCGTACTGTATAGACCTAACTTGTATTGTATTTTGCCAAATATATTGATGAGGTGAAGTAATGTTCTAGCCCAGCAATTTGGGCACATTGAATGATCTAATCAGAGTGTTCTTTCATTTCTTCTTTTCTATCAATGCTTGTACTAACTTGCTAACCTGTTAGGAGAATGAGGAAGGCAGTTGGGCTCAGGTGAGTATAGAAATATTCAAATGTGTTTGAATCGACAGAATGATTACAGTGTGTGTTTCGTAATTCCTTCTAAGATGACTGTCATTGATGGCACCCATCTAGCCTCCACACTAAGGAACTTACTCTTCAAATCTCTTCTTCTTTCTGACTTTTCTCCCCAACTGCAAGATCCCACTTAATGTCTACTTTATTGAAAATAATTGTACAATTGCACCATGTAAAATTTGCTCTGAAAAGAGCACTTGATACCTTCAAAGAGTTCCCCAGGTCAGCCTTTAGGTTTTGATAAGCCTATTGTACCCATTGCATGGCAGAATTACTGGATTAAATGAAAGTCATTCTGTATGGTAGAGGATGGGAATATGGATGGTTTCTTCCTGCTGACTGGTCAGTCATTTATGTTGATACATTCAAACATTCTTATTGCTAATTGGTCAGCTATGCAAAATGAATGGTAAGGGATTTCTTGAGTAAGAGTAACATGTTGTGACTGATGAGTAGGCCACTGTCTTGGGGATTGCCCTGGTGTTAGTGGGTCTTGATGGTGTACCTGACACATGTCACATGTAAGTGTATGATAGACAAGTCTAGGCTTGGAACATTAGATGGGATGCTTATTACGATGACATTTTTGATGATAGATGACTTGTCCCATTCACTGTATTTGAAACCGGTTTGTTGTTCCTTGAGTCTAGAGCATAGGCTGCCACCTATTCTCCCCATTGCACCTTGCTGTCCCCCCAGTTCCCCTGACTTCAGAATCACATGGTGTGCTGTAAATTGCTGCTTTATTGTGAGGTGGATTTGGAGGGTAAAGTGGAGCTTCTTCAAAGACTTGAGTCAGACCTTTATGCCCTTTTGACTACAATACATACTTGAATCAATGTGAGTGGAACCAGTATGTGAGAGAATTTTGAATCTTGTGTTCATGAAGAAGCTGCATTTGAGCACGTAGCAGTTGAACATGTGAAGCAAATCAATTGAGTTTGAACTGCTGGCTTACTATGGCAAAATTCTCATTGTGGATGCTTGTTGCTGCTGAAGTAGGTTTTTCTGATAAGAGTATTGGAAATTGATTAGTGGGTGGAAGGATCACGGAAAGATTGGTAGTTCAGGTATAAGCAGGAAGAGTGCTAACTGCTCTTACTACAGCAGACTTTACATAGTATAACCATAAAACCATCTCATTCAATGCAATCACTCTCAGAATGGCAGAATTATTACAGCGGGTAAGAAGCCATTCAGCCCATCATGTCTGTGCTGACTCTCCACATAAGCATCTTCCTTACGCCATAATTTTCCTATCTACTTCCTTTAACTTTGCACATTGCTGCTTTTTCAAATAATCATTTAATTCCCCTGTAAATACCTGGATTGAACCTACCACGATCAAACTCTCAAACATATCATAACCACTTACTACATGAAAAGGTTTTTCCTTGTAGCTTTCTTGATTTTACTAATTACTTCAGTGATCACCATGATGTGGTGATGCCAGTGTTGGACTGAAGGCAACTGCACCTGACGAAGGAGCAGCATTCCGAAAGTTTGTGATTTTGAATAAACCTGTTGGAGTATAATCTGGTGTTGTGTGTCTTCTAACTTAATTACTTCAAACCTCTGCCCTTTTGTTCCTGATACTTTCACAAGTGGGACTGTTTTCTCCCTATTTACACTGTCCAAGCCCCTCGTTATTTTGATTGTCTGAGTAAATCTCCTCTCAGCCTTTCTTTTTCTCCTGGGAGAACTTATAATTTCCAAACTTTTCTAATCCATCTTCAAACCTGAAATTCCTCAGACCTGGAACCAATCTCATAAACTTCTACACGCTTTCTAATGTCTTCACATCCTTCCTCAAGCACAGCACCTAGAATTAGATGCACTATTCCAACTGAGGTCTGTCAAATGTCTTATTCCAGGATAATTTCCTTAATTTTGTAATCCACACCCCTATTAATAAATTCTAGGATATTGTATGTTTTATTAACTGCAGTCTTCACCTGTCCCTTAATGACTTATAGATATAATCACTCAGAAGTTGCTCAGCATCCCCTTCAGAGTTGGACCCTTTAATTTATACTGTTTCCCCACGTTCTTCCTACAAAATATATTACCTCACACTTCTCCACAGTGAACTACATCTGCCATCCAACTGTCCACCCACCAAATGCCCTTGTCCTTCTGAATGAAAATAGAACACTGTGGATGCTGGAAATTTGAGACAAAAGCCAAAAATGCAAGAGAGACTAACAGGTCTGATAGCATCTGTGAAGTGAGAAACAGTGTTAACTTTCATGTTCAAATTGATGATTCTTCAGTGAAGAAGAAGATTCATAGTGAAGCTGCTACTTTAACTCTGTTTCTTTCTTCAGAGCTGCTACCAGACCTGCTGAGTTTCTATAAAATTTTCTGTTTTATGTCCTTTTGGACTTCTACACTGCCTTATCTCAGCTTACAATGCTTGCAAGTTTTGTATTATCCTAAAATGTCGACATGGTGTCCTGTGCACAGTGGTCTAGATTGCTGATGTATATCAGAAAAAGTAAGGAAGCAACTTAATAGCTACCTTTTCAATAGCACCTTGTTGTCACTGCCCTAAATTAATTCCCAAGACCCTTTGTCTTAATACAGAATGGTACAACACGGCAACAGGCTGTTCGGCCGACCATGACACCATTCTAAACTAATCCCATCTACCTGCACATGGTCTGTATCCCTCTATTCTTTGCCTATCCATGTGGCTGTCTAAATGCCAATAATATATAAAAACAACAAGGAATCTTTGGTGGAAACTCCAGTTTTTTTTTCAGTTTCATAGTCAAATTATTACCATTGATACACAGGTGCTGCTCTCTGAAATCACTTGAACATTTATACTTGGTTTCTGCAGGTAAGTTATTTTGTGGAGTTGACAAAGATTAAATATTGCACCAAAAGTGTGTAATTGAATATCTTGGGGGTGGGATTTTGGGACTTTACCCCTAAGCATGGGCAGCTTAGGGTTGGGTGGAAGCTTGACATGTTAAAAATCGAAGTCCATTGTCCACTTTGAATGTTAGTTAAGATAGGACTGTGCAACCAACACACTCTCAGCAGGAGATTTTAAAATTATAATGAGGTTATGGAATCTACCATCATTTTAAGTGAAACCATTGTCACAGGTTTTCAGGGCCCAAAAAGTCCAGAAGCTGAAAAAGAAGGCAGAGGTTGCTGGATCCAGAAGTTAAGTACAGGTCTTCTTACCTGTTAGATCAAGGCTACTTGATTCACCAACACACCCGTGGTCAAGTCCACTGACGCTTCTGATCTCATCCATGAGGCCTTTGATCCTTATGATTCCCCCCCCCCCCCCCCCCCCCCCCTGCTGAGTCCTACCACCTCTCTTTTACCCGGTGCTGAAAGATCTATCTGCCAGGCAACTGCTGAATTTGACCAGTTGCATCTTGGAAACTGAGGGGATAAACTGGCACTGCAATATTTTCGCTAAATTCAGCATGCCCTGCAGAAAATCTGTCCTTTCCAAGTTTCCTGACCTCAGACAGTCTGTGTGCACTCCCTCCAAATTAATAGCTTGTGCTTACTGTCAAAGCCTATAGATAGAAGATGGGCACTTGAATAGTTGTAACTTAGCTGGTATCCATGGAGACAGTTCTTCAGAGAGCTGTGAGAGGATTCTGGTTACAAAGCGTATGTTATGCATTGTCTTCCTACCCTTATTAATGGAAATGTGAAGCAGTGTGCTGCAGTGGCATCTGTGATCAATGGTTTTGTTTGCCATGTAATACCTCTATGCGTACTGAGGCAAGAGTACCATCTAACTGCTGCAGAAATATCTTAGCTGCAGCTTCAGGGCTTCAAATAGTTGACCCGTTCACATTAATAAAAGACTGCTTTAAACTCTGAGGGGAGATTCAGAAGGATGAGAACAGCTGTCACTGCCTGGCTTTAAATCTGAATTTGCAGCCTCGCAGTCAGCCTCACATCCTGACCGCCTGATGGTCATTTTTCTTTTCTGACATCTGCCCTAAAGGATAAAAGCCAATAGCAGTTGCTCCACACAAGTTATTGCTGTCAGTGCTGCAAATGTTTCCATTTTACCAGAAGTTTCGCACTGATGGTTTCACTAACTTTATCAATTGACACCCGTTTATTTCCTCAAAAAAATGTTGAGCTATCTCCAGTGCTTTGTTCCCAAGATGGTCTAGAACATCGTTGTATTGTTTAAAAACTCTTTCTGCCTGTGGCCTTAAAACCACTGCTCTTTATAGAGGTAGGGAAGATGGTCTAAATGTGTTCTCTTGGCATCTTTCCCTGTATTGACAGGAACTTAACATGTCTGCATTAGCAAGAGTGAACTTTGTTTTTTTTTATAAATTTCTCCCCAAAAAGAGTATTTTTTTAAATTCATTCACAGGATGTGGCATTGCTGGCTATGCAAGCATTTATTGCCCAATCCTAATTGACCATATAAGGATGACGCTTTCCTTCCCTAAAGAAATTTGTGAACCAGATTAGTTTTTCTGATAATCAACAATGGTCATCATTAGATTCTTAATTCCGCTATCTGCCATAACAGGATTCAAATCCAGGTGTGCAGTACATTACCTGGATCTCTGGATTAATAGTCTAGTAATAAATTAACAAGGCCATCACCTACTCCATTGCAATGTGTGACCATTCTATAGAATGAGATATCTGGAGACTGGTAAACATTTCCAAAACCTGCATAAAAATAGATATTTGAACAAGAATAATACCTAATCTATTGATCACTTTCACCAGTTTATGAATGTGAATTCCAGTATGTAAGTGATCAAGGGAAGTCAGCCCCTGACCTAAGAAGGCAAGCTGAGTGTGTTCCTGTCCCCAATTACTTTATCTGTCCTTCTCACCAGACTTTGGCTTATGGAGACATGAACCACGAGTGGATTGGTAATGAATGGCTTCCCAGCCTTGGGTTACCCCAGTATCGCAGCTACTTCATGGAGTGCCTGGTGGATGCACGAATGCTTGACCACCTCACCAAGAAAGACCTGCGGATGCATCTGAAGATGGTTGACAGCTTTCATCGGTGAGCTCTTGCATTATTGGAGACTGAGTGCTATTATGGACGGGGCCAGAGCCCTCAAAACATGTCAAGAAGATAGCCCAAACCCAACTTTGCTAGTTATTTTAGAATCAGCTGGTCAAAGCACCTGGAGTGTCAGAGGCTAGGGGAGACTTTATAGAAGTTTATAAAATCATGAGGGTCATGGATAGGATCAATAGGCAAAGTTGTTTCCCTGGGATGAGGGGAGGGGGGTGCGGTGGATGTGGGATGGGGGACGGTGCGGGGAGGGGGGGGGGGGGGGGGAGGTTTGCAATCCAGAACTAGAGGCATAAGTTTAAGGTGAGAGGAGTAAGATATAAAAGGGACCTAAAGGACAACCTTTTCATGCAGAGGCTGGTGCATGTATGGAATGAGCTGCCAGAGGAAGTAGTGGGGGCTGGTACAATTGCAGCATTTAAAACACACCTGGATGGGTATATGAATAGGAAGGGTTTAGAGGGATATGGGGCAAGTGCAGGCAAATGGGACTAGATTTGGTTAGGATATCTGGTCAGCATGGATGAGTTGGACTGAAGAGTCTGTTTCTGTGCTGTACTTTTCTATGACTCAATAAAACAATTTATTTACAAGTTTACTGAATGAAACATGAACAACAGAGAACAGAATAACTTAACCTCTCTGAAAACCCACAGATAATTCCAATTTAACCATGCTGTTCCAATACTTGCAACAATCCCCATAAACACCTCATGGCACAAAAGGTAAAATCAAACACAGGTTCTTACAGGAGAGAAGTCAGAGAGAGAGAGAGTATCAGCCTGGACCTACTTCTGGGTCTGGCAGCTTTCCCATTACTCCTTTTGAAAAAAAAACAGACCAGAGTAAAGCTGAGCTGGGAGAACTGGCCACTCCCTTTTCATTGCACAAGTTTTTTGTTAAACTTGAAAGCCTTTTTTCCTGCAGCAGTATCTGTTAGTTCATCAAATTGGCACTAAAACTCTTCAACCTCCAGACTTTTCGGAATCTGTGTCATTTACAACCTCTCTGAAAGAAAACACAAGGACTGCAGAGCCTTGTTAAAGGAGCGGTTTCATGGCAGTGAAAATGCATTTGCGAGAAGGAAACATTTGGTCAAGTTAACCGGCAAAACCGTAACCACTCAGCGTGTTAAAATGTGCAAATGCAAAGAGATTTTAGAAAAAGTATTATTTATTTTTTTCAAAATCTACATCAGTTGCCCTCTTCTGAATAATCATATATCGGTATTTCCTCCCCAATCAATCCAACTTATAGTTTTCTACTCCAGTGCTACAGTGTGACAGGTACCAGCTTGCAATCAGTAAATTCTAAGGCTGATATGGAGCCTGCAGATCTGAATTGTAATCCAGGTTCTGTATTGTTCTAGAGCTTTCCATGCATCAGTTAATTACAATTTCACTTTAAGTGAAAAGAGAATGAAAAGACTCTCGTGAAAATTGGTACAGAAATTGTTTCTTTTTAATTATTTTGTAGCTCTGATGAAAATCCCTCTGAGGTTTGGTGATTATGAACTCGTTCCTGTACATGCCCTGAATTACAGTTGGGGGTGGCACAATGGCTCAGTGGTTAGCATGTTGCCTTACAATGCTAGGGACCTGAGTTTGATTTCACCCTCAGGCAACTGTGTGTGTGGAGTTTACACATTCTCCCTATGTCTGTGTGTTCTCCCACAGTCTAAGGATGTGGAGGTTAGGTGGATTGACCATGCCAGAGTATCTGTGTAGGCTAGATGGATTAGCCAAGGGAAATGCAAGGTTACAGGGATTGGGTAGGAAGTTGGGTCTGTGTGGTGGCTCTTCAGAGGGTCAGCTTGTTGGGCTGAATAGCCTGCTTCCAACTCCAAAGGGTTCTATGATTCTGCAATTGATTACAGGGTTAACAGGGTTAAGTTAAATATGATTAGATTAGATTCCCTACAGTGTGGAAACAGGCCCTTCAGCTGTTCAGGCCCGAAGAGGGCCAGACTAATGCACCTAACACTATGGGCAGTTTAGCATGGCCAATTTACCTGCACATCTTTGGATTGGGGAAGGAAACTGGAGCACCCAGAGGAAACCCACGCAGACATGGAGAGAATGTGCGAACTCCACACAGACAGTTGCCCGAGGCTGGAATCGAACCTGGGTCCCTGGTGCTGTGAGGCAACAGTGCTAACCACTGAGCCACCGTGCCACCCATGGTCTAGATTGTGAACAAACAAATGATCCAGTAGCCTCTCTAATCTGTTGTTGGATGACACAGTCAATACTAACATAGAAAACATGTTGGTATCAATCCAACATAATTAGCAAAATCCATCAAGGGCAGAGTGGAAAGTACTGGAATTTTAAGGCATGTTGTTGCCTGGCTTACAGTTCCTTTATTAAACTTACCCTCCCTTTACAAGTGCTTTGGCACAATTGTCAAGCAATCATTATTACATTTTATAAATTAAGAAAAAAAAGTTCTCACTTTTAGCTTCTGTTTTCTAATCCATTTCAATTTAAATGATTTTGTTTCTGATTAATATCAATTCCTTGATTCACCCTGTTCAGATGCAACACACAGTAACAGCAGGTTGCCAGAGCTTGGAATTTAATTTGCCTTTTGTATCGCTGCATTTGCAAAATGTATCCTGCCCTTACATCAGCACTATGGCTAAACAGACTATATTAGTCATGCTTTGGAGATGCCGGTGTAGGGTGTACAAAGTAAAAATCACACAACACCAGGTTGTAGTCCAACAGGTTTAATTGGAAGCACACTAGTTTTCGGAGCGATGCTCCTATCATCTGATGAAGGAGCGTCGCTCCAAAAGCTAATGTGCTTCCAATTAAACCTGTTGGACTATAACCTGGTGTTGTGTGATTTTTAACTTTAAACAGACTATATTCACTCTAATGTTGGCAGTTCATTATATAAATAGTCAGGGGTATGTTTGAATTTCACAAAAAGCAAGTTTTGAAAAAAAAATTGAAATTTGCATTTTGATGCCTAAAGCCAGCATTTTCCAGTATGAAAGAACTTGCATATGTAAGGCATGACCTCAGACTGTTTTGCAGCAATTTATAGTCAAAGAAGACATTTAAAATGTAGTTATTGTTGTGTTGAAATGAGACATGCAAAATGCACACCATAAGATCTCCTTTAACAACAATAAGGTTAGTTACAAAGTAATTGATTTTAATGGTATTTGAGAACTCAGTACTGGTCAGAGTAACAGGAGAACTCAGCTGTTCTTTACTCTGCATCTGAAAGAGCAAATGGGCTTAATTTTAACACCTCGTTCAACAGACATAATCTTGAACAGACAATACTGTGTTCAAGTATTGACCCAGACTACATAGTCAAGCAGGCCTTGAACCCACAACCTTCTCGCTCAAAGGTGAAAATGCTACCCTTGAGCCAATAATACATGATACTCCAAAGACTCCAGGGACTTTTCATAAGTTACACTGAATAACGTCTGTCTTGATTCCAGCACTTGTTTACATTACGGCATCATGTGTTTGAAGAGATTGAACTACGACAGGAAGGATCTAGAGCGGAGGCGAGAAGAAAGCCAGCTTGAAATTAAAGGTTGGTTTGAAAGAAACGTTGCTGTTGGTTTCTTGATTAAAAGACAAAATTGAACTTTAAATCCTAGCAACTAAAATGTCAGTTTTATCTTTAGTTTTTACGTAGATGTGAGTAGCTGTGTAATTCTGGATTCCTTCCTTCACCATTCTACATTATGACCAGGCCAGAACTTATTTTAACATGGCGATTCATATTGTTCCTACTGCAAAATACTCAGGGTGATGTCAATGCTTGGTCAATAGCTCTTACACGTAAAATCCCAGTGAGTCCAACAGTGTTCCTTCTTACCTTTGAGAAAGAGTTGCTCAGGACAGGACCCTAACTCCATTACTCTGGCTGGGGGAGTGATTTCAGACTTGCACTGGCCTACTTGAGAATCTCACTGAAGTGAATCAGTTTGGAGCATAGTGTCACTTTATTCCTTTCTCACTCCCCTTCCACCCCTGATAGTGTTTAAAAGCCAGTGATATTGATTTTAATGGGTTTTTAATATGGCGACATTTCCCTTCAAGTTGAAACTGTTTAACTGCTATGAAGAAAGTTGAACCACAATTAATTATTAGTTGGTCAAAATATTTTATTAATGATAAAGTTTTTTATCAATTTTAAGCTCACTTGGTGGGGCCCAGCATTGCGTTTACAGTAATTAAAGTGTGTATTTGTAGCTTTCACAAAGTGCGATGTGATAAATGATGTCATATACACACTATCACTGAATATAGGGATAATATATATGACAGTTGAAATTTGATCTCTGAAATTACAATATTGCATTGTCGAACTGTAATTGATGCTCATTTGGCCAGATAGCTAGTTTGTGCTGCCAACAGCATGGGTTCAGTTCCTATTCTGGCTGAGGTTACCATGAATTAGAATTAGAATCCCTACAGTGTGGATACAGGCCCTTCGACCCAACAGGTCCACACCAACCCTTCAAACAGTATGCCACCCAAACCCATTCCCCATTACTCTACATTTACCCCTGACTAATTCACCTAACCTACACATCTCTGAGCATCAAGGGCAATTTAGCATGACCAAGTCACCTAACCTGCACATTTTTGGATTGTGGGAAGAAACCAGAGCAGCCGGAGGAAACCCACACAGATGCAGGGAGAATGTGCAAACTCAGCACAGTTGCCTAAGCCTTGAATTGAACCCAGTTCCCTGGGGCTGTGACGCAGCAGTGCTAACCACTGAGCTACCGTGAGAAGGAATCTCCTTCTCAACCTCTCCCCTCGTTTAAGGTGAGGTGCCCCTCAGGTTAAAACACCACCAATCATCTTTCTTTGTAATGAGTGAGCAGCCCTATGGTCCAGTGGACTATGGTGAGTCTGTTTTTTTAATTGTTGCTACAATCAGTAAAATTCCATCACTTGTGCAGCAGATCCCCTGAAAGTCAACTACTTTGGGTGGAATATAGTAAATCTATGGAACTCAGGATATGAGTGGATAGGATTATCATGAATGGTCTGGTAATCTCTTAACTAAGATTAACAGAGGATTGAGAGTATGCCAGCACTCCTTTTTTCTTATGGAGCAGTGCTTTCTTCATAACATGGCACTCAGTAAAAACATTAGCTTCACTAAAGATCCAATATTTTTGTAGCATTAATGACCATACATTTTAATCAGCTGTTTGGTATTGGTCAGTGAGTTCAGTAGCATGTACACTGTTAGAAAATATTAGTAGGTTGAGCAAAGTGATTATTTGTAGTGTTAGTCACCTTAGCTGCTTTTGAGATCAATATGAAACCACAGCTTTCATAGAGGGTATATATTTTACAAAAAGAAGCTAGTCTTTTTCCTATCTCACATAGTAACCTGCAATTTAGTGAGGATTTTTGTTGCTTTGGAACCTGAACCATCTAAGCCTTTGTTAGCTGAGATGTAAGTTATTGCTGTAAGGTGAACTGTTAGGTAGAAATACCCAAAGCAAGCTTTGATGATTACTCAGAATGCTGAGTCACCCACCATAAGTGGAGATTAAACTTTTCTAGCTGTGCATGAAGATCTGAAATGATGAGTCTCAATGGGAAGGAAAATAGTTTATTAAAAAAACAAATCTTAAGAGCAGACATTTTATTGAAATATATCTGAAGAAGATTTGTGCTGCCTCTGAGCTCCTATTTACTGTTTCAGTAATGCATAAGCTTAACCTATTACATAGCTACAGTCTATTTATACAATCCCAACGTAATTTGAGATGTTAGTATTCTGAACCTTTCTCCTCATCTGACTTTTACTGTTCTCTCCCTAAACCATAGCTTCTAAAGAGTGTGTTGAGTTTGTGAATCATTAAGAACTGCCACTGTTATTGCCGACAGTGCTGGCATGCTGAATAAACAGAAGAAGCCTGGAATTTTCCAGAGTTGAAATAATTCTACAGTCTGACATTTTTTGACTGTGATATAATGTTTGATTCGTGCCTAGATGTGTTGGTGTGGACTAACGACCAAGTCATTCACTGGGTGCAGTCTATTGGACTACGGGAGTATGCCAACAACATTGTCGAAAGTGGGGTGCATGGTGCCTTGATCGCACTGGATGAAAATTTTGATTACAACAGTCTAGCTTTATTGTTACAAATACCCACACAAAATACACAAGTAAGCTCCATAATCAATGTCTTTGTTTCTAAATAATTAGAAAACTGTTAAAATTAAAAATAGATTTTAACTATGATTTCTTTTACAGGCAAGACAGGTCTTGGAGCGTGAATTCAACAACCTGTTGGCCTTAGGAACTGAGCGGAAGTTGGATGATGTGAGTATTGGGCATCCATTCATACTTCTATTGAGGAAAATGTAGGTAACATCCTGACTATGTTTAGTTGTTTTAAGTGCTTGCTGTGCATATGCCAGAGGCTGGATTTAGGGAAGGAAATCCTTTTCAAATCAGAATGGCTGAGACTGAACACAATGTTACATAATCTTCCTTATCTCCCTCAACAACTTTGTAACATTTGATACGGTCAACTGTTCCATCTTCTTCTGTTGACATATGCTTCTTAGCACTGTTTTTGATTTATTCCACTGACTAGCATTTCTTCTTCAATGACTTATCCATTCCCCTGTCACCCGCTGTTCTGAAACCATTGATTTACTCCCAGCAGAACCCCTGAGCCACCAAACAATCTAGTAGCTCCTTTACAACATCACTCACTGACATCCTTTCTTCAGTCCTATCTTTGTCAACTCTCAAACTGCAACCTATATCGATTGAACCTATCAAATTTCATCCCTCTGTAACAATTTCACAATGGCTAATGACTGTGTTTTCCATCATACTGAATTAATTTGAATAAAAGGGATGAATTTAAATGGAGATAGGAAATGTTTAAAAACTGGGAGCAAGTTGATTCTACTTTAGCCAGGTGGTGAAACCACCATTGGCCTAATGGCCTGTTTTTGAGCTATAATATTCTGTTGTTCCTCTTCATGTTCTGATGTTTTCTTATCTTTGAGTTTGACCTACTTTACTTAGCATCCTTCTCCAGCACATACCTTCCACTTGTCTCTGACACTGACTCTCTGTGCTTCAAATTATTGTACCCTTCCCTGAGAAACCCTCTTGCTTATTGTCTTTCTTCTCATCCTGAAATGTATTTTAAAAAGCTATCTCTTCATCCATACTGTTGATCACTTGTCCCGTGTTTTATTGCTGGTCCTGGCATTCACTCCTGATAAAATCTTTTGTTTGGATCTAGTGTGTGGTCAGAAATTGCAAGCTGTGAGAACGTGGTTAGAAATGAAGATTGTGAATAGCTATAGGATGTTCCCATGAGTTCTGTGTTCAATGCTGCCAAAGGATTGTGGTGAGGTTTTCAATAAGGTCAATTAAAGTTGTTCAAGACTGACTGAACTGCAGTTCAGCAGTCACTTTTAGTCAACAGAAGAGAGTCAGAGAAGGTGACTGCATGTTGGTTGAAGGTAGTCAAAGCAGAACGTTGAGCATCTTATTAAAGAAATTGGCATCTCAATTTTTGTCATCTTTGAATGTAAAAGTGTTACTAATCCCTCACCACACCATCACTTAATTCGGTGGATGGATTGTCTTGCCCTTATTCAGACTTTACGATATTACTTGCCTGATGTCTCTGTAATTTATAAATGGTGGCAGTGAAGATACTATAATCAGTGGACCAACCTTTGCTTTTAAACATAGAACAGTACTGCACAGGAAGAAGCTCTTCGGCCTACTAAGCACATGTTGACCATGATGCCATTCTAAACTAATTCTATTTGCCTGTAAATCATCTGTATCCCTCTGTTCCCTTCCCGATCCTGTGTATTTTCAAATACTTCTTAAACATGGCTATCGTATCTCCTTCTATTACTCCCCCGGCAATGTGTTCCAGGTATCTATGACTATCTGTGTTTAAAAAAAATCTGCCTAGCACATTTCCTTTAAATTTTCCTTCTCCTCATGTTAAGCCTGTGCCCCCTTGTATTTGACATTTCCACCCTGTGAAAAAGATTCTGACTATCCACCCTATCCATGCCTGTCATAATTTTATACACTTCTGTCATATCAGCCCTCAGCCTCTGACACTAGTGGAAACAATCTAAGTTTGTCCAACATCTCCTTATAGCCAATACACTTCAATCCAGGCAGCTTTACGGTATGCCTCTTTTACACCCTCTCTAAAGCTTTGTATAAACTTCACATAGTGCAATGACCAGTACTGCACATAATACTCCAAATATGGCCTAAATAAAGTTTGATGGAACCTGACTTGCTAACTTAGATATTCAATGCCTCAACTGATGATGGCAAGTATGCCGTAAGTCACCTTTTCCACCTTACTTGCGTTGCCGCATTCAGGGAGTTATGGACTTGTACTCCAAGATGCCTCTGTATATCAGTGCTCCGAAGAGACTTGCCTTTCTCTTTTATTCGTTCATGGGATGCGGGAATCACTGGCTAGGCCAACATTTAATGCCCACCCCTAATTGCTGAGAGGTGGGAAGGCACTGTTTCAATCACAAGAATGTACGTTAGATGCAGATCAGATTTTCACCCTTCATTTAGTTTAGGATCCAGCAGCTTAATGGGCAGGACTGAGACTGGAAGTAGTCCCTAGATTCCAGAAGGGCTTATGCCCGAAACGTCGATTCTCCTGCTCCTCGGATGCTGCCTGGCCTGCTGTGTTTTTCCAGCACCACATTTTTCAACTCTGGTCTCCAGCATTTGCAGTCCTCACTTCCTCCTATATTCCAGTTCCAGAATCTAAGATCTGAAACATGAGGCTGCAGCAATTATTTGAGACACATGAGGCTCTTGCAGTGTGGGTAGGTAAGGCCCACGCAAGAGGGGATGTGATCCTGATGGAGAGGTTATTATGGGAAAGAGCGCCCATGGGTGGCAGACATTTGGTAGTTGTGCCCAATGTGGAAAGGAGACCTCGAGGTTGAAGCTGATCTCCGTTTCCTCCTGAGGTCTTGTCCACTCTAAATGAAATAGTGATAAGCCTGCAGGAGATGGAAGGGCAGGGAGAAAGCCATCCATGGGCTTTTACAGGTGCTTCCACTTGAAACCTGTCCGTGGGGAACTACAGTCTCTGAGGAATATGCAAAGTAAATGCAGACGTTGGAGATGATGTGATAGCTGGGATGGAAAGTTTGAGGGCTGGCCTTTTCAGGAAAGAAGTTATTTGAAAGAATGGGTGACAGAACCTAAGGAGATGGAACTTGTAGCAATATCATTCAATACAGTGACTGTAGCTAGCTAGTTAGTAAGAAAGCAAGCACTGGGCTTTGTGCACATGATGAGCTTGGAGGGGACATGGGAGAAGATGTGAGAAAAAGTGAAGTGTGAAGCATGGCTGAGGCAACCATTCCTTGTTTGAAGTCCATATTCATTATCAAGTGAAAAAGGAAGAAGCAGCAGGTTTGGAAGTGAGAAAGGAAGAAGCAATGGAGGAATAGGAATGATGGACAGAAGAAGACTAAGAAATGAAAAGCCTGATAGATGACATGGGTTTTGGAACAGAGTGGCAAAACTGAAATGTAGCACAACAAATGCTGTCAAGGATTGTATGTCCTAGTCGGAAATGAAAGTCAAGGAGAATGCAACATGAAAGTATCCAAATTTCATGAAATTCTCCAGAATGTGTATGTTCTGGATTCCTAAAAAAAAGTCTCTAGAATTTCAGCAATCTGTATTGGTATTGAAGCCTATAAACCACAACAAAAATAGAAATTGCTGGAAAAACTAAACTGGTCTGGCAGCATATGTGGAGAGAAATCAGAGTTAACATTTCAGGGCGAGTGACCCTTCCTCAGATCACTTGACCTAAAGCGTTAATTCTGATTTCTGCCCATAGATGCTGTCACACCTGCTGAGCTTTTCCAGAAATTTCTTATTTGTTTCTGAATTACAGCATTTACAGTTTTTTTGGTTTTTAGTTCAGATAGAAGCTTTGTTAAAGATCACAGATTAAGCCCACTTTTTTTTAATAACTATATTTTTATTGAAACAAGATTTTGATTTTTTTTACAAAATTATAAAATTACTACGAATAGTATAACAATCTTATAACAACAATTACAAAAGACTACTACTCTACTCCACAAACAGTTTAAAAGAAAAGAAGTTTTAAAAATCTACCCATACTACAACAATAATTAAACAAAATAAACGAAATTAAATTGAATTAACTTAGAACACTCAGCACAACCCCACCAAAGCTCCCATCACCGGAAGCATCAGTTGGCGTACCTGTATTTATTAGAGATTCTTCCTCTCAGGGCCCCCGACTCACCAGACACTTCCCTTGCAGCTACAAAAAGGCCCTAATCAATATAGCCGACAAATCTGTGTCCATATATTTCAAAAAGGGCTGCCATGTCCTATAAAAAAGTTCCATTTTCTGGTGCACCATACTTGTGAGGAAGTCTTAAGAGAGATGTTCCATGATTAACCTACGCTATCCCAAAATCCTGGAAAGCTTTCCGAAATCCAGCTCATCAGAATGTTCATCCTCGCACAATATGAGAAAATATTAAACAGTTTCTTCCCATGTACATCTAAAGAGAGCAGATTCGGCAGACCCAAGAGGAGGGACATTAGATCTACCTTGACCTCTGTTCCCAAGACCCATTCCAAAACACTCGCTATAGTGCCCCAATACCTATGAAGCTTGTGTCATGACCACAAGCAACGAGTAAGAGTGCCTACATCTGTTTTACATTTGGGACACATTGGAGATACTCCTCTCTTAAATTTCACAAGTCACTCCGGTGCCAAATAAGCCCCGTAGAGAACCTTCAGTTGCATAGTCTGCATCCTATTACAAATCAAAATCTTCCTCCAAATATATGGATATTTTTGTATGGTGCAAAAATATCCTCCCATGCCTCTGATGAGATCCCCACCCCAAATTCCTGGGTCCAGATCCCACAAGGCTGCTCAGTGTTCTTCAAGACATTACCTGCTAATAAATGGTAGAGGGTTCTGATCGAGAGAGTACCTGTGAACCAAAGTACTCTCCTCTCCACATCAGACTTATAGGGATTAACCAGTAAATGTAGTCTTTTTCTGTATAAAGTCCCGAATCCGAAAACATTGAAAGAGGTCCCTACTAGACAGTTCATGTTTCTGACTCATTGATTGAAAGGCATCTTGACCTCCCACTCTGTTGTTCCACTTCATCCCTCAGTCGAAGCAAAACATTCAGAGACAGTGTAGTTTTACCTCCTTCATCTTTATTCCAGGTCTTGGAGGGAGGGAGAGTGATTGCCCATGTGCACAGGGTCGTGAGTTCATAGTTTTCTCTGGAGCAGCAGTTTCTCAATGAATTTTATATAGTCATTTTACAGGGAGGAGCATCCAGATAAGGAAACATACATATTAATTGGGTGACCATTACAATTAACGAGTATCAATAGTGAAGATTAAGCCATCTGCTGTTACACAATGAATAACTGGCTTCACATAATGAATACTTTTCACCTTATTAAACTGACCTCACATAATGAATGCTTGCAATATTGTTAAGTAGCTCTACATAATGACTGCTTTTCCACCTTGTTAACCCATTATTCTTGCCTGCAACACCCCATTGTTAACTGTAAGTTGTTATCTGATCTGAGTCATGCTCAGTTGAACTTCTTGTGTCACAAAACTCAGAACTTAACTCTTTCCCTGTCTGCTTATATCCTATACACATTCACACCTCAAATAAGTCTCCCAAACAGGAAACTCCTCTCGACTCCCAGAACCTAAAGCCAGAATTCATCAATCCTGGTCGAAATCCTGACATTCCTACAATGGGAGGAATAAAGGAAGTTTTATATAAATTGCCCTCACTTTGTCGCTTCATTCTCCATGCTTTAACCGTGTTAAGGACAATCAGGTTTCTGCAATGCTCCATGACAGTCCTTATCTTGTCCATAAACAACAAAGTAATGAGGGGACATTTTACCTGGGAGGCCTCGATGTCCAGCCAAATTGACTTCAGCTCCTGGCAAGCACATAGGATAATAGGGAACTTAATTGATATTTCTTAAAATCTGGAAAGTCCACACCCCCCATCCCCTGTGGAAGTTGCAGTTTAGCAAGCTTAATTAGAGGTTGCCTATGACGCCACATGAAAGAACCGAGCCAACTGTTAAGCCTCCATAGTACTTGCCTGGGTAACATCAGAGGGAGCATTCGCATGGGATATAATAAACAAGGAAGAACATTCGTTTTAACCAGAGCTATTCTACCCAACCAAGATATTGGAAGAGCCTCCCAATGCTAAAGGTCCTGTCTTATCTTCTCCAGCAAACTACACAATATTAGCTTTATATAATTGATGAAAGGCTGGAGTAATAAAAAATGCCTACATACAGGAAACCTCCCTGTGACCACCTGAAAGGGAATCAGATTCCACCCCCAAGATCGGGTACTCTGACAAGACCCCCCACAAACCTCCACCTTCATAAAATTGATTTTACACCCCGAGAAAGAACCAAATAAGTTAATCATTTGTATTAAATGGGGCACAGACATTGTCGGGTTAGTTAGAAAAACAATAATGTTGTCTAAATAAAGGGCGATATTATGCCATCCTGACCCCACCTTCAGAGCAACTATATTGGGGTCCCTCTGGATAGCCTCTGCCAACGGCTCAATCACTAATGTAAACAGCAGCAGTGAAAGAAGGCACTTTTGTCGGCTGCCTCTACCAAAACTAAAATTATACCATTAGTGAGAACTGTTGCCTTAGGGCCACTATATAATACTGCCACCCACCTGACAAAGACTCACCAAAGACCAAACCGGTCCAGGACATAAAAGAGGTATGGGCACTCCATCCAGTCAAATGCTTTCTCTGTATCCAAGAAGACTACCAAACCCAGAATCAATTCTTGCTGGCACACCTAGACCATATTCAGTACTCTTCTAATGTTGTTAGAGGACCTGCAATCCTTAATAAAACCTGTCTGGTTCTCCTTTACAATGGAGGGCAATACCTCCTCCAACCTCAATGCCAGCATTTTCGACAAAAGTTTGAAATCTACGCTTAATAGCAATATGGGCCTGTACGAAGCACAATCCTCCAGAACTTGCCCTCTCTTAAGAATAAGGGAGACATTAGCTTCTCTCCGAGAGGATGGGAGGCAGTCCTGACTGTGTGAATAATTGTACATGTCCAACATTGGCCCAGCCAACATGGTTCTCAACTCCTTATAAAACTCGCTCTGAAATCCATCTGGGCTGGGCGCTTTACCATTCTGGAGCTGCCTCACCGCCTCCTGTATCTCTTGGATTGTCAGAGGGGCATTCAAAAGGGACACCTGCTCCACAGTTACGTCTGGGAAGTCCAAAATCTTAAAAAAGGACCCCATCTTTGCCAACCTGTCCTCAGAGCCCTCAGAATAGAATTTCCTAAATGCTGCATTAATCTTTTTGGAATCACAAGCGAGAGTACCAGCACACACGCTCATGGATGTGATAGATTGAAGGGGGAGGGGAGGCACTCTTCTTCCTGGTTAGACATGCCAGGTCTACCTGGCTTATCACCCTACTCAATTAACTTCTGTTTCGCAAAAGAGATCTCCCTCTTTGCTATCTGGGTGAGGGCAGAGTTTAGAGCAGCCCTGAGAGCTGTAATTCACTGCACCTTGGTCACAGTCAGCCTATCAAAGTATGTCATCTTGGCTGCCTTCAGCCTAGCATTGAGCATATGCTGCTGCTCTCCCCTCTGCCGTTTCCAGGTCACCGAGTATGAAATAATCAAACCCCTTGCGCCGGTCTCAGCAGTCTCCCAGAGCACCGACAGTTTCTTGGCCATACCCGAATTAATATCCCAAAATATTTTAAATTCCTCCGAAAAATACTCAATAAACTTACTGTCCTTCAGGAGGAAAGGATCCATGCGCCAATACTGCAAGCCTGTCCCATTGCCTCTGGCTTTAACCACCAGATACACTGGCGCATGATGAGAAATAGCTATGTTCCCAATTCTACAGGACTGCACCAAATCCAAAAAAACCGGTGGAGCAAAAAACATATCGATCCTAGTGTAGCACTTGTGTGGGTTAGAGAAGAAGGTAAAGACCCGACCCTCAAGGTGAAGATATCTCCATATGTCCATCAACAACTGCTCCCCACTCAGGTCCACCAGTTGTCTGGATTGCAGGATATGCCCGCAGGACCCCTGAGCATCCTATACACCTCGGGGTCCATAAGATGATTGAAGTCTCCCCATGTAATCATGTGGCGCTCTCCAAGGGCCATTAACCTAGAAAGTGCATCCATTAAACATTTGAGGGGGTGTGGCAGGGGTCAACATACATTCAAAATCCTGTACTCTTCTCCATGTATTAAAGCTTTGAGGATTACGGACCATCTATATTCATCCTTAATTTGGTCTAACAGCTGAAATGGGAGATTCTTCTGCATGGGTTCAGTTACTCCTCTGCTTTTAGAATTAAAGGACGAGAAAAACACCCCGCCGAACCCTCTCTGGTGTAACTTTAAATATTCCTTATTGCCTAAATGTGTTTCTTGCAGCATGGCTGCATCAACCCTTCCTTTTCTAAGGCTCAAAAGTATCTTCTTTGTCTTAATCGGCGAATGACTGCCCTTAATATTCCAGGTGCACCATTTTAACAAACAATTAGCCAAGACAGCCCGCGATTCCCTGAGAGAAAGAACCCTACCCATAATGTACTGACTGAAAACAGTAAAAGATTTGTATAAACTAGAAAACACAACTACAAAATCTACCAAAGCAAAACTTCTAAAAGCTACTTCTACAATGAACCAACACATAAAACAAATAAGAGAAGACTTTTGCCTTGCCCACAGGGGGCTCTCACACAACCCACTATCCCCTCCATGGCTGCTCCTAGCTGAAACCAGGCAAAACTAAGTTTAAAAAAATGTATCTTTTATAACAGGAAAATTAGAAGTGGACATTCAACCATCCCACCCATACTTTGACCCCAGTCAATACTGATTAAAAAAAAATCCATAACCCTTACTACATCTCAGACCAAGAAAGAAAAAAGGGAATATTCGAAAAATGACAAAGGGAGGAGAGAAAGAAGAGAAAAAAGAAGACATCTCCACATATTAAAAGAACAATACCAGGTAAACAAGATAAACCACAGGAAAAAACAAAGGAAACGCTATTGTCCATTTTACTTGAACCAGCCAGTCTCTTTTAAAGTGTCCAGGAAGTCCTTTGCCTTTTCTGATGAGTCAAAATTAAACACAGTCCCTCCGTGCCAGATATCTTACAGAGTACTGAATATTCAAGTCTCTTAGCCTCTTCTATTCCTCATCAAAGGCCATCCTCTTGCGGATCACAGCCACACAAAGTCCTGGAAAAACATAATTTTTGATCCCTTGCAGATCAGGGTCTGTAGACCCTTCTCCAGTGCTCTGGAAGCTTCCAACACCACTTTCTTATCTCTGTAATGCTGGAGTCGCACTGGGACCGGGTTGAGGGCGTTGGTCCGATCCAGGCTTGTGCACTGTGACCTAGTGGTCCCGCTTGACTTGAGGCCTGCCCTCAACCTCCAGCCCCAAGAACTGTGGGAACCATTGCTCCAGAAAGCTCCTGTTCCGGCAACCCAATCAGATAGTTGCTCTTCCGATGGCCTCGATTTCCGAGGTTGTTGACCTGCTCCACTAAGTCCTGTACCTGCCTCTCCAAGGCCTGGACTTTACCCGCCGAGGATTCTGCTGCGGTTTCTGAAGCCGCAGTCTGCTGCTCCACCTCCTCCACGTGCTGGATCTCCTGCTCATACGTTTGCAGCATGATAGGTTCCAGCCTGGTCTGGTCTCCTCCATCACTGAATCGATCTTCTCTGAGTTTCGCAGCCTCTGAGACCAGGCTGTGCTGCGCAGGTAGGTCCAAAAGGATGTTCGCGGAAGCCACACTGTGGCCGCGGGCGTTTCTGTTGCTACAGGGGAATGCCCTGCTTGTTGCCATCCACATGGCCCTTTTCCCTTCTTCATCTTTCCTGATCACCAAAACTAATACACAACAATTCTGAGCACCTACGACTACCGATTTTTGCCACAATAGCTAAAAAGGGGAGGGTAAATGCATCTTGCCTGGGTTATGGTGCAGAGCTATGAGATCGCCGCCATCTTGGATCTCCTTAAACCCGCTCTTAAATATCTCAAATTCCAGCGGTACCACAGCTGTTATTCTTTCTGATATTACAGGGCGATGACAAAAGTTTTAGACGGGCACCATCATGGCGAAAGCGTTTTCGACCACGAGAAATCCACGGTATCACCATGATGGCAGGGTCTACAGAAACACTACCTGCAGGGTTCAGGGTTACAGCAATGTCCAGCCCAGCTCCATCAGTACAACCGAAGAAAATTCAACCAGAAGGTAATTAAATCCACCTTTTACCAGCCATCAGCTGCAGTTAATTCCGTCTGTAATTTATAATGTGCAAAAGTAAAGTCATCAATTCATTGTATAAACAAGGTCTAAGTAGGTATCTGATGAGGAATCAGTTTATTACAGTGGTACAATAAAGGTAGAGGTCAGAGCTAGTTCTGGTGCATCGCAAATAAACTAGCTGACAATTAGCTGTGTTGCAGTAATATAAACTTAAAGTGCATGAATTGGAACTTCATGATATAAATTAGATGAAATATTTTATATTGGGCAGTATTTTCAAAACAGCAATATCAAATTTCAATATTAAAGCCATAATGAGTGAATTGACAATGCTAACGAGACATTATTCTGAACTCAGCTTTGAAAAAAACGTTCATGGTACATGGGCTTCACTGGCTAAGACAGCATTTACTGTCCTTCTCCAACTTCCCTGGATTAGGTGCTTGTCAGCTGTCCTCTTGAACTGCTTCAGTTTATTTAATATAGGTAGACCCACGATGTTGTTCGGCAAGGAGTTTTATGAATTTGACCTATTGTGTAATATTTGTAATTTGTTCAGCCTGATTTATATCTAATGCTCCAAAAAACATGAATCATAAAATTTTGAAATAGTAAATGTTAATCAAGCTCTCTAACTTCATTTCCTGTTAGTCAATTGTTCGTCATTTGTATTCTAGGGGAATTATGAAAAGAAATCAATTTACTTCATTCAAGCAGTCTTTAGTATTCCTACACTCGTTCATTGGACATCATGCTACCACTAATATCATTTTCAATGATTTTTGTTATTTTCTCCAGAGCGCATTTACCCATTCAGTTCTAACTCTGCAAATATGCATGGGGTGCTAATAAGCATGGTGAACCTTTTACTTGACATTAACCCCTGCAAATCTGTATGTACGTTAAGAGACAGCTTGGCAGCAAGAGAGAGCTGCGATCCACGAACTCTGCCCAGGGTAAAATGCTGACATTAGCATCACTTTGTGGTTCAGATGGTTAAAGTGCTGAGCACTGGAGATCCTGAGACTGCACTGAGTTAGATTATCTCAACTAGGCCTGCACTGTGGGGTGAGGTAAAGCAACTTCAGCCCAGGGTTCCAGCAACTACTGCTACTGCTGTGCAATTCTGCTTATCAGATTAATTTCTCTTGAACTGAGTCACTTGCTCAACCATTTCAGAGGGCATTGAAGAGGTAATCTGATCTGGAGCCACATGGAAGCCAAACTGGCTAAGCTTCCTTTAGGAAAGGGAAAGCAGTGGTGAACCAGGCTCATATGACAATCATTGACAGTTTCTTGGTTACCATTATCAAGACTAGGTTTCCATTCCAGATTTTAAAAATTGATGTTAAATTTCACTGGCTGCAGTCATGAGAGTTGAATCCACATCCCCAATGGGTTTGCCTGCTCCTTTTGGTTTCTAGTCCGTTGATAGTACTATCTGCCACCATTTTCCCTGGTTTGAAGTTTCGCTTTCTATGTTTGTACTAACTTGCAAGAATGATTTGTAACACTTACTGCATGCTGTGTGTTTTCTTGTCATTTGTCATAAATGGAACATAGTCGGCACATCAGGGACACAGAGGTTAGACACATCAACAGTCCGCACTTACTCCTGCTGACAGCCAGGTCAGTCAGGGAGTCAGCAGTCATTACCAGTGAGTATGCAATTTCTACTTACTGTTTTTCCTTGTCCTGTGCATAGAAGAGAGAATTTGAGATAATTTTGTCCGCTGTAAAGGAGTGCACAATAATAAGGTTTGCAATCTGAAATTGAAAATTCATAATGTCGAAGAATTTTAGTCCTGATAACTTGTATTTTTTTTTATGTGGCTTGTACAAGGATCAGTCTGTTTAATCTGTAACTTTATTTGCATGGTATTAATGTTGCCAACTTGTGCATAGTGAGAACATGCCTTCACCAAAGATATCAATTGCCTGAAAAAGTGTTATTATTTATAGATAAATATTATTTGTCAGCCTATTTCATTTCTAAGTATAAACAGCAAGTAAAATATGCAGCAGATTTGATTATTGGATTCGGTGAAATCAGTTAAATGATTCAGGGTCCTGAAAATGAAGGTCAGTCTATATTCAGGCATCATTTTTGATACATGTCCCAGGTAATGACTATGTCCATCAAGAGAGTTTGGCCATTACCTCTTGGTGTTCAAGGATGTTAACAATCACTGAAACCCCTACTAACAACAATCCATAAGTTACCATTGACCAAAAACGGAACCGACTAGGCATATAAATATTATGGCTACAAGAGCAGGTCAGAGGCTAGGAATTCTGCAGGGCAGGACTTATAAAGTTAGTGGCAGGGCTGTGGGACGTGTTGCTGAACAAAGAGACTTTTGGGTGCAGATGCATAGTTCCTTGAAACTGGCATCACAGATAGATAGGGTGGTGAAAAAAGCATTTGACATGCCTGCCTTCATAGAATATAGAACAGTATAGCGCAGAACAGGCCCTTCAGCCCTTGATGTTGCACCGACCTGTGAACTAATCTAAGCCCATCCCGTACACTATCCCATCATTACCCATATGCTTATCTAAGGACTGTTTAGATGCCCCTAATGCAGCTGAGTTAAGTACATTTGCAGGCAAGGCATTCCATGCCCTCGCCACTCTGAGTATAGAATCTGCCTCTGACATCTGACTTGAATCTATCACCCCTCAATTTGTAGCTATACCCCCTTGTACAAGTTGATGTCATCATCCTAGGAAAACAACTCTCACTACCCACCCTATCTAATCCTCTGATCATCTTGTATAACTCTATCAAATCCCATCTTAGCCTCCTTCTCTCCAATGAGAATAGACACAAGTCCCTCAGCCTTTCCTCATAAGATCTTCTCTCCAGACCAGGCAACATCCCGGTAAATCTCCTCTGCACCTTTTCCACTGCTTCCACATCCTCCCTGTAATGGGTCAACCAGAACTGTACACAATATTCAAAGTCTGCGTCTGAGTCATTTATAAAAATGACAAACAGCAGTGGTCCTAAAACAGATCCTTGTGGCACACCCCTAGTAACCTGACACCAGGCTGAATAATTTCCTTCAACCACCACTCGCTGCCTTCTTTCAGAAAGCCAGTTACTAATCCAAGCTGCTAAGTCACCCTCAATCCCATGCCTCCGCATTTCTCCAGGAGCCAACCTTGTGGAACCTTATCAGAGGCTTTACTGAAGTCCATGTACACCATGTCAACTGTCCTACCCTCTTCCACATTCAGGGTCACCTTCTCAAGAAACTCAATGAGGTTTATGAGACACGACCTGCCCTTGACAAAACCATGTTGACTATCTGAAATCAAATTGTTGCTTGCTAGATGATTATAAATCCTATCTCTAGTAAACTATTCCAAAACCTTTCCTACAACAGACGTAAGGCTCACTGCTCTATAATTATCTGTGTCATCTCTACTATCATTCTTGAACATGGGCACAACATTTGCGATCCTCCAGCCCTCTGGTCCTAAACCTGTAGACAGTGACGACTCAAAGCTCAAGGCCAAAGGCTCCGCTATCTCCTCCCTAGCTTCCCAGAGAATCCTTGGTAAGCCCAGGGGACTTACCTACTTTCACACCTTCTAGAATTGATAACACCTCCTTGTTACTAACATCAATCTTTTCTAGCCCATTCCTCTGTCTTCTCCTCTACAATATTCTGCTTTTCCTGAGTGAAAGTGGATAAGAAATATTCATTTAGCACCTCTCCGATCTCCACAGCGTCCACACGCAACTTCCCACTCCTGTCTTTAACTGGCCCTATTCCTACCCTAGTCATCGTTTTATTCCTCACATAGCTATAGAAGGCTTTAGGGTTCTCCTTTATTCTACCTGCTAAATACTGCTCATGTCCCCTCCTTACTCCTCTTAACTCTCTCTTTAAATCTTTTCTAGCTAATCTGTAACTCTCCATCGCCTCATCTGAGCCATCTCGTCTCAATGTCACATAAGCCTGCCTCTTCCACTTAACAAGAGGTACAATTCCTTTAGTAAACCACGGCTCCGTTAACTTATCACTTTCTCTCTGCCTGACAGGAACGTACCTATCAAGGACATGCAATATCTGTTCCTTCAACCAGCTCCACATTTTTATTGTCCCCATCCCCTGCATTTTGCTACCCCTTTCTATGCCTCCTAAGTCTTGCCTAATTGCATTATAATTGCCCTTACCCCATCTATAAATCTTGCCTTGTAGCACGTACTTAGCCCTTTCCATCGCTAAACTAAATGTAACCGAATTATGGTCACTCTCTCCAAAGTGCTCACCTACCACTAAATTAAAAACCTGGCCCGGTCCATTACCAAGTACCAGAGCCAGTGTGGCCTCCCCTCTTATCGGCCCTTCGACATACTGTGACAGGAAACTTTCCTGCACGCATTGGCCAAAAACTGATCCATCTGACATATTAGAGTTATTGCATTTCCAGTCAATGTTGAAGAAGTTTAAAAGTCCCCCATAATGGCCACCCTGTTTCTTACACTTCTGCCCAGAATTGTTTTGCCAGTCCTTTCCTCCGCATTCTTTGGTCAGTGCATTGAGTATAGGAGATGGGACATTATGTTACGGCTATAAAGCACATTGTTGAGGCCAGGTTGAGAATATAGCGTTCAACTCTTGTCTCCCTGCTTCAGGAAAGATGTTGTGAAACTTGAAAGCGTTCAGAAAAGATTTATAAGGATGTTGCCAGGGTTGGAGGCTTTGAGCTATAGGGAGAGGTTGGAGAGGCTGGGACTTTTCTCTCTGAAGCATTGGAGGCTGACGGGTCACCTTATAGAGGTTTATAAAATTGTCAGGCACATTATTATGGAGAAAAGCCACGGTCTTTTTCCAGGGTAGGGAAGTCCAAAGCTAGAGCACATAGGTTTAAGGTGAGAGGGGTTAGATTTAAGAGGGACCTACGTGGCAACTTTTACACGTAGAGGGTGGTGTGTGTATGCCAGAGAAAGTGGTGGAGGCGGTTACAATAACAACATTTAAAACATCTGGATGGTATATGAATAGGAAGGGTTTGGAGGGATATGGGCCAAATGCTGGCAAATGGCATGAGATCAGTTTCAGATCTCAGGCTGTCATGGAAGAATTGGACCGAAAGGTCTGTTTCTGTGCTTTGTAACTCTCTGACTCTATGAGTCACTCACCACCTGACTTCCCAAGCCTGTCCAGCATCTGCAAGGCAGAAATTAGGGGTGTGATGGAATACTGTCCACTTGCCTGGATGAGTGCAGATCAAACAACACTGAAGAAACCTGACACTATCAAGGATAAAAGCAGCATGCTTTATAAGCATCATATCCACAAATGTTCACTCCCTCCACTACCAACATTTAGTAGCAGTGGTGTTTACAAGATGCACCGGAGAAGTTCACCAAGGCTCCTCAGCCCTTGACCACTATCATCTAAAAGGAGAAGGGTTGCAAATACATGGGAATATTAACACCTACAAGTTGCATCCAAGTCACAATTCTGACTTAGAAATATATTACTGTTCCTTCAGTGACTGAGTCAAAATCCTGGAACTTCCTCCCTCATGGCACTGTGGATGTACTTACACCAGACATACTGCAGCAATTGAAGGCAGCAACTCACCAGCATCTTCTCAAGGAATCTTCAACAGGAATGGCCAATAAATGGTAGCCCAGACAGTGACAAGCACATCCCATGAATGAATAAAAATAAAATTCTGCCTTTTCATATATGCTGAAGTGGAAAATTGAGAGTCATAACTATTTTCCATGATGGACTTGTCTATTCTCATGCCTGAGCTCAGTGAATGATGTCAGCTGTTTAACTGCATTGCCTGGCAACGGTACTCTCAAGCCGCAGTCAACAAGTTAAGGATGTCCATTTTATCAAGGGCAACAAGTAAAATAGTTCATCTTTAGTGGCGTCTGTGTGTAAGAATATCTGTCCTTGGGATGTGGCCATCACTGGCTAGGCCAGTGGTTATTGGCCATTCTGAATTGCCCTTGACAGTAACCTAACTGTGCACTCGTGAGGAACAGTATAGTAAATATTACATAAATCATGACATTCCTTAGAAGGTTTTACTTGTCTGCAGTCTGCATCCATAGGCATTTGTCATGACAGCTCGAAAAATATTGTTGTTGATGATCAAATTTTCCTTTTATGGCTACTGTAATCTTAGCAACTCTTTAGTACATTAAGCTCAATACAGTTTGCAATCATAAAATGATATTTTCAGTATTCAGGCAGTCTCTCACACACTGCAATCAAATTTCCTTTCTGCAGAATTACATCTGATGGTTTTAACCCAACCTCTATTTCATCCAACTTAGTATTCATAGGTGCTCTTGGGGGCATGGATTCTAACTATTCCATACACATCTCACCATCATTTTATTTTGAACTTATAGCCTTCAGTTTTTCTAAAGGAATTTGACCATAGCAAATGACATGTGTAATCTTCTTCCTTGTCAACTGCAAACACAAAATTTCACAGAATATAGTAGAGTCTCCACTAGAAGACGTGAGAATAGAAAATAAATTGTTTGATGACTTGCCATGATTTTGGGGTATTACTGTGGGATCTTGAGTTATTTCTGATGAATGTTGTGACTGGATTTTAATTCACACGGAAGACAGTTTTATTCTTCAGTCTGAAATTATGAGTTTTAAAGGTTGTCTGAATCCAGCTTTGAATGTTTTTATTTACTTCTTTAACATTGTATATGTATAATTTAGAATTTGGAATGAAGAATAAATCATTTTAAAAGCAAAACAAGATGTAATTCAAACATAATTCAGATTGCAAACTTCTCAAGTGCCTGTCTTCCTTCAGAGTCTTGGGTTATTTAGTGTGGTTCCAAAATATTCTGAATCCCAGGAGTCACAGATTATATCGAACAGCTTTCCACAAGTAGAATGAGCTGTTGCTTCAGATTTCACAATTAGGTTTGATGATTCTTTCCGATCCTTTTGTCCACCATCTCCTCTCCACTGTTACCATGTCTGAAATTGTTAAAATGAGATTTTGGGCATTGATCACATAACTGCCCCATAAAAGCAAAATAGAACTGTACTTTGCAACTAATTTTACACATCTCACACTTTTATTTTGAAGATAAAGGGAATTTTGTGTTTAAGGAATTTGAAATCTGGTTACTTTTAGGGAATGGCATTACTTGAACCACAATGGATAATAGCACTTATGAATTTGATGTGCATGACAGATCTCTAAAGATGCAACTCTATACCAATAAGCTATAACTACAAAGTGAATGTTCAGAGCTGGATAACACTACTGACATCAAAGTAAACATTCAAGTTTGTAAACCTCTTGGACCAACTTCACCCTACTTTATTTTGTTTTAAAGAAACGTCTTTTTCTTTTGTCATTCTCTTATAAATCTGGGTGTCACTGGCAAGGCTAGCATTCGTTGCCCATCCCTCATTGTCCATCCCTCATTGTCCTTGAACTGAGTAACTTGCTAGGCCATGGCAAAGGGCAGTTCAGAGACAATTACATTGCTGCAAGCCAAAACAGGTAAGGACAACAGATTTCCTTCCCTAAAGGATGTGAGTAAGCCAAATAGATTATTATGGCAATTGATAATTGTTTCTTGGTCACTGTTACTGAGACTAGATTTTTTTCCAGATTTAATTTATTGAGTTTGAATATGGTAGCATTTGAACTCATGACCCCAGTATGAACATCAGAAATAATAATGACAATGCTGCCAATAAAAATAATTTTGCTACCTCAAAACAAAAATGCATTGCTGATCTTTGGTGAGAGAGCAGGAGCAGCATTTAGAACAACTGACCTCAGTATCCCTGGGCTGAGGGGTACTTTTTTTTAGAAAAGGACAGCTCAGGTTCTCATCTGTCCTCATTATCCAATAACTCACTCACTGCAATGTGTAAGGACATGGAGGCCAAGTGTGGACAGAATTGTGACAGCTTTGAGGCCTCCCACAGTTGAATAAGCTGCTGAAATTTATATGTCCGTGCGGTTCTAGAGCAAAGCATGGGTCCCTGTTTACTCTAGGAAGCAAGTACCTCTAGGATAGGTAGAGGGAAAGCTGATTTGGAAAGTATATAATTACCAGTTAAGAATTTTTCTTTCTCTCTTCCAGTCCATTCCCACTACCTGTATGGACACATGCTGGCTGCCTTTCGGGAATAATCCACTCCATCTCTGTGAGATCAACAATGGATGTCAAAAGCTGCTGCACACTAAATGAAATGGCACAGATGGTTCAGATGTACATTGAATATAAATGGGCAATAGTTTTACTTCAGTTCAGAAACAAAATCTTAAACTTATCATTTTATTTATCTAGTAATGACTTCCTTTATGAGATTATACTTTACAAAGCTGGTAGAAAATTCTAGGGATCCATTTTTGAGCTATTTTATTGTAATATTGTTCTAGTACAGTCAGTAGTAAGTTCTGTCAACTTTTAACCTCAAGTACCATTGTGGTTTCATTGGTTGTAGTAAATTTTCTCAAGTGTATCATACCTGCTGTATGTAACTGTATGGCCATGAAGTAATGCAAGTTTTTTATGTAAATGTATATAATATGGCTGACTGTAACAGCATTTTTTAGATAATTTAATGGAATTTGAAGTATGTAGACTCAACCTAAATGCTGTCTTAATCATTGTTTCTGCCATTTTTATCTTGCCAATACCTTTTACAGGCATCCTGTTCCATTCAATGAGGAATTGTTCGTTTTCAACGAATGAAGTGTGGTGCAATTACTTGTCTGCCATATTAGCTGTAGCATAACATGTGACTGGATGGCTTGAATCCTGATTATTTTTAGGTTGTTGTTGAAACACAAAGGTGAAACAGACTTCTGTGTATGTAAGCATTGAATCTCTATTCAATGGCAATTCCTAGTTCTGGGAGACACTTGCTCCACTGAACATTTTTAAAATAGATATACTGAATAGTACTTCAAAAGGAATTTAGCTCAGCCTTGTGTCTGCACAAAGGATTTGTTTCCTTTATTTTTGCCTCATGAATCCTTGAGTCTTACATATAAAGTCTTTTTAGTTCACTTTCCTCAAGTGCATCTGGAATGCTTTTCTCTGCTCCACATCAACCCTCTCTCTTCCCAGCATATGTGGACCTGGTTACAAAGGATATTTTTTAAAAGTATATATACACTAGAAATATTACATCCATTTTTATGAAGCTGCAAAGCAGTACAGCATCCAAAAGGTTTCAGCTTTCAATGCTGACCATTCTGATTTCTGATATGATAGTCGTCACTGATGTTAACGGAGCAATTTTGAAGTGGACAGTTTCTATTGCAAAATGTTCTTTAAATATTCTGTAAGATATATGGTTACTAAAAACTTTGCTTTTTTTTTCCAAGTGATGCCTTGTAATCTTTAAACAAGGTACCTCCTCTTGTGATTTCCCACTTTAAGTGTGGCCTCCAAAACCAGAATCAAGGCATTTTGCCTTTCCCCCTCTTTTTAAATGAATATGACAATCTAATTGTAGTTTGAAAGAATATTATGAGGCAGATGTCCACTGTTAAAGTGGCCATGGCCATTATACCTAGGATGCAAGGAACTGATTACATGAAGTTAGTATCAAGTTAACACTTACTTCAGCTTGTCCAGTTATTTCCTGAAGAATTTAGCCAGGTTCCTTTTAAAGTGTGTTAAAATGGCTAAGCACTGGCACTTTCTGTTCCTCAAGTCTTTGTGACTATTCCTTGAAAAATATTGAACGTTGATATGAGGATTGCTGAAATGTTGATCATGTTTTATAAATTCATTTTTAATAAATTGTTATATAGTCCATCTAAGCTAATGAAGGGTATATGGTTTTAATTCAGCACTTTGTGGGGAGGTTAAAATAATTCTTGAACATGAACTATTTTACAAACACTATAATTAAATATTCTCAGTAAAGAATTTTAATTCCCAAGTGCCACAAAGAAAAAAATGCTATAATTTCTTCACAAATCTTATTTAATGAATTAAACATCATGCATAGAATGAATACAGGACCACAGACTGAACTGACACTGAGCTGTGACTGTGAAGGTCAGTGTTATACATTAAAGCCCAGAAAAAATAAGAAGTCATAAATACGTATTTTAATAACAGCTGCAATGTTGTCACCCAAAGTTTTATCAAAATTGTTCAATAAATTTAGGAAATGTCATTGGCATTTCCTAAATCCAATTTCCTTCTGCCTAATAAATTTATGAACAGCCCCCACTTTAGTTATTAGCTCTCAAAAGCCAGCATGATTAATAAAAGTGCATGAAATTCACTTTGTCTAATCTTGGGAAAGCAAACATGTTGAGTAGCTGGTATTGTCCCTTCATATTTCTTAATCAAAAGGCTAGATTTCCAAAGTTATTCAAATGTTTTAACTTGGAGTGTTTTTAAATCACTTTTTAATTATGTTGAACAAACATTGTCTCTGCCTTATCAAGTTCCCCCCTCTGAAAATATTAGTAGTATGTGAGAAACATCTTTTTTAATGAAATTTATTGTCAATACTACACTCTGAATGATCTCATTGCTTGTTTTAACCTTCATTTAACTAATTAAATTGTGTTTTAAAGGTATCCAGTAGTATCTTGTGGCAATTCATTTAATCCATCTGATTGTTTTTATTGGCTTTCTTTGTGAAAGAATTTATTGGTGCGTTTTGTGTCAGAATACATACTTTTCAAATTAGATTGCAAAGATGTGGTTCAGGAAGTGTGCTGTTCAGAGTTTTGAAAGTGATTAAATTATTCAGTTAAGATGGAGAGGGGCTCATGCCATCTTATCAAAGTCCAGCTCTGCTCTATTTAAAGACATGGCTTACTATCACACATACTTACACACACCCATTTACTCAAATGCCATAGACATAGTTTAAAATCTGTTTGATATATCAAGCGCATTTGTAATATGATCTGGCTCTGTACTCCTTCATCTGCCTTTAAATTATGGTCATATTTAATTCAGTCTATGTTAAATTAGTAAAGGACTTTCCTTCACCTTTGTAATAAAATCCTCAGCTCATTATGTAATTAATGGACATTCTGTTTCTTTTTAAAAAAAACACTTCTTTATTTTGTCTTTCAGGCAGTGATATTGTACTCAGTCATTGGTTTTGCACTTTCTTTTATTCTCGCCAAGTTTGCCTTGTCACGTGGTAATTGTCATTTTACCAAATGTACTAACTCAAAGAAAAAAATGTACATAAACTGATGAAACAGTGAATGATAACTGTCAACTCTACTGTTGTTTGACTGTACAGCATTTTTGTTTCTTATTGCCTGTTTTTTTAATGATGAACATTTCTTCTGAGTGTGCTGAGATAATGATGAAAACTTTGGTGAATAGACCGTATCCCATTTTTATTCTCCAACACATGGGTTGGGGATGTTTCATATGTGATCGATCGTACATACTTATTTGCCTGTTTACTTATGTGTTAATACCATGTGTTTTTGTTTTGTTTATAAATATTGCAGTTTATAACATTTGGATCTGTAAGAGTCATCACTGGAGTTGTATTTACCATAAAAGGTGGGAGCAGAACTAAGCCTTTAGCACATCAAGTCAGCTGTGCCATTTGATAAGATAAATCAAACCCGATAATGCACAACTCCACTTTCCTGCCTTTTCACATAACTCTTGGTTTGCTTACTGATTAAAAATCTGTCTATCTCAGCCTTTAATATATTTAATGACATGACCTGTACGGCTCTCTGTGGTAAGGATTGCACTGGAAAAAAAATTCATATCTCTCACTTAAATGGGCGATCCCTTTCTCTGAGATTATGCTTTTTGGTCCTGAAATTTCCCTCAAGGAGAAACAATCTCTTCACATCTACTGTATCAAGCCCACAAAGAGTGTTGCATGTTTCAATCAGGTGTTTGTCATTTTTCTAAAGTCCAATGAGAACAGGCCTAACCTACTCAACCTCTCCTCAAAGAAAATCTCATCATACTCAAGATCAACCTCGTGAACCTTCCTTAAACTACTCCCAATATCATTATATCTTATCCTGGATATGTAGACCAAAGCAAGATATACTTACATTGAAGACAATCCAGAGAACATTCATGAGGTTGATCCCAGATGTGGAGGTATTTTCTTATGAGGAAACCCTTAGAATTCAGTAGAATAAGGTTCAATGGGTGAGATTGGGACAACATAAAGCAAGGCAAACCAACTGGGAATCATCCACTTTTCGATTATAATGATGTTCATTGTGACAAAACTTTGGACTTTTAATTTAAAAGGAAGAGGTTTCTATCTCATATGAACCTATCCCCTCACCATATCTGGATGTTTTGTTACATCATCCAAGAGAATAAAAAGATAGAATCTTGTGAGCTACAAGCAAATCTTTCAAAAATAAATACACTTTGATAATGTCTTTAATACCTTGATTTGATCTGGTGGAGAATTTCCAAGAATATTTCGAGATCTTCCTCATGTTGTGACACCGCAGTAATTATGAAATGTTGGTGCACAGGTAGCATTTACAGTTCAGATATCATAGAATCATAGAACTATAAAGCATGGAAACAGACCCTTCGGTCCAACTCATTCATGCCGACCAGATATCCTAAATTAATCTGGTCCCATTTACCAGCATTGGGCTCATTTCCCTCTAAACCCTTCCAATTCAGATGCCTTTTAAATGTTGTTATTGTACCAGTGTCCACCATGTCCTCTGTAGCGCACAGATTATTTTTACTGCGTGACTACATGCAGCTTATAGGAACTAATAAAGACATGTGCTGACATTTTATTTAAGGGATCCTGTCATCTGATGAGCATTTGATGATGCAGCTTGTGACAATATCACAAAATAACTGGTCATGACAACCAGAAAAATAAACATTGAAAAGAAGGTATGCTGTGTAAAAATTGGATCAAGGGCTGGTAAAACAGCTGTGACTGCATAAACGTGGCAAAACTTATATAATTTTCCAAGGCCTTCACTCAGCGATACTGTCTGGCTGAATGATCCCTATAAACCATGGTGTGACTGGCCTGTTGGTGGCTTGACAGAAAAGGCTAATTTTGTGCAGTTTTGTGAACCAACAACACAAATACCACCTTTGCTTCTGCTTCAAAAACCTCAGACCTTTGACCTTTGACATATGCTGCTCTAGTATTGTGCTGTGTTGATATATGTTCAACACTTGCTGCAACTACTACCTGTACTGACATTCCACCTTCTTGAAGTATCAAATATGCAATCAGTGTTTGCCTTGCTGCTTTATGAGGTAGAGTACTTATTTTCCATAGCTCCAACCTTTTTGCTCTTATTGGTTTTTAGGAAGAGAAATTCACTTATGAAGTGTGTAAATTTATAGTTCTTGTAGCATGTGTCGGATGGCTGGAATACATAAACGATGGTCATCACACCACTTAAAACCTTTCACAATTCAGAGACAAACAAAAGAAATACTATCTATATTAAGTTATAAGCCAAACAGCCAAGAATGGCATGCTTTGAAAATTCCATTAATAGTCTCATTGCCAACATTACCAACATTTAATTTATAATGTAACAGATACCATGTTGGAAAATGGCTGAACAGGAGATGGGGGTTTGTTTAATAAATGACAATAAATGGCCACACGTGGTTAATATGTTGAAACAAAAGTTTTACAAATCCAACTGATTTTACTGGACATGAGGTGATATATAAACCTGGTGCTTCAGCAAAATATTTAATTATAAATCTGGTGAACAGCTGGGCATTCATCCAATAATAATTTATTTGATACACAAGTAACTTAAATATTAGATCAAATATAATTATTATCTACATTTGAGGAATACTTATGCCATTGTCAACTTGTTTTGATTTGCTAATGTGAGCTGTCTAATGCAGACTGCTATGAAGATCCAATTAATCAACTAACAAGTTTTGCTCTTAGAAGGAAGGTGAAAATTTTAATTTTAAGTAACAATCAGTTTGTATTGTGGTCCAAAAATGATAAACTGTCTTTGACATTGTAAATGTAATTTTAGTAATTAATTTATATAATGAATGAAATGTGCTTGTGTGCAGTGCACATTTAGTTTGGGTCGGAATAATTCTGAAGGCTGGTTATATGTTATAATCGATGAGTTACTGATAAAATCAGTCATTCAGAAGTTAAGATAACTCAATTCTATGAAATGCAATTCTTCCAGAAGTAATAGTGGTCTTGCCTTTTGGTTTAAAAAAGATGTGGAACAGATTTTTTGGAAAAATCAGCATTTAAAAAATAATTGCTGATAAGTAATATCTAAATTATGCATTAATGTGCTGTTTGTTCTGGACTATATTATAACCTTGTACTTCATGAGCAGCCTTGGATAATATCCTGTTTTTAAAATACAAATGTAATTGTTATTTTTTTCCTGGAATGGTTATACCTCTAGCATTAAACCTCTTGAGGGTTCCTCTCACATTATACACTTTATCCATTAGCCAGTGATGATAAGGAGCAATTAATATATTTTTGATGATGCACAGTCAGTATGATGAATAATTCCAGCATCATTTTAAGAACTTCAAATATTTGAAATTTTGGGGATAATGCCAATCCTGAATTCAGCCAGTTGAATAGTTCTGAGCTGGAGTTGGTGCACACTTAGAAATACATGTTCATCTGTGTCTGACAATGTGGTCTTCCTTTCTGTTGCATAAGGGAATAAAATATAATTGTTTGCAAGTTTCAGTAACCAACTGAGAACACAACATTGTGGTATTTGCACTTGAAATGCTCTTGTTTTGTACAATATATCCAAATCTTTTGTTTCTTTTGTCACAGTATTATTTGTTGCCTGGTTCCAGTGGACACTAGAACTGAAACAATTATTTTCCACTGCCAATAAAAAAAATTGTAAAAGTTTAATGTGTTCTGCTTCATCCTTTGACTTTAAATGACATTCTTTCAATCAAATATGGAATTTGGTGTCCTGTTATAAGGAACCATAGAAAACATAAATAGAAGTAGGCCATTCAGCCCTTCAAACCTGCTCCAGCTTGATCATGGCTGATCATCCAATTCAGTACCCTGTTCTCACAGTCACCCCATATCCTTTGATCTCTATAGATCTGAGGACAACATCCAACTCCTTCATGAAAGCAATCAATGTTTTGGACCCAACTGATGAGAACTGAATGCAACAGCTCACCACTCTCTGGGTGAAGGAGTTTCTCTTTATTTCAGCCTACATTGTATTCTTAAACTGTGACCCCTGATTCTGGTGTTCTTTTATTTTCTTCCTTGACAGTTTTTAAATTCAGACTTAATGGCTATGTTGACCCAGCCAATATATCCTAATGGGGTCAAGTGATTTCTCCCCCACTTTCTTCCAAATCCTCAGGTTTATTTATATATATGCACTTGTCGCCTGTGCCACACACAAGTCACTAAACAAAGATGGAGGGAGCCTACTAAAGGATATACATAGGTTAAGTAAATGGCGAAAGATCTTGTAATAGAGTAAAATGTAGAGAATTGTTGAATTGTTCATTTTGATGTGAAGGAATGAAAAAGCACATTGTCTAAATGATGAGTGATTGCAAAGCTCTGAGATGTGAAGGAATCCATCATTTGTGTGCAGGTACAGGACATAATGAGGAAAGCTAATTGCATGTTATGATTAATTGCAAGGAGAGTGGAATGCAAAAGTAGGAATGTTATGTTTCAGTTACATGTGGAAAGATGAGACCTCATCTGGAGTATTGTGCACTGTATTGACCACTGTATTTAAGGAAGGATGTAAAAGCTTTGGAAGTGGTCCAAGAAAGTTTACCAGATTAACACCTGGATAAGATTGTTATTTTCTGAGAGAGGCTGGACTGACTGGACTTATGTCTGCTGGAATTTAGAAAAATAAGAAATTGAAACATAGAAGGTCTTGAGGGATCTTAGAAGAGGAGCCGATCCTTGAATAAAACTCTGGGGTGGCCCATTTAAAACAGAGATGAAATGTTTTTATTCTCTCACAGAGGACTGAGTGTCTTTGGACCTGTCTTCCTGAAAAGATGGTGGAAGCAGAGCCCTTAAATATTTTTAAGGCAGTGTAGGTTGGATCCTGATGAGCAAAAGGTTGAAAAGTTATCAGGGCTAATTGGAATGTGGATTTGAGATGGCAAGCAGATCTGCCATGATTTTTTTGAATATTTTTATGGAATGTATGTTCATATTTATTGCCCATCTTGAGTTTACCTTGAGAAGATGGTTATGAATAGCACTCTTGCTCATTATCTCTGTGACTGAATGCCCTTTATGATGATATCAGGCAGACTTAAAGGTGAACAATGTCATGTGGATTGAGTGACAAGGGATGGTAAGAATCCTTTCCCAAAAGATGTTCACAAAGCCATTGATATTTCATGGTTGCTTTATTCTGATGCCAATCCACATGGTGACTAGATATATTCAAATTAAATTTAACTGAATGCAGTTGGGGTATTGTTCATCTGTTCAATAAACCTGGCATCCAGATTTTTAAAAAAAATTATTTAGCATGTAATGGTATTACAGAAATAAATTCATGGTACCAGTGAAGGTCATAAAAATGTAGATGTCAATCTGGCAGCTCAAGACTTTGGTATGACACTGCCTCATTGTTATATCATTAATGATCAGGATCCTGGGTATGCATTGCTAATTTGCAAAAATGTTGTTATTTGTCAATGGGAGCAGGTACCATTCAATAGAGGAGCAAAAGCAAATATTCTGTAGGAGTGATTTGCTCGAATCTGAGAATGTCCCTTGAGTTTTAATAATGCACATATTATTCTCATTTTCAAAACAAACAGCAAGTACAATACTAGGATTTCATTCCTAGCCAGGGAATGACAATTCATTGCTCTGATGTGAATTGCTGAATAAGATGAATATCTTCCTGCTTGAAAGATGAAAGTAAAAATTAGCTTCATGTGAACAGGTAGTGTGCCTACTGGAGATCTGAGTTCAAGTCCCACCTGCTCCAGAAGTGTGTCTCAACAAATCTGAACAGATTAGAAAATATGACATACACTGACAAAATACAAGAAACTATTGGCTCATAATCCAGGTTAGTCCCTGACACTGTCTAGTAGACATCAGGAGAAAGATTTGTGTATGCTTGTTTTTTAGGTGTAAACAAAGCAAAGCACATTATCAATGGGATGGCTAGTAACCAGTTTCTGCAGGCTTTCTGACCCAACTATGAAATCCAAGGGGCTTGATTTTTTTAAGCACATGAAAGACATGCCTGAAATAAACATTAGACCTTTCAGCATATAAATTAAGAGCCTAATGCATCTTAAGGGATTCCATTTCAAACTCCAAATGAGCTGACTCTACAGTCTCCTCTTGATAACCTGGCTGAAAGTTCTGAATTTTCTATCTGAAAAGTCTGTCCTCTCAATTAGCTGGATGGTCAGAAGCCTAGGTATATCTTCAAGAGCAGCTTGGGAGCTGAAGTAGAATCTGGAAAATGTCAGGGATAACAGCCCTGAGAAGGGCCACTAAAAGTCACATCTGTCAAGCAAGGAGGACAAATCGGCAGATGGAGTCTGCCAAGAGCTGGTAATTACTGTTCAAAACGTGAGTGATGTAGATGAAACAGCAGTCAGAGAGTTGCAAAGAATACCCTTCTGCTCCCAGATTCAACTGCAGCTGTTGCCTTACATTCCTTCGCTGCATTTATTGAATCAAGGCAGCTCATTACTGAGTTTAAATTAGCCAGCGCATATTCTTTATAGTTCAAGATCAACCATCATTTACAAATCTTTTCACTGAGCTGATTGTGGTGCCAGGACTGAAGGAACATTTGAAAGCTACATCCTCACCTGAGATAGTAGGAGAAAGAAATATAAATAGTTTAACAGAGTATATATTCTGTTTGTTTTAAACAGCAATCCAGTGCCATTCTGCTTATACCAGTGACCAATATGACCATGTTACTGAACTGTCTTTTCATTGGGCTGACTGCTTCAGTTCATCAAATCACTGTCCTTCAATTAGAGGTGTCTGGCTTTGAATATATCTTAGAATAATAGGTACTTCTAAATTAAGGCACAAGACTGAATTTTTCAATATTTTGGCTCAGTCATTATTGTCACATTTCATGGAGGGTTTCTCTAAGCAAGGTCTAATGGGATTTATACGCTACCCTCGAAATCCTGGCTCGTTAATGCTAGCCCGTTTCTAGCCAGAGTAACTCACCACTGTTGGGTTATTCTGAAATAGACTGTCATCCCTGGAAATAGTGCCATATTAAAATATCTGTTGCCCACTCAGACAAACAATGACAAGCCAGAGCCATGCTAAACAGTTTGTGATGTTTCCCCCAGATGTGACAGAGAAGCAGAAATTGGCACCTTGCTTTCTGGACAGGGACCTGAAGGTCCTGGTGGATGGGTTAGTGCAAAGAGGCATGCCAACTCTTTCCCAGGAGATGGGGTCATGACACCAGACTCTGCCAGCCTGATCTGAGGTGTCAGCCAATGGGAAGTACATCCACCAATGTAGGAAAAAAGTCGATGTCCTTCTCTGTTCTGCCAGGGTAAGCACGACTGTCTTCTCTCTGCTACCTCACACTCATGTTATCTCTGCAACTGTATCCACCTCCCATCAAAGCTAATGCTTCACTACACTCACTATTGCGTGCAATATCTTCCCTCGCTTACTGTTATTTGTGCCAAACCCAGACCCCACTAACTCTGTACTGTCTCTGCACTTCCTACTCATTCACTTGGGTCACCGCACAACATCAACCCCACCTGTACCAACACTAACCTACTTTCATCACAATCAAGTCCTCCCTTTCTCTCAGTTGGGGAGAAGGCAGCCAATAATAGGGCAGAAAGAGCCAAGATGGGTGGACAGATGCTTGACCAGACGCTTTGGGTCCTCACCTCCTAAGAGGAGATGAAACATGAATCTGACCTCCATAAGCTGCTGTCTGACTGTAGCCAAGCCCCAGGACAGCTAATGGAGGCCACACTTGAGTTACTGTGCTAGAGCCCCCCCATAATGATGTCTCCCTTGTCTTGACTAAGGACATCTGCCTGTCATTGAGACACAGCCATTTGCTTGAAGCACACGCAGTGTGTCTGCAACATCACATGGTGCAAGTATAACAATGACGTAGAATAGAGAGGTGCAGCAACACGTCTACTTCCTAGACTGGTGACTGCTGATGAGTGTGACAAGCTGTGTTCCCTAAAATGCAATGCTGTGAGCATCCAAGTACAAGCAAGACTAGCAAGTGCTAGGAGAGCAAGCAAAATGCTTGCGATGCAGTCTCCTAATCTATGAGCTGAGTGTCAGTCTCTAACCAGAGAGTCTCCTTGCAGTAATGTTGCAATGAGAGGTGATATTGCACTCTAAAGTGCAGCATTAGAATAAAAAAGAGCATTGTCGTGGATTGGAGATGTGCCATGATGATACAGAGAGGCTAGCGTATGTCAGATGCCAATGTTCATAGTACATGCAGCAGCTGCCCTGAGATGTTGGTGCTATGTTTCCAAAATGGCCATCCCGAGGAGCAAGTACAAGCTCGACTCACCAGGTACTGCTCTGACTTTCACGTTGGGCAACCGTTAATATCTGTTTTCTGTCTGGTGGATGAAAGAACAAGACCATTCATATTAATGAAGCATGATTCAGTGTCAATGAGGATGAGAGTCAATAGTATTCCCCATGAATGGGCAACTGGTGAGAAACTGGTTGAAGCCCAGAACTCCGATGGAAGTCACAACTTGTAACTCCAATTGGAAAGAAATGACTCACCTACTTCTCATGTGATTCTCCCAGGTATCTTGCCACAGCCCAGATCATTCAAAGCTTTATAAGTTTACTTCCACAGCTCTAGGCTGCATGCATGTACAGCCACACTGATGTTCGGAGGATGGCGTTGGTGCATTGATCATGGCATTGACTTGCAATTCTGAAAGTCCTCATAGCACAACCAAGGAAGACGATTAGAGGGAGCACTAGCCCAGAGTTTCTAAACTTGTGTGTAAGTGCATGTTGCTAATACTAATTATCAGTGTTGTGTGTCTAGAGGCATATTTGTTCCAGTGGAGTTGGAGGTCTGCAGTGGTTTTTGTTATTGATGAGTGAAGAGAGTTTTACTCGGTACGTAACACTGTTTGTTCAGGGCTGTTAGTAGATAATAGCATCAAGAAAAAAATAAGTATCCCATTCCTCAATGTAACATACCTTAGTGTGATCACAAAATCTTGGGAAAACATTGGGAGTTAGTTTCATAGAATCCCAAAAGTATGGGAGTAGGCCATTTGGGTCCACACTAACCCTCCAATGACCACCACACCACACCCAGCCCCTACCCTTGTAACCGTGCATTTCTTATGGCTAATTCACTTAGCCAGCACATCCCTGGACAATTTTAGTATGGCCAATCCACCTAACCTGCGCCTTTTTAGGCTGTGGGATGAAACCAGCACACCCAGAAGAAACTCTCACAGACACGGGGAGAATGTCTGTGTGGAGCTTGTACATTCACCTGACAGTGAAATAAAACCTGGGTCCTTGATACTGTGAGGCAGCAGTGCTAACCACTGAACCACCTTGCCACTCCAGCAGCAATTAGTTTATAAACCATTATTTGGGGAGAAGTGATGCACCTACTGTATTATATTGTTAATTTGCTGAAAGCTTGATCAAAGAAAATGATGCATTTGGAAGAGTTTTTGCTGTGGAAAATGAAACGCTTCCAGGGAGGTGGGCATAACGGTCACTGGACCAGTATTTCAGAATAGCAACCTAATGGTCTGGGGACGTGAGTTCAAATCCCACCATGGCTAATTATGAAATTTGAACTCAATAAAATGTGGAATTAAAAAGCTAGCCTAATGATAATTGTCATTTTAAAAAAAACGAATCCTCTGGTTCACTTATGCCCTTTAGGGAAAGAAATCTGTCAACCTTTCTGGTCTGGCACACAGGTGACTCCAACACACAGCAATGTGGTTGTCTTTTAAATACCTTCTGACATGATCTAGAGATCCAATCGGTTCAAGGGCAACTAGGGACTGATAACATATATTGTCCTTGTCAGTGATGCCTGCAACCCATGAACAAATGGAAAATAACATTCAATTCAGAGTCCAACCAGTGACTTGCCTGAAATGAAAGCAGAAAGTATTGAAAATACTCAGATTAGATTACTTACAGTGTGGAAACAGGCCCTTCGGCCCAACAAGTCCACACCGACCCTCCAAAGCGCAACCGACTCAGAACCATTCCCCTACATTTACCCCTTCACCTAACACTGCGGGCAATTTAGCATGGCCAATTCACCTAACCTGCACATTTTTGGACTGTGTGAGGAAACCCACACAGACACGGGGAGAATGTGCAAGCTCCACACAGACAGTCGCCTGGAGCAGGAATTGAACCCTGGTCTCTGGCGCTGTGAGGCAGCAGTGCTAACCATTGTGCTGCCCAATTGATCCTTGAGAGAGAAACAAAATTAACATTTTTAAGGTTAGTGGTTTTACTGTATTGTGTGAAGGAATATAGTTAGTAATGTAGATAAGAACTGGAGAAGGCTATTTAGCACCTTGGACCTGCTCTGCCATTCAATAAGATCATGGCTGATCTGTGTCCTAACTCCATATATCTAACTTGGGCCCACATCCTTTGATTCCCTTACTTAAAAACGTGTATAATTCAGATTTAAAGTTAACAATTGAATTAGTAATGACCGTCATTTGAGGAAGAGTGTTCCAAACCCCCATTACTGTTTGCATGCCACAGTACATTCAAGCATGTGTCCTATTCTTAGACTATGCTCCCTACTTCTAGAATTTTCAACCACCAGAAATAGTTTATCTTTATCTACCCTGTCTTTCCCTGTTAATATCCTGAAGACTTCAATTAGGTCGCCCCTTAACTTTTTACATTCTAGAGAATAAAGGCCCAATTTGTCTATTCTTTCCTCATAAAGTAATCCCTGAAAACCAGGTATCATCCTAGCATCCCTGCATTGAACTCTAGAACATCCTTCCTAAGGTGTGGTGTCCAGATCTGCTACAAATAGGGTCTAACCATGGTAATGTATAACTGCAGCATAATGTCTGCATCCCCTACACTCCAGCCCTTTAGATATGAAGGCCAGCATTCCATTAGACTACTTGACTATTTTTGCACCTGTTTATATTTTAAAGAGCTAGTCACCTGAACTCTGAAATCTCATTGAACATCCACTGTAATTTATTTAGTACCTTTGAAAAGGACATCCTGATCTGTCCTGTTTTTTGCTTACATTAAAATCCATTTGGCACAGCTTTCCCCAATCACCTAATCCATCAATATCCTATTATATTTTTATGCTATACTCTATAGTTTGGGTAGTACAGTGGTTAGCACTGTTGCTTCATAGCACCAGGGATTTAGGTTCAATTCTACCCTTGGACAACTGTCTGTGTGAAGTTTACATGTTATTCCTATGTCAGCATGGGTTTCTGCTGGATGCATTTCATTTCTTCCACAGCCCGAAGATGGGCAGTTTAGAAGGATTGGTCATGCTACATTGACTCATAGTATTTACGGTGTGCAGGTTAGGTGCATTAACCATAGTAAATATGGGTTACTGGGTCTGGATGGATGCTTTTTGGAGAGTTGGTGTAAACAAAATGGTCTCTTTCTGCACTGTATGGACTCTGATTCTAACACTGAGTATAATACGGTCTAATTTTGTGCTATCAGCAAATTTGGAATTTTGACTTTTTAAGTATTGTCCAAGTCACTTATGAAAATTGTGAATTATAGTCACGTCCTAACAATCTGAGGATTTGTCACCACTCTGACTCTGTTTCCTGCCATTCACCAATTTCCCATGTCAGTAATTTTAGCTCAATTCCATGGGCCTCCACCTTAGCTAACAATCTCTTGTATAGGACGTTATCCTAAGCCTTCTTGAAGTCCAGATAAACCACATCCATTGACATATCTCTGCCCACCACCTTTGTGACAAGATATTCAACTTAATTTACAAGGCAATCCTCTATTAATGCTGTGGGTCCAATGGGCAATTTTAATGCATTTCAGATCATTTCGCCATTTAAATGCAGCGTAGAAGGGTTTGGGTGTTCTATTCCTTGAAACCGGAGAATCAGGGGATTGATTTATCAAGATCAGCTAATGCCTTTCCTTTTTCAAGTTTGGAAGAACCAGGGGAGATCACATTGAAGCATACAGATTTTTAAAGGGGTTGACAGGGTAAATATTGAGAATATGTTTACACTCATGGGGGAATCTTAAACTTGGAGATGTAGTGACAGAACAAGAGGGGACCCATTTAAAATTAAGATATAAAGAAATTTGAAAATGCTGGAGAAACGTAGAAGATCGGGCAGCATTAGTGGAGAAAGAAAAACCGAGTTTATGTTCCAGTCCTATATAACTCCTAGGATTGTTTTAGGTGTAAAAGATCCTTCCTATGATGAGATTATATTTTCAATGCGTGTGATTCAACTTAGATGTATCACTACCATCAAATTCTGACCAATGTTTCTCTCTCTCTCTCTCCGCCGTGCTCTGATTCTGAACACATAGCCCTCGTAAGTAACTTTACTAGGATGTTCCAGGTATATATTCAAAGCTTTGAAAATCTGTCCTGTTAGGTTTTTATTTCATCAACGAATGAAGAATAGGCCGCAATAGAACATGTAACATTCTTTCCTCAGTACTTATTACAGGATTGCTTCTCTTGTTGTAATCTTTTCTTATTTACTCTACAGCCATTTCATGGTTATTCCACTGAAATTAAAAAAAATTCCAATTTTGTTTCATATTACCATTTATTTCCACAGTAGTATTGAATGGAAAATTCGCAGCTATTCAGACTTAACCTATACTTCAAAGCTGTAGACTGTGGTTTTAATTCTTCCTTGTGGTTTTACAGTAACTAGTTCTCTTACAGCTCTGACGAAGATCACTTAATATCAGCTGGCCACTGATGACATCATTTTTCAAGTAATATATTTAATGGCTACCACAAGCAAAAATGAAAACAAGTTACAGCAGCAGTAGAGATCACATGACTACAGCAAGTTAGACAATACACTATGTTCCAATACATTTCTCCAAACAATTATAATGGTTATTATCATCCTGTTGTTGATGGGGGTTTGCTGTGGAGATATTGGCTTCTGGGCCTCCTACATTACAACAGTGACTACACTTCAAATGTAGTGTATTGGATGTAAATCACTTTGAGACATCTACTGGTAATAAAAATGCTGTGTATAAATGCAACTCTTTTATTCTTGACCGGTATGTGCTTACAAAATTCACTCTGTGGCCTTAGTTGGCTTGAGAATGTGTGTAAATGCAATTATTAAATAAGCAATCGATATCAAAATTAATTATTAAATTAGAAATCAGAAATCCAGATGCAGCATGATGCAGGAAGCAAACTACATTAATCTGAAGGATGTTATAAATGTTATCTTCCCTTAGAACCGTTTCTGACACAAAAAAGAATATTTGTCTTTGATGCTTGTTCAGATTCTTTATTGTTGAACACATGGAAGATTAAAGTCATCACGACTAAACTGTTTTTGCAAGTTTTATGAATAATGTTTTTAAAAAGTCATGATTGGAGGTGACGGTTTTGAACTGGAGTGTACAAAGTTGAAAATCACACAGCATCAGGTTATAGTCCAACAGGTTTATTTGGAAGCATTAGCTTTCAGAGCACTGCTCCTTCATCAGGTGGTTGTGGAGTATAAAAATCGTAAGACACGGAATTTATAGCAAATGTTTACAGTGTGTCATAACTGAAATAGTATATTGAAAAAGACCTGGATTGTTTATTAAGTCTCTCACCTTTTAGAATGAACATGTTGGTTTCAGTTCTTTCATATGTAAATCGCAAAACTTTTTAAAAATTACATTCTCAAGTGAACTTTAACAATTGGTGTCATGTTGACCGAGATAATGCATTGAAGGTGTGAGATGCCCTGTGTGATGCTGTCTGTGCCCCAATGTTCAGACTGATTCTTATCTAAGAAACAGATTTACAGAATCTTACATGGATTCATGCAGTTTTTGAGTAAAATCAAATGTGATTCTGCAATTACAAATTCACCCACAAACTTCTATGAGTATATGTGTATATGTGTGTGTGTGTTTGTGGGGGGGGGGGGGGGGGGGGGGGGAGGGGGAGCAGAGAGCTGGAGGGCGGGTAGTTATGAGTGTCTGTGAGAGTGTGAGTGTAAAGGGGTATTAAGTCTGTGAGAGGATGCGTGTGTGAGAGTGTGGGAGTGTATGTGTGCGCATATGAGAGAGGTCTGTGTGAGTGTATGGTCTGTACGGGTGTGTCTGTAGAGATGTGTGTCTGTCGGAGTGTCTGTGTGTGTGCGTACACGCATGTCAATGGGGTCACATGTAGTGTGACATGAACCCAAAGTCCCAGTTTAGGCCATCCCCATGGGTACCGAACTTGACTTTCAGCCTCTGCTAAGCCACTTTTCATTGCTGCCTGTCCCGCAGTCCGCCTTGGAGGACAGTCACCCGGAGGTCCAAGGTTGAATGTCCTGCACCACTGAAGTGTTCTCCAACTGGGAGGGAACACTCCTGTCTGTTGATTGTTGTGCAGTGTCCATTCATCCGTTGCTGTAGCCTCTGCTTGATCTTGCAAATGTACCATGCCTCAGGGCATCCTTGTCTGCAGCGTATGAGATAAACAACGTTGGCTGAGTCTCATGATTACCTGCCAAATACATGGTGGGAGGTGTCCCCATGTGTAATGGTGGTATCCATGTCAACACTCTAACACGTCTTGCAGCATCTACTGTGACACGGTTGTATGGTGTTGTCCTGAAAGCCAGGCAGTTCTCACAGACTTATACTCCTTTACACTCTCACACACACATACCAACGCTCTGTCACAGACACTCATAACCACCACCACCTTCCCCCCACCCCCACCCCCCCAACCCTCCCACAAAACACACCCACTCATAAGTTTGCGGGGTCGTTATGTACTTGCAGAATTACATTTGATTTTGCTCAAAAACTGTATGAATCCATGTAAGATTCTGTAAATCCTTTTTTTAGATGAGAATCAGTCTGAACATTGTGACACAGACAGCCTCACACAGGGCACCTCACCCCTTCAATGCATTATCTGGGCCGACCTGACACCAATTGTTAAAGTTCACTTGAGAATATAACTTAAGTTCTGCGATTTACAGATGAAAGAACTGAAACCATCATGTTCATTCCAAAAGATGAGAGACTTAACAAACAATCCAGGTCTTTTTCAACATATAATTTCAGTTACATCACAATGTAAATGTTTGCTCTAATTTCTGTGTCTTACGATCTGATGCTCCACAACCACTTGATGAAGGAGCAGCGCTTTGAAAGCCAGTGTTTCTAACTAAACCTGAAGGATATAACCTGATGTTTTTAACTTTTTACAAAAGGTTATGGGCAACCTAATGAAGAAAGCAGAATATCTTGATCTGCAAATCATAATTCACATCAGTATACATGAATAGGGAAGCATCTGACAAATTATTCATTTTTTTAAACAGATAAATTATTCAAGCCAATGCATTCTATTTCAATTTTATTACATTGACATTGTGTTCTGAGAAGAGCAGCAAAGGGAATAGCTTTGAACCTCTCGGGTACATGACAGATGTACTTTGTTGACAAACATCTTGTGTAATTGACGAGCTGTAAAGGCTGTTAACCTCTTGTAGTTAAGAGATGTATAGCTGTCTCCCTTCAAAGGATGTTAAATTACCTCAGTGGGCCTGACTTTATTCTGATTGTCAATTATTTCAAACACAGTGGGGAGACTGGGAAAGATCAGTAACAGTTTGTTTTGCCACACAGGAACTGGCTGTGTTATGAGAGATCAATCTTATGTTGCCAGATAGTGCCTGCGACCTGTGTTGATTCGGAGTTTCAAGGATGATAGCAAAGATTGAAACTATCAGAATTGTATCATTTTATAAAATATTGTTTTACTCATTAAATGTGGACCTGTTGGCTTTTAGCTTGCGTTTCAGTTTGATAAAACATACATTTGTCTGCCTATGGAAGACTAGAAGATTAGTGGCAGTTCATGGCTTCTTCTAGAAGCAATATTACAGTAACAAGGATTCTTTATGCAGTACCCGAAACTTATTACATTTATCTAGATACTGGTCAAGTAAGGTTTGTAGGAACATTAGTTTGTAGAAAACATAAGATCTGTTTACAATAGGCATAAAGACAACTGATATAGCATAACTTATGTTATTGCGCAGATCTCAAAAAGTCACTATACCTTTAAAACAGCTGGAGGAGATCACAAGATGTGATATCTTTATATAAGAGGTCTCTATCTATCTTATTCTCCAGTCAGTTTGTTATCAAGCAGTCAGTTGGAAAGCCAGATAATCATCCAGTCAGCTGCAATGTAATAATATCATCATCTTGTAAGTAAACATATAACTAAGAGTGTATGTGTAAATCTGAGGTACCCATAATAGCATATGTAATTAGTTTCTAATGCACCTCAAATATCTCCATCAATAGGAACCTGAAACTCTCTGGTATCTGTTCATGAGAGTTAGTATATAGGGCATCACAAATATATCAACGCCTAGTATAAAACCTTATGAATGAACAATGTTTAAGCATCAATATTCTTTGCAAATTTTTCTATTTCCTTAATAGTTCAAAGCACAGAAGTATTTGGACCAAAGGATGACAAATTAAAATTCATTTTGAGTTTTGTACTGAGATGAAACTGAGCACTTCTGATTCTGAGGGGCATGGACAGGATGAATAGAAAGCAGCTGTTCCCCTTTATCAAAGTAACAAGGGAGCATATTCTTAAAGTGAAAGGCAGGAGAGTTGGAGAGAATTTTAGGAAAACTTTTTTTCACCTAGAGTATAGGGGATTCTATAGGGGAGGGTAGTTGAGGTGGAAACTCACAAATTTGGTTAAGTACTTGGATGAGCATTTGAAATGTCATAACATTTAAGCCTGTGGGCTTAATACAGGAAAGCAGGACTATTGTAGATAGTTGTGTATTTTGGAAGTATAAACCCGATGGGCTAAAGGCCTCTTCTCTGTAATTCTGAGTTCCTATCTTCAATATGGATGCAAAATCTGTGAGACCATTTTCAAAATAGAGATTCTTATGAAAGCGGCTTGTGCAGTGGGTATGTTTCAAATTATTTTCAAGGGGTCATAGGTGGTTGAGCTAACCACCACCTCACAACTGAGGTGAGGTTAAAAAATGTCACTATAAACTTTTTTAAAATGGAATTAATTTGCATTTCTCATCTATTTACAAGTGAATGCTACTAGAATTTTTTTTGCATACAGAACTGGCTCAAAGGTAGAAGACAGAGGGTGGTGGTGAAGAGTTGTTTTTCAGACTGGAGGCCTGTGACCAGTGGAGTGCCACAAGGATCGGTGCTGGGTCCTCTACTTCTTGATATTTACATAAATGATTTGGATGCTAGCCAAAGAGGTACAGTTAGTAAGTTTGCAGATGACACCAAAATTGGAGGCGTAGTGGACAGCGAAGAGGATTACCTCAGATGACAACAGGATCTTGACCAGATGGGCCAATGAGCTGAGAAGTGGCAGATGGAGTTCAATTCAGATAACTGCGAGGTGCTGCATTTTGGGAAAGCAAATCTTAGCAGCACTTATACACTTAATGGTAAGGTCCTAGGGAGTGTTGCTGACCAAAGAAACCTTGGAGTGCAGGTTCATAGCTCCTTGAAAGTGGAGTCGCAGATAGATAGGATAGTGAAGAAGACATTTAGTATGCTTTCTTTAATTGGTCAGAGTGTTGAGTACAGGAGTTGGGAGGTCATGTTGCGGCTTTACAGATCATTGGTTAGGCCACTGTTGGAATATTGTGTGCAATTCTGGTCTCCTTCCTATTGGAAAGATGTTGTGAAACTTGAAAGGGTTCAGAAAAGATTGACAAGGATGTTGCCAGCATTGGAGGATGTGAGCTACAGGGAGAGGCCGAAGAGGCTGGGGCTGTTTTCCCTGGAGTGTCGGAGGCTGGGGGGGGTGACCTTATAGAGGTTTACAAAATTATGAGGGGCATGGATAGTCTTTTTGCTGGGGTCAGGAAGTCCAGAACTAGTCAGTATAGGTTTAAAGTGAGAAGAGAAAGATATAAAAGGGACCTAAAGGGCAACTTTTTCACATAGAGTGTGGTATGGGTATGGAATGAGCTTCCAGAGGATGTGGTGGAGGCTGGTACAATTGCAACATTTAAGAGGCATTTGAATGTGTATATAAATAGGAAGGGATTCGAGGGATGTGAGCCGGGTGCTGGCAGGTGGGACTAGCTTGTCGCCATGGACGGGTTGGACCGAAGGGTCTGTTTCCATGCTGTACATCTCTATGACTCTATGATTCTACAATTAAAACAGAAATTCCTGGAAAAGCTCAGCAGGTCTGGCAGCATCTGTGCGGAGAAATCAGAGTTAACATTTTGGGTTGAGTGACACTTCCTGAGAGGTTTCTAGAATAACCTTTCTTATGCTTGACTTTTTACCAGGTTTATATTTAAGCATTTAGAACCTCCCATTTAATAATGGTGTTTTACCAGGATTTCCTTCCTGTTAGTAATGCTTAACTTTTTGTGTTGTCTTTTAGGTAACATGAAATATTTTATCTTGAAGTTAGTGTGTCGGAACATTTTGAAGACATATACTCATGTTATCATCATTATTCATAGCATGTGTCCTGAGGGTATAAATACCTCATATCTAACTGAACTTAGTTCACTTGAAACATGACATGCTGATGGAAGCATACTACTCTGTGGAACTAAATAGACCAGACCAGACATGCATGTCTGTGGATGTAACATTTAATTGCACCCCACTATTCTACAAGTTGTCATAATTGTGAATTATGATCAACGTAATCTCCTGGATTAGTTGTGACCATTATCTAAGATAAAAGAATCTGCACCAAATTCAATCAAACAAAAAAAACCAAAAACCTATTTATTACAGCAAACATATAATCTAATAAAAACAAAATGGACAATCATTACTATATGCAAACATAAATTATAACTTCTTTAACACCAAACATGTACACCCTCACTCACAAATAGGATGGACAGGTCAATCAAATATTATTTGGAGGAATATCATTGGGGAAAATATAGGTCAAAAAATGCACAAAATCAGTAGATCAAAGCCCAAGCTAAAAGGGGTGAAATGAGATGACTTTATGTTTTTGGTAATTATGTCATTTTTTTATTGACCATGGTAATCCTCTGTTTGGTAGCTGGTCAGTTGAACATAGGTCTTGAGTTGAATTAGCAGTTTTTTTTCTTGTTTCAAAGTATTTGTTATTCCTTCCCCTCACAGTGAGTGATTTTGCTTGCTGGCATACTTAACAGTGTGAGTTTCATCTGTTCTCACTCCTCTTAGCGCTTTGACAAACTGCCTCTTACAGCCAGGCCAAGCCTCTGTTGCCTTGGCTGGTAATGTGTACAGAGACGCCAGAGGCCAACGTATCCTGCACAAATATCAAAATCCAGGTTCCAGAAAAATTGTGTTCTCTTGTGTAAACATCAAATGTTCTGTTTTTCTTTGAGTTGTTAACACAAATTAATAATCCAAAATTCCATTTTCTGGCTTATATTTTGAATTAAAATATATGTAGTTCCTTACATCCCTTGGAGAGATAAAATACCGCTTTTAAATGCATTTCATCACAAAGTAAACACAACATGTCACAAAGCACAAACATTACATTCATTCACCCTCAATCTTTGCCCGAGAATTATACAATTTCTTGCCATTATCAACCTATCCTAATGTTTTTTTACATTTTTGACAATGTGAATCTAAAGGATTGCCGACCAGACTTTGAGGAAATTGATGCAGGGTTGGTCTTTGTATCAGCAGATGGTTAAATTGACAGCAAAACAAATGAAGTGACTGAAGGAAAACTAGACACTGCCCATGCAGAGCAGGGTACAGGTAGAGCACCTGAAATTTATGCATCACTGTCAGAGCTGTTTCTTTGGATGATGATGGTTAAAACAGGCTGCTCTGGATACAGAAGGGTTAGTTCCTGAAACTGACAGGCAAAAGTTCCAACATTTAACAAAACACCCTCAACATTTTCAAATGGCACAAAGAATGGATCCACATCATTTTCCTTTTGTTTTGGTAGGGCTTATGTCAATTTAAGCATTTCCTTTTTGATCTTTCGATTATATCTATAGTGTTTTTTTCATCAAAATCACTTTATATGTCTAACGCTTCTTTTTAAGTCTGCTGCCTTTTAATCTGGTATTCTTTATCTTGCTCCCATCTTTTCTTTTGCTTGTTGAAATTCAAATTCTGATCTTTTCAATTGTTTTTATTTATCTTTCTCCCTCTCTGAAGTTCAGTTCTTTTCAACTCGATCTCCATTCTTGTCAATTCAAATGTTCTTTCCTTCTCTACCTCAAACAACATTGTTTATATTTTGATGTTCAAGCTTGCTTGAATTAAAATACAATCATTTCTACCCCTGATAGCTCATTGCTTGGAGTCTCTCATCTCTCCAGCTTTTCCACTAATCTCTCATACAGTGTGAATATTTTAGTTATCTTTCCCTTCTCAGCTTTTTCAGGAAATTCCATTTTAACTTCTTTGACATTTCTTTAACCTTCATTAAATCTTGCAAACAAATCCAATCTATTTCCTCTACCTGTAAAATAGCATTGGCAGCTGCTGAATCGATCTCATTTTACAATATTGTATCTGATCATTCCTTCTCTTTCTCAAATAACCTTAATTCATGTCCAATCTCTCATTGTCCACATTCAAAGATTCCATAAATAGCCTTCAAGCTTTGACTTTGACTCTGGGAATGGCATTGAAGAGTGTGGTGCTGGCAAAGTGCAGCCAGTCAGGCAGCATCCAAGGAACAAGAAAGTCAAAGTTTCGACCATGAGCTCTTCATCGGGAATCATTCCTGATGAAGAGCTCAAACACGAAACATTGTGTCTCCTGCACCTCGGATACTGCTTGATTGACTGTGCTTTTCCAGCACCACACTCTTCGACTCTGATCCCTAGCATCTGCAGTCCTCACTTTTTCCTCTGGGAATAGTGTGCTACAAATCAAGTCTCTCTGAGTTGTCACAATGTGAAGTATGACAATATTATCTCTAGGATGGTTCATGCCTGACTATGACCCCTAATTAACCTAAAAGAGGCTCATGTTGGTTTACATCAATAAATATGAAATCCCAAGTACTGATTGAAGTAAACTTATTCTCTACCACATGACAAAATGGATTATTAATCACCAATATGCAAACTTCATTACGCACATTCATTAACAACTTGGATAGGTAAAGCAGATGACATAAGCAATTTTTGCAGTAATATTGTGGGTAATAAATATTGTTGGAAAAAAAATTCCAAGCCAATAAGTGTCAAATAGGGTGATTGTCTCAGTTTTGTTTTTTCCCCTCATTTTTGGTAATGGTATTGTGTTGTTGTCGATTGCAGTGAGACTTAACTGCTCAGTTGGACATATGCCTCGGTGAGAACTAGCAGTTCTTTCAAAGTCCTTGCACTTCATTTCTTCCACTCAGTGTGCGTGAGAGAGACAGAGACAGCAATTTTGCTTGCTGGCAGACTTGAAGTTCTGAATTCCGATTATTCTCTCTCTATCTCAGGGCTGTGACAAACTGCCACTTGCAACTCATCCAAACCCTGTTGCTGGCGTGTTACGTTTGTTATTTCAAAGATGTTTGGTACCAGCGTGTCCCACAAAAATATTAAAATCCAGCAATTTAACCAATATATGACCTTATGTTCCTACAAAGAGGGTTGGATTTTAATAAAAAAGTGAAAGAACTGCTGATGTTGTAAGTCAGAAACAAAAACAGAGGTTGCTAGAAAAGCAGCATCTGTGGAGAGGTCAGTGACCCTTTCTCAGAACCATGCTGAGCTTTCCAGTAGCTTCTGTTTATGTTTTGGAGTTTAATAGCTGGATGTGTGAAGCCTGAAAGATTATCTAGGGAAGCAGATGAGGAGGTGAATGTGGGTCTGTAAATAGCGTGTAACTAATTTCAATATAGATGTAGTGGTTCTAACATAGAACTGAGTGCTATGTACAGAGTAGGTGGGGATTGTTTGGACTCAGAAGCAATGTTGATGGGTGATTATGGAGATGAAGATGGGTCATCTCAGAGGAACAAAAGGTCAATGACTTTGATTCCATCTGCCATTGATAACTGGGTGGCGTAAGAAGGATCATATTGCAAGTGTTCATTTTAGTTAAATGGAGCTTCCCCACTTCCAATATGGAACCAACTTCCATTTCAGCTTCTTCACCACAAATTCTCCTTAGCTGACATCATTCGATAAAGACCACAAGCAAACTCTTCACTCACTTCATCGAGCACACATCAATCCTTGTGCAACCTCTAAGTGCCTGTCTTACAGGAGACCTTTCCTGACTTCATATTCTTGTGCAGCCTTTCGCTAATAGCTGCAGGTGGATGGCTACGGACGTTCACTGAGAGACTGCAGATGGCCTTGTGGGTGCTCTCAATCAGCACTGCTCCTGTGACAGACCAGATTTGTACTGCATCAATTTAACATGGACAACAGTTAGGCTGGGATGGGGAGCTGAGAAGCAACAGTAAACTGGACGAGCATTAATTTGCACACTAATACTGTTAACCTGCAAGATGGATCATGGACCGTGATGTCACTGCCATAGAAGTATCAGGTCTAATACCACAGGCCCAGTACCATTTGAAGCTAAGTCCAGTCACAAGCCTGAATGGGCTCCTGCGGAAGATCAAAGGCCATGAGATCGAGAGCTGTTGGTATATAGGCTCACACCGTGGTTGCAGATCCCATTGCTGAACTGGGGAGACAAGCTCTCGCTGCAGCCCTGGAATCTGTGCTTTAGAGGATGAGGATTGCGGAGAGACCACCACATACAATGGGATCTGCAACCACGGTGTGAGCCTACATACCAGCAGCTCTCGATCTCATGGCCTTTGATCTTCCACGGGAGCCTATTCCAGGCTTGTGAATGGACTCAGATGGGTATATGAATTGGGAAGATTTGGAGGGCTATGGGCAGGATGCTGGCGGGTGGGACTAAATTGGGTTGATATCTTGTCAGCATGGATGGGCTGGACAGAAGAAGAGGGATAAGTGTGCACTGCAGGGCAAGAGTTATAGCTGGGGGCAGGGAAATTATGATGCGGTGAGGCATGACTTAGAATGTGTGGATTGGAAAAATAGGCTTCAAGGGAAGAACACAAATGATATGTGGAGATTGTTCAAGGAACAGCTATTGGGTGTCCTTGATAAGTATGTACCAGTCAGGCAGGGAGTAAAGGGTCATGTGAGGGAGCCGTGGTTTAATAAGGAATTGGAATCCCTTGTGAAAGGGAAGAGGGCGGCCTATGTAAAGATGAGGCGTGAAGGTTCAGTTGGGGTGATTGAGAGTTATAAGGTAGCCAGGATGGATCTAAAGAGAGAGCTAAGAGCAGCGAGAAGGGGACATGAAAAGTCCTTAGTTGGTAGGGTTAGGGAAAACCCAAAGGCTTTCTATAAGTATGTCAGGAATAAAAGGATGACTAGGGTAGGAATAGGTCCAGTCAAGGATAATAGTGGGAAGTTGTGCGTGGAGGCGGAGGAGATTGGAGAGACACTAAATCAATACTTTTCGTCAGTATTCACTCAGGAACAGGACACTGTTGCTGATGTGAATATTGAGTCACAAGTGATTAGAATGGATGGCCTTGAGGTATGTAGGGAAGAGGTCTGGGGAATACTGGAAAGGATGAAAATAGATAAGTCCCCTGGGCCTGATGACATTTATCCTAGGATCCTCTGGGAAGCTAGGGAGGAGATAGCGGAGCCATTGGCCTTGATTTTTATGTCGTCATTGTCTACGGGAATAGTGCCAGAAGACTGGAGGTTAGCGAATGTGGTCCCCTTGATCAAGAAGGGGAGTAGGGACAGCCCGAGTAACTATAAGCCAGTGAGTCTCACTTCTGTTGTGGGCAAAGTCTTAGAGAGAATTGTAAGGGATAGGATTTATGTACATCTGGATAGGAATAATGTGATCAAGGATAGTCAGCATGGTTTTGTGAAGGGCAGGTCGTGCCTCACAAACCTTACTGAGTTCTTTGAGAAGGTGACCAAGGAAGTGGACGAGGGTAAAGCAGTAGATGTGGTGTATATGGATTTTAGCAAGGCGTTCGATAAGGTTCCCCATGGTAGGCTAATGCAAAAACTACAGAGGTATGGCATTGAGGGTCCATTAGAGGTTTGGATTAGGAATTGGCTGGCTGGAAGGAGACAGAGGGTAGTAGTTGATGGTATAGGTTCATCTTGGAGTGCAGTTACTAGCGGTGTTCCACAAGGATCTGTTTTGGGACCATTGCTGTTTGTCATTTTTATAAATGACCTAGAGGAGGGGCTTGAAAGCTGGGTGAGCAAGTTTGCGGATGAAACGAAAGTCGGTGGAGTTGTGGACAGCGAAGAAGGATGTGGCAGGTTACAGCGGGATATAGATAAGTTGCAGAGCTGGGCAGAAAGGTGGCAAATGGAGTTCAATGTAGCTAAGTGTGAAGTCATTCACTTTGGTAGGAGTAACAAGAAGATGGATTACTGGGCTAATGGTAGGCTACTTGGTAGTGTGGATGAGCAGAGGGATCTTGGTGTCCATGTACACAGATCTCTGAAAGTTGCCACCCAGATATATAGTGCTGTGAAGAAGGCATATGGTGTACTGGGCTTTATTGGTAGAGGAATTGAGTTCCGGAGTCCTGAGGTCATGTTGCAGTTGTATAAAACTCTGGTGCGGCCTCATCTGGAGTATTGTGTGCAGTTTTGGTCGCCATACTATAGGAAGGACGTGTAGACATTGGAATGAATGCAGAGGAGGTTTACCAGGATGTTGCCTGGCATGGTAGGAAGATCGTAAGAGGAAAGGCTGAGGCACTTGGGGCTGTTCTCATTGGAGAAAAGAAGGTTTAGGGGAGATTTGATAGAGGTGTACAAGATGATTAGGGGTTTAGATAGGGTTGACAGTGAGAACCATTTTCCACTAATGGAGTCAGCTGTTATTAGGGGGCACAGCTTTAAATTAAGGGGTGGTAGGTATAGGACAGATGTTAGGGGTAGATTCTTTACTCAGCGGGTTGTGAGTTCATGGAATGCCCTGCCAGTAGCAGTGGTGGACTCTCCCACTTTATGGTCATTTAAGCGGGCATTGGATAGGCATATGGAGGATAGTGGGCTAGTGTAGGTTAGGTAGGCTTTGGGTGGTGCAACATCGAGTGCCGAAGGGCCTGTACTGCGCTGTATTTTTCTATGTTTCTATGTTTCTATAAGGGTCTGTTTCCATACTATACATCTCTATGACTCTATAAATGGTACTGGATCTGCGGTATTAGTCCCAATACTTATATGGGCTATCTTTTATGGGCACCAAGTGGAAAGCAGGCATCCTGGTCCTCCAATGCAGTCCAGTAGGATTCACATTTGTTGGGTGCCACCCTCTCCAATAAGAGAGCAGAATGTCACTAACTGTGTGTCTTGTAGCTGGATGTGCTAGCTACAGCTGTTTAGCTGCAACTGCGTAGGCACATAGAGGAGTATGTGTGTGGGTGAAGTAATCTAAGATTGTTAGGGATGAGCTTCAAGTGTCAGAGCGGGCTGCTGGTTGAGTGATGGGACTGTGGTTCAGTGTGAGGTAGAGATGATAGTGAATCTGAGATATCATCTGCATTCATATACCTTCTCCACCTAAATGCTGCCATTACCTTCCTCTGCCCCATGGCGTGGGTACAACATGTCAGGCATGAACTGCCCTCACATCCTGCTTCCATTCATTTCCGAATTTCATTTCTGTCCCCATTAGGAAGATGATCTATTTTCTGGCCTCCACTTTCCTGACGAATGCCTCTGGGTTGGGGGGTGATATTGAAGACAGAATCTCTTTCTTTGGCAGGATGAGTTATCCTCCTTGTTTCTCGGTGTTCCAATATTGATACCCAGCAACCTGCATGTCTTTTGTAAAATTTCCTCCTTTATAGGGACAATGAAGGTATAAAGCGAGTTCTACCTGCAGCGCATTTGTTTTGAACATGTTCTGCCTTCTGAGGTACACATCAGCTGCTGACCGTCTTTCGGGGAGTAGTTCACCGTGGGGTCTGTTGCTAATACGGAGGGAAAGGGTCCTCTTACGAGGAGTGGTTAGGTCTATACCCACAGGAGTTCAGAAAAATTAGATATATATGATCCTGAACGAAGGTGCTAAGCTGGATGCTGGAAGGACAAAAACTAGGAGACAGGGTTTGTAAATGAAGGGCCTCCCATTTAAGAAGGGGATGAAGGATGTACCTTTCTATTAGAGAGTGATGATTCTGTGGAAATCTCTTCTTAAAAAGTGGTGGAGGCAACTCTTTTTTTAAAGCAGAGATGGATTTGTTAATCATGAACGTTAGGATAGCAGGGTATACAGGAAAGTGGAGCTGAGGGCACAATCAGATTAACCATATCAATTCAAGTTCAAGCAAGCTAAAGGGATGGAATCACCTACTCCTGCTTTGAATTTGTCTGAATTATAATTTATTCAGATCAAATGTGCTGCCCACCTCAGTCCGCATGACACAACAAGATTGTGAATCACAGACTCTTACTCTTAAAACGAGGGCCAAAGGGTCTGTGCTGTACTGTACTATGTTAACCGTTTTTGAATACAATATCTAATCCTGAAATAATGATTTCCACACAGCATGCTGCCAATGAGTATGGGTGTTTCTCATGAACACAGACTGCCATACCTGCTTTGTAATTTTCCCCCGGTGCTATGGAGTCAAGGGGAGTTCTGTCCATAAGCCCTCTCCAGTTTCAGAGTGAAGGTTGTAGAAGCAGCAAACTCTGACTGACTGTTCTTACAATTAACCAGCTTCTGCTGATAGCGTGAACTCTGTAAACCTCAAGTGGTAGCATCTTGTCTGACCCAGTTTGCTAATGAGACAAAAACAATTGCAACTGGGAGGGTTTTGTTGTAAAGTATGTACAGTACATTATGCTCAGAAAAGCAAGGGTTTTTTTCTATCCGTAATTAATTTTGACTTCTTCTTAGCACTCTTTTGAGCAGAGAATACTTGCTTTCTCCAGCAATAACATTTTCAGAGACTGCGTGCAAAGGCAGGAGAGACTTGGCATTCAAGAACCATTCAAAATGATGTTATGGAGCTCCTTAGACTCAAGTACAACATCTTGTTAAGATTTTAAGATTTTTTTTGACCATTTTCATCCAGGAACAATTTGGAAATTTGTTAAATGTAATGGTACTGCTCATATAAAAAGGAGGCAAATTATAATTCTCTTGCAGTGATGTGCCTTAACAATAAGCATAAAGAAGGGATTATAGGTTAATGGGCCAGGTTGATGAAGATGTCCCTACACAATGGTGGAGAACAATGGTTAATGTATATCTTGTGGAAAGTATCACGTTTAACTTCTTTGTTTAAGTCCAGTGAGGTTCACTGAGCAATCATGTATTGTGGTGATGGATAGCTGGTTATATTGACAGGTCTCTACTCACATCTGTTATCAGTGATGATCATTTTTTTTCTCTCTTTCATTCTTTCTTTCTCTGTTTAACTTATTCCTAGCACCAAGCTTTTCAGTGACCTTAAAACATAACACACAATTGTTAGCAGGCAAAACAATTGATAACTGGTCACTAGTCCATAAACTAATTAACTTGTATTCCCAACAAAAGCTGCATCTAGATATCCCCTTTGGGCCAAACCCCCCTGCAACTCAACTGCAATTAATATTTCTTCAAACAGTTATTTATTCAATGTTTGGTATGTTCAGATTAACTATCAAGACTGCAGACAACCTTTCAAACACCTTTATTTTATGAACTTACAACAAGGAACATAAATAGGCCACTAGCCCCTTTGAATGTAAAGGTTTTTTTTAGATTACTTACAGTGTGGAAACAGGCCCTTCGGCCCAACAAGTCCACACCGACCCACTGAAGCGTAACCCACCCATACCCCTACATTTACCCCCCACCTAACACTATGGGCAATTTAGCATGTTCCATCCAATAAGAACATGGCTGATCTGATTTTAACCTCAATTCTACATTCCTGCATATCCCCATAATCTTTCATTCGCTGGTAATCAAACATCTATCTACCTCTGCCTTAAAAGTATCTCAGTATCCTGCATCCACTTCCTTTTAAAAAACAGAATGCCAAAGATTTATAACACCCTAAAAGAAAAAAAAACTCATAATCTCTGTCCTAATTGGGTAATGAATTATTTTTAAACTATGAGCCTTAGACCTGGATTCTTCCACAAGTCCCCTCAGAATCTTATATGATTCACCTAAATATCTCTGATTCCTTTAAACTCCAGAGGACACAGGCCTAGCCCATTTGGCTTTCCACATAAGGCAATCTGCTCATTCCAGGTAGTAGCCTAGTAACATTATCTGAACTGCTTCCTGTGCATTAGCATCCTTCTATAACTACATTGACCAGTATTCAAACAGTACTCCATATGTAGTCTCACCAATGCCCTGTATAACTGAAACATAACCTCTCTATTCGTGTATTCACTTCACTTCACAACAAAACATAACATTGTATTAGCTTACCTGATTACTGGCAAACCCGTCTGCTAACCTTCGGTGATTCATGCACTAGGTCGTCCAAGTCTCTCTCCATCTCAGTGCTCTGTAACCTTCGCTCCCTATAGATAATATGCTTTTTTATTCTTTTTCCAAAAATGGATAGTTTCTTGCTATCCCACAATGTCTTCTATTTGTTATCTCTTTGCCCATTCATTTGACCTATTTGCTTTGTAGGCTCTTTCTGTCCTCTTCACAAATTGCTTTCCTGCCTATCTTTGTGTCTTCAGAAGATTTAGCTACCATGCCTTCAGTCCCTACACACAAACCATCTACATCAATTGTAAAGGGTTGAGGCCCCAAAACTGTCTGCTGTAGCACACTATTTGTGATATCTTGCCAGCCTGAAAAAGACCTGTTAGCCAGCCAATGTATTATTCATGTTACTCCATGCACCATGAGCTTTTATTTTCTGCAATAACCTTTAATATGTCACCTGATCAAATCACTGCTGAAATCTAAGTACAATGCACCCATTAGATCCTCTTCATCCACAACACAAGTTACTTCTTCAATGACCTCCAGTAAATTTGATTACTTTTCACTTAACCAAATACCCTATTATAATGTCTTTAATAATATTATCTAACATTTTCCTATGACAGATATTTTTAACTGGTCTGCTCCCTGCTTTTTGCCTCCCTCCAACTTTGTGTAAAGACTTACATTAGTCATTCTTCAATCTAAAGGAACATTCCCCAAACCTAATGAGCTTTGATAAGTTAAAAACATGGGTGGCATGGTGGCACAGTGACTAGCACTGCTGCCTCACAGCATCAGAGACCTGGGTTCAATTCTTGCCTGAGGCGACTGACTGCGTGGAGTTTGCACATTCTCCCCGTGTCTGCGTGGGTTTCCTCCGGGTGCTCCGGTTTCCTCCCACAGTCCAAAAACGTGCAGGGTAGGTGAATTGGCCATGCTAAATTGCCCGCAGTGTTAGATGAAGGGATAAATGTAGGGGAATGGGTCTGGGTGGGTTGTGTGTTGGTGTGGACTTGTTGGGCTGAAAGGCCTGTTTCCACACTGTAAGTAATCTAATCTAATGAAAAATGTATTAACAATTTCATTAACCTACTTCTTTTAAGACTCTTGGATGAAATCTGTTAGGACAAAGGAACTGGCCAACTAGCAGTTTCAACAACTTACTCAGCACTACTTCCCTGGTCATTGTAATGTTTTGGAGTTCCTCTTTGCCATTCCATTCCTGATTTACAACCTAGAACATAGAAGGTTACAGTGCAGTACAGGCCCTTTGGCCTTCGACCTTGCGCTGCCCTGTAAAATTAATCTGATGTCCATCTAACCTACACCATTCCTTTATTGGACATATGGCTCATGCCTGAAATGTCGATTCTCGTGCTTCTTGGATGCTGCCTGACCTGCTGTGCTTTTCCAGCAGCACATTTTCAGCTCTGATCTCCAGCATCTGTAGATCTCACTTTCTCCCACATGGATGTCCAATGCCCATTTAAATGTCCTTAACGTCAGCAAGTCTACTACTGTTGCAGGTAGGCCATTCCACGCCCCATTACTCTCTCAGTAAAGAAACTACCCCTGATATCTGTCCTAAATTCATAACCCCTCAATTTAAAGCTATGTCCCCTTGTATTAGCCTTCACTGTCCGAGGAAAAAGGCTCTCACTGTTCACCCTATCTAACCCTCTGATTATCTTATACATTTCGCTTAAGCCACCTCTCAGGAGATCCAAGTTGATGGCAGTCTGACTGGTCTGCTGTGCTGGGCTCTGTGCCATACCCTCTGGCAAGGTGGACCTTTGCACCTCTCATTAACCACCCCGAGGAGAAGAAAAAGTGGCTAATATAAACTTCCTGAACATTTGGAGCTGCTAAAATTGTGGTCTGACAGCTTTAAGACCAGAATGAAGACAAATAAAGGAAAGGAGCCAAAAGGAGTGCAGCAGGCAGGGTACTCCCCTACAGCCATTACTCAAACTCCTGGGCAGTCCCTTTGGATTTAATGGGGCAGCAGCAGTTACTCTCAGAGTTCGGCAAACTCACTTTTGGCATTCAGTATTCCTTGAGGTACCCGGCTGTGTTGCGTGTCACTTATGGAGGGATGGTATATAATTTTGATTCAGCAGAAAAGGTGAAGGACTTTATGAATTCTCTGAATTAAAGGGCTTGGGTTGGGATGGGGGCTGGGGGGAGGTGGCATCATTATGGATAATGGTATGGGTTCTTTTTTAATTTTTTATTGCCCCTTCTTTTCTCCTCTCTCCCCTTTTTTGTGGTTATTGGCTTGTTATGTACTGCCTTGATGTCAAATCAGAATGATTTCGTATATCAGTTGGTTTGGTATTTTCTGGGGTTTTCTTTTACTTGCTGTCCTTTGTTTCGAATTGGGGGTGGCTATACCTTTGGTTAAGAGTGTGTGTGTGTGTGTGTGTGTGTGTGTGTGGTGGGGGGGAGGGTTTGGAATCCATTGTTAATTGTCAGATTGTAAATGACAGGTTTACATTATCTGTGAATTGTCTGGGGCTAAAGCACAGCTGCAGCTAGAGGGAGTGGGATGGTAGCAAGGATTGGGTAGAGTGCCCCCTATGGGCAAGGGGCAGCTTTCTCGTGAATTGGGGGTTATTTGGGTGTTTGCTTAAGTTAAATGTAGTGATTAGCTTTTTGGTTGTAGTAGTTATTAAAGGAGTATTTTTTAGACTTTATAGAGTGTATGTTTTTGTCGCTCATGGTCCCTCAGATAAACTTCCTCCTCTTGGGAAACCACGGGCTGCCCTGGATGACCATGGCTACTGATCTGTTCAAGAAGTGCACCTGGAATATAAAAGGGAGCCATTTCGCCATCAAAAGAAAGAAGGTGCTGTCAAGCCTTAGGAAGGAAAGGGTGGACATCGTCTTGCTGCAAGAGACGCACTTAACTGATAAGAAACATCTGAAACTGTAGCAGGGGGCTTATCACAGGGTATTCTTCTCCTCCTTTTGCTCTAAGAGTAGAGGAGTGGCTATACTGGCAAGAAGGAACCTCCCATTCCAAGTAACTGAACGAATTAAGGATGAACATGGAAGGTTCATCATTCTTAAAGCTCTAACACATGGAGAAGAGTATGGCTTCCTGAATGTGTATTGTCCCCAGTGCACCCTCTTAAATTTCTAATTGACACAGTTGCTAAATTAATGAGTCATGGGTTGCGCTGCATGATCATACGTGGGGATTTTAATTGCCTAATAGATCCATAAGACCATAAGACCTAAGACATAGGAATGCAAGTAAGGCCATTCGGCCCATCGAGTCCACTCCGCCATTCAATCATGACTGATGGGCATTTCAACTCCACTTACCAGCATTCTTCCCGTAGCCCTTAATTCCTTGTGACATCAAGAATTTATCAATCTCTGCCTTGAAGACATTTAGCGTCCCGGCCTCCACTGCACTCTGCGTCAATGAATTCCACAGGCCCACCACTCTCTGCCTGAAGAAATGTCTCCGCATTTCTGTTCTGAATTGACCCCCTCTAATTCTAAGGCTGTGTCCACGGGTCCTAGTCTCCTCGCCTAACGAAAACTATTTCCTAGCATCCACCATTTCCAAGCCATGTATTATCTTGTAAGTTTCTATTAGATCTCCTCTTAATCTTCTAAACTCCAAAGAATACAATCCCAGGATCCTCAACCGTTCCTCGTATGTTAGACCTACCATTGCAGGGATCATCCGTGTGAATCTCCGCTGGACACGCTCCAGTGCCAGTATGTCCTTCCTGAGGTGTGGGGACCAAAACTGGACACAATACTCCAAATGGGCCTAACCAGAGCTTTATAAAGTCTCAGTAGCACAACAGTGCTTTTATATTCCAATCCTCTTGCGATAAATGACAACATTGCATTCGCTTTCTTAATCACGGACTCAACCTGCATGTTTACCTTTAGATAATCCTTGACTAGCACTCCCAGATCCCACATCCACTGGGTTTCCCTGGTCTAACCTACTTGTCACCTCTTCAAAGAATCCTGAGGTGACAGGGTGTCAAGGGGCATGGTAAGTATGCCCGGGCAATCTAACCAGTTGGTGGACATGTGTGAGGAGTTGGGATTAGTGGATGTGTGGAGGTATCTCCACCCTAATGGAAGAGACTTTACTTTCTATTCCAACCCACACAAGTGCTTTATGTGAATTGACATTTTTTTAATGCCATCAGATTGTTTGGACACAACATTAGTGTGCAAAATTGGGAATATAACTATCTCGGACCACTTGCCAGTGTATTTAGATGTTAAAATCAAGGGTGGCGGAATGGATGCATAGCACTGGCACATGGACCCATTCATGTTAAGGAATAGCGAATTTATTGAGAACATTACAAGCTAGCTCCTGGTCTTCTGGGATATCAGCTCTGGTACAGCCAGTAATCCAGCAATGCTCTGGGAGGCTGCGAAGGCATATTTACGAGGCCTAATTATTTTGTATTCAACAACTAGAAGGAGGTAGAGGGAGGAGCAACAATGGATGCTGGAGACCCGGCTACAGTTGGCTGAGGTAGTATGTTATAATAGGCCCTCTTTGGTCAAGCTGCAGCAGGTCATGGCCCTCCATGTGGCTCACGACTCATTGCACACACAGGTGGTGAGAAAAGAAGTCTCTTTTGCTAAACAAAGATAGTTTGAATATCGAGATAAGCCAGCTAGATATCTGGAGTATCTGGCTAGAAAGGAAAATGCTTCCCAATCTATTATGTCTGTTAGAGAGAAGGCTGGCAAAGTTACCCATGAGTTGAAGAGGATCAATGCTAGGTTTAGGGAATATTATATTGGTTGGAGAGCAGCGTACATGGTGCAGCGAGAATGCTGTCCTTTTTGAGAACCCGGACCTCCCCAGTATAAATGTGGAACAAGTTTCTCTTTTGATGTGCCTATAATGATACAGGAAGTGCAGAAAGCAATAAAGTATCTCCTGGGTGGCAAAACACCAGGACCAGATGGATTCCCAAGTAAATTCTATAAAGTATTCATAAATGTGTTAGTAGAGCTACTTCTGGGGATATATAGCTATTCATATGCATGGGACTGTCTTCCACCCTCTGTTAGGAAGGCTAATATCTCCCTCATTATAAAGAAAGGGAAAGACCCTGAAGTCCAATTTCACTGTTGAATGGAGATTTTAAAATCCTATCCAAGATGCTGGCCCTGAGGTTGGAAAAGGTGTTGCCCTTTATTATAAAAGAAGATCAGACAGGTTTTGTCAAGGGCTGTAGTTCCTCCAACAATATCAGGAGAGTACTGAACATCGTACAGATATGCCAGCAAAGATTGATCCCGGGTTTGGTGGTCTCCCTAGATGCAGAAAAGGCATTTGACCGGATAGAATGGCGTACCTGTTTGGGGTCCTCGAGTGCTTTGTTCTGGAGGACCCTTCGCTAGGTGGGTGGTGGTATTGTATAATGATCCTAAGGCAGCAGTCATCACACTACATCAGATAACTTTAGTATTGGGAGAGGTTGTCGACAGGGGTATCCTCTGTCACCACTGTTATTTACCTTGGCAATTGAGCCATTAGTTGAGGCTATCAAGAGGAATCCTGAAATAGTGGCGCCATGGGTGGGAATGGGGGAGCATAAGATCACCCTATATGCTGATGGCGTCCTTTTGTTCTTGGCCAATCTGGAGGAGTATTTTCCTCAGTTGATTCAAACAATTAATTTATTTGACAGTTTTTCAGGCTACAGAATCAACTTTTCAAAATCGGTAGGGAGGATTAGTGGAGGTGCCTGATCTGAAGGATGGAATGCAGTTCCCGTTTAAATGGTCGTCAAAAGGATTTTTGTATTTGGGAATTTTTATTACCCCTGCCTTCCACCAGCTGTAAAAACCTAACTATGTGCAATCACTGGAGAGGATCAAACAGGATTTGCGGTGGTGGGAGGGGTTACCGTTATTATGGTTAAGCCAAATAGCCCTGATTAAAATGAATGTTCTTCCTCACCTGCTGTACCCCATGAGAATGCTCCCGTTGTTGCTATCCAGATGAATAGTACAGAGGTTCAATGGTTGGCTAGGTTCTTTTACTTGGTGTTGCAGCCGCCCCCTAATTAAATTCACCAAATTGCAGCTTTCACAGGGTGAGGGAAGGTGGATCTTCTGGACTGGAAGAGATATCAAAAAAGCACCTAATTAGCATATGTTGGTGACTGGGTATGGGGGGATTCGGGGCCGATTTGGCTTGACGTTGAAACCTCGCAGTCGAGATGTCCCCTAGTTAATCTATTATTTATGGATAAGATGGAATCCATGATCGAGCAGTGTAAGAGCCCAATCATTTTAAGTGCAGTAAAGGCTTGGAGGATGATGAGACAAGACGAGGGCAACTGGCTTGACATCTCATCATTTACCCCATTGGCGGGAGCCCATGGATTTAAACCTGCGGCAATTGACTCTGGCTTTAAGTTATGGGAGAATAACGGAATCTCTTGTAGAGGAGGTTTATTCGAAGGGGAAGTCTTGATGTCATTTAGCCAGCTAAGTTGGAAATATGGATTGTCTAATAGGGACCCTTTCCAATACCCTCAGATAAGGTAATAAACCGAGGAAGACCACGCTCCTGGCCGTTTTACAAGTCAGATGTGCAGAAAAGTGTGCTCCGGTGTAAGGGCGCTCTTTCGGTTAGTACTTTGTATTATTTACAGAAGGGACGTGCCTTAGGGGTGTGAAGGGATTCTGTAAGACATGGAATTGAGAGCTAGAAGAGGATATCTCTTGGAGGTATGGGATGATATATGGGAAAATGTAAGGAAAATTTCAGTATGTAACAAAGCACAGGCCGTGCCATTGAAGATTTTACACAGGGCTCATATGGCACCGGAGAAGCTAGCTAAGTTCAAGAGAGGAGGGTCACCAGGGTGTCTCAAATTTAAAATATTATAGGCACTCTCACACACTGCTATTGGTCAGGTTGTAAGATCCAGAGATACTGGAGTGCTATAGTAAGGGAACTAAAAGACATTCTGGGGATTGAAGTTAAAGTGGATCCAGTATTTCTTCTTTTGGGGGTTGCCAAATTTGTCCTTTCTGAGGGAAGACGGGAAGAGATTGTGTAACATTCTTATCCACTGTGTGAGGAAGAACATTTTAATGAATTGGACGTTGGAAAGGCCACCAGGTCTTATGGGGAGTGGCAGGCTGGTGGTAGAGCATCACCCCAAGATTACCTCACAAATATGGTGCACCACAAACTGGAGTAGATTTACAAGAATCTTGAATCTTGGCAGCCCTTTCTAAATTATATTGATGCAGACTTATCAGCAGTATTAACTAGGGCTGTGGTATAGCTGTGGGAGTCAGTCTGGGTGCCCATGGGGTGTTGGGAGGGGGAGACTGCAAATTTACTAACCCATTCTTCTATACCCACATCCAGATCATTTATAAAAATGACAAACAGCAGTGACCCCAAAACAGACCATTGCAGCACACCACTGATAAGTGAGCTACAGGATGAACATTTCCCATCCATCACCACCCTCTGTCTTCTTTCAGCTAGCCAATTTCTGATACAAATCGCTAAAACACCCTCATCCAGAAACTCTGTATTTTGTGCAATAGCCTACAGGGTGGAACCTTATCAAACTCTTTACTGAAGTCCATAAACACCACATCAACTGCTTTACCTTCGTCCACCTTTTTTGTCACCTTCTTGAAGAACTCAATAAGATTTGTTAGGCATGACTACCCTTCACAAAACAGTGTTGACTACCCCTAATCAAATTATTCCTTTTCAGATGATTATAAATCCTTTCTCTTATACCCTTTTCCAACACCTTACCCACAGTCGAAGTAAGGCTCACTGGCCTAGAATTACCAGGGTTGTCCCGACCACCCTTCTTAAATAAGGGAACGACATTTGCCATCCGCCAGTTTTCTGGCACTATTCCTGTCAACAATGATGACATAAAGATCAAAGCCAAAGGATCTGCAATCTCCTCCCTGCCTTCCTTGAGAATCCTTGGATCTTTCAAAATAGCTAAAACCTCCTCCTTAACAACCACAATCCCATTTAATCTGGTAACCTATATCTCTGTATTCTCACTAACGTTGCCTTTTTCCAATGTGAATACTGATGAAAACTATTCATTAAGCACTTCCCCAATGTCCTCAGATTCCACACACAATTTGTTAGAGGTGAATTCTACTTTTTCTTTCCTCTGAGACCAGATGGAACACAAGTTTCTTTTTTGTAAGTTTATTCATGCACAGGAAAAATACGTCAAGAAAATGATGAACAGCTCAAATCATCACGAGAACAAAGGTTTCACACTACTCTTACAGTTAAGAAACTTCTAATCAATTATTTCTGTAAGTAATACCATCTATTTTAAGCCTTGCACACTTGTGAACTTTTATCAATGTCCAACTCTGGCTAGATAACTTGCATAGTAATGTCCATGATTATATTATCCAAACCTATTCAATTAACATGTAATTGCATGTCCACATCTAATATTTTTAGCATGTATTTCCTGTTACACCAAACCTATTTTGCTTATTTCTCCCATCTATTTATCTCTCCAATGTCTTTACTGTCCATTTTCCATTTTGTAGCTATTTCTGGGATTTTCTTGCATCCTCTCTAGTGAAAAGAAATGCAAAATATCTGTTCAATGTGTCTGCCATTTCTTTATCCACCAGTACCAATGGCCAAGACTCATTTTCTCCAAGGCCAACATTTACTTTATTAAATTCTTTCATTTTAAATACCTGAAAAAAAAATTCCCATTTGTTTCTTTATATTTTTGGCTAACTTTCTCTTGCATTCCAGTTTTATCCCTCATTATTAATTTCTGTTATTTCTTTATTGCTCATTTTATATTTAGTTCATTTTTCTGACAGGTCGTGTATCTTTGCACAATTTTCTCTGACTTTGATATTACCTTTGACTTTATTAGATAACCATGAATAGCAGGTCCATTTTGTGAAAATTTTCTTATTTGTTGCAATGTATCTTTTCTGCTCTTTCTGAAATATCCTCTGCATACACTGCATCTCTGAAATCCTATCCCTTAAACTAAATTGCTATTTCACTTTTGCAAGCTATCCTTTCATGGCCTCATAATTACACTTACTTAAATTCAAAATAGTTGTCTTGAACCTGCACTTCTTTTTCTTAAACTGTGTATAAAATTCTAATATGTTATGGTTGCTGCTACTTAGAGGTGATTTCATTATGAGGTCAATAATTAATTCTACCTTGTTAATCAAAATCTAATAGAGCTCACTCTATCATTTGTGCCATCACATATGGTTTAAGAAATTGCCCTGAAATTTATTGAATTCCTCATCTTGACTACTTTCTCCCATCTGATTTTTCCAGTCTGTACATAGATTCAATTCCCACATGATAATCAGTGTAGCATTTTGACAGGTTCCCAGTATTTCTTCTTTGATACCTTATTCTACCAGTTGATCATTGTGACGGGGAGGCCTACAACTCCTACAAGTAACCTCTTGCCTTTATCATTCCTCATCTCTATCCAGACTACTTCAAAATTGTGGTTTTCTGAATTTAGGTTATCCCTCTCTCTAAAGGGCTAAAATTATCGCTGTCTCTTTAACATTTCCCAGATGAATTCCTTCCTCTTTTGCCTTTTCCCCACTCTTTAATTATAGAGTCACAGAGTATTAGAGACGTACAGCATGGAAACAGACCCTTCGGTCCAACCCGTCCATGCCGACCATTTATCCCAACCCAACACAGTCCCACCAGCCAGCACCTGGCCCATATCCCTCCAAACCCTTCCTATTCAAATACCCATCCAAATGCCTTTTAAATGTTGCAAATGTACCAGCCACCACCACTTCCTTTGGCAGCTCATTCCACACACATTCCACTCTGTGTGAAAAAGTTACCCCTTAGGTCTATTTTATGTCTTTCCCCTCTCACTCTAAACCTATGCCCTCGAGTTCTGGACTCCGCAACCGCAAGGAAAAGACTTTGTCTATTTATTCTATCCATGCCCCTCGTAATTTTATAAACCTCTATAAAGTCACCCCTCAGCCTCCGATGCTCCAGGGAAAAAAGAGCCCGGCCTGTTCAGCTTCTCCCTATAGCTCAAAACCTCCAACCCTGGCAACATCCTTGTAAATCTTTTCTGAACCATTTCAAGATTCACAACTTCGTTCCAATAGGAAGGAGACCAGAATTGCACGCAATATTCCAACAGTGGCCTAACCAATGACCTGTACAGCCGCAACATGACCTTCTAACTCCTGTACTCACTACTCTGTCCAATAAAAGAAAGCATGCCAAACGTCACCTTCACTATCCTATCTACCTGCAACTCCACTTTCATGGAGCTGTGAACCTGCATTCCAAGCTCTCTTTGTTCAGCAACACTCTCTAGGACCTTACCATTAAGTGTATTAGTCCTGCTAAGATTCGCTTTCCCAAAATGCAGCACCTCGCATTTATCTGAATTAAATTCCATCTGCCACTTCTCAGCCCATTGGCCCATCTGGTCAAGATCCCATTGTACTCTCAGGTAATCTTCTTCGCTATCCACTACACCTCCAACTTTGGTGTCATCTGCAAATTTAATAACCGTACCTCTTATGCTCGCATCCAAATCATTTATGTAAATGACAAAAAGTAGAGGTTCCAGCACCAACTGTTGTGGCACTCCACTGGTCACAGTCCTCCAATCTGAAAAACAGCCCTCCACTACCACCCTCTGTTTTCTACCTTTGAGCAAGTTCTGTATCCAAGTGGCTAGTTCTCACTGTATTCCATGAGGTCTAACCTTGCAAATGGTCTTCTATGGGGAACCTTGTCGAACACCTTACTGAAGTCCATGGGCGGCACGGTGGCGCAGTGGTTAGCACTGCTGCCTCACAGTGCCTGAGACCCGGGTTCAATTCCCGACTCAGGCGACAGACTGTGTGGAGTTTGCACGTTCTCCCCGTGTCTGCGTGGGTTTCCTCCAGGTGCTCCGGTTTCCTCCCACAGTCCAAAGATGTGCGGGTCAGGTGAATTGGCCATGCTAAATTGCCCGTAGTGTTAGGTAAGGGGTAAATGTAGGGGTATGGATGGGTAGTGCTTTGGCGGATCGGTGTGGACTTGTTGGGCCGAAGGGCCTGTTTCCACACTGTAAGTAATCTAATCTAATCTAGATCACATCTACCGCTCTGCCCTCATCAATCCTCTTTGCTACTTCTTCAAAAAACTCAATCAAGTTTGTGAGACATGATTTCCCATGCATAATGCCATGTTCACTATCCCTAATCAGTCCTTGCCTTTCCAAATATGTGTGCATCCTGTCCCTCAGGATTCCTTTCAACAACTTGCCTATAGTTGTTGAAACTATGTTTCAACACCCATGTCTATAGTTCCTTGGCTTGTCCTTCCCACCCTTCTTAAACAGTGGCACGTTAGCCAACCTCCAGTCTTCCGGCACCTCACCTGTGACTATCAATGATACAAATATCTCAGCAAGAGGCCCAGTAATCACTTCTCGAGTTTCCCACAGAGTTCTCAGGTACACCTGATCATGTCCTGGGGATTTATCCACTTTTACCTGTTTCAAGACATCCAGCACTTCCTCCTCTGTAATTTGTACATTCTGCAAAATGTCACCATCTATTTCCCTCCAGTCCATATCTTCCATGTCCTTTTCCACAGTAAATACTGATGCAAAATACTCATTTAGTATCTCCCCCATTTTCTGTGGCTCCACACAAAGGCCGCCTTGTTGATCTTTGAGGGGCCCTATTCTCTCCCTAGTTACCCTTTTGTCCTTAATATATTTGTAAAAACCCTTTGAATTCTCCCTAATTCTATTTGCCAAAGTTACCTCATGTCCCCTTTTTGCCCTCCTGATTTCCCTCTTCAGTATATTCCTACTGTCTTTATACTCTTCTCAGGATTCACTCGATCTATCCTGTCTATACCCTACATCTGCTTCCTTCTTTTTCTTAACCAAACACTCAATTTCTTTAGTCATCCAGCATTCCCTATACCTACCAATCTTTCCTTTCACCCTAACAGGATTTTACTCTCTCTGGACTCTCGTTATCTCATTTCTGAAGGCTTCCCATTTTCCAGCTGTTCCTTTACCTGAAAACATCTGCCCACAATCAGCTTTTGAAAGTTTTTTGGCTAATACCATCAAAATTGGCCTTTCTCCAATTTAGAACTTCAACTTTTAGATCTGGTCTATCCTTTTCCATCGCTATTTTAAATCTAATAGAATTATGGTCGCTGGCCCCAAAGTGCTCCCCCATTGACACCTCAGTCACCTGCCTTGCCTTATTTCCCAAGAGTAGGTCAAGTTTTGCACCTTCTCTAGTAGGTACATCCACTTATAGAATCAGAAACTTTTCCTGTACACACTTAACAAATTCCTCTTCATCTAAACCTTTAACACTATGGCAGTCCCAGTCTATGATTGGAAAGTTAAAATCCCCTACCGTAACCACCCTATTATTCTTACAGATAGCTGAGATCTCCTTACAAGTTTGTTTCTCAATTTCCCTCTGGCTATTAGGGGGTCTATAGTATAATCCCAATAAGGTAATCATCCTTTTCTTACTTCTCAGTTCCACCCAAATAACTTCCCTGGATGTATTTCCAGGAATATCCTCCCTCAGCACAGCTGTAATGCTATCCCTTATCAAAAACGTCACTCCCCCTCTCCTCTTGCCTCCCTTTCTATCCTTCCTGTAGCATTTGTATCCTGGAACATTAAGCTGCCAGTCCTGCCCATCCTTGAGCCATGTTTCTGTAATTGCTATGATATCCCAGTCCCATGTTCCTAACCATGCCCTGAGTTCATCTGCCTTCCCTGTTAGGCCCCTTGCATTGAAATAAATGCAGTTTACTTTGTTAGTCCTCCCTTGTCCCTGCCTGCCCTGACTGTTTGATTCACTTCTGTTCTCAACTGTACCAGTTTTAGATTGATCTCTTTCCTCACTATCTCCCTGGGTTCCACTCCACACCTTATTAGTTTAAAACCTCCCGAGAAGCTCTAACAAATCTCCCTGCCAGTATATTAGTCCCCTTCCAATTTAGGTGCAATACGTTTTTTTTGTACAGGTCCACTTCTACCCCAGAAGAGATTCCAATGATCCAAAAATGTGAATCCTTCTCCCGTACATCAGCTCCTCAGCCATGCATTCATCTGCTCTATCCTCCTATTCCTGCTCTCACGAGCCTGTAGTTTCGGGAGTAATCCAGATATTACTACTCTCAAGGGCCTCCTTTTAAAATTTCTGCCTAACTTTCGATAATCTACCTTCAGAACCTCAACCTTTTCCCTTCCTATGTCGTTGGTTCCAATGTGTGCAATGACTTCTTGCTGGCCCCTCTCCCCCGTGAGAATATTCTGCACCCTCTCTGAGACATCCTTGATCCTGGCACCAGGAAAGCAACACACCATTCTGATTTTTCCCTGCTGGCCACAGAAACGTATATCTGTACCTCGGATTAGAGAATCCCTTAACACAATTGATCTCTTGGAAGCTGACATACCCCTCCTGCATTAGAGCCTGTCTTAATACCAGAAACTTGGCTGTTCATGCTACGTTCCCCTGAGAATCCATGAACCCTTTTTTCCCCAAATCAGCATACTTGTTTGAAATGGGCATTGCCACAGAAGACTCTTGCACTAGCCGCCTACCTCTCTTACCTTTCCTGGAGTTAACCCATCCACGTGACTGTATCTGAGACTCTTCCCCCCTTCCTATAACTGCCATCCTTCACATACTGCTGCTCTTCTAAATTCCTCATTGCTTCTAACTGCCTCTCCAACTGATCCATTCGATCTGATAAGATTCCAAAACTTTCCAAGTTTAATCCCTTGCCACAATTATTTCATTAAAAAAACAATCTTCTTCCCTAGTTTTGCAGTTCACAAGAACACGCATCCCAATGTGGTACAGGTGGAGGCTGTTCCAATGGTACAGATCCTACATTTCCAGTATTGGTCCTGTGTCTCAACAACTGGAACCCATGTCAGAACCAACTGTGAGTGTCTCTAACACTCGCCTTTGACAATGTGCTCCTTTAACAAGGTTATTCTGTCCTTGATTTTTATTCACAAGGCGTCATAAAGGCAGAGGTTCCGATATGTCTGGAAGTATCTATTTGAAAAAACTTCTAGTCTTTCTTTGAAAATGCTTGTACAATGAAACAGGAAAGGCCAATTGTCTCAGTTCAGGGTTTGGCTTGGTTTGGTTTTAAGCTGGGAATGCAGGACTCCAAGAAAGAGCTCCAAGAAACAGCTCTAAGAAAGAGCTCCAAGAAACAGCTCTAAGAAAGAGCTCCAAGAAACAGCTCCATGCTGGTCCCCTCTCTCTCTGCAATCTCTCTTCTGTAAAAGCCAGAGTTTGAACTTACCTTTTTGCCAAGTTAGCGTTATGGGAGGTTGCAAGTACTTGGAACAGCGTCATTAAGTTGCAATAGAGCCAATTGGGTTTTCACATAGGTTAAAGTTATTCCTAAGTCAGTTCTCATTTGTTTGTGTTTCATTCAGTAGTCTGAAAATAAATTCTGTTTATTTTAAAACTGAAGGGTTGGGCCAGCTGCTTCACTCTGGAATATCCACTTTACACCTGCTTAAAACAAGTAAAAAGATTAGAGTCTGGGCTACCTTCTCAATGATTTGAAGGGGTCTGGCCTGCTCCATAACACACCCTTTTTTTTCTCTCACTCCTCTTTTTTTTTCTTTTTTTCTTCTCCACACTACTGCCTGACAGTGGTAGTTCTTATTTCCCCCCCCACACCCATGTTGTGTGTGTGCAGGTGTTGAAAACAATGAACACACCTTTTTTCTTTTTTTTCTTCTTATTCTTTTTTTCTATTTTTTTTCTGGAGACACTGATCCAGCTCCCTCAGAGCCAGCTCTCAAAGTGAACAGAACGTTTAACACTGACTTGTTTTACCCGCACACTATGGCCTAACTGTGGTAGTGCTTATTTTTTCCCCCAGCTCCCATATTGTGTGTGTGTGCAGGTGTCGAAAACAGGGAACACACCCTTTATATCTGTCAGTCAGGGCTCCCTCATTGGACCAGTCAGATTAACAGCCCCAATCAGAGATCCCATATTTTATAATGTGCAGCTGGCTGAACTTGTTACGATCTCTACAGTCAGCTCACCACCACTGTTTTCAGGGTAATTAAGGAGAGGCAATAACCAGGAAATACTATAAACCACGAATGAATAAAAAAAGATGGTATTCAGATATCTCAGAGGATTTAAATCAAATTACAGGGATGCCATCATGGAGGGTTTTGAAAAAAAAATCAAGGATTTTAAAATTAACTAGGAGTCAGTGTAGATCAGTGAGCACAAGACTGAGTAGTGAAGGTGGCTTGTTGTGAGTTTGGACTTGAGAATAGCAGATCTATTCATTTTATGTAATTTTTTCTGCCATTTTGGTGTAAATTGCAGTCTCTGAAGTTTCACAGCAGTGGGATTTAAATTCCTTTCATAGAATTGACTTGAACCAAACAGGGCTCATGTAAATTCAAAGAGAGACCTCAACCTCTGCCCTTCTTCATTTCCCATGATCTTGGGTCAGCCCATTAACACATGCTTCAGTGACAATGGAGCAGCTGCTGCTGCCATGATGACCATAAGGTTAGCTTTGGTTCAGGTTAAAGAGCTGGTGTCAACAATTTCACAGTTTTTTTGGAGAAGAGAGGTAATTCACATTTCATTGCAGCCTCTGGGATACTCCTTCCAAAATCTTCACAATATGAAGAATTATCCATATTCTTTCGCTCAAGGACATGATCTTTCAATTTCATTTTCAGATCCTGCAATTTTTGCTAGTTTACATTACACCTTCATGTATCAGTGTTTCAACAGATAGACTGAGTCTGGAGTCTGCCCAGTCTTATTTCTTGCACATGTTGGATGATATAATAAACTTAGGAGAATCTCCAAGAATGATTCCTAGCATAAAGAACCTCAGCTACTCAGAGTGTCAAAGGCCTTTGTTTGTTTTCCTTTGAATAGTGTAGATATATGTGGCCTGATAGACTTCTAATAAAAAGAATGTAAGGGAGAAGATATGCTAGAGGAGAGAAAGGTTGATAATGTTTTCCTTTGGTATGGTATGGTCTAAGCCTTCTGAACCAGCCAATTTGTTCCTAATGATCAATTTTGTTTGTACGTAGTAGTGTAATGTTCTGTCTACTTTATGAGGCTTTAACACTATCACTTCAAACTGTATGCTTTATTTCAATTCTGTTAAAAATAATACAGAAATCAATATTATCGTTTTATTTTATATTGTCAGGCTGTGTGCCTCCAGCCAACTGGTTGATTGAAGTGGAGGCTTACAAGGTTCCATGGAGTATCTCTTTAAATTGATTCCAACAAAAATGAAACACGCATTTTCATTGTAATTTTAAAGAACTCTGTGGGTAAGCACCAAACCATGATTACATTCACCTATACTGTAATCTTTGTAGTAACAAAATAAATTAGATTTACGACTACAAAAGTAATCATGCCATCAGCAGGAGTAAGGTGCAGGCAGAGACAGCAAATGGAATTCAGACATTAAGTTCTAAGCACCATGAAGGACCTTAAAGGCTTGTAATAGCTGAAGGTTTCTGCTATTATTTCCATGCTGTTACTTTGAAAACTATATCTACCTAGTTACATCATGATGATTAACAGAATACAATAAGTCTAATCTCACATCACAATGTGACCTCATTTTTTTTTATTCCTTGTGCATTTCAAAACACTGTAATGTTTTGGTCTTACAGAAGAAGACAATGAATTGCTAATACTCCACCTTTATTTTTAAAGAAATTACAACCAAGCAAGCCCCATTGGACTCACTATCAAGGAAGCAGAGAGGAAAATACTGTTATCTAGAAAATAGTGATCGTTGTTATCCAAGGTTTGATTTTAAGTGTGTAGCTTATCAGTGGAGAGAAAGGCTAGAAGGAGGAAAGGAATTTCCAGGATAGGTTAAGCAATACTTTAGAATAGAAGAGTGGTCTTTATTTTACCAAGGGGCATTTAGGTAACCCACATGCAATATATGTAGAGAGCTGTTATTAAAGGCTTTGATAAAATGAATCAAAAACGGAATTTGATTTTTCACTGTTTCAGTGGTTCAAGTAATTATAAGTTTACATATTTGTGATATGTAGTGTTGGAAATTATTGAGATCGCTCTAGCCCACCCTCCATGAAATGACAATGTTGACTGTGTGGCTGTAATAAACTAAAGGGGAAAATGTCAAGATCAATCCATGGCCAATTTAAAGAAGCATGCTGCAGGTTTTCACCAGGGTTGGTTAGTTCAGTTGACTGGATGGCTGGATTTTGATGCAGTTGGCAGCCAACAGTTTGGATTGAACTCCTGCACTGGCTGAGATTGCCATGAAGATCCCACCTTCTCAACATTGTCCTTTACTTGAGGTGTGGTGACCTCAGGTTAAACTGATCACCAATCATCTCTCTCTCTCTTTCTCTCTCTAATGAGTGGGGGGTGGGGGAATGTAGTGACTTTACTTCTTTTTGAACAGTTCTCAGTGTGTCCAAGTATTTTGGGCCTCATTCTAAACAATATAAGTAATCAAAAAGTGGTAGAAGGAAAGTCAGCAACAATACAATAATCTCTACAATACAGTAAAATGCTATTTTGTGATTATGTATAGAATCACTTACTATATATTTTACTATCTGTATTTAATACATTTCTTGGTTGTTTAAGGGAGGATATTAAAGGATAATTGTCCAACTCTTTAGCTTTCAACTTACAAGACAAACCAATTCCAGTAACTGAGCCAGTCTATTAAGTACTTTCTCTCAATAATGCAGCATTTGACACATTTTATAACAAGAACTTTATTGTAAAAAGAAAAATAATTTAGCACAAAATCCAAGTAATAAATTCACTCAAAAGAAATTAATGGTAAAAAGGAGAAATGTATATTTACAACAGTTATTTTTGACTCTGGTTACAAAAGCACACATTGGTCATAAAGCTCCATAAAAAAATGATTGGCCATTTTATACAGCTTTAAGAATTAGGAATGACTTATTTTCTCTAATAAAGCAACCCTTTTGACTCAACAAACCTTATGCACAACACACATCAAAACTGTATAAAAATAAAAAAAGCTTCAATTATAAAAAAAGACACATTGGAAAAACCAAAGGTTATCATTCAGTTTGGGGTGTTGTCCTCTAGATAGCTGGGTGAGTCCTCCGGTGTGATACTGTCCACTATAGAAGAGAGAGAACACAAGCTGGTACTTCCAGATGACTGGGCCTTATTCACAGATAGTAAGTGATCTACAAAAGGAATGACATAGATAATGTATCAGTGCCACACAACACTTATTGATCAAAAATCCAAAATATCCTATAGTGCAAACACTGGTGTTTAAATTCTGTCAATTAGAATGTACGTTCTAAAAAAACGTGTTACAGTTCATGTCATTATTGCCTTTTGAAAGGTAGTGGGGCAAATTAATTCAGCATAAAAGTCAGAAAATTAGTTCCTATATGAATGGAAACTTCTTGTTTTGGAGTTTTAACCTTTGATCAGCCTTAATGATAAATGTCATGAATGACTGGATTGCATTATCCCTTCTTTACCTCCTTATCCTCTTTATAGTCTTTGGTCTGGTATACCGTCCATCTTCCTCCACTGCCTCCTTGATATGGCCTACATTTCTGACATTATGCCTTCATGATCTGATTAATACTCATTCTAACATACTCAATGCATCTCCAGGAATAGCTTTTATTCCCTTTCCCAACATTTCATCTTTAGCCCCTGCTTATTCCTCAACTACATGCATTAGCCATCAGCATCTCTTCAATCCAGCTGTAACCTCTGTAAAACCATCCACAATTGTTTCTGTGCCACTCAGTTGACATCAGGTTCCTTCAGCTTGACATTCAGATCCCACCAAAATCATTGTACTACAGACCTCCTTCATTACTTTCCTTTCCTGGCTGGCACTGATAGTATTGGCCAAACTCCAACCGACACATATTTTATCTTATCCAATCCTCTGCCACCAACATCCTATCCATACTAAATTCCATCACTTTTAGTCCTCCACTGAATCTGTCCTTCCTCACCATATTTTAATATATTTGTCCATTTTTACAAATGATTTAAAAATCCAACTCCAGCCTATCTCTGTAAGCTCCTTCAGCCCAATACCCAGGTCTTATCATCAGTTATTCTGACCTCAGTTGACTGTGTTTTCTCCCATTACTTCGATCCGTCAGTAATCACTCTGCCATCAAACTGTGAAATTCCCTTCACTACATCCCTTTCTAGCTTCAAACCTCCCTTTATAAGCTATCCCTTTGATGACACCATTGTCCACCTCTTAGTCTTGCTCTCCTGTATTTGATTTTGTCCCTGGTGAACTGCATTGCAAGGCTTCATTATGTTAATGGCAATGCAGATCATTATGTGATTCTGATGCATTGTGTTGCAGTTCTGAGAACTCAGATATGGTGTGTTTTCTTTTCTATGTGTGTTAATGTTATTGTTTCCAAGCTGGTGATTATGCTAGGGAATGGTATCTGCTGGTGCTGTGGCTCACTTTCCAGCCTACTGAAGCCTGCTTCCTGGTGGGCTGACCAAAGAACGTTGATGAAATCTATGCCAGTGGCAGTAATTTGGCGCTTTCTAGCTTGCTGACCATACCCATCGTGCTATGGAAGCATTACAACAGTTTTGTCCATGCCTTTCATACAAAGATTTTGCACAATGACTTTTGACACTTTGCAGCTATCATTTGAAAAGTACTGAGTGAAGAATTAAAAGCACATCAAGAATTAAAAGTGGTGACCTTACTGAGGTTTATAAAATTATGAAGGGCATAGATAAGGTGAATAATAAGGGTCATTTCCCTAGGGTGAGGAAGTTCAAAACTAGGCAGCATATTTTTAAGGTGAGAGAAGAAAGATTTATAACGGATGAAGGACAACTTTTTTTTAGATAGGTTCATGTGTGGAATGAACTGCCAGAGAAAGTGGTGGATACAGATACAGTTACAACATTTAAAAATATTTGGACAAGTTCATGAATTGTTTGGAGGGATAGAGGCCAAGCACAGGCAGGTGGGACTAGTTTGGTTTAAGAAGTTGGTCCACGTGGCTTGTTTGGACCAAACAGTCTGTTTTCATGCTGTAAACCTTGATTGACTCCTTGAGTATGACCATATATTTCATTCGAGAAGACGGTGTGTGGGTAATTCTTTAGAAATGTACCTTTTATGTCCCGTGCTAGCCACAGGTGGGAAAGTGCAAATTGCATTCCTACTTCATTATTTATACAGACTTACTAAATGAATCAGAGTTAAAAAGCACACAACACTAGGTTATAGTCCAACAGGTTTAATTGGAAGCCCACTAGCTTTCGGAGCGATGCTCCAAACCTGTTGGACTATAACCTGGTGTTGTGTGATTTTTAACTTTGTACACGCCAGTCCAACACAGGCATCTCCAAATCATGTGTAAACAGAAGAATTCACAATATTAGGAGTTCTCATTTGCACTTGGCTCACCACGCCAGCGGTACCTACCTCTGGGATTGTTGAATGAAGTGTTGCAATGGTCAGAGGAGCTGCTCCACTCCGGACTGCAGGAGGCGCTGTTTGATCCACACTCGCTGGGAACTCCGACCTACAATTGCAGTAATGGAAAGAATGACTAGGGATGGGTGGGATTTACACAGAGTATTTATAGTGGTAGTTGAGCTGCTTTCGAAACTACAGCGTCTTAAACTTGCAGAATGACAATATTTCAAGTTTATTGTTTTCTTTCAACAGTTGTTTCAAAAGTTGCTCAAAACACCTGTTTTATGTGTGGAGCTTCGGGAAAATCAGTTTAAAATTGCACAACCCTATACCGCCTCGCGTATAAAACGGTGAAGACCTAACCCTTACACAGATGTAAGGTAAAATCATTAACAGTGTGCACGTGCTAGTTCATGCTAATGTTTTGATCACATTCTTTCAATAATGTTACATGATGAATATACCTATCGGCTGTAAAACACAGGGGGACTGGATCTGAGGGTGTGAAAGGCACTACAGAAATGCAACTCTTTCTCTGCCCTTCCCGTATGCCAGAACTTTAAGATTTTCAAATTGCATTGAAATGAATTGAAATGAAATGAAACGAATTAGCTTTATTATCACAAATTTCTGATTTTGTCCCGCTGTCATTTTGAAATATTTGAGCCAAATCCATAAAAATTAAACTCCAATAAATTTAACCCATCCAGCCTTCTGTTATCTCTTTCCATGTATTTAGATGATTTAAAACCACGATGATATTAATATCATCCTTAAAGAGAACAGAGCTGACATAAACAGGGTTTGAGTGGACTACAGTTAGGGACTGCAGCTCCCAGAACTTGCTGAGTTTCCTGAGCAGAGTTTCCTATTTACACCTCACTGGCAACACCACAAACCAAAAAGTAGTCATTTGGTTATGAAGAGTATTCTGAGGTTGGAAAAGGCGCAGCATTGTGCACTGAAAGACCCATTGTTTCTAACTTTACCAGATAGTAGAACAATGATTTTTTTTTGGAAAATCCTGCAAGAGACAAGGCTTTTCTCTGAGAGAAACATGTTACAATCCCGGAGAAGGTACCAGAGCAAAACTAGATGGTGAACAGGAGGTATCAACTCATCACAAAGCATTGAGTAATTTCCAGCCCATCATCTGTTGGGTTTGCTCAGGACAAGGCTCCAGGGTTGTAAAGTTGGCTGTACTGGCTCCTGCAGTATCTAGGCTGGACCATGCGGCCCAGTGCGGGATACTTGCCGCTTGACGTGTGTTGCTGCCACTGTAGTGCAGTTTGTCCTGTTGGTTCAAGGTACTGAGAAGAGCTTGCAGCCTCTCGATGTACTGGATGGCGCTGCGGAGAATCTCCACTTTGGGCAGTCTCTGGTTGGGGTTCAGCAAAGTGCTGCGCTTCAGAGCCTCGAAAGCCTCGTTGACTTTCTTCAGCCTCCTCTTCTCCCTCAGGGTAGCCGCCTTCCTCCTGTCCAAGGTGACGGATTTCCTCTTGCAGGTCTTGCACGCCCACAGCAAGCACTGGCCGGGGCAGCTCTGCTGTGCCTGCTGCTGCTGCTGCTGTTGTTGTTGGAGCTCTGACACCGAGTACACGTGCTCGTCCAAGCTGCCTTCCAGAGACCTGGCGTCGGGACACAAGCCGCTCCCCAGCCGCTCCTGGTAGACGGTCTGCTCAAACCCCTGCAAGCGGGAGGGGAACACATTTTCGCTGTCGAAAAAGCGTTGGTCTGTAAAGTAATAAGGGTTGGTTTCGAAAAGCTCCATTATCAATGGGGCTTTTTAGTCTGAAGTTATCTCCAGCACCAACTGCAGAGGAATATGTCAACGCCAACTGTTAGGTGGCATTTAAAGTCTCCGCTGGCATGAAATCACTGAGATATATATAGAAAGCGCAGAAATTCTATCCAACTCTTAGCTGTCGTTGTGCATCAGGACTTCAACCTGATTTCACTTATTCCCAAGAGGAATTGAAAGCAGCGGCGAACTCACTGAAAGTTATGACACCACCCCCCCCCCCCCTCCCAAACCAAATGATTTTTGTTATTCTTTTTTTCCCTTGAAAATAAACATACTTTGTTTTTCTAGGATATCACCTGCAGGGGCTAGATTTGCAAACTCACGGCGCTTTCTTCAGCGGGCAAACAGTAAAACAGTGGCTTAAATGTGTCCATGGTTTCGGAAAGTTTCCGCTTGGACTCAGCAGATTTCTGCCTCGGGCAGCACAGGGACTAACTTCCTGGTGGTTGGCTCCCGTCAGTTCCTAGATCCATGGGATCAGGTGGGAGAGCTATTGTTTTGTCTCAATGTATTTGTGAAACTATTTAATCTCAAGAAATAATAATAAAGACTGTTTATTTTCTGGAGGAGATGGGTGGGTTTTTTTTGTTTAAATGTAATGTTTTAGCCGTCACTTCCAACACAATTAACTCTGTTTTGCAATCCTGCTGTTCTATCACCTTTGGAACATCCACAAACTCAGGGCGAACTAAATGGAATAGACCCGGGGGTGCTATCTGAAATGCTCTCAGTGCTGGGATGTATATTTCGGACACTCGGCCGGCTAAAGGTCAGCTCTGACCCGTTTTCACTTGCAGCGACAGTCTTCACACCTTGTAAACTTTCTCAGAAAACGCCCAACTATTTCGGACTGAGCATCAAATGTCCACATTACTGCCGTGCCCTGAATAGTCTTCGTGCGCTCCAATCAAGAACTACTTCTTTTCAAACTCTTTGCAATTCATTCCCTGCCTGAGGATTAGCTCTCTATGATGCCCGGTGTCAAGTTAAACAGTGATGGATGATGGCGAATGTTAAAATAACACAAAGCTTCCATTGTGTCGGTTATTAATGATGAACGTGGTGGAATCAGTCAGAGAGTATCAGGCCCTGTCTGGCAACAGTGTTCCCTTTAACGAGGGCTTTGAACGAGTGCTACCATTAACAGACATACAGCATATGACAACATGTCTACTCGCAGCACAGAGACAAACTTCACAACATTTCATTGCTCAAAGTTTTATTAAATTGCTTTTGTTTTCCCGTTATGCCTTTTAAATTTTTGCTTTCATGGCAATATTGTCTTCAAAGTTACTAATTCAATACTAAGCAGAGACATAATGTAAATGTGAGGCTTTACAATTTATACAGAGTTAGTTATTAGTTTGAAACATTTGAAATTACTCTAGGCACTTTGAACCTGTTGACATCACCTCCTTGAGCTGAATTTTTCTTAAAATCAGCTAAATTTCAGTTCTGTGGAGGCTTTCTGTCATTGAATCCTAGCCTGTTTCCTCACAGTTCTCCACAACTCACCTCATTGACCATGTACCATGCTCCTACTGCATTACATTTGCTCTGTCGTACCCTCAGTTATGGCAGAATAATTCACCACTCCTGGGATCTCCCAAGATTCCCGGGTAAGGCACCATTTTTATAGCCTAGCCATGAATGTGGTCACAGGCTGACAGTCAGGACACAAAGTGGGAGAGGGACACAAACAAAACAAATCTTCCGAGAACTTAAGTGGCACAGGCATTACCTCATTACAAATTCAAGTTTATGTTTGTAACTATTTGCTATTTTACATTAGCTTCTGACTGATACACTATCATTGGAACTGCAACTACAAGAATCAAGCTTCATCCTTAGTGCCATGCCATCCAAGAACCATATCCAAGGGCATTCTACTCTTTCCACAGTGCCCAGTGTACTATAACATTGAACAACACATACTGAAAAGCCTTCAGACAGCTGAAAATTTTTAACTTTTAATCAACAAAAGCACAAGCAAAGAGAAAAGAATGCATTTGTTTTTGGGTACGAACGGGGTTTACTTCCCTTTCAAACAACAACAAATTTATGGTCAATGAATGATCATAGCACTGTGGCTGCAGCAGTGATAATTCCTGCCACGGCAGGATGAATTAGCCACATTTCCAATGAACCTGTATGGAGAATATCAGAAGCAGTACAGGTCCTTAGTATTGTGAGTAGTCAGCATTAACATCACACACCAATGACAGTTTAGCATATTCCTCCAACAGTGGAATATGACAACCAGGAAGGCTATGGAATGCCCCAACATGGACCTTTGACATAGGAAACCTC